>NC_070534.1:629981-1259963 GCF_025433545.1 Fusarium keratoplasticum
CAGTGGACAAGTTTGGTCGTCTGGACTGCGCAGTGAATAACGCTGCGCTGACTCCTGACAAGACACCGCTTACCGACTTTGACGAGACGTACTGGGATAAGCTGATCAGCATCAACCTCACTGGCACGGCGCTGTGCGTCAAGCACGAGATGAAGCAGTTCATCGCCCAGGGAGGCGGTGGTTCCATTGTCAACATTGCCAGCATCAACGCCTTCAAGCCACAGCCCAACATGCCGGCCTACACAGCTGCCAAGCACGCCCTCGTGGGTCTGACAAAGCACGCGAGCATGGAGGGTGGCCCGCATGGCATTCGAGTAAACGCCGTGGCGCCAGGAGCCATCTTTGTAAGTTGATGAGTCTAATTGTGGCGATTCTGAGTAAGAGCTAACCGACTCCAACAAGACTGTCATGGCTGAAAAGGCTCTGGAGATTATGGGGACGACACACGACGAGTTCGCGCCAACCGTCAGCTACCTGAGCCGGTTCGGCATGCCCCACGAGGTGGCACAGGGATCTCTCTGGCTGTCTTCGCCGGCATCTTCCTATGTGACGGGAATCACCCTCCCGGTGGACGGTGGCTTCATGGCCAAGTAATGTTGTATGTAGCATGACTCGCGTGCAGGAGCCCTTGCTGGTATCGCGACAACTGTAGAACTTTGTACATCCATACATATCCTTGCGTTTTCGAAACGAGAAACTTTGCTTTTTTCCCCAGTTGTATTTCTTAATTCCGCTATCGGACTATTCACCGTCAGTGTTCCTCGGCGTGAACCTTGCATAATCTTTTCCACAACCCAACTACCGGCGTGACCGGGGAACCATGGCCGGCGCCAGGGTGCCACCCGGGGAACAAGAAGACCCTGTTGGTGACATCCCAACAAGGTCACTCAGCGGCCGCTTGCCCTAGACGAGCTCTGCCGAACAAATTTCCTCGGGACGATCATCTCTTGTTTGAGATGGGTCGCGACTAGGGACTCTACGAAACCCGTCTCTTCCCCGCTCGTTTGACGTCCAATCGTGATTCAGCAAGATCACCCCAAGTGGTGATTGGTAGACAGGATCCAACTCGAGATAGTCCGCTCTAATGCGGCCCGATGCAAGGGTGAACCGGGAAGTTCTGTAGCATCCGGCCCCCCTAGTGGAGTTTTGGATAGTGTAACGGCTGGGGGATTTAGGCGAAAGGCAAAAAAGCAAAGAGTGGCAGTTAGACCCAGCTCAATCCTGAGGTCAGTTGATCAATCAGCCAGTTCAGGGCATAAGTTCGTAGTCACTTGCGAATCACCGAGGGACATCAAGGCGTGATTGAGACTCAGTCAATGAGATCGACAACCCTTATCACCTATATACATGGGGAAACTATCCTCCTTCGCCTAAGTGCTGAACGTTAGGCCGCCGTTGGCGCTCACCAAGCTACCAGTCATCCAGCTAGATTCAGGTGAGCAGATCATGGCGACCAGATTCGCAATCTCCTCTGGATATGCGGCTCTGCCACCAAACTTCTTTCCCAGCTCCTGCACCTCTGGCCCGTCTGTCTCTCTAACAGGAACAAGAGGTGTCAGAGGGTTCCACAAGGCCAAAGCCTGCTTGATCTCGTCAGGTGCCGTCATGTACATGTCAGTCATGACAGGTCCCGGGTTGATGGTGTTGACCGTGCAGTTCTCTGCAAGCTCACGGGCCCAGACCCTTGCCATGGCCTCCATGGACGCCTTGGTACCTGCGTAGAGGGTTGTTTGAGGGGTGCCGATTTTGGGGTTGATGCTGGACATCATGACGATGCGGCCGGACCGGTCTGTCGGTAGGTAGGGCTTGCACACGCCCGTAAGCAGTGCAGGGCCCAAGACGTTGACACGGTAAATGTGGTCGAATTCATCTTGCTTCACACTCTCGACTGGGCCGAGGTAAAGCACAGCTGCATTGTGCACAATGATGCTGATCTTCAAGTCGTCGCCACCAAAGTGCTCTTTGCAGACAGCGATAAGGCTATCACAGTTCTCAGCCTTGCTAATGTCGGCTCTACACGGCACAGCCTTGACCGAGTGCTTCTCCTCGAGCTCCTTGCACAGGGTTGCAGCAGGACCGTCAGAGGATTCAGTGGCGTAGTTGACCAGAATGTTGGCACCTCTGGCAGCGAGAGCGCGTGCAATGTAGGATCCGATGCCTACAAAAGAAGAATGAAGCAAGACGATCAGGTTATCTGTGTATATCGCGTAAAGAGACGACAGGGGAGAACCTACCACGGGCGGACCCAGTGACAATGGCAAGCTTGCCTTCGTGAACTCTAGCGTCGGAAGTACCACCCATAGTGATCGATGGACAAGGAAGGTTACTGCGTACAGAAATTCTGATGACTACAACGAGCTGCGAGGGGAGCGGAACTTTAAGAGATTCCGCATTGCATGGTATCCACCGCTGTCAGTTCTCATGGGTGAGGGCTTTCGTCTTGGAATCAAGCGGTGGATGCACTTGAAGCCACCATCATACGAGTTGCGTATCTTTGCCCATGAACCAACTTCATCCAACCTCCTGTCCAGTGTAACAGTATGCCAGGGGACCAGACATACCAAGGTCCCACCATCCGGTCCCTATCCTCCAGGGTTTCGCGATCATCGTTTGCGAAATCTCAGGGGGGTTAGACGAGCAAAGTCTATAGTACGTATCCGTCCCGTGATCGGCAGACTAACAACCGCGCCGGGGTAACATCTGTTGTCGATCCCCTAACCTGAATTAGACCATTATCTCCACGCACCGGGGTTCGGCATTGGAAAATTGGCTCATGTCTACCCGATCCCGAGCAATATCATGGGCCTGCTATGCCCATCACAGAGCCAAGTGGATCTGCCGTTGCACCAGGCACCGAGCAAGCACCCATTGGCATCAATCATGGACCTGGCAGATTTGCTGCAAGTCCCGGGACCAGTGCAGTAACTACGCGGCCTTTTCCCTGAGTGATGGAAGGCCTCGGTAAAGTACCGCTCACTGATGAGTGAACAAATCGTCTGACTCGTTGGTGCAAGGCGTTCCTTCAACTGGCTCGACGCCACTCCGTAGTTCAGCTCATCACATCAGTCAGACGAGAAATCCTGCAACCGTTGATGTTTCCAAAGCAGGTTCCAAAAAGGAAACCATTCTGGTCCCGGCACTCCACGTTTCATCACTAAAGAAAGTTCCAAGGTGCGGGTAGACAACGGTCTCTCCCAGCCCCATTCTTGCGGATGAGGGAACCACAAAGAGAAGCCCAATCAAGGAAAGGGGGATGAAACTTGGGCCGCATGAACACCGTTGGCAATTTAAATTGCCCAACTACCGCCATGCTGGGAGACCCGTTTCTGTCATATTCTTCGAAACCCCCCCTTTTCGAATTCCACTTCCCGTCCACCCCCAGCAAGTGTTCCCGAAGTGGCTTTTAGGCCTGGCCACCCCGTCGAGCCGTTGGTTCCTCCCTGCTTGCCGTGTCTTTACAATTTTCCAACTCTTGGACATCTCATCTTGAGCGTCAACCAACACCATGGCGGCCCATGTGATGGCAGGAATTGGGGGTAAAGGAGGAACCGTGGTTGGAGTCCTCTGGTTTGAGAATGTCTTGACTTATGTCTTGGTCGCAGCGCGAGTATACACTCGTCGATACATCAGAGGTTCGGTTGGCTGGGACGACCTTTGTCTGGTTATCACTTCGGTTAGTATTTCTTGGTCATGTCTTGGAAACCGTCTAACGTTTCTAACATCTATCAGCTTCTCATGACTGTCTTTGCCATCTTGACTACAATCGCTTGTGCTCATGGAATGGGTCAGCATGTTGATGACCTTGAGACTTATCAGTTCTCAGATGCTTTGCTGTACCTCCTATGCGCCCAGTCTGTTGTCTCGATGGCGATTGGCATGGGCAAGGTGACTGTCGCCGTCTTCTTGCTGCGCATTGTTACTGCATCTTGGTACGTCCTATCTCGCTTACGAAGCCCTATGGACGCTAACTGATAGCTCTACCAGGCACCGTTGGTTCCTTTGGTTCTGTATCGCGTCCATGATGATACTCAGCATCTTCCTTTCCATCGCCGTTTTCGCGCAATGCACTCCGGTGGAATCCATCTGGAACCCTTTGTTGATAGACCAGAAGGTGTGCTATCTCAGCCTCACCGTGGTGGCCTTCATCGACTGTGGTAAGTATTGGAACGGCTTGTTTGAAAAATATTGGCCAGTATCTAATTATCATACCAGCATACGCCGCGGCAATGGACTTTGCACTGGCTGCCTTCCCCTGGGTCGCCCTTCGCGGTCTGAAGATGAAGCGCAAGGAGCGCATTTCCATCTGTGTTTCGCTCAGTCTTGGAGTCTTGTAAGTCATCGTGAAGGGCAAGGCCCCACATGATCAACAACTAACCATGCCCAGCGCTGGTGTTTGCGGTGTCATTAGGACGTCGGGACTGGAGGTTTTGAGTAACTCTCGCGATTATCTCTGTAAGTATACCTCATCATGCTTCGTCCACTTCAAATTACTAATCGGCATTCATCAGATGCCACCTCGGACTCGGTTATCTGGACCGCCAGCGAAGTTACCACAACCATCGTCTGCGTCACCCTCCCCGCTCTTCGTCCCCTATACAACAAGGTCCGCGGCCAAGAGTCGAGCTCGGCTGGCTACCAGCAACACGACGACTCAGCCTACAACACCGGTGGCTCATTCCACATGAGCTCGTATGCGAACAAACGCAAGGACAATGGCCTCGGATATCCCAAGGGCAGCAGCAACTTTGCCAGCGCCGAGGCATCTCGAGATCCGACTACGATCAAGAACGATAGCGACGAAACCATTTTGCTGCAAGGTGAAGGAAAGAATATTATGAGGGTCCAAGAAGTCAGCGTGTCGTACGACAATGGAAATTCGCTGAACAATGTGTCGATAAAGCAAGATGTTTGATTGAAGGCAAATCAAACAAATCAACTTTTCTGTAACACTAGCTCGGAGTTGGATAGAGAATAATGAACCTGAAGCGTTTGAATAACTTGCTTGACAGCCCCAACAACGGGCTACCCTACATAGTGACGATGCTGGCAGGGAATGCCCTCTTACCCCTTGAAATAAGGATGACCATACTTGTAGGGTAGTCGTATTAATTATTTGTGCCCCAACATCTCCAAAGCGCCACCCCAGAGGACGCAGTCCTTCCTCGTGCTGCCAGCTGGGTTGAACCGACCTATCGCTTATTACACAATATTTGGCGGACTTCTCTTATCGATCTCGTATCTCACAAGCGAGGCGAACAGTACTTACATGGATATGGGTTGGGCAGATTCAGAACATCGACCCTTGCATTTTTCGCTAACCCGTTTCCCCACGCAATCAGATCTCAGATGCTCAATTAATCGTTGACATTAATCAATGATACGTGTTGTTGGTTGTGTTCGACGTAGAACTAACAAGGCGAACTAGACAAGGGAGATTGCTGATGGTGCTAAGGGAATGGTATTGAAGAGGAGTGAGGCTATGAATGCCAAGATCTCATCCATTTTTCTGTTGAAAACTCCCGCCAAGTCTTTCTCTCACCCTGGAGGTTAGTGAGCAACTTCGCGGCGTCACTGCCTTAACATGGATATTCAATCGAATCCTTCAGATACACCTTTTTCAAGTCCAGTGACTCCATCGGCCTCGGTATTTGTGATCACTATTCGAAACATCTCTCTTTAGCTCCTTCGGCCACCACCAAGCATCCTCAGAGTCCTTCTTAAACTTGTTGACCTCCATTGGACCCTCAAACTCGGGAAAATACGCAACCTTGCAGTCCGAGAAACTGACCTTGGGCTGGCCTTGGTAAAATGCATCAAACTCGGGTTCAAGACTCTCTAGGAGACTGTTGACGTCACCAGAAGGATGAAGTTCTCGCCATGGCTCAACGCAGGTGCGCCCCTTGCAGCTCTTGAGAACCATCATCAAGGCATCGAGACGTGGAAGGATTTGATCGAGTGATCGTCCACCAAGGCTGTAGCTAGCTGAGCTATGTTCTTCAGAGAGAAGGTTTCTGACCTCTCCAGGATCGGTCTATGCGAAATTTGTTAGCTCACGAAGTTTATGAAGAAAGGAGGTCAAGTACCTTGAGATCATAAAACTCCTTCTCGTTTGTGCACCAGACGGAGTAATAGATGTTGTAGGCTTCTCCAATTACGCGGATGGCCTTGTATGTGTTTTTGTCGGCGGCATGGCCTGGCGCGCCATAGCCTGGATCACTCATGTTGTTTTCGCCATACCAGCCGAAAATGCCCTCTGGAATAGCCAGTCCCCAATACTCGATGGTAACGTGCTCCTGCTTTGACTCGGCTTCAGCATCAATGCTGAGCGGAATGGGAGTTCCGTCGGTATCGGGCAAGGCTCGACCCGCGAGGCCCATGATGGTCGATGCAAGGTCGGTATGAGCTGTGACCGCCTGGGAGATATGTCCTGCGGGAACACCTGGACCGCGCTTTCAATGGGTTAGCTACTACCAATCCTGGGTTTGTTACAGACTCACAATAATGAGAGGAATGTGGACATCCGTCTCAAAGCCACATTCTTTTCCTGGATGCATTCGATGCTGACTGATGTGATATCCGTTGTCGGTGGTGTAGATGATGTACGTATTATCAAGTTGACCGGCGGCTTCAACCTTCTTAATCATAGTCTCGACCATCTCATCAACAGACTGCAGCGCCCTCAGTCTTGCTCTCTGGTATTCATCATTGTAGGCAATGACAGTGTCGTTCAGACGCGGCAATTCCTTGACCCAGCTGACTCCACCTTGGACCTCGGGATTGAAGCTTTCATCTCGTGGAATGATGTAGTCCTTGAACAGGTGGGCATGCCGTTTTGCGTACTTGGGCGCATCGGAGAAGAAGCTTGGGGTCAGATCAACAGTCCCGTGAGGGGCAATGGGAGCGTGGACCAGGAACCAAGGCTCTTCGTTCGACAAGGCTTCGTCCAGGAACCCATAGGCCTTTTGGGCTGTGAGATCTGGCGAGTAGAGTCCAGCGTAGTTAACCGGTGGTGCTCCATTCCGAGTCATGGTTGCATTGAGGTACTGATAGGTGTGGGGATCCAGAAGAAAGTCGGAACCGTTGAAGCCTCCGGCGTATGGCTGGTTGTAGTTCTCCACAGTGTGATGATTCCAGAGCTTGCCGCTGTAGTATGTGTTGTATCCAGCGGCTTGGAGCCAGTGGGGAAGGTAATTGTCGTTGATACCCTCGCGCACGATCTTTGGGTAGCCTCCGTAGGGAGCCCAGACATCTGTAACCTAGGGGTACGAGTTAATTTGGGCATTAGGTGGACCTTCTCGAGCTCCACTTACGTTGGTATTGTGCGCGGCTCTTCCAGTCCAGAGGTTGACCCGAGAAGGGCAGCAGAGGGCCACAGTGCAGTAATGGTTGGAGTACAGTGTTCCTTCGTTGATGAGGTACTTTTGAAGGAGTGGCATGTGTTTCAAAGACTCCATGTGCCTTCAGATGAAATCTTAGATGACGTACATGTTGTTGGAAAGAGACTCACCAATCTTGATCATCCGTGAGAATAAAGAGGATGTTGGGTTGACGTGAAGCTACCGCCTCCCGCCAAAGGGACGAGAGGCATGCCAAGAGGGCAATTGAAGTCTTCATGGCTGTGAATGTGATCTGCAACAAACATAGCAATCGATGCAAAAACTTTTCGAGAGATGAAGGCAGTGTCTACTTATTCGTATCATCATTTGATACTCGGTAACCATTTCCACGACTAACAAGCTAGTTCAAGACAAGGGTTTCGCTGTGCGGGCCCCATCGGGCGCTAACATGACACTGCGTCTCAATCCGCGATGGTGTCATTCCAGCACCTCAGCATGCCATGCGGACGAGTGGAGATGTACATGATCCCATAAAGTCCACTAACATGACACATTGCAAACTGATGGGGACAAAGCTTGTACAAATGGATACGAACGCAAGCAACGCCAATATGAGTCGTCGGGTGGGCAACCTGACGGCCGAGCAAGCCGAGAAGAAGCGGGCGATCGACCGGGATAACCAGAGGCACCACAGGGCCAAGAACAAGGCCTACATACGGACGCTTGAGGAAAAGGTCGCTGAGCTGACCGCCCGACTTGCAGAGGCTGAGGCTTTGCTCGAGCAGTATCGAGCACGCGACAATGAGCAACTCCCATCATTGTCACATTCGTCAGCGACCGATTGGACAGCTTCAACGCAACCGACAAGCACCGATGGCGAGGTTGAGGCATCGACGTCAGTGCCACTCCTATCTGAAGAAAGCATCAAGAGCTATCTTGACTCCCTCCCTCTGGATCTTGGCACAGGCATGACCATCCACTCCTTCGGCGCAGCTCAAGATCTGAACTTTCTGGACTGGGACCTCGCGGGTGTCATGGGCAACCTGTCGCCCCCGATGGAGGCACCGAGTACGGATCTGCCTTCATACGACACAACCCTAGGCTCATGGGACAGCACGAGCAGCCAAAACCAGACACCCGAATGGCAGATGATGCCTCTCTATATTCCGGCCACAACAAAGTTGGACGAGGTCATCATCAGCACGGCGGCAGCCTGGCGAGCACGTCTCCACAAAGACGAAGAACTCGAAAAACCCGCCTTCCCTAGCATCAACTCTTTACTCAACCGCCCAAGCAACGTTGAACAGGGCTTACCTGGGACCTTTTCCGAAACTGTGGCGGCTCAAGTCTGGCGGTCCCCGATAAAGACACTCCCCGAGCGCATTGGATTCATGTACAATTTGTCTCATCTGATACGCTGGCTCGTCTGCCGCACCAAGGAAACATACGAAAAAATGCCACCATTTCTCAGACCGACGGAGCTACAAAGGACAGTGCCCCATGCCGCATGGATCAGCACCGTTACCTCGCCAGACGCCCGGGATGCACTCATCAAGCACATGGACCTGAGCCGCTTCGAGGAAATAAGAAGATTAGCCGGAGGATCGCTGTCGGTCAGCTGGCCGTATCCAGACTCGACTGCGTTTGTAGAGTCCCCGGATAAGCAGAGTTTGATGTTGCATCCTGCATTTGAGGCGCATCTTCGAAGGAGGGAGAACTGGGTAGTTAGTAAAGAAGTGTGTAGGGCGTTTCCTTTCTTGGAACCGTTTATTAATTGGAGAGAGTGACAAGCATGTAGCTGTAGAATTTAGAAATGAGCTCCAATGGGTTCTTATCGATACAGCTATGGGAGACTTCTAGGTTTCCAAGTGTCTCAACAGATCAAAATTGAGGGTATTCGTCAACCGTTTATGGCACTGAACGTTCCCATTTATTGTCTTGATCAAATCTAGTAGGAGTATACGAAGGTAGTGTAGCCCTTTCTAGCATTCCTGCGGTTGAGCCACCAGTACTGGAGATTGGTCCAAGTACAAACCGCTACCCCAGCACAAGACAGGGCTACCGTTGCCGTCCAAGCAGTCTGATACCGTGGCGCATCCTTTGCCTGGAAGAGCTGGCCGCTTACGATGCCGGATGTGTTGGCTGCCATGATGAAGATGGCCATTGTGACGGACCTCTCACCTGCACTTTTGGCATTCAGTGATACCCAGGAGGCGTGAACGGGGTCTGTATAGTTGTTAGTTGTTGTTCGGGTTCATATGTGAGAAAAGAGGCTTCTGTGAGGATCACGTACGCCAGTTGAAGCTGAAAGCAATGATGAGAGTTAGGATAGCAAACTTTGCATCCACCTTGTCTGTTCTCACAAGAACTCGGTTCGCAATCTGGCCCCGTGTTAGTATCTTCTCGACCTAACCGGTGGCGTTAGATTCACTTACAATTAGAGCCCATCCGATAACGACCCCCAAGAGGACCATGGGACCTCGTTTTCCCCATTTATCACTATCACCGATCAGTTCCATCCAGCTTTGATTAGTTGGTATAGAACTCACGCAATCCAGCCCCAGGTCACCGTAGTGACAAGGAGAATCCAGTATCCAATTGATGTCATTGCATTCGCTTGAAGTTTTCCGTATCCATAGGTTGCCACGATCGAAGGTGCAAAAGCAAAGAGAGAAGCCTGGGCAGAAAGACAGAGGATGGTGGTCAAGACGTGGCCGATCAGTCTCCAGTTTGTCAACTAGGAAAGACTATTAGTACTCATGGAAATGAAGACGCCGGCTCTCTTCACTCACAGCTGCCTTGAGCTCTTCTCGGCTGACGTTGGTTCTGGCCTGGACCTTGGTGGAATCGTCGCGTAAAACGCGTGCAGTGAGGATTTTTGCCTCGTGCTCATTAAAGTACCGTAGTCCAACAAGTGACACTGGCTTGGCCGTCGATCGGGGGAAGAACAAGATGAAGGCAACAGCAACGACCAAAGTCAACATTCCTTCAATCTGTGGCGTTGTTAGTTACGGAAAAGGTTCTCGAGACGGTATCAGCTTACGAGAAACAGCCACTGCCATCCCGATAAGCCGCCAATACCTCTCATTCGAAGGCTACGACAGGTCAGAAATCGTTTCAAGCCTTTTTCGAGTACTTACGACTCACATCCCGAAGGCCAAAAGCCCAGCTGCGCCGTTGGCAGCCATATTCCCGACAAAGAAGATGCCAAATCGCTTGCTTGTCTCTTCTTGTTTGTAGAATCTCGTGATGGTGAACAAAGCTGCCGGGATGTACCCGCACTCGCAAATACTACAAGATGTATTAATGACAATGGAGCACGAGTCTGAAAAGGGGAAATACGTACCCGAGGAGGAAGCGAGTTGCCAAATAGGCACCGTACCCTTGGCCCTTGATAAAGGCTTGAAACGTAGCCACCAGGCCCCTGCGTTCACAGTTGTTAATGCCCTGTTGATACTCATCCTATCCAATTCACCTACCAGGCCAAAATTTGGAATCCTATCCAAACCGCCGGTCCAACACGGTAGAGTACGAGATTTGAGGGGATCTTGACAGATGTTAGCCTCGCTCGACTCCCGGCCAGTAGGCGACAACACTACACACCTCGAATATGACAATGCCCAAATACATGAGCTGGTTGCCGACATTATACTGAAACTGATTGATTCCAACCTCTGCCATGAAGTTATCAGTCATTGCATTGCCTCTGTTCTTTGGTAAGCCAAGATCCCGACAACAAACTCGGCAGCACCTACATGTTTGACCGATCGAGCTGAAGAACGAAAAAACCAATGATCAGCAGGGGCATGACAGCAAAGTCAATCCTTGAATAATAGATCAGCCTCAATCACCGTGTAAGCAAGGTTCAAGGTCGTGTACCTTCGAACTAGGCTTCGCTCCTCCTTGGCCGACCACTCGGGTGGTATCTGGTCTCGTGCAACATCATCGCTGTCAATTATGACACTGTTGGATTGCTTCTCTGACATTTCAACTGCTAACTGGCCGGTTACTCGGGTGAACAGGTTTGAGCAGAGAAGTGATGATTACTTGCCATCGTAGCATTCGGCATCTTTTAATCGACGCCTGCTTGGTCACGCAATCTGGACCATGCTCAACTGAGAGAGCAACGCAGCCAACCCGTCACTTTTGGGAGTTGTGGATGTTGTGTAACTAACATGACTCATGTACAAGACTCGGAAAAGCTGGAATTGCCATCTAATTGACTGTATCTAGCACGCAACCGCTAGGTCTGATGATCTACTTTCGCGGAACAAACACCGCATCCTCACAACGACCTATCCCGTGAAGAAGAGCATGCTCGTGAGAATACCACGGAAAGAATAGCCTCGGACATCGGATCTCGCCCCCACAACCCGTAGCTCACTTGGATATTTTCCGCTGTTAAGTTGTCGAGCTAACATGACAGATGGTGCAGCTTTTGTGGGGTTAGCCAGGGGAGATATTCGCACGTCATCGGCCCTAAGTATGAGCATCAACTCGTTATCGCGGGCATCTGGGTCGGGTTTTTTCCGTGGATTAACTCCGTCGCCAAGCTCAGCGTCGTGTCAAACAAGGGCATAAAACGCCACGGCATGAAGGTAAGCTTGATAGGGTTGTCAGTTGCTCTCAATCGGTTATGACTATTCGAGCTATCTAATTCTGTTCCCTAGCAGTATGGCGACTCATAAGTCTCAAGATCTAACCAAGCATAGGTCCGTCCAGACTGTGTCAGAAGTGAATCCTGATGAAGTAACGCCCTTACTTTCCGGTGAAACTGACCGATACGATGTAAGTGCCTCCTATTTGCCCTGATCGATACCCCCTTGGCAATCTGTATCTATCTGGAGTACGTTTTAAACACTAAATAATTACATGGAAAGGAATTGGAGGAAAATGAACGAGCCGAGCCACCTACGGGTACACAAACACCAAAAGATGAAGAGCAAAGATCCGTTTTCGGGATCCTATCTGTTCTTCTCATAGGTTGGTGTGATGCTGGTAGCTCCCATGCAAATATTAATTTCACGCCGCAGGAGTCTTTGTCTCCCAAGCAGACACTTCTTTGGTTCTAGCCACCTATGGAGCCATTGCATCTGAGTTCAATGATCTTCAAAACGCCAGTTGGCTTTTATCAAGCTATATGCTAGCCATGTGCATGGGCCAGCCATTGGTATGACCTATATCAGGCCTGTCAAGAATTGTTGCTGACTTCGATAAGTACGGTAAACTCAGTGATATCTTTGGACGCAAGTTTATGCTTCAGTTCTCATATGGCTTGTTCGCTGCTGGCAGCCTACTCTGGTGCGCTTGACTGTCGAAAATCCTGAAGTATCCTAACTTGGAGTTTAGTGGTTTCTGCCAATCCATGCCACAGCTGATTGTCGCCCGCTCCATACAGGGTCTGGGTGGTGCTGGAATGGTGTGCCTCGTCTCAATCATCATTACCGGTAACATCCTCAAACAACCTGTTCGTTGCAATTTCTAACATGAACCAGATCTTGTACCTCTCAGAGACGTTGCTACATATCGAAGCTACGTCAACGTTGTTCAAACTGTCGGCAGATCCTCAGGCGGTGCTGTTGGAGGTTTCCTTGCACAAGCAGTAGGTTGGCGGTGGTAAGTGCCCCAAAGCGACGCAGAGGTCAATAAGACTGACAGATATCGCTCAAGGGCACTTGCTGGCCAGGCTCCTCTGACCATCTTTGCAATGCTTCTCGTCGCCTTTAACCTAAAGGTCCCACAGAGGAGTCAGGACTCAGAAGACGCGACCAAGAGCAGCCTCGCCTCAAAGCTACGAAGGATAGACTTTGCCGGCGCATTATTTATGAGCGTGACCATCTTGTCTTTCTTGCTTATCGTGGACATTGGCGGCGAAAAAGTCCCTTGGACATCGATTCTCATCTACTCTCTCGGGGGAGTAGGGTTGGTGAGCGGGCTGCTCTTTGTGATGGTAGAGTCCCGCGTAGCGGAGCCTATTTTCCCTCTCCACCTTCTTTCCAGTCGCGCTGTTCTGACACCATTTGTCATTATCACAATGCAAAATGCCTCTCAAGTTGCTGTTCGCTTTCCCCGCCCCTTTACCCGAGCAAAATACTAACTTCCTTGTAGTTGATGTTTTTCATCCCTCTTTATTTCCAAATTACCAAAAATGCTACAACTGGAGAGGCAGGGGCCTACATGGTTCCGTCAATCGTTGGTAACACAGCGGGAGGTCTTCTTGCTGGCTTTCTCATCAAGCGATATGGCCGTTACAAGCTTCCGACAGTCTTTGCCGCCCTTAGCTCAGCTTTCTGTTTTACTCTTCTCCTCATCTTCTGGCGTGGCCACACTTCTGTTTTACAGTCACTGTTTGTGTTCCCGGGTGGTTTCGCAACCGGCATTGCGCACTCGACCACCTTTGTTGCGCTCGCAGCTGGGGTTGGAGAACACGACTTGGCTATTGCAAGCTCGGGATTGTATCTTAGTGGCAGTGTAGGAGCCGTAGCTGGACTATGCTCTGCAAGTGCCGCTTTCCAAAGTGCTCTGAGATCAGCCCTGCGCAAGGCCCTTATTGGAGGCGGTATTGACAATACCCTTGAGGTTAGTTCTCCTACTTTAAGGTACATAAAAGTTTTGGAGGAGAAAATTAACATCAACATAGGTAATCCGGAAGGCATTATCTGACATCACCTATGTCCAAAGCCTAAGGGGGGAGGCTCACAGCTTAGTTGTCGGAGCCTATGTTTCTAGCTTTCAGGTGTCTTTCCTACTTTGCATTGGGTTGGCCAGTGCTTGCCTACTGGCTTCGCTGTCATTGTACGAGAAGCGGTTGTTGTAGAGAAAATGTAGGAAGCCAGTTGTGATATTGCTATGTTACCAAGGCTTCTAGTCGAAACCCTATTAGACCAGGTTGACACTCTCTATCCAAGGCTCGAACAGTTTATCCAATCCCCATGCCGTGCCCATCATATCTGAATTTATTGCCTTCACTTCGGCATATCCTGTTCGTTCCACGTACTGAGAACTCCCCATGTTATTACGAACAACCAAGCCAGCCAGAGATTCACATCCTTGTGTATATCCAAGCAGGATGACCTTGACGTGGCGCAAATCACAAGGCACCAAATTTTCTTCATCGAAGTAGAGGGTAAACTCTACATCCCGATACACCCAGATTGCGGACGTCTTGAGGGCTGGTGAGCCTTGGAGTGTGAACTTAGCCATTGGCACCAGCGGCACCCTTAGATGAAGGCTCCGCGTTTCTCGGCCCATCCTCGGAATCATACTAGTTGAAAGCGGAAATATGGAGTCACCCTCAATGTTAGAAACCAGGGAACTTTCCAAACTAATAAATTCAATCGGCTTGGCAACTCCCCAAGACCAGGTGGGACAGCGTGTTGATCGTCGGCCTTGTGGTCTCTTTTTGCCCCTCCAAAGGAGGCCATGGGCAAGATGAGACAGAAATATGCCACCAAAGTATTTGTCTTCATGGAGCTCGGCCAACCGATGACCAAGGCCCTGAATCGCGGTCAGCCGGTCGTCCTCGTAGCTCAGCTCCATGAACAGATAATCTTGGATCAGTCTTGTCCAAGCCAGCCACATGTCCGTCGTAGAGGGCTGGTTGAGAATTTTGTGACATCCAATAATCAGGGGAGCACTATAGCTCCCCGACAGATCCTTCCTTGCCTTCTGAACCTTTTTTTTCCTCTTCACTTGCTCGATCTTCCTCAAGCAGCCGCGGGGAGAGAGACCCCAGTCGTCTGCCATATGAGCTATCTTTCTCTCTATCTCCATCTCTGAAGGCCATGATTCGGAATTTCGATAGAATTCAGGAGTTTTGCGTATGCTAGGACATTGCCAAAAGACGGCTTCAGCGGTAATGTGGAGAATCCTTTTAGAGAGTAGGCGCTCCTGGAGACACCAGGCTCGTTCCTGCACAGGCTGATGTCGACAGGCCTCCCATAGGAGCTTTTCGGACGGGTTCTTTAGGAGATAGTAACTTTTGCTTCGACTACTGTAACCAAATGTGCACGTCTTGGTGTGATAATTTCCGATTTTTCGATCAGGAAATAGCCCTTCAGAGCTGTCCGAGAAGCCTGTAGCCGAAATGAGACAATATCCGCCGGCATAGTATGATTCCATCTTCGTGGCCTCCAGGTAAAAGTCTTCCAAGTTTTGAATGATGCACAGAGCATCTACCCAGAGGTAACGAATCTTCATGGCCCTTGTGAGTCTAATAGCATCCTGAATAGTCTGTGGAAGATCCTCAGTGTCGATATTCTCCTGGCGTTTCCTGAAGTTTTGAGATGTGGTTTTTGCCGGGTTATTAGACTGGCCCCAACAGTAACTGAGAGTCAAGTATTTAGGCAGCTCGGCGGCCTTAGGAATATCCTCGCTGGTCACAACGAGGCGGACAGGATCCTCTAGGCAAGTCCTAACGTCTATGAGCCTCGTGGGGAGGTGGTCAGGTTTTCTTGCTGTGACGGACTGGCAGTGTTGGTGATCGCTCTTCCCGGCGTCGCAATCATCGACCCAGGGCCGAACGACGTCACGGACAAGGCATTCGAGATCCACATCGAGGGTTTCTCGCCGAAGTGCTGTGTAGATGATTAATTTGGGGACGAGTAGAGGGTTATTTCTAGTCCAAATACATTTGGGGAATAAAAACGAGCCCATTTCCTCTGCCGTTTCTCCTGGCAGGGATGACTCATTCAACTGCACCGTCCAACCAGCTGGCGGTTCGTATTCCGATTTCCCGTAACGCCTTGTTCCCGGACATGTCTTCAATTCAATGAGTGGCCTCTTCAGAGGCCCAGGAATTAGCCCGGCCTGAAGAGTCCGACAGAGGTAGCAACCCATGGTGGCCGCCTGTTTTAGTGCGGCGAAGGTTGGGTGGTGATTGAAGTAGACTGTAATTCCTGTTCTTCGGGACCCCATGTGAATAGCGATCTTGATTTGTTCTTTGTCGCCTTTACTTGTATCCCGGAGGTCGATTCCTCGTTCGGGGCTGATCCTTTCATCTTGATTACTATCGCAAGGGTGTCGAACGAGAAAATGCAGACGGTCCACTTGGCTCTGGCTCAAGTTACCCAGCCCTATGCCTCTCTTTGCTTCGTCTTTGTGCTCATTGGCCAATGGATTGTTCTGTTCCCGGCGCAGGGCATCGAGCGCAAAGTCGAGATCGTCTAGAGAGTCGTCATCAAGCCGGTTTGAGAAATGTTCACTGTCTCTGGACTTCCGGAATGTTGCCAGCAGGAACCAAATATCGAATTTCCAGGGGATGCGACTACATCGAGTACACCTCTGCTCAGCGATGCAGGCAGGGTCGCTGCTTGGTGCCATTCTGGTCGGTTTGCGCTACAGGCCACTTGGGAATCGATGAAGAGGGTTCAATGTGAAAACGGGATGAAAAAGTTAAAGGAAAGAGAGAGGAAAGGAATGTGCGTTAAGAGGGGGCTGTGAGGGGTTGAAACGCAACTCACGTGGCTGATTCTTGGCCAAATGTGCAGAGAAGCGAGACTACTTAGTTCATTTCCTTATATATCAACTTGTCGATTTCTTTTTTATCTATCTTGGAAGATATCTATATGGCTGAGAATCGAAGAAAGCTAGTTCCTTTGCCCGTGTCAATCCATCTTAGAATCAATGATTCTGAGAAACAGGATCCATATCACGATTGTGGGAATCACCTGAGCCAAAATTGGGCTGGCCGTGAATGAGGCTGTGAAAGCAGCCACTCCAGTCATACCACGTTTCAATCAAGTTTAGTCTCATGTTACTCATCTTCCCGAGGGTTAAAGAGAGCTGAGATCGCCCTCCCCCAAAGCATCTCATAAGTAGGATTAGCGTGTAAACAATTGGATTATTAAAGTAATTTAACCTCATTGTATACCCAGAGGGCAGATCGAGGTAGCCCAGTCAGAGAAATATAGTTGAACTATTAGCCAGAAAAACCCCGGGGGAAAATGTCCGACACCCATCCTCACTCACAGCTTTGATCTTATTGTTCATTTTTTTTTTTTTTTTTAAATTCCTTATTTCTCCATGACAAGCGCATCTTACTCCACCACCGGCGCCAAACTTGGTCTGTAAGGTATGTTGGGGTAATTACTTGACATGTTCATTCATTGTTGATTTCAGAAAGTCACTGCAGGAGCAACTCCTGGTGACCGAAAGCCATAGATTCGAGCCATTTACCTGGTATTAAACTAGTTAATGTAGGGCATCCTCACCATATATTCCAGAATACTGCACGGCTTTGGATGCTTCTATTAGCGTTAGAAAACAGTGTAGATATTTATATCATTCCTTTTGTTGCAATCGTCATAGCTCTGAAGAGGGCACTTGCTACAGTACTTGGGAACATGGTTATCAACACGGACCAGCATTCAACCCCAACATCGCAAAACGGCGCCGGAAATCGTTGAATAATTTCTTTACAGGAGTAATAGCTGTTCTCATTTCAAGGAGTAGAAAGGTTTCTTTGATATGTGCAACGTAAACCTCGAAATTACGTCCAGGGGATATCCACAATGGCAAGTTATCCTCTATGCAGGTACAGTCTAGAATATGTCGGGACAAGTGAGGGACAATATAAGAAAAGACTAAAACGGCATTTAAATTTATTCAAGGGGAAAGTTCTATGTTACGCAACCAAGCCCGTGTTTGTTTTAAGCGTTGCCTCGGATCCGCATGTATGGAATGTGGTTCCGAGGGTATTGTGCCGCCTGGTTAAACTTGCACTTCCAAAACGTTCGATAAGTAAACGAGGTAGTCAGTCCAGATTTCTTGAAAACCTGCTTGATCATCTTGGAGCAGGGCATGTCCATGGAAACGGTGCTGAATCGCTGGTAGGTAACCACCGACTTGACAACACTGTAGCGGCCGTTGGTCAAGGAGAAGTTGTCCAGGGCCGTTTGCAGTGCTTTGCACGATGCCACATAGCCTTCGACAGATGTTTTTATCTTGCTGTTGATCAAAATCTGTATGACTACGAGCCGGTTGTAGGTTCCGTCGTTAAAAGTTACCTCATCTGGGACCTTTGTCCAGTCGATGGCGATAAGCTTGTTGGCCAGGACCAAGGCCTCTTCTGCGACGTGTTGATACTGATCAAGGATATCGAAGAGGGCAAATGAGGCTGTCTGGATGTCCGAGGCTAACGCCGGAAGATCCGTGGCGATGGGCATGAACTTGAAGATGTCGTTGACGGTCTTGAACTGGCCTTGCTGGATGGCGTTGACTATTTGACTCGTGGTCAAGATATTTGTCGGCCACTCATCTTTCAGCTTGCTGGAGCGACCCAAAAGTCCCGTCAGGGCAGTGTTGGCGGTGCCGAGAGGGTTTCGAGCTTCCCAGAGGTCACCAACCATTTGAACGAGGTCGTAGGCTACGCACTACATGTTAGACACTTTGGGCATCCAGCATAGGAAGGAACTGTTTCCTTACTCTCTTGTAGGAATTCGTCAACTTTTGGGCCGTCGCACTTGTGAAGCGTCTCGCAGATCTGGGTTGCGAGGTCGGAGATCTCAGTATAGACATCCTGTATGGTGAACTGCACGTTGTCGCAGCTTTGAGAATAGGCCAGTATGCTTGCCAATAGCTCATATATCTTGTCGTACCAGTCACCCACGATGCTAGTAATGGGCTGCTTCATCGTTTCGTATGACTTTGTCACGTAGCTCTTGATTGTATCACGGATGAGGTTGACGTTGCAGGAGCCAGCCTGACAGGGGACCGTAAGATCAATCAGGTTCTTGTACAAGTTCATATCAATCTAATGAGCGTAAGTGTACTGATCGAGCTTGGTGGACCGCAAGTACTTATACCTCTGCAGCTGGGGCAAAAGCCCAACCATCCTTGGGCTTCAAGGGTGCAAGGACGGCAGCCTTGTTATCCTTGACAGGGAAGCCGGCATTGGCGATGCACTTTGATCAGTTAGAAGAGGGCGTCGAGTTGTGGGCTAGGGCCAGCTTACCGTCTGTAACTCGCCAGCAGTCTTGATGACATTGCTGTTTTCCGACTTTAGCTCGCCTTTGGACGAGATAGAAGTGAACTTCCCGCTGCTCTCCAGCTGCTTCACCTTGGGGAAGCATGAGCAGAGTGCATTGTTCGAGTTGATGAACTTGTTCCCGATGGTGTTGCCAAGGATACTGCGTATCTGGTTGCAAAGATTGATCTTTTTGGTAAGGACGGTCAAACTCGAGGGCACATTTTGGATCTTGTCGTCGTAACCTAAACGGGCGTCAGCAAGACATCCCTCCTCCTGATAGCAAAGGGGTGCAGCTTACCAGGCACACATTGGGTCTTAGTACAAGTTTTGGGCTTCTGCTTGGTACCGCAGTTGTACTTGACCTGCTTCTTGGTCTTGCACTTGTTGTACTGTGCCTCCGTTAGCTGCTAACTGGTGGTAGCCGCATCTCATTATTGCCGGTAGCCTACCACTTTCACCGTCTTGCGTTTGGTGTTCACTTTGACACCGGTGGGCACGGTGATGGAGACTTTGCAGCCAGAAACGCCTTTCATACCGGCGCAAACATCAGTAATAGAGCCTTGAGCGATAACCACATGTGCGAGCAGCACAAACGGCAGCAGACACAGAAGGGAATACCGCATCTTGCAGTATCCGTTCGTGACTATGGCTCCAAGAAATTGTCGACAGGGACTGTCAGGTGCTATATGCTGATTTAAATAGCTGCAATGGGCTGAAAGAATCAGCCTAGTCAAATCTCCGTTTTTCGACGGCCCCGTAGGGCTGGATTCGCCGCAAGGGGGAACGTCAAGCGAATGGCTGGGCCCTAAACATCGATAGCGTCTCTACTCTGTCCACCATGCGGTCTAGACCCAGCCAAAACGAGGCCCAAAGCCCATACTGAACATTCCATTGAACGCCTCTGTGAGATCGCTTGGGATCCCTCCCCTATGGCGGTGTCGGAAGAGCGAATCGCTATGTCACGAGCCCTGAGAAGTGGCATTACGATTCAGATTGGGTTTCAGGGGCGAGCTAAGCGCACTTCACAACCAACAGCGTATAATAGAACCTTCGATATTTTAGTTACGATGAAGAACGATGGCACTGTGCTGACCATAACCGAGCTATAGATAGATAGCCCTATTCTTGACAAGGAAGTCTAGATTATTCCGTGAGTACTCCTTACTTCACAAGCAGGGGTAAACTGAAGTCCAAAGAAGGAACCACAGTGTCTGTAATCTCATCCATTCCAGAAAAGTTCGCCTCATCATGACTTTGATAATAACGACACTTTTATTGCCGACCTACTGAGCGGCCAAAGGAGCCCAGCAGAAAAGAGTGCAGTCTTACTAAATTTAGGTGAAATGGCGGTAGTTAAAGGGAAGTTTCGGGAACCGAGTCACTAGAACTACTCGAAAATATTGATCATAGTAAGACCTATCTGTAGAAGAACACCGTGGTAGTACATCCTATGCACCCTAGCCAATGTCCTGTGTCTCAAGACCCGCAGGGAGGCAGCCGGTAGGGCGGGGATGGTATGCTGACATACACACCCCACTGGGCAGACGCATGATGAGGAGGCAGCATCGCTGCTCTTGTGAGGGCGTGGGAATCGCCGTTTGGAAGTGCATTGCGTCAGAACAAGGCAATATGTAAACCATCCGAGGCTGAATACATAATGGGTTCGTGGCCCGCGAACCATCAAGGCAGCTTACATACTTGACCACATCCAACGAGTGGCCGAGTTATGTGAGGCGGGTGCCAAGTGAACCAGCCTCGCGTTCGCCTGCTACTCGATCGCCGTGGAATTCGACCCATGGCCCCAGTGAGATAGCCAACGAAGGCCGTTGAAGGGGGAATTACTCATCGTAGGCTCGCTTATCTGCACCATCGCGCAGTTGATGGCGGGGGCCTCCACAGTGGGGAGACCCGTGGCCGTAGCCGTTCCGTTCACCAGGCCGTTGGAATCCATAGATTGCCGCACCTTAATTATAACCTTAAACGTGAGTGCGAGCTTGATGAAGGAAAAAGCAAGATGGGGGAATCAATCTCGATAGGATTTTAGAGAGTCCAGAGCTCCTCGTCTACCAAAGAATATAAGGGTACCACTCTGCATGCACCAGTCCACAAGCCCACGAGTCCACGACTGGTCCACGAGTCCACGACTGGTCCACGAGTCCACGACTGGTCCACGAGTCCACGACTGGTCCACGAGTCCACGACTGGTCCATGAGTCCACGACGAGCGGCCAGGTAATTGTGTTCAATAGGTACTTCAATGCATCGTATGTGTACAATTTACCGCAGTGTCTCAGCAAGCAGTTGAGTGGAATCGTTCACGGGCTCCCAAATCCCCTTGTGCCATCTCCACTGTATCCCATTTCCCTACCATTGGTGAGTTGGACGCCGACGCTGCACAGAAGCGGCTTGGTGAATGGGATCTAATCGACAGCACGTAGCACGCAATTCCCCAGTATCCAAACGCCGATTCAACTTCCAGTTCCATTGGCCAATCCGATATTTCAGAAAAAAAGGCAAGTTCAAGAAAGTGTATGCCCATTCAGCCTCAGGGGACCTAACTCTACGGCCGTCGAGAAAGCAAGCCACTTTGGACCAACAGGGCATCCACAAAAATGCCCGCCCTCCCTCTTCTTGCTCACCTTCGCTCTTGTTGGTTCACCTTGCCCTTCTCGATCCGATTCATCTCTTTGTCCCTCGTCTCATCAACAATGACACAACAGGTCATCCAAGGACCGCACTCGAGGCAGCCCCTCTCGAGCTCCGAGTGTGAATCAACAGCCCCTCGGCAAGGCTCCCGACAACAGCCCTGGATCTGGCCCTGGAAGCGGGTCCGCCAGTGCTCACCGCCAGAGCAAGAAATCGAAGACAAGCGACTTTTTATACCTGTGTCCCTACCGCCGAATCTACCACGTGATGACTCCTCAAAATAAGTTCAGATCATGCCAGCCACCGGGACATTTGAAAGACCGCTACGATTTGAAGTAAGTGAATGGCTGCCTTGTCAGACGAATTCCACTAACATCTGTACTAGGAGGCACCTGGAGGGGGTGCATGTCGGAGCCCAAGTCAGCCAGGATTCCAAGGCTAAGGATGAGACTCAAGGCACAGATGGGCATATCAACCCCGAGTACTCCATGGACAAAGACTCGTGGAACAAGGTCGCGGGCATATTTAAGAGTGCCTCCTCGAAGCGTTTCACGCCTGGGAGTGAGAATTGGCTCAACAATGAAAGAGATTGCTATCAGGAGATCTGGAAGATCATCCTTCCCAACCAACCTATACCAGAATCACCTTGTGAGTGCCTTTTCGATCGCACAAAACACAATGAGATGGCGTCTAACCTATTGGTCATAGTCTACGAGGACTCTGTTGATGGGCACCCACTGATCGAGGTGGCGCGCCGCATGCTCGAGCCCGTCTTTGACGAAAAGGCCAATCGAGCAATTCAAGCCGGGCAAGTTACCTCTCTTGAGGACTATCGGCCATCCCGAAAGGAGGCCATTGACATGATGGCCGTCACTCTTGCTACACTCTTCAACACGAAGCCACAGCTACTCCAGGCCCAGCCTAACTCCGACGGCCTGCCCACATTGACAAAAGATACTCGATCTACGACACCGGCAACACCGAGCCGCGATCATGTCATCAGCCAGGGCCCATCGCCTCCAACAACCACGGCACCACCACTCCCTGGGACTTTTCATCAAAACCCCATTGCAGACCCAAATGGAGACCAACAGCATCTCGGGGCATTCGACGGGATGACGGGAAATGTTCGTCTAGAGACGCCCATCATGGCCCTCCTGGGCCCTGCTATGAGCGCCGCCGCCGCAAGTAATCCATTACAAACGAGAACGACCTCAGTGCCCCAGATCTGTGCCAACTTTTATATCGAGCCGCCTGCCTTTGAAATCGCGTTGAAAGGGCGGACAGATTCTGATCACATCGGCCCTCTAAAATGGGAGATCTCCGTCCCGAAAGGACTAGTCGTCGAGAGGTGCGAACAGCGTCGCATGGAGCTACCTATTAACTATGGGCAACCGGCAATGTGTGGAAACTTCCAACCCGGAGTTACCAGCTTAGGTCCGCAGGTCCAGGGTGCTGGGGAAGGGTCTATTACTTTGGATGAAGGTTGGTCTGAACTGGCGGACATTTCTTCAAACTTTTTTGACGGGGGTGAGGGTACATTTTCAGGGCATAACAACTACCAGGACGAATGATGACTTGTAAGGGATACGAGAACCTTCCGCATTGTTGAGATGGGGATCTAATAGAGCATTTTACTATGTTATATAGATTTGCGTGAGACCATGGAAAAACTTGAGGTGAACAAAAAACATAGACCAGATTGGAGGCGCACCGCGAAGTTTATACAAAAGCGGGTATTTAGAGAAACAAGTTCAAAAGAACGGTTGGAGTGAGTATTTGTAATCGCCATGCAGGCGAGATTCGATGACTTCATGGTGGAACCGGAGGCTTTGCAGGACAGTACGTAATGCTTGGGCCTGGACGATGAACATACGGCTGCGGCATGCAATGAATTGTGGGTTGGCATAGTTATCTGCAGGGTCTTTCTAAACTCTAAACGGAGACATTTCTCATTACGGCCAGCTATCATATGCAGGAACAGAAAGTGGCAGCTCTCCTCCTTCTCGATTTAGACATACATAAGTCCTTGGCTATTCCCAAAAACAGTGAGAATCGTGTTCCTGCACCAAATCTTGCCACCCGGGCTCGGGTTCGCCGTATAGGCTGACAAACCAATAGATATACAAGGTTCACAGCGCAGGGAGAAGGGTCACGGTAGTTGACCAAAACAGCAAAGTTTCAGGTTCATCCAATCGGCATAAACTCTCTCCTTCCTATTCCCGCACCTTGACGAACCCCTCGGGGGTTTGCGGGAGAACGCCGGAGGGATCAAAGCGGGAGCCAAGACGGACATGCCGGAGATAAAAAGCAGATCTGCCAACCGAAGACCGGTGTGCCCATCGGGTTATTGTCCTAGTTGAGGGCTCGGACTCCACGTGCTATGTTTAAGCACGCAGGGATGGCCAAGAAGTGACCTGAGGTGAGCACGGTGACAGGGGTTTCAACGCTCGGTTTCAAAAGTGTCTTCAGAGAAACTCTAATGTATGGGCCAACTCAGAGTTTTGGCACCAATCATGTAAGAGAGACTCATCGTGGCGTCAAGGGTTCAATTTCAGCCTGTCGATAGCTCGAGTTAACAGGAAGCATGAAATTCCAGTGAACAATGGGCTGATCAAGAAGGCGTTGATAAACAAGACCTTCTTCTTCCGGTCAGCCCAAGGCAAGATCAAAGGAAGACACGAAGAGCAAACACGTCAGATAATATCGGATAGCCGTCGGCGTTGCATTCTTACCTGTCAGTTATAAGCTGCTACTCGGTTTCCCCGTACCCACCCAAGATAGTCGCCTATCTTATACATGGCGGGTTCGCCACAACCGGGGGTACGCGGGAATGCCAGCCTCGGTCACACATTTAGGGTTCAGGTTCGCCGAAAGGCATGTGGATATGCGCACGAGCAATCACGTAGTCTTACGGTTGGTCAGTCGATGCTTCAAGCCGATAGCCGACCTGAGACTGCTACAAGTACCTCCGCAGTCTGAAGTGATTAAGAATCAACCCTCTACCCAGGCATGGCCGAGTGCCATCTAGCAAGCCTACAAACATGGAATCCGGTTCAGTGCAAGACAGATCAGCCACCCTGATCGGTGTTGTTGTGATGCTGCTGGTCATCACGACGGTGGTTGTTGTACTCCGCTTGTGGACTCGATATGTCATCCTCAATCAGCTCGGAGCAGACGACTTTCTCGCTCTCATTTCTCTGGTGCATGAGCCTTTCCTCAAGCTATTCTAGGCAGAAGCTAACTTGGATATCCAACAGTTGGTGGTTATTGGCTGCGGAATAGCCATAATTCTAGGTATGTTCTATCTATGATCGCTGTCTCCTGGCGTCGTAGCAAGTGGCTGATCAGGTTGAAACCAGAAACCCGCTATGGCCTCGGAAAACATGTTTCTCCAGACATTCTCAAGACCGCCTCCCTCTATTTGAAGGTGAGAACGAGTATTCTGCCTCCAGTCCTTGACACTGACCGAAATAAAGAACTTTTACGTCGCCGTGGTGCTCTACGCGGCTTCCCTCTTATTCATCAAGTTGACTTTTCTCCTCCATTACTACCGACTCCTAGCTATTCAGGGAATGAAGAAGGTCTACCAGGCTGCCATCGCCATTGTCGGCAGCTGGGCCCTGTCCCAGGTTCTTCTTGGCATATTCGTATGCCGTCCGATCCACGGGTTCTGGGACAAGACGGTGGACGCGAAATGCATCCCGAATCAGCCACAATGGTACATCAACGCGGCCGGAAACATCGTGACGGACGTCATGGTGTTTTTGTTACCGATACCCGCCATTAGAAGCCTGAGACTACCTCGGACTCAAAAGTTCATCCTCGCTGGCATCTTCAGTCTAGGCTTCTTGTGCGTGTCTCCCCCTTTATCTCGAGTACCATTGCTGATTGCACTAGCACAGTGATTCTCTCCGCCATTCGCATAGAGTACCTCCAAGACTTTGAGGACTTTACGTGGAAACACGTAGAGTCGAACTTGTGGTCGATGGCTGAGCTTACATCGGCCCTAATTTGTGCCTGTCTCCCAACACTACGGCCCTTCGTCGTCCGTTACTTCCCAGGTCTAGCCTCCAAGTTTACAAGATCTAGTGGTGGTTATAGGGGAGGCCATGGGAGCAGAATTCATTCTACTCCAGGGAAGTCATCCAAGTCTACAGGTCGTGGTGCAGACCGGCTATTTAACGATAACAATGCAACTTTCGAGATGCAGCGGCAGTATAGCAGCGACGGGATTGGTTATAGTAGACACCGGTCAGATGAAGACTTGGTGGCTATGTGGCCGGCTGATGTTATCAACGCTGCAGCTGTTGAGCCAGGTTCAGTCCGAAATGTGCCTATTCGAGGCATCAAGGTCAAGACCGAGACCTTTCAGACCGTTGCAAAGATAGACCGGGAGAGGAGCCTCTAAACGTTGCAGTGCCGTGAAAAATAATTTAAAATTCCTGTTCAAGCTGGCTTTGATACACAATGACACTGGTTCCCCGTCGGAATCGTACGTCTGTTCTGGCGCAGAAGTCGCTAAAGCGGTTCCTCCGAAGAGACTGAGTTCATTCGGCTCGGGGTAGACAAGGAATACGACCAGTTTCGACTCAGTCTGGAAAGCCAGTACTTCCACTCTGAGCTGGGTGCAGTCGGTCCGACACTATGAACGCAGTAGTAAGCAATTCACATTCCCATCAACACCAAGACGAGATAGGATATTCGGCTTCGTCCCTTCGTACACGTGCTTTAAGATCAGAGTCCACTCGCATGACAAACCCATCACTCAACGGATACCATTTCCGATCGCCTGCATACAAACCTAGACCTATAGCTGAGTAGTCACCTTCCTATTCGCACATCGACAAAGTTAAAGTTTGCCCAGAAACAAGGGCCCACGCCATTTTATAAGCAAGGGTGGCAGGGAGAGCGGGATACCGAGCATCCGTATACAGTTAGTTATACAGCAGGACTTTCATGATCCCATCGGTATGAATGAACTCACTTGGCGTTGCCTCAATCAAACTGAGACATGTTCAAAAAGGCCAAGGTGTCTTCTCGTGTCGGGGGAATAGTTACTCTTGCACGGACACACACACCAAACCTACATACTCTCTCCCCCTTACCTACCGACTGCAGATATTCTTCACCATGAGACTCCAACCTCTTGTCTTGTCTCAAGTGCTCGGCATGGCAGCCGCCGCTCTGAGCTACGACCCCGAATACCTCGCGGCCGTCTCGGTCCTTCCCCCAACGGAACGGCCCGACACGTTCGCGGACGTGTTTGAGTTACGCAACTTCACCGAGGCTGCTCTGTACAACATCATCCACATGCTACCGACTCCCGCAGGCATCACCGAGACCAAATTTCAGTACAAAAGTCTCGACAACACCACCGTCAACCTCTACCGCTTCACTAGCAAGGAAATCACAGATGCTACCAAGCCTGGACCTGCCGTCGTCTTCGCCCACGGAGGAGGTGGAATATCCTGCAGCGTGGACGTCTACGCCCCCCAAATTGCCCGTTATGTCGCCGGTACGGGCATCACTTTCTTCGCAATCGACTACCGTCTCGCCCCGGAGGATCCGGCCCCCGCTGCCGTCGACGACGTATTCGCTGGCTTGAAGTATATCTCAAGCCACGCTTCCGAATTGAACATTGATCCCAAACGGATTGCCATTATGGGCGACTCGGCTGGTGGTGGGCTTGCAGCTGGCGCAGCGCTAATGGCACGCGATCAACGCCTCAGCCCGCCTCTGGCCAAGCAGATTCTTGTATATCCCATGCTTGACGATCGAACCAAGTTGCCCAAAGGATCACCTCTCGAGCCGTTCCTCATCTGGAAGACAGGCGACAACAAGCAAGCATGGAATGCCATTCTGGGCGACGACGCTGGGAAAGAGGATGCCGACATCTCCATCTATGAAGCGCCCGGTCGCGCCAAAGATCTGCGAGATCTACCATCCACATACGTCGAAGTAGGAGGCCTGGATCTTTTCCGTGCTGAGGATCTCTCTTATGCCAGCCGCATTGCCGCCGAGGACATCGAGGTTGAGCTTCACTTGTGGCCCGGCCTGCCACATGTATATGAAGTGGCAAGTGAGGCAACCATTGTCAAGAAGGCTCTGGATGCGAGACTGAGAGCGCTGAAGGCCTTTTGAAGCACGCCATTTCTCCATGGAAGAGAAATATCTTACCTTACCTCTTTAATTTCGCAATGAACATATACTTTAATAATGATAATCCGTTCAGAGGTTATACGCAAAACATGACCTTGATACTCAACACAAGATGCTTTATTTCTTCCTTTCCTCCTATTCTCGCTCGTATCGCCCTATATTAGACATTTGCTAATTTCAAGGTTGGACTGTATGGCATATACATTGCTACAGACTATTAAAAACTACTGTTGCAGTAAATACATTCTCCTCCCAAGGGAAGTCGAGCGTGATACTCAGCACAAGTCGTTTACTACATCACTCAAACTAGTATGAGTAACCAAACTCATTTAAACGCTTCAAGGCCGTATACCCTTTATTTCCAATCCATAAACACAGCCTCAAGCTCCAGGTTGCATCTTCGGGCCACTGCGGTTTGAAGGAGTCCAACCGCATTTTATACATCATTGGTCTCGTCAACTCATCGAGAAGCCAGACCATACAAGAGTGCAGCCACGAGTGTCCCAGAAGCCCGAGAACCAAACACGTGATATCCATCCAGGAGAGAGACCTAGCTACCTGCCACCTGACGATGATAAAGAGAATCTGGGGCAGTGCGATGGGAATGAAAATATCGAAAGCACCGCTGGATTCTAAGACGAATGTCATGGTGGCTGCTTTTCCTAGCGGCGATAGGTTCGACCGCCCGATCTAGACCTCGATGATGATTCGTACAATGAAGCTTGCCAACTAGAAGAGGCTTCATTGTCCCCATGAGGATCGACTCTGCACTCTTTGCCGTGCCCATGAGATGACCGTGGAGCGGACTTTTAGTCCGTCCCTTCATAACAGGTCCCGCCTCTACGTTAATCAGTATATGATCCATGATACTTAGAGAGGCGGGTTGCTTACCGCAGGGTATAGTTAGCTTGAAGGAACTTCCAAAGTAGACACAAGAGGCGGTTGGATGGGTATTCAAATCCTCGAGAGAAGCGCTCTCTCAAGTCAGGGGGCAATCAGAACGTCCAACTAACTCATGCGAGTCTTTTCTCAATAGCGGTGAGCTGCAATAAACAACCACCACTTCCAGAACGGTCGTCTGAGTATCACTATATCCATTGGTCCAGCATGGGGTTCATTGCAGCCTCGAGGTTCAACTGAGAATTCTTCGGTGGTTAACTCAGCATCGCAGTTCTGATCATCTGTTGCGTCTTTTCCGAGATGGCTTCATCTTTCGCAATATCTTGACAATTGACCGGAGGAACCTTCTTCGACGTTTGATAACAGGGGGTGGAGGGCCGTTGATCAAAGCTGCCCCAGGAGCTGGATCATCCATAGGATCAAGCAGCTCGGGTCGGGAGGGTGGAAAAGTATCGACAGCAACGTAGTCAAAGTTCAGAGGGAGCAAGATTTGTCTACAGTGCAGTGTGTTAGAAACTGAATCTTAGATAAGGGTCGTGATTTCATACCTGACTATACTCGTATAAATAAGACCACTGAGGCCTCCTCTCCCAAAGTTGGGAGAAAGGCGAGGATGGAAGAAATCTCCGGTCCCTCTTTTCCAAACCCTGTGGTGTGGCCGCGTCGTGACGCCTTCGACTATTCCGTCCTCTGGTCCAATGTCGTTGCTCAGGGGAGTGCTGATAACCAACTCATTGACGCCAGCAAAGCAAGACAAGACTTGTCTCAGCTCACCAATGTCAAGATCGGTAATCTTTGTAAAGCTTGGGTAAGTAACCCTTCCATCAGGTCCCCTAAAAACCTTTGTTGAGCGAGCTGTCACCCAAATCTTGATGCTCTGAAGATTCTGAAAATTGCCGAGACGTAACCAGTGAAAATTGTATGGATCATGTGGGCGGTCTGTCTGGGGGGCTCGCATTGGTGATGAACAAGTGATCAAGCAGGGGAAGAATGGAGTCATTGACAATTCCAAGTGTTTGCAATACTTTGGGAACGCCTGTGGTTGGAGGTCGACTTTAGGCCAGTTCCTCATCCGAGCATCTTGATCGCAGAAGCCGATGAAGGATTGCCAGCTGTGCAAGTCGGTGAATATGAAAGTTATTGACTCGTATATGGACTTGAGACACTCTTCAGATCTGGATTGAAAGTCAGTGACCAGCCTTTTCCGACTCAATACGTCCATACACACATGAGTTTACAGGCAAGGAGCATGGACATATATGGGCTTTTGGGCATATACGGGCTTCTGGCCATCTTGTTGGTAAAAGGGCGCTGAGGGTCTTTCCAACAATGGTATCGCCCAGTTGAAGTGCCTTGTATGACAGTCTGCCCGTAAACCCTTTCACAGAGCTCACCACATGCCCAGTGATTAAGCCACGGTGAAACGAGCCGCATCTCGTAGTTCGTACTGCGTATGGGTTCTCCAAACGGCATGTTCTGCTGTATTCGCAGGAGCTCGAGATCCTCTTGCAGCTTATCTATGACATCGAAGTCTGTAGTGCATTGCCACCGACAGTAATGCCAGTTGGCTGGATCAGCAGGGTGACCATGCCAGAAGATGTGCTGCCGAAGGCCATATGGGCGCCAAATTTCAAGGTAAATGGCATCTCGGAGTTCACGTGGAAGACGCGTGATCAAGAGGCATTGCTGCTGAGGGTCGAATGACATGCTCGGAGGTTGGCCATCAATCACAGTAGCCGAAGTGGGAGCAAATGTCGCGTCAATGTAACAGGCTTGAATTTAGAGGATGCAGACGATGTCAACTAAGTGGCTTTGGTGGCTAGGCCAGGAATGGAGCTGAGACAAAGGAATGATGCAGACGTCAAAATGAAGAATCATGAGAGGTGGCTTGAGCGGTGAATGCAAGAGGTTGGGTCAATTATCCTTGTCACCGATCTGAAACATGCCAGGGCAACCTCGTAATATCATGACGTTTCATATTCTCATATCTACAGGCTGTGAAATTGTTCTTTTGGCCATGATAAGACCATCCAATACTGAAATATCCCGAATTCATGACGGCGCCATAATAAGCCAGCTTCCATCCCAGTCCACAAACTCCTTCTCAATCACCTCGGCTGTGCTCTCCCACGGGACACAGAAAGCGCCAGAGTTGAATTTTGGCGAGTAAATGATTGTTCTAGCCTCGGCGGGAAGTTGCGCTCGCAGGTCCTTGAGAGCGCTCTCAGTCTGCGCCAGGATTCTCCCCACGTTGTCCCTCCCTGGCTTTCCAGTCGCCGCACTCGGTCTTCCATAGCCGTAGCTTGTGAAGAGACAGATTATATGGACGCTCGGTGCGCCTGCGGCCACGTCCGACGGCTGAGGAGGGATGATGAGGCAGCGCCCGGCGAGGCTTCTTGGCGGCCATCGCTCCGACGGGTTGGTTTTGGCGCTGTTGCAGAATCTCTTGTACACCCTGCACGCGGCGGGGAATACGGAGGCGAGCTCAGCCGCGATTCCGGCTCCCCATTGAGCGAGGCAGTTGGTGGCGTGGAGGATGTAGGTATCAGAGGGGATAGAGCGGATCGAATTGAGCGGTGTGTGCTCAAGGGCAAAGGCGGGAGTTGCCATCTTGAGTTGAGCATTTACTGGATTTGACTTGAACGCTTCTCATATACAGAAAATTGCGGTTGAATCCGATGCACTATGATGCAGAAGAGGAAAAGAAGTGGTAAGCCAAGACTTTTTATCCATCACGATGGCTTCGTTTGACAGTGAGTCACCGGCGAGATCAAACAGTGGCGCGGAGCTGATTGCACCCAACCTCAGCTGAAGTCAGCCCTACGGGTACAAGGCAGAATTGAGTGTTTGCTCTTGAAATACGGAAGTGAGTGCGATTGGGGAGGCAGATGGAAGAAGATGTGAGAGTCGAGAGGAAGGATTGCGTGCTTGCTGCCAAGTTGGACAAGCACCTGGAAGGTTGGCCAAACATCAAAAGCCAAGCCAATGAATTGCAACAAGCCCGGTAATTCACATTGGAATAACTCCTGCCAACAGAGAGCTTAATGTTGTATGAAAGATGGGGGAAAAAAACCGTTGGTGTACGGAGTAAGTGGGCAGTTAGCAGTGGGCAATGTTTACCCACAGCTTACAGTAAAAGCCTCAACACATCACACGTCGCTTCCCCAGGCCAATCCTTGAAGCTCGGCACTTATTCCCCACACTTTCATCCACACAAGCTTGCCTCGTGTGTTCGATGTCGTAGAAATAAGGACCGCCAAGCAATCATGCATCTTCCGCTTTGGGACATGGTGAGCCAGGTCCGTTCTACCCGTCGTATCCGAGCATAACCGGCCGAACCTCCCGGCGCGGGGTATAAGTGCCTCACCATGAAGGCATGTGGTTATTATCAAGGAGAAGCTATCAAGAGTTTGATGATTGATGCTACTAGATGTGCTTTCTGCCAAGTGTTTAAGTTGAAATATAGCAGTTGAAAGACACCAATATCTGGCATCAAAACAGACGTCTATCACTAACATCACGTCCAATGCTTCATTTGCGTATTATTAATCCATCCTCTCCAAGCTGTGACTCCAACCCGATACCGCTCAATATTGAATATGCCGAGGAAGAAGTAACCAAACAATGCCTGACGTGATGCTTAGCCTGCTGTACCAAGACATTTTGTGTTGTCAACACATGCCACATGACTACACCAACTTGAAGACTAACACCAACCATATCCGACCTCGGCTACATACCACATTAGTGATAGCTCACATCCTATTACAGGGAGTTGCCTATATAAATGCGATCCCCTTGGTGAACATAACTCAATCCTTCACACATCCCATCAACCACCCTCCACTCCAAACCCCATATCCACAAACAAGATGACAGACTCCGAACCCCAAGCCGTTCAAGTGACCAAGACCCCAGAAGGCATCACAACCATAACAATCAACCGCCACCACAAGAGAAATGCCATCGACGGACCAACAGGCAGAAAGCTCACAGAAGCATTCCTCGCCTTTGAAGACGACCCGTCCCAAAAAGTCTGCGTTTTCTACGGTGCAAACGGCAACTTTTGCGCTGGCTTTGACCTCCATGAGGTAGCCAAGTTCAACCCCGGCGACCACGAGTACAAGGGTCCCATCATCGATGTCAAGCATGAAGTTCATGGTCGCAACATAGGTCCCATCGGTCCCTCGAGGATGCAAGTCAAGAAGCCCGTCATCAGTGCTGTTTCAGGCTACGCCGTCGCAGGAGGTCTAGAGCTATCCCTAATCGGTGACATGCGCGTCGCAGAAGAAGACGCAGTCTTTGGCGTCTTTTGCAGACGATTCGGCGTCCCTCTCATCGACGGTGGCACAGTCCGTCTTCAGGCTATTGTCGGTCTCGGTCGCGCTCTCGACATGATCCTCACCGGCCGGGGAGTCGGCGCCCAAGAGGCTCTGCAGATGGGCCTCGCCAACCGCGTGGTGCCCAAGGGCCAGGCTCTCGTCGAGGCGACAAAGATTGCGCAGCAGCTGCTAGCGTTTCCACAAGAGTGCATGAATGTCGACCGTGCCAATTGCTACTACTCTGCCTACAATGCTTCTTCTTTCGAGGATGCGTTGGGTAATGAGTTCCGGAATGGTGTCAAGGTGATTACGACGGAGAGTATAAGGGGTGCTGCCAGGTTCAGCGGAGGAGCTGGACGGCACGGTGCGTTTGAAGAATCAAAGATTTGACGGGAGTGCTTCTATTTCAGGGTGTTTGACGAGACCAATCTCTACTCAATAACACGACATTCACTAGCAATGCTTCATTGACCTATGGTAGCTTGTTCTTGAAGGTTACGATAGGTAGTCACTCTTTGTCAGAAGAAAATGCTAGGGACCTCGAGGAAATCGACTTCTAACAATAAGCTCGAAGTTTTCTTGCAAGTGACGGTTAAGATTTCATTACTAGTGTGAGACGTCGCATCGAGTCATGGTGGACAACACCCAACGTTTCATCTATTCTTGGAATGATGACACCAACCAGAACCAGCATGTTTAGATCTACCCATTAGCTCCATGTCAGATCAAGCCTCATCTCCGCCTTCAAGTTCTTCCGTCATTTCCAGAAACACCTTGACTTGAAATCCGAGTTCCGAAAAACATATGAAAGCAGCCTCAGCACCCCCGTCTTCGGCCCACCCATATCCGTCACCATCAAATCGAAAGACTCCATTCCGTCATTCTCGCCATCTGCTATCCGAAAATAGATAAAACAAGCGGGTCTAAACTGCTAGTCGCGACGAGGACCCCCCTTTTACGTATTCCCAAGCGAAAAACCCTTCTTCGTATGAAGAGTACGAAAACCAATGCGAAAATCCACACATCCAAGCAATCTGAATCTAGTTCCACCTTTCGAGTCCACTCATGACGCGTCAAAAGATGCAGTCGGCGCTATCTGGTAGAGGTTGGTTGGTTGGTGCGCCAAGTTGGATGAGGATCGAACAGTTAAAAGCCCGAGCAATTTCCTTCGTTTGCGTTCTCGAAGCCATACCAATCTGAACAGCTTCGACAAACACTTCCACCGACCATAGTCTTTCTGCCACTCTCATCACCACCTTTAGTCAAACCATTCACATTAGCAGCCGGCATTACATCACAGCAGCAGCAATCATGGCCAACAGCACAGACACACCCGAAGGCTATGCTCCTTTCGATCTATATTCCTACAATCCCGCTCAACCGCCAGCCTACGCTTTCCTGGCCCTCTTCGGAATAGCAGCTGTCACTCACTTCATTCTCATGTTTCCCTACCGAGCGGCATTCCCCATCCCTATGATCATAGGATCCGGCAGTAAGCAACCTCCAGCAGAAGCATTTTACATCAGCTAACCCACTCAGTGGAATGCGCCGCTTATTGGTTTCGATCGCGATCTCACGACAACCTTCGACAAACGCTTCCCTTCCTCTTGCAGAATCTACTCATGCTCGTCGCCCCGCCATTCCTCGCCGCAACGCTGTACATGTCCCTCAGCCGAATTACACGAGCACTCCGAGCAGAGGAACTATCTCTCATCAGCCTCCGATGGATAACAAAACTCTTCGTGTTGGTCGATCTCGCCTGCTTCGTAACCCAGACCGCTGGCGCCATCATGTCCGGAAGTGAAGTCGCCGATGAAGCAAAGCGAGGCAAGACCATCATCATCTGCGGTCTTATTCTCCAAATCGCTGCCTTTGCCTTGTTCCTTGTCTGCATCCTCGTTCTGCAGGTCAGAGTCAAGTCATGCCCCACGAGCCACTGCCTCGCAGGAGTCTTGTCCTACCGCCGATATCTCGTTGGCTTGTACTGTACGAGCGGGCTGTTCCTGATCCGAAACATTGTCCGCATCGTCGAGTACAATCAGGGTGGCGATGGCCCCTTGTTGTCCAACGAAGCTTTCCTCTACATATTTGATGGATGCTTCATGCTGGGTATTACCGTGATTATTATCGTCTTGCATCCTGGTAGGCTTGTGAAGCAGGCCAAGCGGGCAGACTTTATGAAGGATGAAGTTTTGCTAGAATCCCGATAGATTTCCAGACTTTTTCTTTTCAGACATATCTTCATGTTTTCCTTTGTACATAGCCTCCCACTGACAAGCCTATCATATATAGAATAGAAGGACGAAGAGTTTCCTCGTTTCACCTGAACAGCCACATCAACAAACAAAGCAACGGTACTTACTAAACCCTGATCTCATATCTTTTACAATCTTATGCATTCCTTCTCTCAAGTTTCTAGTTCTTACGCTTATCAAGCTCTTTCGGTCGAGATTCGGACGAAGCCTCCGGTCAGACGCTGAAGCTGACAAATGGGTCTGTGACGACTTGGGTGGGAATAACGGACTTCTCGCTCTTTCAAATTGTCCGTGAAATGACTTGCGCAATGTTGCTTGATATGAAGTCTAAGTAGTTTGAGAGTTCCCAAACTATATAAGCATGGAGGGTGGTCAGACTCGGCAACCTCCCACCACACTTCACAACTCCTCCAACACGACAAAAGATGGTGTCGCTTCAAATTGTACAGCAATCCAATGCCCGACTGGCGACTCTTCCCAAGGGTCTAGTGGCTCTGTTCATCGGTGCAACTTCAGGCATCGGCCAGAGCGCCCTTGAACATTTTGCCCAGGATGCCTCTGCTCCACGCATCTACACTGTCGCTCGGCCACAGACTGTTGCCTCACACGAGAAACTTCTCTCCTCTTTACGGGAGGCCAACCCAGATGGCACCTATAACCTGATCACGGCCGATGTTTCTCTCATCTCAGAGGTCGATAGAGTAGTCAGTGCCATCAAACAGTCTGAGACGAAGCTTGACTTGCTATTCCTGTCAGCCGGCTTCATGGCATTTGAAGGCCGCAAGGACACCAGCGAGGGTCTTGATCCATCTATGACGACACGCTACTACTCACGACTCCGGGCAGCCGAGCAGCTTCTTCCCCTGCTCAATAAATCCACCACCTCAAGCCCAAGAGTCATCTCGATTCTGGCCGGAGGATTTGAGGCCCCGCTAAACGAGAGCGACCTCGACCTTCGCGACCCCAACAACTGGACGACGTGGAACTCTTCGCTTCATTCTGCAACCATGGGTACATTGGCCTTTGAGGTTCTGGCCCAGCAGAACCCCAACATCAGCTTCGTGCATTGGTGCCCCGGACCAGTAGCTACACCGGGTTTGGCCAGAGCCAAGAAGTTTGGCATGTCACCGCCGAACCAAATGAGCCAGGACGAAAGCGGCGCTCGTGCACTCTTCGTTGCCACCAATGATCGGTATTCCGTCCAAGGAGGACTCGTGTCGATACCAGAGGGGCTCGAAGCAGCAAAGAAGACGGGTGGGGGAATCTTTATTGTTGATCCAGAAGGCGAGTCCATCGATAACGAAAAGGTATTGCGAGGGATGAGAGAACGGGGTGTGGACAAGGCAGTTTGGAGCTTCACGAACAAGATCTTTGCCGCTCGCACCGGCGCCTCCAAGGATGAGCTGTGAGGGTAGCAGAGTCAATGGAGATGAGTCAAACAAATAAAAATTCACAGAGGGCGCCATATTATTTCTCGTGCTATTAACTTTGCGTTGTCAACTACGCACTCTACAGCTGTACGCGGCTCTGCTTCGATGCAGCAGAGATCACGAGATTCAACAGAGATCTGACATGAGAAGGCAGCCTCACATTGGCCAGGCTCAGCGCCCGTATAACAAGGACCAATAGCCAAGCCAAAGTCACCTAGAAGAGAAGAATCGAACAAGACGACGATTGGAACTGAAAAGACAAGCCCGCTCTCGTGTCGCATGTCTACAGTTGGGAGGTCCCAAGACATCACCAAGGAGATGCTCATGTTCACGGGACGAGGCTCGCACACAAAGGAAGTATCTGCACCCTGAATCTCATTCACCAGCTGAATCAAAGCTCCGGGGAGACTTTGAGTTTCGCTCGTTGACCTAGGACAAACTGACAGGTGCCATCATTCTCGCCGCAGGCTCGGACTTCTGGCAGCCTCTTCCAAAGGGCTGGCCATCTCCGCCAAAGAGCACCACTCTACAGGATGTGTCCATTTCAACTGTAGCCTCCAGATCCAATCATGCGCCCTGTCCCACAGGCCCGACCCAGGCTCCGACTTGCCAAAATCGCCCATGGTTGGGTCTTTGAGTTCCCGGTCGCTGCGGGCCTTGGTTCCAGCTTTGGTCTGCCAGAATGACTTCTTCTCATTCCCGCGCTCGTGTTGATGATAAAGAAGGATCTTTGATTTGTCGATGAGGTAATAAATGATTCGCCTTGCAGAAGAAAAACTACCGTCGTGTTGCATGGCGATTGAGCCACCAGAGATCATATCTTTCCAGTACTTTTGCTCCAGTGCGTTGTGGCGATGCTGTTGTTCGGCCTGGACTGCTGGAGAGTCCAGATTCCACCTGTTTGTGACAAGAACGCAATTACTGTAGGCCTCGTTTCCCAGTAGCAGCTTCAAATAGTCCAGTTGCTGGAGAATGAATAAGCATTCTTCCCAGTCCATCAGAAGGGGTGAGTAGTATCATACCTGTATACCGGTCCCTCGAATACGCGTATGGGAGATATCATGGAGGTATATGATACCGCTGAGTAGTCGACCGTTCTGGTAGTTTTTGAGGAGTTCCTTTGATATGTGCTGCAGAATTTGGAGGTCGGACAGCGTATCATCGTCGAAACCCGGAGTGTCGATGAGGTAGACATTCCTGCCATCGATAGAAGCTAGGTACCAGGAGACTTTTGAGGTTTCTTGGTCACTTTGAGTTAGTGTTTGGAGGGGGTAAGCTTTTTAAGGGAACTAACCAGACTCCAACTCACGCCCGACTCCTGGTACATCGCCGGTCGATACGTGCCGCCCCCCAAGTACTTTGATGAGGGCACTCTTGCCCACCCCAGTCTGCCCCATAACTGCAACGATGGGAGCAGATCTATCGATCGGAGGTGGGCCTACATTAGCAGCGATGATACCGATGATCAAGGCGACGATGGTCAAACAGAGAAAGATCCACCGACATCCACGTCCGCATCCAGATCCGGATCCGGCTGTCTTGAAAGAAACGAGGTCAATGCGAGATTGCTTGCTGTGCGAACTCTCTATATCGTACTGTCAGCACTGACAAATCAGGAAGAAACGGCCTTTTTCTTACTCTCTGGTCTGTACTTCCTCTTTAGGACTTCGGCACACTGGTCCAACTGCTCGCTGCAGTTGTCCTTCAGGTATGTGAAGGTCCGGCCTGAAATATCTTCGAGCTTTGAGGTGTCTGCAAGGTCGATGTTACCGATCCCAGCTGGGACAGTCAATCTGAAGTACTTGTTCGTCTTCACAAGATGTTCATGTGAGGAAGCAAATTTGGATGCTGTCGCTTCTGTATCCGTCAACACAGATGAGAAGTTTTTGAGCATATCCAGAACTTTTGCACTGTAGCCTTGTCCGGCCCCAGTTCCAATGGACACCAGACAGTGAATCTGCTCATCGAAACTCGTGTTGTTCGGTACTTGCCACAGATCTCGAGCACAGCTTCGAGTCCGAAACACGGGGCTGTTGGCGCCGATGCCCCCATCAACAAACTCGAGGGAATGGGAGCCGACTTTGATGGGCTCGAAATAGATCGGGGCGGCCGACGTTGCCCTGGAAGAGAGTAAGTACATGGCGTTGCGGAATATAAGAGGATCCAAGTAAGGGGAGTCTCACCTAGCCGCTTCCCAAATCTTGATGCCCTTAACACGGTTGTGGTGTACCGGATCGTGGTAGTTGCGGAATTGAACTTGGCTTCTGTCCAAACACTGCGTCGCGCAGACAAACCTAATGACCGGGCAAAAGTTGTCAGCATCCAAACAGATTTCCAAACACTCTCTCCCAAGGAGTGCCCCACACTTTACACTGGCCATCATCCGTGGTCTCCAATGGCGCGTTGGGTGCTTCTCCACAGAGTTGGATGATGTCTTTGATTGCATCTTCAAGGTGCTGGCTATCATACATTGACCGACCGGTGATAGTGCGTATCACTCGCGGCATGTACTTGCTGCAGAAGGTTGGTCGAAAGACTTGCCTGGAGATATGTCGGTATGCCTCAATGCAGTCGGCCACAGACATTTCAAGACGGCCCAACATGATGGCAATAAGCCTATTCATAACACCCCAGTTAGTCATTCTATTTAGTCCAGGCTCAGTATGCTTACCCTCCAGTGTTCGTGCCGCCAATCATGTCAAAGACATCGCAGGGTTTGGGTGGATTTTCACGGCTGATCCTTTCCATCAGCTCCTGCAGTATGAGGAGAGTTGACAAGCCCTTCACACCGCCCCCATCCAGAGACAGAAGAATGGGCCGGACAATGTCGTTCTGTGGAGTCGATGGGTGAGGCGTGGCTTCATGAGCTGGCGAGCCCTCATCAACTGATGAGGCCCCCTCAACTGGTGAGACCGAACGACTCATTGCGATTGTGTAGTAGAGTACGAAATATTCTGATGGTGAACAGAAAAGAGAGATCTGTGGCGGGTCTTTGTAGTTGCAATTTTCCACCCGCAACGATGATCAGGCTCTGAGGAAGTTGATGGAATCCGTTCTTAGATCATCACTTTTGGCCGGCCCCTAGACGTAGGCATCTTAGCTTTCTTTGTTTCCTGAGTATGCACATCCCATTGTAATCGGTAATGCAGTTTGGATTGCATCGCAAACGCCTTGTGCAGCCTCCTTTGTGCGACGTGGCAGCCCCATGATGGCTGAGTTGCCACCCCAGTTCAAAGAACAAAGCCCATCTAACAAGGACATAGGCTACAGGTTGGTACCAACTTGGTCACCTCCACCGTTCGGCTTTCCAGTCCCGGACCGTTACTTGGCAAGGAGAGAGGGATAAGCCCTTGAGATGGGAATCAGTCCAAGACACGGCTTCAGAATATGTGCAAGCATACCAACACGCATGGACGTAGAGCACACGCTTTCGTGGTGTTCTTTGTCTCGGCGAGCCGCCATGTCCCGGCAATTCTGGCACCACGACCTTGGTGGTGGGCTGGAGGGGGGCGCCATAGACAACCGAATTCTCTTTGTTGTCTTGGTCACCGCAACTCTCTGGTGAGCCATGTTGACACTCGTCCTCTCCGTGAAGGCCGTCACCACTTCGGGAGTGGCATTGCGATCCAACCTGCGCGCTTTCTTCTGTGGAGGAGACGTCAATAGATATAGAGAAGAAGGATCAAACCGGAGCAATCCGTCCAAGAACTTACATCTTGGTTGTTTTGCACAACAGGGGTTTGTTTGAGGAAGCTGCGGAAAGTGCGTGTGAGACGGTTGTATGATAGGTGACCTGAGCAGTGACAAGTCCTGCTTGGGGAGTTCTGGGTCCGGCAAGGCCTCCCGTTGAGCATGCTGCAATGAATGCCAGCAACTTTCACCATGCGTCCAAATTCCCAACCAAGCGCGGAGCTGCACTCCCGCAGCAGCCTCCCCACCAAGCAGCGTGTCATGTTTATTCAGCGGATGCCTGCCTGTCTCTTGCATTTCAGCCGACACGCATGTTGCTTTTTGTGAGGTTTTCCAACACTGACTCCGGCCTTTCTCCTCACTACAGCTTTGGATGCCCATCTATGATCGGGTTCTTGGAATAGTTGGCCAAGGAGTTGCAACCAAATCAAACTCCTTTAGAGCTATATCACCTTGTCAACAAGCATTTCTTGACCCTTGCTACCTGCTAGAGAATTACAAATGTCCAAGTTAGGTGCGACGTTCTTCGAATCTTTTGAAATCCATTCGCCGTCCGCGCATTAGGCAAAATCTACTCATTGTCCCGCTACCGCATGTCTTGCAAGCAAGCAAGGAAGGCCACGTCTGAGGTCAGGAACTGCTCCGTAGATAGCCAAACGGATGCACAGCTTCTCCGCCTCGCAGTACCTTTTGAGTTCTGTGGCTAAAGCCACCTTCATGCAGCCTCCCGTTATGCGACACAACAGCCCCAGGACGGCTAAGCCCAACGAGATCTCATCCGACGTGGCAACCAAGGCGTGAACTGCAAATAACCTTGGTTTTTTACCGAAGCGGTCGTCTGCACCCTTTGGCCCGCTCTTTCCGAACGATTAGCAAACTACCAAGATGGGAGATGGGCTTGGGCTGGGCATGGGAATTGGGTCAGGGCAACGCTTCCCAACATCTCCAAGTGCCCCAAAACGCATTCAAGCACAAGCCTCCAGCACCCCTTTGTCTAGACAACCCATGACTTCCGGCAAGCAATCATAGCCCTATTTTTAGGTAGACTGTGCATACAGGGAGGCGCCACACGCTTTATTGGCTTGGCCAGCACTGGCAGAGACGGCCTGGTGAGTCCTGCTGACATCCTCCCTTGTTGCTTTGTGCAGGCTCTGGTGGTTGTTTGAAAATGCGCATTGGGCTTTTAAGATTGTCCACGTCTTGTATCCAGTTGAAGTCGGTCACCTCATCGAAAGCTTGGTTCAACCTGCAAGAAACAGTACCAGTCATTCAATAGTTTCGACCCCATCATGACCACCCAAGACGAAAACACAGGCCTGGACAAACGGTCTGAAGGCGGAGACGACAGCAACCTCTCGCTGAGCAAGTCCAAATCTACCGTGTGTATGGGAGATGATGCAGTTGTCGAGCTACCGCCGACTGCTGAACCACCGACTTCTGAACCGCCGACCTCTGAACCGCCGACTCCTGAACCACCCACTGAGGGACGTGGTAATGCCACTGACATCCTCTCGCCAAACAAGTCCAACTCGGCCGTGGCTGCGGAAGACGATGTTATCATTGACCTGCTATTGACTACCGAACCACCGGTCACGAAGCTTGACGGCGACGATGATACACTCCCACTCAACAAGTCCAACTCGGCCGTGGCTGCGAAAGACGATGTCGTCATTGAGCTGCTATTGACTACTGAACCACTGGCCACGAAGCATAATAGGGACGATGATACTCGCCTGCCAAACAAGAAATCCAAGCTCCTGGACCAACAAACCGGCGATGAGGACTGCAAGTCACCCTCGATCACTGAGCTTCACCCCCCGCTGGTGAATGATTTCAATGACTTTACCAGATACAGCGAGTGTAGCCGATTTGATGAGGCGGGCGAGCGCATATCCATATGTACCTCTGTCATGATGATCGACCTGGACAACCACGCAGCCTGGCTCGGCACCGTCGACGCCCCCAACGCCCAAGTCAAGCTTAAACAGGCCGTGGAGTGCCTTTGTCGAGTCCCAGACAAGGCCATCTACCCGCCTGTCACCCCAGACATGCAAACAATCGCGGTTTCCGACTACACTCCTGGCGAGGAGACCTGGCTCAAGCGACCGCTGATCCACGCCTACAGTAAGGGGGATTCCTCAACTTGGATCGCTGAGCTGTTTCTTGACGAGATCAAAGCGCACCAGCTCGTGGAGGAGCATCCACACCGAAATCTGGTCAAGTTCAAGGGCTGTCTCGAGAAGGATGGCCTGGTGGTCGGGGTTCTACAGAAGCGCTACCCGATGACTCTCGAGTTCCGAGTCGAGGCCTGGTCGCAGCCTCCTTATGACGCGACGGCATTCTACAACGACATTGAAGCGGGCCTGGAGCATCTCCATTCTCTGGGCTTCGCGCACAACGACTTGAACCCCAACAACGTCATGGTCGACGCAGAAGACAGGCTCATCATCATCGACCTGGGCGCTGCCATGCCACTCGGCCAGTTTCTCCATCAGGGCGGCACAGCTGGCTGGAACGATGGTTTCGAAATGAATTCGAGCGTGTCCAACGACGAGATTGGCCTGCGCCTGATGAAGGAGTGCCTTCAGGAGCACCGAAAGAAGGAGTGAGTCGGACAAGGTGGTGCGCGTCTATTGCGCAAGGGTGCATCCAAAACATCTCCAGGTCGTTGTTTTGCAGACTCTGTCTGCGTCTCGATGATGACAGGGGATGGCTTGATTAAGTGTTGGGCTCTCCTTGGCTCACCAGTTGGATGTGCGTGAGCAGATAGGTACATAGGCAATTTAAGAGTGGAAGAGGTGACAGTTGCCCCCGACAGTCGATTCAAGCACAACGGATCATGGCCCAGGGCTCATCGTTCACTATATTACCCAGTCAGCCACATCAATATGCGCCTGTGTCACGCAGCTTCTATCAACGTAGTTAATAATCCATTTCGAATAACGAGAAAACCAACTCCATCCATCTCACCAACAGTCGCAGTATGGTGTTGTCTCATCATTCAACTTCCATCTCTTTCCACCGCACGAGCCAATCTGACTACCCTACACCACCGGCCGATCCTTGTTCCGCCCCGCCCCATCCTCCGCCTCGCCCGCAAGGCTCCAGCTGCCGACCTCATCACAGACACCGCATCATCATCCATCATCGCCCATTACCCAATTCTCCTTTCCCACGGCAACGCCTTACCCCCACGAGTCCGCAGAATCATCATACCCCGCGAAACTCGCCCTCGAAACAGCCCACCGCCATCATGGCCTCCACAGACCCCAAGGCCGAGCAGGACAAGCCCCTCGAGCAAAAGACAGAGCAGAAGCCCGCGACTCTGGGCGAGGACGACGAGTTTGAGGACTTTCCCGTTGATGGTACGATTCTCCTAAGCACTGGATACTGCGCATCTCGAGCTTTCCAACAAGCTCTCCTCCACCTGCACCCCGACAAGAATACACAATACGACAAGGTAGCTGACAAAACACAGACTGGCCAGAGGACCAGACCGAGGCGGCCAAGAACAGCGGCGAGACAAAGCACCTGTGGGAGGAAAGCTGGGACGATGACGACACGAGCGACGACTTTTCAACACAGCTCAAGTGGGTGCCCCCAAGCTCCCCCGTTCCCGGACAAGACAGACACTAACCTCGAAACAGGGAGGAGCTCAAGAAGGTCGAGGAGTTGAAACGGAGATAGGAACTCAGCTTTCTCCAGGCGGAAAGCGAATAAGACGGGATGGCATGGAATGCAGGACTAGAGCATCAGAACTCATAGACTGGGTCGGTTAATGAATCAACAAATTACACGAGCACTGTTCTACGATTGACGACGCCCCGATGGTTGGACATGACGGCTTCTGCCGATCTATTGGTATTTGGATATTTGCTTCCTACAGACTAGCCCTCCCCACCCGGCCTTTTACCATTTTCATTCCCGTCATCAACAGGTTCATGTACGTCGTATTCCAAACATGGTGGACATCATTTACTTACTCGACAGAGCAACAACACCGGGCAGCTCCTTGCCCTCGAGGAGCTCCAGGGAGGCACCACCACCGGTCGAGACGTGGCTGAGCTTGTCCTCGACACCGTACTTCTTGGCGACGGTGGCAGTGTCACCACCACCGATGATGACAATCTTGCCGTCCTTCTGGACACCGTCGACGACGGCGTCGAGGGTGGCCTTGGTGCCGTTGGCGAACTTGTCAAACTCAAAGACACCAGCGGGGCCGTTCCAGAGGATGGTCTTGGCCTCGGCGATGGCCTCCTTGTAGAGGGCGACACTCTTCTCGCCGCAGTCGAGACCCATCCAGCCGTCGGGGATACCGTCAGCGTCAGTGGCGTAGCCAGTCTCGGCGTCCTTGGCGAACTTGTCGGCGGTGATGTAGTCGACGGGCAGGACGACCTTGACGTTCTTGGCCTTGGCCTTCTCGACCAGCTCAGCAACAGTCTTGGAGCCAGCCTCGTCGAAGAGGGAGCTGCCAATGGAGACGTTCTCGAGGGTCTTCTTGAAGGTAAAGGCCATGCCACCGCAGATGATGAGGGTGTTGACCTTGTCCAGCAGGTTGTCGATGAGCTGGATCTTGTCCGAGACCTTGGCACCGCCGAGGATGGCAAGGAAGGGGCGCTGAGGAGACTCGAGAGCCTTGGCGAAGTAGTCGAGCTCCTTCTTCATGAGGAAGCCAGCAGCCTTCTGGGGGAGGTCGACACCGACCATGGAAGAGTGGGCACGGTGGGCGGTGCCAAAGGCGTCGTCTACAATCGTCAGCATCATACGGCCATGGCGAGACGGACCGATCAAACAGGAGACGAGGTGGTCCGTGTTGAGGTGAATTATGGGTTTACTCACTGATGTAGACATCACCAAGAGCGGTCAGGCCCTTTCGGAACTCCTCGACCTTGGCCTTGTCGGCCTTGGTCTTGTTGCCCTCCTTGTCCTTGGAGCTGCCCTCCTCCTCAATGTGGAAGCGGAGGTTCTCGAGGAGGATGACGGAGCCAGCCTCGGCGTTGTTGACAATCTCCTCGACCTCGGGGCCGACAGAGTCGGGGGCAAAGGTGACGGGCTTGCCCAGGAGCTTCTCGAGCTCGGGGACAACGGGCTTGAGCGAGTACTTCTCGTTGGGGGAGCCGTTGGGGCGGCCGAGGTGGGACATGAGGATGACGGCCTTGGCGCCGTTCTCGAGGGCATACTTGATGGTGGGGAGGGCACCGACGATGCGCTGGTTGTTGGTGATGTTCTTGTCGGCGTCGAGAGGGACGTTGAAGTCGACCTGGGAGGTCAGTCAGTGTCTGGAGAGGGAATTGCTGCAGGATTGAAGCTCTAGCACTCAACTCATGATGCCATCATCAAGACGATGGCGGCAACAAGAGCTCTCAGCTTCAGCTGGATGGCGGGGCATCAACTTACTCGGATCAGGACCCTCTTGTCCTTGACGTCGACGTCAGTGATGGAGAGCTTGCTAGACAGCGACATGTTGACGGCTTCTGTAGGGTTCAAATTGAAGTGAATGGAATAGGCGGATGATGTCGAGGAGAAGAGGAAGAAGGGAGAGTTCCGTGGTCTGATGGAGGGGGAGAAGAAGATGTAGGAGGGGAGCACCGTCTCAAGGTGGGGGGCCAGACGATGACGGCGGCGGGGCTTTCGCGGCTGCACCTGGAGCTGGTGGTGGGATGATGAGGGAGATGGCCGCGATGACCCCTGGAGGCACACGCGTTTTAGCGGTGGAAGCACCTGTATGTGATGCGGCCGTGGCATTGGACAATCATCAGAATCAGAACATTTTTGACCAAGCATTCATTCCATCCGTAGATTCCAGGATGCGTCGGTCCGACCTGTTGACGTGACGCCCACTGTATCTACAGGCTAAAAACAGCGAGTCCCAGCAAAATCACTCAACGCCAGCACGGGCTTCCTCAGCCGCAGCCTACCTACCTAGTTTCCTCTCGTTACCTACACGCCGCCCTGCTCACCGTCGACCCGGGTAACCAAACGGGCGGGAAGACGGGAATGCTCCGGGATCTGGCGATGCGGATGCGGCCTCCCGGAGAGATGCGGGCCGGCCACCGAGACTATGCGTCCTCTACCCTGTCGGCCCATGACAGCGATCGGGATCTCGAGTATGTATGTAATGGCAGCAGCCGTGGTAGGCTGAGGAGGGAGATTCGTGAGTGGGACGCGAGAGGCTAGTGGAAGATGAAAGAACATGATCGGAACATCAAGACGGTCAATTGCCAAGCATTGTTGGTTTAGAGCATCACCACATCTCAACTGACAAGATATTCACGCCAAGTCTGTTTAACCTCGGTGCATTCGACCTCTATGAGATTACCATGACCTGAAATAATCTCCTCCCACCCATGATACAAAAAAGATGTCCATTGTGACCCTCGCCAATCCATTCCGTCGACCATGGACGAACAGATGACCAGATCATGCCCATTACCAAAACACTCACTCCTCAAACGCCATACCATTTCTCAGATCAGCCGTTATAGAAATGAAATAACGACGAGATTGTCCTCCCGTCGACGCCAGAGGGAATGCAATCGCCCGATCCCGAATCTTGGCTAATCTCGATAGCACGGACCTCAATCGAGAGCGGGCCAACATGAAAGCATCTACTTGACTACTCGGCAGTGGATCTCTCCTACTACACGCAGCCTTTTATATGATTCGCCTCGTTGTGCAAGGTTCGCTTAGTCCTTGGACGAGTTGGTGAGCGAGAGATACGCCGTCCAGGCGATACCGATCGTCGACACGAAGGGCTATGACAAGTTAGCTATGCATCATCAGTATTGACCAGCACCTCGACTCACCAGCTGGAACTGAACAGGCATCAAGCGAAAGTTGACAATCTGCACAGCAGGCCACACACAGTAGTTGGCCTTGAGCGAGGGAAGATACATGTCCCTAAGCTTGCTAGAGATAGCACGACGACCTCCACCCTCAGCAATGGTCATGGTAGTAAAGAAGACACCCAGACCAAAAGGCGCAAAGATGAGCTGATCAAACGCAACACGCTTCATGGCGGGAGCAAAAGCGCTCGTCTTGGTGATCGGGAAGATGTGCTCGAGGAAGCGGAACCACTTGAACTGGACGGGCGCCATGCAGAAGCCGTACGCCATGAAGCGGGTCAGACGCTCAAAGTCGAAGGGCGGCGGAAGGTTCTCCGAGTCGGGGATCAGGTCGCGGTCGTAGAAGGGGTTCTTGCGGTCGAGCTCGTGGATCTCGATGGCGATGCCGTCGTTCTTCTTGAGGCCGCCGGGCTGGCGGAGGGCTCGCTCGCGGATGGCTGTGATGGATTGGGCAACTGTATCGGCGACACCACCGAGGATGGCGTTGGTGACCATCATGGTCATGACTTGCGAAGAGTCAGTATTGATTGGTTGTTCAAGCCGACAATTGGATCTGCAGTGCAGTCGGCAGAGTGTACGTACGTGGTCGCTCGTCATAGTAAGAGTTGAATCGAGCCGTGAGTCTCGCGATAAGGGCCATCTCGACGAGGAAAACGATGGTGTGCAACAGAGGCTGTACCAAGTCAAGTGTCGTCAGCGTCGAGTTGCATTGAAAAGTATAAATGAGTGTAGGCAACGACAATGCAAAAAGGAGCAGACAAAGGGTGAGGATGTCGAGCCGTTGAAAGAGAAAAAACGTGGTGGTGATAAAAGATCGATGATGTCGGTTAAGAAAATAGTCTAGGTGGCGACGGATCATCGAAGGACAGGCTGTTGGTGGTGGTGCAGATAGGACATGACAAGAGCCACCCGAAAGCTACCCCAAAAAAAGAATCAGGGAAATGGGATACATACGATGCGCCCATAGATGTATTTCGAGTTGATTGCGCGGACGAACCGCCTCTGGTTGAGTTCCCACGTCATCTTGAATATGTCGATGTTGAGCTGGTATAGCTTCCAAGGGATCTCGTTCGCTTTTGTAAAGTCGCAACGTGGAAGAAAAGGGAGGAGGCGAAATATGTTTGAGTCGCTGACGAAAGGAATGGCAGGCGGGTGTTCGGCTTTGAGTCAAGGGCGGATTCGGTGATGACGACAGTCCGGCGCTCCAGCGCGCACACTGGGCTTGTGGTCTTGGCGAGACGGAGAGGACACTCTGGCTGGCTCAGACGAGGTCGAATATGTCGGCGAGAAATGATATGATGCAGGAGAAAACGAGGATATTCGAGATGGGGCAGAAAGATGGAAAAGACAAAGTGGGAAACGAAAAGGCAAAGGGTCATGGAAAGCCAAGTCATGCGACCAGCCTCCTCCTTCAGCTCCATCAGCAGAACACAAGCGCTTGGAGGCGACAGTGTAACCTCCTCCCGCATACGCACCGTGTGGGATAGCGCATTCTCCACGTTTGACATGGCGCTTTCTGCCAGGCATCGACTGGGTTTGCCTTCATGCACTTTTACCACACTGTGCCATTCTGCCTGCAAGCCTCTTACACAAGGCATGACGAGACCTTTCTCGTAAAGCACCGCGCTGCTGTACTGCAACCTACAGTTTTCTACTGTACTCTCTCAAGTTCAGGCTTCTGTTTCCCCTCCCCGAAACCGGACACCCTTGCTTTCTCCATGGATCCCAAGGACAACCCTGCCGCTGTGGATCATCCTCCGGGGATCCCGGCCGGGTCCCGCGGTTCACGGAGTCGCCCCGGCTCCGAGACACCGTCAATGTGCCCTCTACCTGCTACAAAACATACAACCAACGACCAAAAGGAAGGCCCAACGGTATAGCCAACAGATCCTCCGGTAATACAACACAGTCGCATCGTGGCCCCCATGCGGTGTTGGTATTGGACGACAGTGATGTGTAAGACGGGCTTGGTTTGAGGCTGAGTCAAAGGATTCATAGCCAACAGTGTATCAAGTTTTTTGACAGAGCCACCATCCGTGCTCGCTAGATGTACCGTGATGGTTTTTTGCTTGTCAGCCCTGTAGGAGCCATTCGCCTAACAAACTGCCAGGATGGATGGTCAAAGCAGCTACCAATCCCGAGGCAATGTGTCATATCTACCCTATGTCAGAAGAGGTGGGCGTAGATCTTTGGGCGTTGAGGCATTTCTGGGCCAAAGAGGGAAAAAAAAAAAGCAAGAGAAAAAGGTCGTATTATACCATACAAATGTTATACAGTTTCTAGTCCAGTGTGTAAAGGCCAAGCCTGTTCCTTTTGTAGGTGGTAGTTAATGCTTGAAGGATGTCTTAGCATCGTGCCGTCAACCGGGCCAAGACGATCGCAACCACCTAGGAATGCCTAAAAAGCCACACCACATCCAAGAATGAAAAAGCCGACTGCACATATTGTGGCCTAGCCGTTTCTAGGAAAGAATAGAATTCATCCTTTATGCACGAATGTTTCGAACGGCCCTGCATGCTGATTTTAACACGGCGCTTACATGTCTAGCAATGGCGCGCTGATGGAGCACAGCCTTGACATAATTCGCCAGTGAAAGGCGAGGGCGCCGACGTCAAACGGAGATGTTTCATAGCTGTCAATGGATCAGAAAGCATGTCAAGAGCTCTAGTTGTTTGGCAACAAGTCAACTGCACCGCGAACCATGAAACGTAAAAAAATCACCACGAAGACACTGCAAAATAAGGCGAAAAATCGATTTACTTGGGACTCGAACCCAGAGCCTTCGCCACCACAATCTTTCAACCCAGCTCTTTCGAGCTCTCCCCCTCTCACACAGTTCTCATTTGACCTTAGGCTTGCCCTCGACCTCACAGGCGGGCACGGGGGATGCCTGCCTTGCGAGCCCTGTTTCTCCTCACGGTCCGCTCTATATCCAGGATGCGGGCAAGCCACGTTCTTTCGGCCTGATATAAGACACTGTTAGCTTGAGCTCCTCTGAAGCGACTCGATTGTGTCGTGGGTGCTCGTATCGTCGAGTAGTCGAGGGTAGTCGGAGTCAACACTGACGTAGAGGGTTACAACTATTGAGTGTATCAGCATCAAGTATGGATTAAGGAGATGTATGCTGAAAACCATGTTAGCCCATTGATGTTACATAGCAAGACTAGCCAAATTGAGCCAATTTACGATCGAAGTTATCCCAGATATGGGGATCGGGATCAATATCATGGGTATAAACCCCGATGGTGCCGTCCGCAAGGGGAATGGGCGACATGGTCATGGTTGATGATGGAGGGAAAAGATGCTCAGGCACTGCACGAGGTGTCCCGAGAAGTTTGGGTTCAATGGCTTATATTCCGTGCGCTGTTTGCAATGAAGTGCGCTTGATGCTCCTTTCCATGTTCGGGCAGTGCCAATCAACTGTTCACTTGGGTAGGACCAGAAACAAGCCTTACGCAGAATGGTGATTGCAAATGCGAAAAACCTCCAAATCGAGAAATATTCCAATTAAGAGATTAATTCACTGCTTTTAATAATACTTCCATTTGCGTCACCTAACGTTAATTGCCTTGAATGGGCTTGCAGTAATCTCAATGGTGGTGTTGTGTTATTGTGCACTGTTCCATGCCATGCCAGCACCATCACTCCTCCTCAGGGACTCCTCCAAAGAAGGCATCAGTTCTGACTGTCATTATGAGCGCGCTTGCTATGCTGAAGCCCGCTACAGCCTGATCTTCCCGTCGGCAGGTTCGAGGTGGTCATGGGTGATTACGTGACACCACCCTGGTCGTGATAGAGGGACTGACACGCCTTGATGTTGAACCATTCTTGGCGTTTGACTTTCTCGTGACTTTACAAGGAGCTACAGGAGAAGGCGCTCATTTAAATGAATCGTTTCGACTTGGGCTAAACGGAGGGTATGGTCTGTGTGAGAATGATGGACATCGTAGTGGATCAGGAGAGCCAGACAGTGAAACAAACACAGATCACACGACAATTGGTGTCAATAGCCACAGTACTCTATGGGTTCATGTAAGGCACCAATGTGAGCCATAGCATACACCAACAGCTTGTTGGCTGAACATGGGATTATGCCCGCTCAGCCGCCCTGACACGCTCTCCAATGGGCGATTCCTCGCTCACGAAGAAAGCAAGCGTTAGTGTGAAGGAGAGGGCACAGACAGTGCACCATATCGCTCTTCCATGCCTTGACAAACTGAGACCTTCATTGTACACACAAAGTTGTTGTTGTTAGACTCCTAGACCTGGCGTAGGTGGGCGCCAGGCCAGGGTGTGGGGAATAAACTTCCGCCTCCCTGCCCCTGAGCAAGAGCCTCTTCGTAGCCTTAGGTAAACGGGGGTTTCATAGCTTGGCGGGGGCAAAAGAACATCAACATCCAACACCTGGCAAAAAGAAAATACCAAAATCGGGGTGAAATATGGGGGAAATTCGCAAAAAAATGAGACGATGTACCCAGGACTCGAACCTGGAGCCTTTGCCACCGGAAAGCAACGCGCTGCCATTGCGCCAGCACACCCCTGCGAAGATGCTAATTCGTTGGGTTAATTGAAATGATATGATGCTTGTGGTGGAGGTGGATGCAACCCTCACTCGGCTCCCGCACCGCACATCTTTTGGGGCCGTAGTGACCCATTTTCAGGCGACAAGAGCACTCCCACAGCTTGAATACACTCGTAGGAAAGACCTTCCAAGAACTTTCCGCTGAATGGTTAACGTTTTTGTGCAACATCATTCGCATCTTTTTCGCCAGTATCACCAATTTCCTATTTTGGCAATGCTCATCCGCCACGTGGGGGACCACAACGTTTTAGGGCTGAAACGTCCACGTCTTTTGGCAGGTGCCCAGATCCGTGAAATTTAGGCAAGTGCAAAGGAGGAACAAACTATTGGTGAGCTGCATCGCGGGAAATGTCGGTGTAGAGGGCTCGACGCATGGTCTGTGGCTGGGTGAATGGGAAGAGAACAAAGACCTTCTCTGGGTGACGCACTTAAGCATGGAGGGATCAAACGACTAGTAACTTTAGGAATCTGGAGAATGAAAGCAACTGCAGGGAGCTCCTTGAGGGGGCCTCGAATCTGAATGGCAATAAAGGGGGACAGACGACTGCGAAGCCTCAATGCAAGGGCATCGAGACACCAGAACTGCAGAATGCGTCTGACTCTGCCCAAATGTTAGGATCTTATTATAACTGAATGTGAATAAGATAGTATGAAATTATCTCAAAGCGTCATAAGAAGAGGTAATTTCTTGACGTAGCTTTTGAGAATAGTTGTAAGTATCCTTACCTAAGAGAGAAGGCGTTCACGATGCCTTCATCGACCGCGAGGGCACTTGCATGCAGTTTAGCCATCCCGGCGTTCGTTCCCTGTAGGTGGAATGAAGCCGGATTAAGCCGAAGTCTACGATACCCACGTCCAAGGGATAACATATCGAGGCGCGAAGTCACTGCTGTTCAGCCATTCAAGGCAGATGGGACGTTATTCTCAGGGGAAAAGGTCAACTGAAGGCAGCTAGGGAATGCAAGGGACTCGCATATGGATATTGCTTCTGGACTCACGAGTTAAACTGAACCACATTATGCAAAGCGCTCGATACAAAGCTCAATTACAAGCAACCGAAAACAAGATGAGTAAAAAAGCATCACACGAATGGGTATACTCCAAGCCGTTCCCAACGGCACCGAAACCGCCGTCCATCCCAAAGTCTATAACCGTTCACCCAACCTGACAAACGCGTAACACACAACAACCCGCTGCAAGACAGACAGACACGCTCAAGCTTAAAAGTCCTACTCCAGCTCGTCGTGGTCCTCCCACCGCTTCGCCCCCAACTTGCGAATCTTCTTGGTGGGACTTCCGTTCGTGACGGCTGCTGGGCGCGCAGTGTCGTTGCTAACGCGCATGCGCTCCAGCTTGCGTCCAAGGTTAGAGACGCCGTCTGTCTTGGACGTCTTTGCGGCCGGGGCAAAGTCCTCGCGTTCCCCAAGGGGTCTCCGCTTGCTGGGGCTGCGCGAGGCGAGCTCACGCTTCAGGATGCCGTTCTCATGGCGAAGTCTCTCAACCTCTTCCTCCAGATCCTCGATTAGAACGTTCTCCTTGTCATAGTCGGAATCGTCAGGAGCAAGACCACGCTCAAGGATCTCAACCTTGCGATCCCAGTGCTCTTCATTACGCTCCTGCTCAAGTGCCATAGAAGCCTTCCACCTGGCCATCTCCATGGCAAGGCGCTGCTCAAACTCGGCAGCACAGTCTTCACGAATAGCCGCTTCCATATCAAGCATGCGTTCTTCCATGCTGAGCAGATGAGCCTCAGCAGAAATACGTGCTTCCGTCTGGCGGTCGACCTCCTCCCGCAGCTGATCGGTCTCATCACTAAGTCGGGCGATCTCCAGGGCAGCAATCTCCATGGTCTGACGCTCATCGGAGCTCATGGGAGGGGTGTAGTTTCTAAACGAACCCGAACCAGGAGGCATGAATGGCCGGGTATGGTGATGCACTGGGCTGGGCGAACGGGTGGCCGTTTTGGGGGGTGGATGAGCCAGGATAGTGGCCGTGATAGAGGGGATGCGTGGCACCGTAACCTCGCGAGCAAGAGCACTGTATCGCAGGATCTGGGAGGTGGCATTGAAGTCACCTCGAGGGTCAGCTGTGATGATCATGACACCTCTCTGAGGATTTCGTCGAGGAGCATGAGCATGAGGAGTAGTAGAAGAGGATGGGAATGAGTTGGAGAAGAGAAGTTCGGTGAGCTTGCACTGTCTGAATGGGACAATGTTGGGCTGTGAATGTTAGCACATGTCAAACGCTCTTTGGAGTGTAACTCACCTTGCTCGAGCTGGCAGCCTCGCTTTGTGTCTGGAGACATTGGCCAAGGTACATCAAACTCTCGTTGATCTTGCCAGCCTCTGCAAGCGTGGCACCAGCTGTCTTGGCCTCTCGAGCTCGCTCACTTCCCGCCAGATCAACAATGGTGAACCGGTTTCCCTCCCAAGGACCAGGTCTCCTGCTGCGAGTCCTCTTCTTGACCTCGAAACAGAAGAAGCCATGACTTCTGCTTGAGACGCTGTTGCTGCCAGTGCCGGCAACTCGGCGCTCTTGAAGACCAGTCTCAATAACAGTCAGAGCCTCGGCATAGGTGGTGCAAATGACCTTTCGCAGGCCAGCAACAACCTTGCGGTCCGGAGACAGCTCAGTAGACTTGAAAAGCAAGGGACGGCGACGCAACTCCTTGGTGGCGCCGGACTTGCTAGGGGGAGTGAGAAGATCGTAGATGCGGTCGTTGTGCACCTCATACATGGAGATGACAATCACGTACTCGGCCGATGGGTCACAAGGCACGTTGATTCCGCTAACGTCGGGTAACTGAGGGAGTGCCGAGGTTCGGGCCGCGTTTCGTCGAGGTGGAGGAGACATCATACTATGATCGCCCTTGAGATCTTGTTTAGCAACATTCTTAACACGGCTGGCGGCAGTTAGGGACATGAAATGCCTAGTTCGAGCCCGCTTGGGAGTAAGGCAGTTCATAGTGCTGGTCGAAGTGATGAGGCTGCCGAGAGGTCGTCTCTCGCGCTCTGGGGAGCGATCCTATTGCTCCTTGAGGCGCAGAGTGTCCTCGGCCTCGCTCACAAGTCGTACACTTTTCGGACTTGTCGCAACTGAATCGCATGGGAACGCGCCGGGCATGTTTCCCACCAGCTTCGAGACTTGGCGACCTGGGGACTTGACAAAAGAAAGGATCGAGTTCTGGGTTCGTACAAACATAGGTGTGCCGGCGCGCGAGCCTGCCCTTGACGCCGCGAGAGATTCGGCATATGGAGGATCGAAGAAGTGAGACGCGACAGTCAGAGCCGACTCGGAGGCGTCGCTTGCCTGGAGGGAGTCCTGGGCGGCATAGACGGAGTGGGAATCGACCATGTTTTCGCCAATCGATCGGAACAAAACATCCATCGTCAGCTGGGTCAAGCCTCGCTGTGTCTTGTTGCCCAAGATAGTGTGAGTCTGTAGCTGTCAGTCTCGCATCTCTGAAGTCAATATCAAAACAATTACCTTGCCCGAGCCAGTGACGCCCAATGTGGCCACAACAGCATCTGTTCCCTCTCCTCCCTGAGGAGCCAACACGCCCTCAACAAACGACACAATATCGGTGCAGTGGAAGACATCGAGCTGGGTCGCTTCCTCCTCAAACACTCGAGTAAAAGCAAACTTCTCGATGGCTCTCCGCCGGTCCGTCGGGGGATTCAGTGTGATGTGCGTCGCATGGGAGTCCTGCTCCGCTTCCTCAACATTGAGGATACGCTCTGTGTTGGTGTTATGCGAGGGCGGCGGGCGCAGCCGCAGGTAGACCTCGAAGAGGTTGTGTGATGCCTTGCGCGAGGCGTCCATGATGATTGCCGATAGATACCGCTTCGATAGCAAACGAAAGTCGAGATGGGGTGTGTAATATGGAGGTAGAAACGGGTCAGGCTGGGTTCATGGATGGGTCGTAGATGGTCGCTAACGATGCTTTCGGTGCGTTGCATAGGTGCCCATGTTTACCTTTACTGCTACTACGGAAATGATTTAGCCTGGCTGGCATGGCAACCAGCCTTTATCGTCGATAAGATTAGATTAGATAGAGATATTCTAGGCGCCAGCTGGCGCGCGGGTATGCGCACGGGCCAACGCTGTCGCATGCCGCAGCCGCGCCACCAAGAAAAAAAAGTTGGATGTGGAGATGATGCCTGCTCAGGCCTCATTTCGCATTACCTCAGGGACAAGGATGCAACCCGTCGATTGAGTGGTGTCACAAGAAGTGGTGCATCGTAAGGTTTCAGCGGAAAGATGCAGCCACAGGTCCCCGCGTGGGAAGATTCCGCAGAGCGTCGGTCCGTCCTCTTCTGCTAAGCTCTACTACGTAGTATAGCTCAGGATTTCCCCCTCCCGTTTTGACTTTGCTGCGTAGTACCGAAGCGGAGGGTGTCAGAGCACAGAGCTGAGCTGGGGCCTCGCGTGTAGAAGGGAAGCCAAGACATGGAGTTGAGATTGAAGCTCCGTGGCAGCCGGGGTTTGTGACAGCGTGAGCAGACACGAGGAGTCATCTAATGCATTTCAAGCCAATGGGTGTGTGACAGCGGAAGAATGTGGCCAATGGTTTCTGTCTTGAGCAGCTGACTGCCGGGGAGATGATCCTCATTTGACTCAGAGGCTGATGAAGAGTCAGAAAAGTGCATCTGCATGTGCTCATGTTGCAGAAGGTTCATTCAGTGTCAATCCCTAGTGCCAGCAATGTCATTTGTTCCGTCATGATGGGATGTCTGTCGTCTGCTTCAAACAGTAATGCCGAGGCAGCCATTGGCAGAAGCAAAAGAAAGAAAAAAAAATTCAGTAGGACGATCTAGAAGAGGGGCGTCCACTGGGCAATGGGAATGACCTCCACCCACCTGACAAGTTGCGCTACAAAGTTTTGACTCTAAAATCTTGCGCTAACGACTCTGATGACGGCAGTGCCTGTTGGACCCGTTTGAGAGGGAGGGGAGGGATAGTGAGGGGCTGGGATGGATGGATGGAGGGGAATAGATTCAGCCTGGGAGAGATTGAGAGATGCAGAGGCTATGCACGAATGGACAGATTCTGGAGATTGAACTACGCAGAGGCCATCCCCAACTGAAGCCTAATAAACCGTTGGATCCGACCATGGCCCGAGGCCTCGGAGGCGAGAGGAAGAAAAACCTCGTCGTCGGATCTCGTGAAACGACTCAAGAGGGGCCGAGAAAAAAGAGTCAACAACGACTATCCGGGCGAATACGACTAAGAAAGTCCAGGCACGTATGGCGGAGGCGTAATCGAAACAGTTAGCGTGAGTTCCCATGTTGCCTCACCAGTTTTTTTTTCTTCAGTTTCTCCTCCCGGCCCGCGTTGGTGAGGCGTCGAGACTTGCCTACTGCGGACTCTAGTAGTTTAGTTGCTTCGTCAATCCCGGCTGTCGGTTGGAGAGGGATAAAAAAGAGCCTTTGCGAAGACGAGGACGAGACTCCACCAGTGGCCATGGTAACATGGATGATGGAACCAGAAGAGACATTTCTTTTCAACCGAGGCGTCGTCTTTGGGGAGAGGGGGATAATGGATCCATCATCTGGGTCCATTCTGGATCCTCTCTTCATTCTCTGCAGCTTCTCGTTCTTCAGCTCTTCTGGATCCCCTCGTCTGATGGAAGCTCCTGAACTGCGAGAGGGGGGACCATTCGTTCCAGCAATGCCTGGCCACTGACACGGCCGCCTCGTCTCGACAGGCTCCATCTCGAGCCCCGTACATACGTACATAGGAGGGCCCCGATGGGAGGAGACACACCCCCTGTTTGTCAGTGGAGTTGCCGTCACTGCGGAGCCCTCGAACCAGAAGCCAAGAAATGCTTGGACAGAGGAATTGAGGGGTCCTTTCTGGCTTTGCGTTTTGACCATGGCTATCCCGGCTCGAGTGCCTGAGCCAACACGGGACTCAAGGGAGCGGCAAAGAAAAGAAATGGATATCAGAGCCACCGTCAGGGCCCTCAAAGTACCGGCGCATCGGGCATGCACCCAAGCACATTACATGCCGCACAGAGGAACCACTGGAGGTTGCCTGCCTGCCTACCAGCTGGCATCTTCTGCTGGTGAGATGCAACCTCCTTAACTCGGACGTGGAACATGAAGCCACCTCATGTAAAGCCACCTCTCTCTGTGTCTCCTTGCTTCGCGGCGGGCGTCTTGTCCTCATCTCCCTGGGGGTTGTGCGGCCCGTCTGCCTTCTGCCGTGTCTCTCCCCCGGCCTGTCTGGATTTATCCTCCTTGTCATGCCCTTGGCCTGGGCGTCTAAGTGGTCCCCTAATGGCTCGTTTGCTCGCCTCACGGACCAGGGAGCATGGGGTATATCCCTCCAGATATCCATTCCCATACAGTAGGGTTGATGACGGACAGGACAGACCGAAGCCCTAATTGCCAGCATTCAGACCCCAGTCTCTCGCTTCTGCACCTTCAAACAACACCATTTGTAGAATGAAATCTTCGCCCTGCATCGCACCGAGTGAAACAGGATCAGCGGCTGGCGCTGCAGACAGTCTCGAGACTGACCTCTCGTTGGGCCTCATCCATGAAATAAGCCAGCTTGATCTGAGGCTCCAAAAAGCGGTGACGGCGTGCCGGCCTATCCAGAACAAGCCTAGCGCCACCTCCCGCGCACTCCCCTCCAGTAGACTCCAGTGACTCCACCCTGCTCCAGTAGATTTGCGCTAGCCCCGATCAGGAGCTGTCCCCACTAGTAGACGGAAAAAGTTTGGGATATTTCTGCTCCTCCTCCTCTTCCTCTCCTTCCTTTCCATCATCACCAACCCAAACCACATCCCCTCGAGACAACGAAGTCGCCATTATCCAGCATCATCCAGAGAACATCCCATACCGAAACTTAGTCGAGTCATCATGCCTTCGGCCGTCGCTGAGCTGTAAACGCCCACTGCGGGCCATGGCTGTTTCCCCCCGTGGTCCGCAGTCCAGCAGTTCACCGAGTTACCAGTCAATTTCCTCGCTCGACCTAGTTTTCCACAGCCTTTCCCGCTCTTGAGCTGAAGCTCAACCGAGAGTCTGTCTCTGAAACCAACGATTCTGCGATTTGCCCGATTGTCAAGGGCTTTGTTATACACCAACCTCCACCTACCTCGACTCCTCTATCTCTCCTCGTACCACTTCTCTTTACCCTCGATAGCATTCCCCCGAGTATCGACACGTCACTATCAGAAAGGATACAAGATTTTCTACGCATTTCTACACACCCCTAGATTCTGAGTCTACGTCAATTTCAGGTTCTTGGACCACATCGAATTGGATCTTGCAAACCAAGAATACTCAGCGACAATCACAAAGTCGCCACGCAATAGATTCCAGACCAACCACCGATTCTCTACTACATATACACAGAAGCCATGTCTCGCAGCTTGAAGCGCAAGTTCGCCGCCCCGGTCAAGGTCAAGAAGACCAAGACCGTCAACCGTCGGCGCCGGGTTTCCGACACCCCTTCTACCTCCTCATTGGACCTCTCTGACGACGGTGGCTACTCTGCCGTCGAGGACATTAGCGACTCCGAGGACGACGACGAGGATGATGTCGCTGCGGCCGAGGAGGAAAACATTCTGGAGGAAGCTAGCGTTCCAACCCCACAGCCAGCTCCTCGGCCGCGAACCCTCATTGAAGAAGAGGACGACGATGATGATGACGATGACGAAGATGACGATGACGAGCAGGGAGGCGCGGATGTCGATGATGACGAGGGCAGCTGGGGCGGTATCCCCTCAGAGAATGAGCAAGATTTGCCAGAGTTCTACCAAGAAGCCGATTTCTTCGGCGCAGACACCCCTGTAGAGCGACATGTTCACTTTGACATGTCTCCCAGCGAGTCTGATTCTACTGACACTGAGGATGACCATGCCGACATGTTTCCCGATATTTTTGTTGACCAAAACACTCTCGACCCTGGATTCCGTCGAGAGATAGAACACGACCCTGATGAGTCGTCGGGCTCAGGGTCGTTCTGGGATTATACTTACCAATATGGTGACCAGGAGGACTCGGACGCTGAAGAGATCGTCCGTCACTTGGATGGGGATGAGACCCCTACTGCTACACCAAGGGGACCTCATGCCCTTTCTGCTCCCACGTCTCCTACGCCCACCTTTGAAGAGCCCCAGGAGCTGGACGGCTATGAGAGTGAGTCCAGCCACCATGTGGGACACGTTGTCTTTCCAGTGCTAACATGTCTCCTCCAGCTGATGGTGACACTACCGAAGAGGATGAGCCAGAGCCTCCTGTTCGCAGAAAGACACGGCGTCCTTCCAACCCCCAGAGTGACATGTCGGACTCGGATACCGACAGCCCAGTAAAGGCCGAGCGTGGCCAGCCCCGTGTGGGCCGCTACAACCTTGATCGTTCCGACAAGAAGCCCATTGCGGTTTTGAACCCCTTGACCAAGAAGATGATGATCTTTACCCCCCACCGCCGGCGACACCTTGACCTCTCGCCAGAGCAGTTCAACTTGGGGTGGCCATTTGAGGATCAAACATCCCCGATCATGAGCAATTCGGCCAACCTGATGCTCAGTGCCATGTTCTCTGGCGAAGCATTTGGCGACTTTGTTAATGACAGCCAAGTCATGGGACCTGCCGAGGCCTTTTTTCCCTTTCCTTCGGATGCCAATACGGCTGATGAGAGCTCGACTGCGCCTAGCCTGCCTGACGAGGATGGCGAGGCGAACCTCCAGCTAGAGTTTGAGGACTTTATCGATCTGGGAAGCGATGACTCCAACGATGAGGACGGAGACAACAACTGGGGCCCAGCCTCAACTCCTGCCCGACCCAGCACTGCTGGAAGCGAGAAGGAGGTTCTCTCGCATCTCAACTCTGAAACCGTCGGAGCTTTCCGACGCAATCAGATCAACCAGCAGCTCATCCTGAGCAACCAAGCCACCCAGGACTCGCTTGCATTCAGCGGTCCTTACAACGCCACGGCGATTAAGGGTCTCAAATCGGACCGCTTCGACACAGCCCGCGTACCCCTAACACCCATCCGCCGTCATAAGAAGCAGCTGAGTGATCTCGCTCGAAGCCCCCTCGAGACCGTGTCTGCGAAACGCAAGGCATCGGGCGAGGTTGGCGGTGGCCACAAGAGACACCGAAGCATCTCTGACGTGAACCTTCTCCGCATATGATGCAGAGCAGGGTTCCGACAGACACACACCCAAAAACGTGCGAGGACGGCATAGCCCTTGCGGCACAGCTATCCCTGGCCTCGACAGGACTTTCTTTTACAACATTTTCCTTGATTGATTTCTTATCTTCCGTTTCAGCGAATCGCACCAGCCTTCGTTCTTAGCGTGCCTGTGTAAAGCCCCCTCCCGCAAGGGATAGGGACGACTTCTTTTTTGGAGATGATACCCCAAGCCTCGATCCCGGCTGGAAAGCCTGGGTCAATGGTGTTTTTTGGAGGATCGATGTCCGCAGCTGGCTGCTCTGTGAGCGCCCTGCAGGAAGGGAAAAGAGTTTTAATGCCGCTAATGATGGTTCAAGATGGTCAAAAGCTATGGTCTCTCGTTTACTGGAGTTTTTTTATGTTTGGGTCTAGAGGATAGATAAAAATCCACGGCCATGATTCATTTGACTGTTCCATTATTCTTTGAAGTGTTCATTTGTGATTGTTGTGACTTATTGAATATGTGTGGTTGTAGTGTTGATCAAGTTGTAGATGGCCAAGTTGGCTCATCACTAAAGGCAGCCTCTTTCAGCATCAACACCAGAATTTGGGTCTTAGAGCCTAAGAATCCATCTTTCTCGTTTCATAGCAGTTCTTTGAGTCTGAGAGGGGAACAGAGATAGCGTGTCGTAGTCTCGTTGCCTATAGCCATGGCAACTTTATCGACGCCTCCCCATACACATGACAGCCACCACCCAATACAAGTATAATACAGAATTTGAGTGGCCTGGGCTGAAGAGTTAGCTAAGCCTCACCCTAATCCTAATCGTAGTATCCTCTCCATTCCCCAGAAAGTTGTCGTGACACACCCGCGCAAAACCCTCCTCAAGATCACCAACCTCAACCACCACAACTCTCTCACCTCTTGAGCACAATTCAGAGGCCCGGAAAGCACGTGAGGGTGTGCTGGCGCAATGGCAGCGCGTTGCTTTCCGGTGGCAAAGGCTCCAGGTTCGAGTCCTGGGTACATCGCGATCCTTTCCTTTTGGTGGTTGGTGATCTTTTTGCTTGGTGTTGTGGGGATGGCAACCCACACTCAGCGCTTGACAACCCACCTTAAGCCAAACTAACTAAATTGAAGTACCTAGTTGACTGTTGATGAGATGAGCAAAGTCTGAATAAGAGTGAATGCTGGATTTCGGCTTGTTGCGACTGTGGCGGGTCTGTTGATCCTTGCGTATGCAGTCCTCTAGGGTATGGTTGGTCCACGGTGAGGGTCAACTTTTTGACCATTAAATACAATGGACAGAGGGCAATTCTTGATTGAGTGGTGACTATGGCATGAAAGCTATGGTTTTGCCTTTGGTTTCGTCTAGTACAGCGTCTGCCAATTCTTGATCGTGCTGAACAAGTTGGGCAATGCTCTACAACTCAGGCACCCAGTTATCCAGTCAGTCACTGCAAGTTGAACCTTCATGTTGAAGACATCTTCCTCGTTCGATCTCGAATACTCGGCGACAAGCACACAAAAGCAATGATCACAGAATCTGTGCTCAACTCGGAAAGACACCACGCAGTCAACTACATCTCAATGTTCCGGGTATCGAATGTTTGGGATATCTATTAACGTAGCACACATATTCCCCGTGATTACCATTACGGCCCAACGCCTCTGACCCATTTCCCACACTAAGCATAACGGTCCGTCGGAGCCTGAGCCGGTGCCATCGGGGCGATGCCCTTCTCATTCATCTGAGGCACCGCCCAGTTCTGCATGGGAATGGGCTGTCCCTGGTTCTGAGCAGGCGGCCCACCATTCTGCGGCATCTGCTGGAAGCCCTGGGCCGCGGGTCCCCAGTAAGGCGGAGCGGCGAAAACCATGACTGGGGCGCGGTTGTTGCGGTTGCGTCTGGACATGTCGATACAGGCAAAGACGAACAGGATGAAGTGGGCCATGAAGACTAGGCAGGTGAAGATGGTCATGGCGATGATCTTGGGGCGGATACCGCCGTACTGGGTCTTGCAAGACTCGTACTCGTCGTCGTAACGACTATAGCGGGTGGAACTGGGGGAACATTCGCTGTAGTCGTCGTTGAATATGGCGCTGTAAGTGGCCTGCATGCCGCCAACGATGGAGGTCATGATCCAGATGATGAGCGAGAGGGCGATCTGGACACCAGGGTGAATTCCGGACTTGAACTTGCGCAGAGCGCGCGTGAGGACCTCGACAATATCGCAAACAAGAGCAAAGACGAGCTGTAGAGGTTAGTGTAAGAAAATAAAGAGTAAGAAAGTGTTGGGAGACGCACGATGGGACCCGAAGTGATGCCTAGGACATCCAAACCCATAAAGTCATCCTCATCTTGTCCGATGAGGGAGAAGGCGAGACCCATGCCGACAACACAGCAGACCATGGAAGTGCCGTGTAATCCCATCTTGGACACCATCCAATACTTGGTCTCCACCAGCGGAGGAGGCGTCCACTGCTGCTGACCCATAAACATGGGCTGCTGCTGGCCATTGTTCGCGGGTTGTTGTTGATAAGGCGTGAAGACCTGACCGTAGGAGCCAGGGTACAGCTGGAAACCTGTCTGCGTCTGGGTTTGCGCGTTGTTGGGTGGTGGCTGCGTGGGAGGAGGTCGAGTTGGAGCCGCAGTGGAGGAGGATGCGATGGCATCATCAGTCTGAGTTGAAGATTCGGGCGCCATGGTGAGCTGCGATAAGCGACTTGAGCGATGCTGGAGAAAAGTAGGAGTCAAGAGTTTCGTGGGGTGATTCGTGAAACAAACGTTGATCGCGATATGGGCGAGGAAAGTAACACGCACAGCGATAAAGAGTTAAGGAATGACTAGAAACGAAAGACTATACGACCAACAACTGACGCAGGTGATCAAAGAAGAAACTCTCACGAGACACAGCGGGAGCAGAGATTTATTTAATGCTTCCTCGCCCCCCTCCCTCTCAACCCCAGGCAAATCCTTCGACGATATTAGCGTTGTGTTGCAACCTGCAGGATTAAACTAGATGCGCGTCGGGGACCCTTGCCCCCTGCGATTTTAGTATCTTGGTTGTTGTGCTTGATTGGCTCGCAGCGCTTCGAAGGGGGCTTGATGGTGTCTTGGTGGTGTTCAAGGGGCTTGTCGGTTGCGGGAATGGCGCGGTCTAAGGCATGATAGGATGACACTGTTAAAAGGAGGTGAGCAGTCGGGACAGAAAAGACATCTTCTCTGCTATTTCGAGGTCTCTCGTGTAGTTGTTAGTACATCATCTGCTGAGCGGCAGCTCAAACAAGCCTCATTTGAAGGATCTCTCTTGAAACGTCCCAGACTCACAGCCGCAGCGTGTAACCAACAAAGTCGTACAATGTCCAAGTCGCAGTTAGAGGACCCAATTAGAGACCAACAGGGCTCTCTCTGAGCTTTTCCTTCCACGGTTGCACGGCGGCCGACCATCGCCTAGACCTCTATCGACCCGTGCTCTTTTGGAAACGATCGACGCTGGCCTAAAATTGGACCAGGGGCTGGGAAGAGAAATCGCCGAGGCGAGGACCGTAGGGCTATGCATCTTTCACTTCATCTTTGATCCTGCTCGTATGTCCACGGTGACTCACAAAACCATCCTGCAGCTTATACGAAGTCTTGTTAGCACCAACACCAATATCCTTCATCACTCTATTCTAGACGGTGGCTGTGATTGCTTCTTAGCTCCAAATGAAATGGCCTTTGCCAAGAGCTGGAACCATGTCGGCTCACGGACGCCGTGGTCGCATCCTTTGTGCCGACTTGGCGACCGCAGCATAAAAAAACACCTCCCACATCCCGTCACGGTTGGATGGTTCCCTATCGGGAAATCGCCGATATCTGGCGGTAACGAGATTTCTAGTGCCAGACGTGTGGGTATCAAATCTACGGCAGTTTCTCCCCAATCCTAGCTTGCTTGACCATCTTTTGCTCTCGCGCATATTCGCTTACGACCAATACATACATATCCAATGCGCTCGTCTATTCTCTCTGCAGCACCACCAAGAGACCCATGATGCCCAGCATCACCGTCTTGAGCCAAGGGTGCTCCGACAGGAGGATCGTCACGTATCCAACAAACGGCATGTATCCCACTACGCTGCCAATAATGTCCTTGCGCTCCAGGTAGTCTTGTCCCTTTGCGTACAGCTCGGTATCGTCCGAAAGGTTGTTGTCGCCCTTTGTGAGAAGCTCGGCCGTGTCGCTGTAAACTCGTCAGTCGCTGCGTGCTAGTCTTGTATTCGTGCCCTCGTACCCATTGCCAAACTTGCGCACTACACGGTGCACAATGGGGATATCCTTGTCCTTGACGTTGTAGACCACCACCTCTCCAACCTCAGTCTCGCGCAACAGGTTTCGATTCCACAGGAAGAGAAGATCACCGCGCTGGAACGCAGGCTCCATAGAACCAGAAAGGACGACGACGATCGGGGACGGCGAGTCGGTGATGACGGAGAGACCCTTCCACATCTGCGACTGTTAGCACGTGTACCCAAGCGCATCGTCACGACTCACCATGAAGGCCGTGGACAGGATCAGCGCAAAGTTCATGAGCTGCGCGGCAGCTTGCCGCGGATTACCAAGACTGGAAAGCATAGCGACGGTCGGAGAGCGATTGGGCAAAAGTCAATGAGTGAGGTTGATGGGAGCTTGACAACTCCGTGTTGAATGGGGACAGACAGGCGCTGCGAAATGGACATGTGGCTCATGGGAGCTCGGGTGCACGGGCCAGGGTGAGAGCGAACAGCTGGGGCGTTTGAGGCTTGATCCTGTGGCTGGTGAAAGGCCTCCACATTTCCAGGGACGTTTGAGAACGGCACGTCTGGAGAAAGGTGATGTCATGACAGCAAAAGGAGCACAAGAGCGATGTCATCGGCGCAATTGGCGAGTGAGAGGTGTGGTATTTAAAGGACGTCTTGTGATCGAGGGACCTGTTTACTCTTTTACTTGGTATCTACTCTTAGCATCAATACAGCAGCTTTACTTGACGAATCGCCCTGAACATCTCCAAAATGTCCGACAACAACAACCAGCAGCAACAGCAGCAGCCTCAGGGCTCTCAGCCTGGCCTCATTGGCAGTCACTACCAATACGCCAAGGGCGCAGCCGAGGTACTTGCCCATCGTCTCTTCCGTGTTGCCTCTTGCTGACTTACCTCCAGGCCACCGTCGGTGTCCTCACTGGCTCCCAGGCATGGAAGGCTTCAGGCGAACAAGACAAGGCAGCAGGTCTGGCGGCGCTGAAGAAGGTTGGAGAGATGAGGGAGCAGCAAGACCCTAATCATGAGCACGGCTACGGCAGGGCCGAGGAGATTGCGGGCAGGGTCACTGGATGCCAGGGAATGGAGCGGGAAGGCCACGCCAGCGCTCACAAGAAGCAGTAGGCTGGAAGGACTGAAGATGAAGCGGACGCATGTACAATAGTGATACGAGACGATGGTGATGAGTTGTTGTGCCATCGCGGATAATGAAGTTGGACATTTCGCAACCTAACCAATAAAGGCTTGAACGAGTTCACGCAAACAGCCTCACGAACTGAACCAAGCAGCTATCGATCATGAATGGGTTCCTTTATTCTCTGTTGTATTCTTCTTCTTCTTCTCAGACTGCCCTTCGCGACTGCCAAACATTTTGAGGCGGGAGTTGAGGCACCATGGACGGCAGAGATGCACCTTCCCAAACCAACACTCACCACCTTCCCTCTCTTCAGCCTCAGCATGTGCTCTCTTCACCACCACCTCAACTCTCTTCCTTTCTCTCCTTTCAACACATCCATCCTCTCTTCGACTGTCCGTCTTCTCCTCTCTGACGCCTCACTACCCACCTATCTTGGCCTCGTCGTTCCTCTTGGATCCATCATCACGCTATCAACATCAACTGTTCGTCTACATCATTTGCAGCATCTTTCGCATCTCTCCTGCTCTTTGTCGTTGAGCCTTCACCATGGACTCGGCTCCTCTTCTCCAAGGCGCCAACGGGCTTCCAGGCCCTGGTGTGATGCAGGACCATGTAAGCCATGACATGATGGAACCTCAGCCCGCTTCGCTGACTCGATGATCTTGACAGCCCGCCTTCCTCCGAGCATGCCATTCTCCCTGGCGGTTCATTCCACAGAACGTTCTCGTCATCCTCCGAGGCCTAGCCCTGGCAGCTCTGCTTGCCATGGGCATCGTGATCCTCGACTACGAGATCAATGAACCGAGCGACTTCTCCGACTGGCGGATCGTATTCGACTTTGCCAACATCAGCTTCTTCTTTGCCTTTCTGTACCAGCTGATCGCCTTTGTGAGTCTTCCCCCTCAACTTCCTCCTTCCTTCCTGACCTTTGACCCCAGTCATGGACCTTCACCCACCTGTACTATCCCCACTCTCACCACATCGATGGTTTCGAGGGCATGCTCATCCGAGCCATGTCGTTGCCGAGGCACATGTCCAGCCTCCGGAAGCAATTCTACTTCACCATGTTTTACACTACGACAGTGGTCTTTTCCTTCGCGAACTCGGCCATCTACTTCTTCATCACCCGTCAGCATGATGACGATGACGCCGCTGGTGAACCCCAGCCTCCCACTCCTCCAAATGGCACTACGATCTGGGCAGGCGCCGTGAGAGCTGCCCCGGAGGCACCATGTAAGTATGATGTATTGCATCTCTCTGCTTCGTGCTAACCTTGAGCAGTGAGCGACATCTTTGATGAAGGATCACTTCGCGCCTTTGTCATCCTGGCCCTGTACGTGATCGCACCTATCATCATGGTGATCGAGATTCTTTGGCTCAACAGCATTCGACGTCCATATGTACGTTCAGCCTCGACCTCCGTGACAAGTGACAGTACTGACAGCGATGAAACAGGCAATTGGATTGCATCTGCTGGGTCTCATGGTCAATGCGGCTATCTACCTGGGGTGGGCGGCCTTTGGTCATCTCGTCACCAACTGGTATGCCTTCTTCTGGCTCGACAAGAGTGAGGTTGGCTCGGATGAGGCAGTGACTCTGTACTCCATCGGGTTTGTATTCTTGGCTCCCATCAGTAAGTGGTTCTTGAAAATAGCCATGTCTTGATGTTAACGATCTGTTAGTGTACATCCTGATGCAAGGCTTGGTCGGCATTCGGGAAAGCATGACACGATCACTGTCCGAGGCCCGCGCCATCGCTGCTGCGCAGGAGGCGCTTGAGAATTGATAGTTGTGCGGCACGGGTAGATGGTTGGAGAGGGGAAAGCTGGTGAAGAGGCGGATGTCCATGCACGATGGTCAGTGGTGACTTGTTGGAGGAGACTAATGGACTCGGCCTGGTACGCTCAATATGAGCCAGGGTGTTGGATGCATGCATGTTACAAATCCTCTTGATCCCCTAGAAATTGACTCGGTTCTTGCAGACGTTGAAGCATCGTGCAGTGACAGTTGAAATGGCGGTTGAAATCGGACCGTTGCAACGGCTACTGCATCCTTGAACCTTGCTCGACTTTATGGAGTGCTGAATATGGCCGAGATAGGTTTATGGAATGAGTCAAATATCGAAACGAAGCGTCAAACGTGACGGGGCTCGGGTGCACTGTACTTGGACGACCGTGAATCTGTACCAAAAATGGTGGCTGCGTGAGGCATGTGCAAGAGCTTGGGATTCGTCTACACCATCTTGGGCGGCGGCAGGTTGGGTAGAATTGATCGAGTCACCAATCAGAAATGGGGCCCTGATTTGCACAGATGATCTGGCTTGGTAGTGTCTTCACGGAGCCTGACGATTGGGTATCAGGCTGGTGAGCCGGTGACGCGACAGGACGGGCGCTCTATCGAGTAGTTGGACTGTCGAGTTACACTGAAGGTGGCTGCAGAGAGTGGCAAGAAGATGGCCGCCATGGTGATTGGAGATGAGACGAGACGAGACAGGTTTGAGATGAGGCTGTGCAGATATGACTGGGATAGATACTGGGAAGCGTCAAGGGCGTCTTTACAGTAAGAGAGAGAAGATGACGAGTAAGGCATGAATTCGTTCGAGGTCAAGTTACAGGGATAGTCATGATGGAGAGGAAGCCAGGCCAGCGCCGCTTAATTTTAGCGAGACGAGCCGAACCCAAGCTTTGGGATTTGGGACTTGACTGGGCTTGAAAATGAAACAGCTGGACCTATCAGAGAGGCTCTGTAATCGACGAGACTGACGTGGTTGCAGTGGGCTGCCTGTTACTGGAACCCCGCGGTGGACTAGACAATGTGAATGGCTGGGGAGTGAGGGCATCCATGGATCCATCCATCCACCAAGAATAGTTAAATACAGCTCACCTCCCCCAAACCCCCGACTTCCTCTCTTTCTTCCTCCCCCCCACTCGCAACTAAAATCAGGGTCGCAAAGCTTCATCACGAGGATATTGTTTTACGGCATATTCTTCCGCCCGGGCCCTCCTTTGTCAATCTTTTTTTGTTGCGCTTCACTCTCTTTTCCCTCTCTTTCTCTCTCTCTTCCTCTCCTCTCTTCGCTCATTTCGTCACTCTCTAGCCAAGTTCGATCGAATCAAAAAAAGTCAGCCGGGAGAATAGACAAAAACAACTTCACTCTTTTACGTGTCCTTGTTCTCCCCTTTCTTTCCTCGAATCTCCCGTCACGAGTTCACTCTTTAATTACCAGAACCCGAAAACAAACCGCAGCCATGTTCAAGCGCTCAGTCCGGTCGCAAGACCCAAACCGCGTCGACAAGTCTGCGAGACTAAAGAGATCGGGCTCCCACCGGGACCATGTCAAGATGTCGAAACTGCAGAGATCGCTCAACGAGCGGGACACGACTCCCCAGCAGCACCAACACCAAAAGTCTCCCGCCGCCGCGCCCTCCCCCTCGCCCATCGTGACCCTCACCGTGGGCCGTGACGGCCGGCTCTTTGCAGCGCACGAGGATGTGCTCCGCCAGTCGCCCTTCTTCGAGGCCGCCTGCCGCGGAAGCCCCTTTGATGCGCAGAGCAAGAGGATCTCCCTCCCCGACGAAGAACCCGAGGTCTTCTCGGCCGTCCTCGAGTACCTGTACAAGGGTGACTACTACCCACGCCTGCTCCACAACAGGCACCGAAACTCTTGGGAGCTCGAGGACTACGGTCGAACACCTCAGTCATCCCCCAACCCCGAAACCGGAGGTGGCCGCGCCGGCGAAGCCTCCGTCTACCTGTCCAGCCTGGGCGTCGAAATCCTCCGCGACACCGTCATCTACTGCGCCGCCGACCGCTACGGCCTCGAAGAGCTAAAGCGCCTGGCCCTGCGCAAGCAGGGTCTCCAGGCCGGCATCGACGTCGCCACCATCCTGCGATCCGCCCAGTACGCCTACACCCACACCCCAGACTCGGACAGCCGCCTGCGCGCTCACTACCTCGCCCTGATCATCCGCTGTCGCAAGACCTTCAAGCGGAGCGGGACCATGCAGGCCGAGATGGAGGCGGGCGGCAGCAAGCTCTTCTTCGACCTGTTTGTAGCCATGTGCAACCACCTGGACGATGTCATTGACGTCAGCAATGCTCGGACGCCAAAGACTGTCTGAAGGTGACGACAAGAACGAACGAACGAACCACCACTGTACACATACAAAACACTCAGGCCTCCAGATGCGAGTGTAACTCGCCAACTTGGATCTCTGCTGGAGGATGAGTGCGGAAACAACAAAAAAACACGGAGAACCGAAAAGGAAACAAAACACCAAAAAAAAAGTGTATCACGATGGGAATTACTCAAGCCGGCGTTTGGATTCTTTTGCTTTTCACGCTCCCTCCTCATCAGATTGACGTCCTAAGGAGCTTTTTGTTTTACTACATGAACTCCCCTTCTTTTCACGAGGTTGGCCGACCGAAATTGTCTGATTTGAGAAAGTACAAGAGCATGAGAGGATCTAATGACGCCCGGCAACACAACGAGCCCACCATCCTCTGCTCCCTTTATTGTGTGTTAAACTCCTTGGTTTACTGTGCGTTGCTTCTTCTGCGCTCGTCTTTTGCTTTGATACCCATTACATTTGCGGCACTGGAACATGTTTTTCTACTCTGGCGTTTTTACGGTCTTACACGACTGGGACTGGCATCTTGATTGTTTGTCTGGTCCCTACATTCGCTTTTAGAGTACTTGGGAAGAACCGGAGCTTTGCTTGCCTTTCTCAACCCGCGAGCAAATTATCCAAGATTGAAACGATTGCGCCATCTCGGTTTCTAAACGAATGGATCTTTTTGGAGTTTAATCGTGTTTTATTGCGGTTCTTGCGTTGGGCGTTTCATTATGCTTAGACGCGAAACGGATACAAACTCTCCTACTCACACCAGGCATGGGGGGCCCAAAGGCATAATCACTCTACTCACACACGCTTGATTGCGTGTGCACGTCTTTTACGGGCTCCCCTTGGTCCTGGTATCCAGAATGAAACCTCCTGTTTTTGCTTTCCCTTTGTTTTTGATGGAGAAAAAAAGAAGATCTTCCTGCATGGTCTTGGGGGCGATGGACAATACAAACTCGCCGAGAAACGAAGTTATGATCTTGATGATTAGAAACAACAATACTTGATAGGATCGTTGAGCGATCCTCCCTGGCGCTAGCTCCGTCAGGGTCCGAGGTAATGAGAAATTCGGCCACCTCAATTTGGTGTTTTCCTGTTCTGATACGTGATGTGCGATGTCTATTGTGAGGTTCATCTATGGATGGGGACTACTTAAGCAGCCTCCCACTTAACCTCAAAGTTCTCAAACTTGGCTTCCAACTCTTCCGTAACGTCCTTGTTAGGTCGTGCCACAGCAGCACCGACCTCAACCTCCCATCCATCCTCACCGAAAGGCCAGCAGAGCTGTCTCAAAGGCACCTTTTCACCAGCATCATCAAGCCGAGAGATCCACCAACACAGCCCAAGCACACTCTTCTCCCTCTCAATAACAATAGTAGCACTCTTGTCACCACTCTTGACAGCAGCCTCGTCTTTTTCAGGCACAGGCGCAAGACTCCAATCGCTGAAATTATCGCAGCCGACGGTAGCGAAACGGGGGTGGTTGTTGAAGTACTCGATGCCCGTCTTGATCCACTTTTTCTGAGAGGCGCCGGGCTTTGTGAGGGTGAGTAGGAGGCCGGCCTGGTCGTACTGGTGGGTGTAGGTCAAGGTGAAGGTGAGAGTTGCCGAGATGAGGCTTTGAAGGGGACCAGAGGAGTGAGTGCGCGAGGGAGCTGAGATGTTAGCATTGAACAATGCTGGAGTGGTGATGTTGGGCTTGGTGGTGAGGGGCATTGAGGGGCTACTCACCAGTAAAAACATCATGAGAAGGAGGCTGCTTCCAGATATCACCTCCGGGCTTGGCAGAAACAGTAAAAGGGGATTCCATCTTGTAGGTCCTTGTTTATAGGTATGTCTCGTTAAAAGGTCAATAATGTCTTTTGGTCTACGGAGGAGGTGCAGATGTGAATGCTTTACTCGGGAGGATTTGTCGCGGGGCAGCGTCTGACGTAATTATAGCACTGAGTCTCAGACTGCCATCTTTCTCCGCACTGCGTGACTCGGCCCACGAATGTTGAGATTGATTGGTAACGACACGGGCATTTGAAGGAATACGATGCATTAAAGGGTCTATTTGAGCGGACATGAGAGCGAGTGAGGATGCGGGTGCCGGGCCGAAATGCCGCTGTTACATGGATGAGGGGGGGGGGCGGCGTGCAGAACACCAAAACATACGTGGTTGTTAGCTTATCCTCCTCTTATGAAGATAGAATAAAGACCACAAAAAAAGTAGAATAGAGGTTGAGAATTTCATCAATTAGGATGATTCTTCTATCACTACAGAATTTTTACACAAATAATTATGTGACATTTGAGAGGACTTAGACCTGCATGCCTGCGCCTTAGGCTTTGGTGTCTTCGCCGGCATGCATGTGGAGGATTGAGCAGAGTGCTGGATGGGGAAATAATGTGAACTTCCAGAATAGGATATTAAACCAATTCTTGGATGACTACAATATTCACTGAAATAACCACGGAAGGGACAAAAATGAGTCCTGTTTGTCGCTGCTTCACTGATCATGACCTACAGCCTTTCGTCTGATGGCCGCCAGACGGCCAGCAAACAGACAACCACGACGTCGCAACGTCGGGCAGAGGTCGCTGAGACAGAGAGGTTATGATCATATGGCGGGGTATTTTTAGGTGAAAATCGGAATCGATGGTCGAGTGGGTCGCCCCCCGGCCTGACTCACGAGGCGATGATGGTTCGAACACCGGAAGATGATGTTTTTTCGCGTGACGCGCACATGCGCTGCGAGTGAAGTCGTTTTGATCGAGGCGTTTCTGTATTTTGATTACTGAGGAGTTTCAAATTGCGGAGAAAATAACAACAGAGAGAAAAGCTTTTGTTCTGTTGATTTTGCAGAGGTTGGTGACGAGTAGAAGATGTGCCGCGGTTTAACCGCCGCTCACAGCCCCCAGCCGGAGATCGATCTTGAATCTTTCAACCTTTAGGTTTCTTCACATCTTCAACATGTCGTCCTTTCTTACGCCTCCAAAATCCGGGCCTAATGGCCTGCGGCCAACCGTGAAGCCTCGGTTTGCGAAGCCAAATCCTGTCCGGGCTATGCGCGAGCGAGAGGAACGTCGAGCTGCTGCCGCCACCACTTCACAGTCCCTTCGAATCAACGCCGTCAATCGCAACGCCTCGCTCGCAGCTCCCTCCCGGCCGCAATGTCCCAACAAGTCATGTCCGAACCCGAATGTCGTCGACGGCACATGTCAGACATGTGGCCGCATCGCTGACGACAGCAACATCGTTTCCGAGATTACCTTTGGAGAGTCTTCCAACGGCGCTGCGGTCGTTCATGGCTCTTACATTGGAGCCGATCAGGCTGGTGTCCGAAGTATGGGACCTGCGTTTCGGAGGGTTGGTGGATCAGAAGACAGGGAAAAGAGCATTCGAGAGGCCAAGAGTTTGATGCAGGGATACGCACAGCAGCTCAACGTCGGAGAGAGCTTGATCACGGCTGGAACGCAGGTCTTCAAGCTCGCCTCGAGCGCCAACTTTGTACAGGGTCGCACCCTCGCCAGTGTCGCCGCCGTCTGCCTATACGCCGCTTGCAGAGCACAGCCGCCATGTAAGGTTATGCTTATTGATCTGGCCGATCTGGTGCAGCTCAACGTCTTCAAGCTCGGTCGCATCTTCAAGAAGCTCAACGAGGTGGTTCCAATCGGCAACGACGGTCTCATCCCTGTGTACCCTGAAGATCTCATCTGGCGGTTCGCGACAAAGATGGAGTTTCACCAGGAGACAGCCAAGGTTGCCGAGGATGCCGTTCGCTTGGTGAAGCGTATGAGTCGGGATTGGATGGTCATGGGTCGTCGACCCTCTGGTATTTGTGGTGCTTGTCTTCTCATGGCTGCGCGTATGCACAACTTTCGACGGACTGTGCGAGAAGTCGTCTACATCGTCAAGGTCACCAATCACACCATTCAGAGCCGCCTGCAAGAGTTCAAGGTCACCGAGTCGAGTCGAATGTCGGTCGAGGACTTCTTGAAGCAGGATTTCCTGGAGAGCTCACACGACCCACCTTCATTCTACAGAAACACTGAGGAGTACAAGAAGACTTTGGAGGGTAAGAGCAAAAAGCGCAAGCGACCATCGGCGGACTTGGAGGGTGATGAGGGTGAAGACGCGCTGGCTGACAAGATCGATCCCCGCCTGATTGAAGGTGGTGCCGACTTGTCCAAGGCTCCTGTCGTGGAGTATCGTCGCGACGACGACGGATTTATCATTCCACCCATCCCCTCAAAGATCGCGAAGGACCCATCGCTGGTTAACAGACTCAATGGAAACAACGCGACAGACGACCAGAGCGAAGAAGCCAACGTGGAAAATCTCGACAACTTGGTTGAAGAGTTTGGCGACGCGCTGGAAGAGGAGTTGGAAGGGGAATCTCGAGCGAACGGAAAGCAAAAGGGAAAACCTCAACTGCCCATTAACGAGGAGTGGGAGCAGGATGAACAGGAACTGGAGGGAGTCATCGAAGAGATCTTTAACGATCCTTTGACATACGAGCACGCCATGGCCTACTCGAATGCCGAGCAGCGAGCGCAGATCCACACCGTCTGGGCATTACAACAGCGACCCCAGAAGGAAGTTTCCATGTCGGCGGATGTGACAGAAGATGAATTTGCCGACGATCCCGAGGTCATCAATTGTCTGTTGTCGCCAGAAGAGGCCCAGATCAAGGAGATGATCTGGGTCAACCAAAATAAGGAGTGGCTACGAAAGCACCAAGAGAAGGTGTTCCGGAAGAAGGTTGAAGCAGAGCGACCAAAACAGACACGAAAGCGACGAAAGCGAGCCAGGATGGGCGAGGGACAGACCAGCCCAGCCAGTTCAGCAGCTGAGGCGGCCGTCAACGTTGCCAAGGATCGCGCGTGGTCCAAGAGGATCAACTACGACGCCATCCGCAACATTTTCGACATGCCCAACGTTGGAGGACCCGGATCAGAAGCCACAAGCCAAAAGACGAGCGTCGCTGGCAGCACCATGGGCGGTGACGACGCAAGCGAAGCAGGTAACGAGAGTGTGGTTGGCGATGAGACAGAGGCTCCTCAGGAGGAAGAGGAAGAGGAAGAAGAGGAGCAGTACGACGAGACACAAAATTACGGCGATGGAGAAGAGTTTGGAGGTGGAGAGTTTGAGGGTGGTTACGATGAGGATGATCCAGATATGGATGCCGAGTATGGACTCGACGACGAGTATGCTTGAGCTGGAGATATACCCAGATTAGAGAGATAGAGGCAAACCACACGCCCAACATGGTTAATTCAAAAAGATTTCAACATTTGAGATGGAGTTCTCTTTGGTGACTGATGTCCTTCATAATAGGTCGGCCAGCGACACTGGGAGATTGCTTGAACATGCCTTTCCAAATCTTAAATAAATATAATCTACACTTAAGACGAAGTCTTATTCAAGCCTAGACATAAGAATCACTCATCTTTATATAACCTTGTAAATATCTACCAAATCCTTAGAATATGTCGGTCGGCTGGTTCAGTGTGGTCGGGCTCGTGAGAGAAAAGGCTGCTTGCCCCCAACCCAAGTACATACGACCACATCTGCTAGAAAACTCGGGATCCCGTCCGATCTCCCATCGATAACCTGGCAAGAGTTGGATTAGTAGCTAGGTCGGTGACGACTAGCGAATCCCCAATGTTGTATGTCATTTCTTTTTGCATCTTCTGTTTTATTGATGTTCTCGTCATCCGTCACTCGACGGTTGCGTGGTGCATACGCTACCTCCAGGATCATACCAAGCGCATAGAAGTTGGTACGCATTTATCGAAAACGATTCCCGGATCAAACTCATCCTCACCCTTCTTGTACATCTCAAAAACCCCGATCCTTACCATGTCCCCTGAGGCGGTTGGCGAGACAATGAGGCCTCGAGATTTGCGGAGGAGTAACAGGAAAATATCGCCGCCAGAGGTACCCTTGTTTTGTATTATCTCCCTAATCGCTTGGCTGTCTTCTTCTGTGTCGGGGTGTAGATCAATGCTGGTGTCTGGGTTGTCGTCGTCCGGCCTCCTGGGTCGAATAATCAGCGGTAGGCCTGGAACGTTGGTACACTCGCAAAGGCGGCGCTTCTTGGCCTCGATGATTATGTGTGCATCTCTGACACTTCCAAAGGGCAAGTTTTGATGCACCAGGTCGACAGAGTAGCTGTGAATCACCGCCTGGTCTGGCTGCCTTATGACAGGGGGGTAGCCGCCGCTCAAGTGGTTCTGGATGGGACCGTCGATGGCTGCCCACGACCATGAAGGAGCCCTATACACGCTCGCGCGACGTGATTTTGCTGGGTCAATTGCGTTCCAGCGGAGCTGCTCAAGAAAAGAGGCGCTCTTTGCCAGGTTTACAAACAGCCCTGCAATGTAGGCTGGCTTCTCCCTCCGGTCCTTGGAAATGTTCCAGAGGTGAGCTACCAAGGCAGAGATTGCGAGGAGCTTGTCGCCGGGAACGCCTATGTGACGGGTCGTGTAGTTCATCAAGAGGTCCTGCCACTGGTTTGCCGTCGGGAGGTAAATCAAGTCCCCAATGGGCTGGATGTACTTGACCAAGGACATGTAGTTTCCAGATACCCTCTCTGCCATGGACATGAAACTACCGCCGCAACCGCACATGGAAGTTGTGCAGGTCCAGTATAATTGCCTTTCAGAGTAGATCAGTATGCGCCGAGAGAGAAACGATTCTTGCATGGTCCACCCGCGTGTCGTCGTGGGGTTCGGTGGCCCGTCACCCTCCTTCAACAAGTAAATGTAGCCCTCATCGATGCCGTTTTTGTTCCTTAGGCGAATCCGAAATGGCCCGGCATCGAATGGGTGGTTCTTCCGACGGAATAGAAATCCTTGTTCAGCAGTCGAGGCGGCAGCGGCGCAGATTGTGACCGTGGCACTCCCGTAGTACGTTTCCATGCGAGATATCTCGGCTGCCTTGTCTTGGTCGCTGTCCTGTTGGATACAAAGTGCGTCAACCCATAGATATCGCAGCCCGAGTTCTCGGGTGACACGAATCGCATCCTGAATAGTTTTCGGAAGCTCTGAAGGTGAGAATCCATCGTAAAGATGTTGGCTTTGAGACCTGGTCAAGGTGAACGATTGCTGGCCTCCCCAGCAGTAGGAAAGCGCTGCGAAGCCTGATGAGCAAAACATTGCCTGTTCAATGTCTGATAGCGTGTCGAATTTTATGAGCTTGATGTGACGTCCAGCTCCGGCTTGAACATCCAGGAGTCGAGACGGGATATCGGCCAGGTTGATCCGCTCACTTCCAATACCCCCGCCTGCTTGCTGAAGTTTCTTAACTAATGTGTCTGTTAGACGCTCGCGACATCGGACGTGATTTGCTCGGCATGTATGGAGGCATCGCCGAGCAAAATCCCAACTGGCGTTGGAGTCGACATCGCACTCAAAGGGACGAGACTCGATGAACCTGGACGCTCCATCACCAGGCATTGTCCAAGCGTGCAATTCCCGTGGATTAAGGTCACACTCACATGACCCGGCTCTCAGATGAAGGGTGAAAACACAAGGAGCGGAGACTCCTTCTTGGGCAAAAGAAATCCCAGAAAGATGGAGAGTTGCGATACTCAGTAGAGACTCTACCGCATCTCCACCACAGTGCCTCTCCAAGTCGTGAGCAAACAAATGCAAATGATCAACAGAGGCAAGAAAGTAGGCATAGAGCAGGCAGCCTGATCCCGCGGCCGCTACGGCATCTCTAAGTCTGCCCTTGAGTGTACCCGAGAATTTCCTCGTCACATTGTTTCTGTAGAGTTTCCCGCAGCCACCACACGAGCGGTACTCAGGGCTCGTGGCGGTGCCAGTGCCTGACCATCTGCACTTGGAGCAGTTTATTGTGTCGTGCTCCTCAGCAACCTGGACGAAGTCGTCTCGGCAATGCTCGCACGAGTGCGGACTGTCAAGGGTGAGCAACTGTGTTTGTCGGGCTTTTGCGTCTTGCTTCAAGGGAAGGCCTAGCTCCCTAAGGAGTTTTTCGATCTGGCCTCCCTGAGCCATTGAGCTTGCGTGAACTCAATTTATTGTAAAGTCGATATGATTGCTACCGACAATGCGATGAGTAAGGTGGAATAGATTTACGAGAACCAGGGTGGATAACTCACAAAGTAAAGGCTGGTTGGAAGAGGTGTTTTCACTGCCGAGAACTTATTCTCGGACAGACAGAGGATGGTTTGGCGCCGGAAGAGTATGAGCTAAAAGAACTGGAATATAAGATGGAGGGAATTGAAGAAAGATTCCTGGGTGCGGGGAAATCTGTTTGCTGGGAAAGGTGCAGCTTGATCTCTCCTTGTGTTTGCTGCGTCAAGGCGGCGAGAGCCTGGCAATGTGCCTTGCCTGCAGCCTGTATGCAGGCGTAACATTGTGCAAAATTGCACGAATTAAAGCCAGTGTTTCAGCTTCACAAAGGCCTGCAAAAGGCAAGAGACCCTACCAGTATATGCCATGTATTTTGGAGCCTCGCGGCCATGTCCAAACTCGACTTGCTAGTCATCCCATCTGCGTGGCAACGGTTGAGAACAGGCCTACATGACATCTTTGCGATGGAATTATATAAGTAGAATCGTCAATCACCCCTCAAGCATGCTCCTTCTCTTCTAGCCTGGCAGCCTTGGAGTTGACAACCTCGACGGCAGCGTTGTCTCCCTCTAGAACCAATGCCATCTCCTCCAACGTAGGTCCCTGAGTCTCGGGGAAGAAGAAGTAAACCACCACAGTCTCGATCACGAGCCAGACGCAGTAGACAAGGAAGAACTTCCAAGCTAGATCAGCCATTCCAATCGGGTTCACTAATAGGTTAAATGCGGATGCAATACGCGTCGACATTTGCATGACAGCAATACCCTTGGATCGCTGGATGAAGGGAAAGATCTCGCCGATGTAGAGATACTGAAAAGGCTGCATAAGGTTATAGCCGGCGCTGTATAGGAAGATCAACACAATGACGGCCTTGGCAGCTGCCTTGTTCTCGTTGTCTTCGGCGTAGACGGCTGAACCAGCAGTGTAGCAGGCAAAAAGGACAGTCATGCTGATATATCCCGCCATGAGCTGTCTGCGGCGCAGCAAGTAACTGGCAGCTATGCTAGAACAGACCGCAGTCACGAGATTCCAGCAACTGAGACCGAGGTTGATTTGGTTCTGCATCCTTCGGGAGGTGATGCCGACCAGAGCGAGGATCTTGGCCAGGTAGTAGCTGATGAGACCATTGCCACTCCACTGGGTGAAAAAGCCGACGCAGATGGCGACAAAAACTCGATGACGGTTGGCTTTGCCAGTAAGAAGCTCTTTCCAGGGTTGTTTTGCTGCTTCCTTTTCTTTGCGGAGCGTCTCTCGGATCTGATAGAACTCGGCGGCTACAAAGGCGGACGTCTCATCACCTTCGGCGTGGTACTTTATCAGGATCTGAAATGCTTCCTCGTGGCGATCGTGAGCTACTAGCCAGCGAGGAGACTCGGGGATGAACCTGCTGCGTGTTAGGTCTGAGTGCAGGGAGCATGCAGTGAGGACTGACCAGATGAAGATGATGGTAAGCAAGGAGGGAAGAATCTGGAAGAGGGTTGGAAGACGCCAGCTCCAGTTATTGGTCCAGTCATACGTTCCAAGAGTGACACCTGCAGCGAGGATGGCTCCAGCAAACCAAGTCCCCTGGAAGAAGCCGACAATGGTAGATCGTTCCTTAGGGTAAGCGAGTTCGACGACAAGTTGAGCAGCACCAGCGAGAGAAACTGGAGAGCCGAGGCCCATGACGATACGTGAGGCGATGAGCATTCCGACTGGTCATGTTAATATGGGATTGAGAGTTGGGGTTAGGGGGTTGAACATACCGTTGTGAGCACAAGTTTGAAGCACCACACCGATAGCCACTATTATAGAGCCCAAAATGACGCAGAACTTGCGTCCAAAGTGATCATTGAGGTACGGCATGATTGGGACTCCAGCCGCTGTTCCGATGGCTAGAGAAGCAGAGATGACACCAAGAGTGGCGCCAGTAGGATTACCGTAATGTTTGTTCCACAAATCGACAGCTTGGAGAGCGTTGAGGACGCTTCCATCGTACCCAGTAGTCATTTCGACGCCGAGGGCAGCCGGGACGAGCATCAGATAGAGCCTGAAGAGGTTGGGTTTCTTGTACCATGGTGTTTTGTCCTCTTCGAGGAGACGGCGGACCTCGGAGGCAGCGGCGACTTGGCCTGCGTTGTTGTGCTTTGCAGACATTTTGGGAAGTTCTTGGCTTTGGAATCTGTAAAGGAATTGCTTGGATCGAAGTGGGTGAAGAGCCTTGGTGAGATCCAAGACAGGACAGTGGAATTCGCCAAGATATATATACCCTTGAGCCTCTCATGACAAGACTGCGGGGCCCCAGAGTCTCACTTCTGGGCTAGGATGGAACAAGTCGGGTCAGGATGGTGAGCAGACTGGGCTCGACCGGCCCCTCCCCCGCATTATCGTCTCATAATGCTTAGCTTGATGCATGTACAAGTCGAAGAATCTGGGGAACAGAATTGGCCATTTCCTCAAGTGGTTGGTCTGCTCAGTACTAACATGGGTCACGAATGCAACCAGACTATGGGGTCGCAACTAAAATTTGGGGCCAAAAGTCTGCGAACAAAACCCCACACCGCGTCATCCGGCGCGTCACCCTCCGACACGCCTTGCATCTTCAACCTTACACAATTCGTTCAAATTATGTCTTCTCAGCCTACTTTTGGTATCATTATAAGCGCAAATCGACGACGAAACCAAGAATTTAATGAGGTTGAAAGAGCTCTTATTATCAATGAGATCAGCAAGGGAAGAACCCACCGCGATGTCGCGCAAGAGTTCAAAACGACACCATCGACTACGCATAAGATTGTAAAGCGCTGGAAAGAAGACGGCACGATTAAAAAGAAACCCCGTGAAGGCCGGCCAAAGAAGCTTATGCCATCTGATATTAAGTACGTTATTGTCTTACTTAAAAAGGACCGCAGGATTACATATGACGCGTTAGTTGGCGCGTTAGGTGGTCAAATATCGCGTACGACAATCAAGCGAATTGTCCGCACATTTTACGGTCGCAAATGGAGAGCTATGCAGCGGATACCTATATCAAAAGAAACAGCAAAACAGCGGCTACAATGGGCAGAAGGTTGGGCCGGCGAAGAAGACGAATTGATGGAGGTATGGCTGTGTAAAGATGGAGTATTATTTTAGTCTGGTCAAAGTTCACCAAGCTAACCCACCTTCGAGACAATCTTCTCAGATGAATCGACCGTACAGTCGCAACCTAACTATAAACGCGGCTGGCTCTTCCGGAAACCTCACGAGAAGTTCCTGAGGGGATTTGTGAATATCACGGTCCACGGGAAGAGTAAAATATCGATCATGGTTTGGGCAGCGATCTGGAGAGGCGGAAAATCGCACCTTATTATCATGGAGCGCGATCAACAGGCAAAGCGGAAAGGATACTCAGCTCTTAGCTATCAACAAGCTTTATTAGAGGGTTTACTTCCTGTTTATGATGGCACACGACGATTTCAGCAAGATAATGCCCGAATACATACAGCTCAATCAACCCAGGCGTGGTTGATGGAGCACGGCATTGAGTTTATTGACTGGCCGGCACACTCGCCGGATCTCAACCCTATTGAGCACGTGTGGAAAGCTCTCAAGGCCAACATGAGGAAGATGTTCCCTCACTTAGAAGAATTGAAAGATAATGAGGCTGATAGGGAAGAATTGATCAAATGCCTGAAGAAGGCGTGGGATGCAATAACTCCAGAGCAAATTACCACCCTCATTGACTCAATCCCTCGTCGGCTCGCAGCTGTGCGACGAGCCAAGGGTTGGTATACAAAATATTAAAGAACGAAAGCAGGGCTACAAGCTGGTATAATTATCTTCTTAATTGACCTTCATTTCGCAAAGTTGTGTACAAGTGAAGTTATGTGGTAAAAATGTAATGGGGGGGGCTAGGGTGGCGTGTTCGCAGACTTTTGGCCCCAAATTTTATGTCAGGGGTTTTCCGCCGTATATCCCGACACTCACTCGCAGGAGCTTCCCTTCCTGGCCATTCAGAGTGCTGCCTTATCCCCGAGCCACATTTCCATCTTGTCAAGTAGATACCTTGAAAGCGGATTTAATTGGCGCAGGCGAGCAGAAGGTTCCAGTGTGTTGGTTCATGGCCAGCATGTTTCCGTCTAGTTGACAAAGCTTGTTGTCCCAGACTCCGGTTAAATGCACCAAGAATCAAAAATCCCTTCGGACTTCTCTCCGTCCTGATATAGCCGCGGAGCAGGCTATATCGATGGCGTGACGCGTGCGGGTAATTGTATTAGGATAAAAGCTCATTCTGTTGGAGACCTTGACGAAAGATGGTAGACAACTACGATGCCCTCCACTGCTCGAAGGGATGCACTACCTAAGATGCCCCCGCCTTGTAATCAGCTGAAAAATGCACTGGCCCGCTTTATTAAGTCTCAGGATCAGACGCCGAGGATTCTGAAGCATCCAGCGCTTGCAAGATGTCATTGGCACTCGAGTATTGCTTCGTCCAACATCCCAGAATGATAGCTCCCCCGTACAACCCTTCCGTATCGGGGAAGATACCCTCCTTGAAGAAGCCGTTAACACGAGCTCCGTACTCTTCCACTTCTTCTCGCGAGGTGAAGAACCCACAGGGAGGTTCTCTGTAGGGCCAGTGCCCAGAGACTATGGTGTACAGGACTGACCCGAGAGCAAAGATGTCAGTGGCCACTGTAGTCGCCCAGCCCGAGTTGGGGTCAAAGAAGCCATCATCCGGGAGGTTTTCACCCGGGATTCCGATTTCTCCGCAAGCTGATCCACCAAAATCGCAGAGCATGAGATCAAAGTCTGTAGAGCCTGTAGTGTGGACGAGAAAGTTTTCAGGGCGGAGATCGCTGTGGATGACACCTCGACTATGGATGTAGGCAATTGCCTCGGTGGCTTGCCTGCATAACTTTTTCCGTACAGATAGGGATATGTCCCGGCTTGGATCATCTAGGAAACTCTGAAGGCTGCCGGGACTGGCCTCGACAAACAGCAAGCCCGTGGGAAACTCGTCGTGCCACCCGAGATACCTGCTCCTCTATTAGTAAACATCATGCCTTATAGAGGGCCTCTTTGTACTTTGTGATTCTGGGATGATCGCCAAGTCTGGCTAAAATCTCCTTTTCATTAGAGAATCCGCTTGCCACACTCGGCCTCAGCCGAATTACTAGATCCTCTTGCCTGCAAACCGGAGCTTTCAAGACGACTCCAGGCTTGACTCTAAAAAATATGGCTGTCGAGCCCAGGAAGCCATTATCTATCGGAATTGGGGAAAGAGTTGACCCAGAGGGTATATCAGAGTTTTGTGACATAGTCTGCCGGTGTGAGGAGGCTCTATGTTACTAGTGAGCATGAATGTTTGTTTGATACGAAGCGGGAAAACGCTGGATATTTGCATACGTGAAGAAAACGAGGAGAGTCGGCCCAGCCTGATTTCTCGGACTATGGTTGATGCGAGTGTCTCACAACGGGTGGCTCAAACATGCATGTTACACAAGTGGCTGTGATAATGTGTTGGGCATTTGTTTGCGCAAACCAGCATGATTCCTCTTACACACCCCTCTGATAATGTACGACGACTGAGAGCGAGTGCAATGTCAGATCCCGCCGATAACCACCAGAGTTATTGGGCTTTACATGGGGTGCCCATGGCAAGATTACAGAGCACCCCTTGAACCCGCGAGTTTCCGATTACGAGTGTAGGGCTATGAGAACGAGTAAGCGCGGATTGACATGGATATTGCGAAAAAAAAAAAAAAAAAAAAAAGAGAGAGTGCTAGGGTTCATGATCTCATCCTAACCCATTTTGCCTCAGCCTCTGCAAGAAAGATGAGGCGCGAGCTGACGACACAGACAAGGGAGATGGGTCATGCTCCCCGCTTGATATCCTTGGCGGTGGTGTTGCGTAGCCAATCATACCTTTGCTTCGCTCTCATACGCGTATTCGGGAGCTGGTCCGAGTATACGGAAATCTTAAACACGGCTGATCCTTGCTAGCGCCGTCGATACGTGTGATTGCGTGCATTCAGGATCCGTTATAGCCGACGACCTCCTTGCGATCTAGGACTCCTGTCTTTACTTTAATGGCTTTAATCTTGCTCTTTCATCTTCTCTTGAACATACAGCTGTGCATCTCAGATGAAATCAACTTCAGATCTGCCCCCAGGGGTACAACCATCAAGAGGCATCCAACTTTCAGTCCAACCCCAAGCCAACGACGACGACCAAACTGGTCTGTTTATTTGTTGCCGTCCTTTTCTTCTCAGCGACGAGGATCTGCCATACACCGGATCCCTCTCCTCGACCACACGATACCCAACGAGAACCCACGATCGAGGTCCCGCCGCCGCCGAAACCCGAACCAATAACCGTCAGCAGATTACCTCTGCCACCCGTCGCTCCTAGTTCCGATCTTGGATCATGCAACTCTACAATTAATCCTAGAGGAACAGGGTGTATCGCAAAAACAAGCGGATTGCAATCAGGAAACTATCTGCCGGACGATGTCCACGTCGTCGCCGTTGCAGATTTTGCAGGCGCGCCGGCCGCCCCAGACCCCGCGAGCATTTATGAAGGCCGACAGTTGATCATCATCAAGACGAATAACGAAACATTCGAGAACGGAGATGCGTGGAAATGCATCACTTGCGGCGTGTCAGAAGAAAACTCGCGCGGTCGGGGCAAGATCATGGATTACCCGCAAGCCTTTATCGATGGAAAAAGGGTCCTGACTGGTACCGACATTGTTGAATGTCCCGATGGACTCACCAGTGAAGCCTGTGGCCCTGAAAACGTGCGCGTTATTCCTCTTCGATGGGATAATACAGTGGATGGCTCTGGGTCTGGGGGCAGTATGCGAGAGCTTCGCCTTCACCCCGACAATGTGCACATCGGCTTTAGCTCTCTATTTGCTACGGGAAATGGCGTTTCCCAGTTTTCATTCTTTGGAAGGATCAGCTACAACCCGTCGCCTACCACTGGTGAGCCCCTCGCACCACGCTACGATGTTATCGACGTCAATATCTTGAACCATGAACAGCGTTCGCGGGCTATTACGACGGACCCAGAAGACCCGAATCAGCTCATCATCAACTCTCAATCGCTGACTGTGGGCGAACTTAGAGGATTCAGCGGCTCCGGGAACGAGGTCACATGGATCGGATACCCAGCTGAATCGTGTAATATCGATGTTTTCGCTGCCGACCTCGCTGGTGGGACCGTTCGTCGGTTGACAAGCCATCCTGACTATGTTGATCCAGTGGACATCTCACCCGACGACAAATGGTCCGTTGTTATGGATACACGTGCATCAGAGCGACAAATGTTCCTCTCAGGCCTCAGAGGAGTTCCACCTATCATCGATCTACTCGTTACAGCCGCGGTCGCTTCTGTGCGGAACAACGGCCAACGGCGCTTCTTCAAGCCGTGGCTCATTGACCAATACGGAGATCGAGGATCTTATATCGGGCAGCAACTAAATGCCGCCGGCAGTGGTGTTCCTGGAAGCGGAGATATCAACGATCCTGAATGGAATGGCAGAGCGGACCCCAAATGGGCGAGAGACGGCACTCGCATTGTTTACACCGAGGCTATAACGGAGTCTCCAGCATGTGGAGGAAATAACCCCTTACCCTGTTATGAGTCGACCGAAGCTGGTGGGCGGAACGAGCGCATCATGGTTGCGCCGCTCATAGATCGGGAGCCCTTCGACTTACCCGTCGTGGATCCCAGACCAGACATTATCCCATGGGGTACGCCATTTCCTCCCGGGTCATCATTCCCCGAGCGAGAAGGAGTACTGCCAGGAAACTACACGCTGAGGGGAAAAGTGTCAGGATGGGCCGATGTGTCACTTGGAGGCGACAAAGAACGCGGCTTGATCTCATCGATTTCGGTAAAATACCACGACTTTTCCGATGACGGGCTGAATGTACTGGTTGGCTCGGAAAGCGTATCCAAAGAGAACCCAACACCGTTCATGGAGCAGTTGCATTGGTTTTCCAACTTGAAGCAGACAGGGCCCAACAACGGAACCAAGATGACGAGTCCGGATGGATTTCATCTGTCTATTGATATTCAGTACAACTTCTTCCATGCTACGGGGAACTTGACGACTACGATCAATGGCAAGGAGTACCGTCAGCCAGCCAATGAAACGTAGGTGACGTTAGTTGAGACTATCGGAATAAGGAGAACGGGGGAATGTTGAGGCATTAGGCTTGTATTACAGTAATTATCTTGGCCAAAATGGAGCCAAGAATGACCGAATGCTTCATATCAAAGGAATCATACTTTAGGATATTGGTAATTACTTCTTTTATCTTTCATTTGACAACTGGTCAAGCATGTACTTGATGACCCCTTGATGCCCCAGGGCCAACCTAATCAGAGTCCCCAGCTAACAAACAAACGCATTACAGCCCGAGGAAATGGTTCGAGCTCATATCTCGAGCATTTTTCATGGCATTGGATTGAAGACGCAGCCGGGCCCGGTTTTCAGCGCTGTACCAACCATGGCCAGCATGGGAGATGGGCTGTCGTCGTGGAGTGAAGGACCAGGCGTTGTCTAATGATCCATAGATACCAAGTGAACATGTCCCTATGAGTGAGTGACTTGGAAAGATTAGAACAACCGCAATATCCATCAAAGCACATGAATAGGTGGACAAAGGAAATGGCTGTAACAAGTTAGTCCTTTCAGCTTCTCTTTGGTGACAGTCATGCCCCACACTTCACTTGCCCTTTGAGTTTGCTGCCGACTCGGAGACACATGCGGACTAATCCATTGTGCTCGGTGTGAACTCAGTTGCACAAGTCCTTCGCCTGTTTGATGCCTTGTTATTACCTGAACATTGCGTTGGTTTTGGGTTGTCTAGAAACACTATATAGAGTGTTGTCGTCACCCTCTTCCCCGTTCGCATCTGCTTTAGTCTGTACCATTCAACTTGTATCCTCTGATCAACTTTCAACCTGTGCGAATATAGTTGCTGTACCAAGTCTGAGAGTCGAGGAGGACAATGCTCCCCAGAACAGCCGATGAAGCCAAACGACCCCGGCGACCATATCCACTTAGATGAGTCCAGCAGCAGGGAAGAGAAACAGGATCACGGCGAGGAGGGGAACAAACAGAGCAACCAAGTCGACGGCATCGAGTTCGAACAAGACGACACCTCACAGTGTGATGAGCTAGGGAACGACGAATGCGCAACCCAAACAGAATTTCCTGCTTCCGAGGACTCCATCAAGGATGCTTTCATTCAAGCTCGCTTGGAGCATGTCTTGACCGATGTGGTTTTAAATGGGTCTACCTGAGCACGCGCATGATCACAAACACCCTCGTGGTAGGGTTCCTTCAATACCCTGACAAGAACAAGGCGGAGGACCTCAAAAGAGAGCTTCGTATGGCTATGAAGGGCAGAGAGCTACCCATCAAGTTTGTCGATGTAACCTCCTCCTGGAAGTGCGACTAACTTGACGGTTGGAAAAGCACCCTAGCAATCGTTGCTGCGGGGACCACCGAGCAAGTTCTTTCGCCCATGGCGATAACGCTTAGTGGCCAGGTGATGGCTTCTTTCGGAGACGATACCCTGTTCACATAATATGTATTGTTTTTCTAACATAGTCCCCTGATATTTGTATAGCTGTATAAATTGAATACTATTGCTTCTGTTAAGTAGACAGCGTTAACTGGAATGTAACTACATATATGACTTGATAATTACACATCTAATCCTCTAAGAGGGATGAGCGAGAGTATGTCAGAGGCTGAAGTGGCAACCCCGTATATGCAAAGGTGCTGTTATCGAAGGTTCAACTTACTGAACTTGTGGCCATTGACTTTCAAGTGAGCAAGGGAGTCCGGCCCGGGATATCCCCGACGGTTCTAGATCCTTGTGAGATCCCCTTTTGAATGTAACCCTCTGACTTAGTTATCTTCCGCCTTGACGTAGAAGATATGCCCCCCAAGCCCTGGTGTTCTCCACAATGGGAGCACAGCACTAGACTTGGCGACCAGCCTTTGTAATTGTCAATATCGTTGTGATCCGGCCAATTTCGCTGCCGATACCACGGCTCGCTTCAAAGTTCGGGTCCGAGCGAAGCCAAGCTACATGGCCCAGACTTGGCTCCGTGAAGCGGGCCGCCGCAGACTGAGCGGGTTTCCCTGTTGTTGTATAGGCCATGAGTCCTGGAAATACGAAGACACGGCGGAAGCTCACAAACGCCGCATCGTGTCAAACATCCAGTGCCTCATTGCGTATTACAAATGACTAGACATACGGTACTTGCAGCATATTTAAGGAACCCATGAATCGCTTGCAAATGTAGATGAATACTCGTTACCAAACAAAGCATAATCTCGTTTTCTTGCCCACCTGTCACATACTACGCAAATAATCTTGTCGTTTTACACCTGCAAACGCAACCATGGCCGGCCACTTTCCTCAAGCCAGTGGAAACACGTTTCCCGAAACCCAGTACTTCACGGGGTTCATGGAGCCTTGCCGATTCGAGGGTGAAGTATATGACTTGGAGGTCATTGGAGAGATCCCCAAAGAGATCAACGGCACCTTCTACCGCAACATGCCGGATCCTCAGGTGGCACCCTTTGCCAGAGATGACGTTGTAATCCAGCGTAACCCACAAACCGTCGCGGAGACGTGACGCTGACGTGCTGCCAGTGGTTCAACGGCGATGGCAACATTAGTGCTTTTCGAATCAAGGATGGCCGTGTCGACTTTAAGCAGCGGTACGTGCTCACAGAAAAGTTTGAGAGGGAGTGAGAAGCGAGGCGAGCGTTGATCGGTGAGTTATTCAGGCGAGAGCGAAAATAAATACATACAGCTTACAATGGACAGGAAAGTATCGAAACCCGTACACAGACGCCGAGCCTTTCAAGATTCGGTCAACGACAAACACTAACATTATCTACTTCAATGGAAAGTTGCTGGCGTGCAAAGAAGACTCGCCTCCTTACTCCATGGACCCGGAGACACTGGAGACACTAGGAGTCGAGACGTTCAACGGCCAGCTCAAGAGTGAGACGTTTACTGCGCATCCCAAGATCGACGCAGTCAGCGGAGAGCTGATCGGTTTTGGTTATGAGGCTAAAGGCCTTGCCACCACTGACATCTGCTGCTTCTCCATCAGATCGGACGGAGTCATGACGGAGGAGCTCTGGTTCAAGCAACCCCAGGTGTCTATGATCCACGATTTTGCCGTTACTGGCTCTCACTTACATGACTAACTCGGCCAAGGTCGTTCTTCCGTTGATTCCTCACATCTGTGACATGGAGCAGCTAAAGAACGGAGGGGAACATTGGTACTGGGATCCAAACATGCCCATCTATTTCATCGTGTTGCCCAGACGGGGCGGAAAGCCCGAGGATGTCAAAGTACTGTAGAGAGTCGCGCCGGTCTGAAGGTCATGCGCAAAGGAGCTGACGGGTTTGACAGTATTTCCATGCACCGAACGCTTTCCCAGGCCATATTGCGAACGCTTACGAAGACTCGAACGGTAATCTTTTGGTGGACCTAAGCATTCCCAGCGAAAATGCCTTTGACTTCTTCCCTGAAAAGGATGGCACCAAGCCAGACATGACCAAGCTCCAAGCGCCGCTCAAGCGGTTCACAATTAATCCCCATTCTGACGTAGCCGAGCTTCCACCAGCAAAGATCTTACTAGACATCAGCAACGAGCTCAGCAGGATTGATGATCGTTTTGCCACAAGACGGTATCGCCACGTCTTCAACATTCTTATGGATCCGAGTCTGCAGACCGACTATCCCGCCGTCATGAAGGCAAACCCCGGTGCCTTCTTCAACGGCATAGGACATTTGGACTTGGAGACGGGCAAGCTGGAGAAGTGGTCTGCCGGCCCACGCGCTGGATTCCAAGAGCCTGCATTCATCCCTCGCTCAAAGGGTGCCCCTGAGGGTGACGGATTCCTGATTGTATTGGTGAACGATTATGAAGCGATGAGGAGCAAGCTTGTCATCATCGATGTCAACATGTTCCAGGAGCCGGTCGCAACCGTCAAGCTTCCTTTGCGGCTGCGCCCTGGACTTCACGGTAACTGGGTGGATGCTGCAGACCTCGAGAAGTAAGTCACTTGCAGCCTCGGGCAAGTATGTATCTGCATCCATCTCTTGCTTTCCTAGGGCCTTGTAGGCGCCTCTAAAGCTGGTAAGACTCCCCACGTGTGAGAATCTGGGAGCGAAGTGGGAAGGCGATGGTAAGGGTGAACAACGAGGTGGAGGAGTGTCACGCCCAAGACTTCAGGTCATTATTTGATCCTTGTATAGACACCGGGCCCCCCCTGTTCGGACTTAGTATACTCACACTGCATTAAACGCTTCATGCACACACAAGCCTCCTTCCTTCTTTTTCAATGACGTCTTCGTCGTTCACTAGATCAAAGAACACACTTAGAAGCACATGATAGCATCTTAACCCAATGCTGTAAAACACCGTATAAACCTCATTTACTCCTCAAGGTAGAACTCATAGAGATTACTCAACGGGACTTTTCTTGATGCCAGGTCGTGATGTGGTTCTCGGGCTTGGCTTGTTTAAACTGAGGAAGGTTAGCTACACCACCCTTAAAAACGCGGGGTTACAGGAAGAAAGTGTGGGGAAAAGCCGGGGAAAAAGAAAGATCCCATCGGTCAAGGTACACTCTGAGCTGGGAGTGAGGGGTCTCATGTTGCCTGTTTGAATACATTGGCCACTACCAGAATGCTAGAGTTCAAGGAGCTCATATATCCTTTGCAACTTGCGCCCCGTCGGGTGTCTGGAGTCAATATCCCTCTACTACTACGTCGCTCCTCCTCGGCTCGCGTTGTAATGGGATCCTATTCGACCGATGGGTTGTCTATGACTCCTCACAATAAGTCAATCAGCCACATGTTACTCCCATTCACGGAGAAATCTTCCAGGGAGAATAATGAACACAAGGCCCCGTTGGTCTTTTTATTTGAGATGTACTTGCTGATTTCTATGCTTTGGAACTCTTCAATGGAGCTCACTAGTCAACATCCGGCACCGGAAGACCATCAATTACCTTCATTCCTGTGACCCCTTGCTTTTGAATGGCCTCGAGTGCCTTCTCAGTACGGATTTGGTTGGATTCGTCCTCCGTCACCAGAACAAAATCGTATTGCATAAGCCGGGTCGAGGGTGAGACACCATACTTGTCTGCATAGCCTTGGACGTCGGAGACAGACTTTAAACGCACAAGGAGAGATTCTTTGACTCCAAATACAGCATCCGACCTCTCGTACGGCGAGTCGCGAATGTACAAGGCGCTGCGACAAAGTTTAGCGTTGTGAGAAATGAGAGACAAGGGCATGGAACTTGCGTTATAAGAGGATCGTAGCCAGGCTTTTTGAACATGAAGTGGAAATGACTTGGGCGATATTGATGGCGGTTCAGCTTAGCCAGGAGGCGCCCAACAGGTCCATCGTCTGGGATCGGATAGGGGACTGGTGTGATGGCTGAGAAGTAAAACATGCCGTCATCATCGCTCTGCACTATAGCGCGACCATCCGGTCCTGTCCGGTCTGCATGCTGGACATCATAGAACCCTTTTGAATCCGTCTCCCAGACATCAACCAGCACACCGGGGATTGGCCTCCCCTGCGTGTCCTTGACGGAACAGACGACGAGCATTGGCTCACCGTCGGGGTCCTGAGAAATTAGTGTCCCATTCTCAATCTTTGGTGCTTCATGGGTGTGAAAAGGGCCTAAAACGGTTCCCTCAGTCGAAGCTGGGGGTTTTGGGTGGTCAATGGAGTCGACCAAGAGAGACAGGCCGAGAACGTCAGAAAGAAGGATGAATTCCTGGCGCACATCGGTGCATATCTGCCCAACCTGTGTCAGGAACTGGATAGCCGCTTGCCATTCATTCGTGCTGAGGCGTGTCTCGCGAGCAAAGTCGTGCAAGTGCGTGACCAGCCTTTCCATCAGGAAACGAAAGCGTGCGTCATCACACGTTGAATTGACGGCATTGACATTTTCGGTAATGTTGTCAATTGTCAAGTCTAAAAGGGGGCGTGTTGTGCGGTCCATTTTGGATAATGAGAAAGGGAAGTAGGCTGTCTGTATGGTTGCAGGTAGTTGGACGGGCAAGGATACACTGTTCTTCTTCCATTTAAATACCCTCGGATTGGCCAACCACGAAGTAGTTAATTCGGATGTTATAAGAAGGGGTGGGCGGGGTTCGGGATGACAAATTGCTCAGTAATGACATAAAGGCAAATCCGGCTTCGTTGCTCGGTATTTAGGGGGATAGAACGGACGCAAACCCCGGACGCTATCCACGCTCTAGCTCCGCTTTGTCATCGGAGTCCCCAGAGTTGACTTTGAACTTAAACCCTTGAAGGTAAAGTGGTATAAGTTTCTTCAAGACTTAGCTTTAAGCACTTTTCCGTTCTTTTTTATTACTTGCGACTTACTAAGTACTTGTTAGTAGCTATATCTTGCTTAATTTTAAGTTATATAAAGATAAACTCAGAAGGTATACAAGTGACTCAAGTTTCCTAACCCCGGAAGGCAATGCTTATAATAGGATCATTGTAAACAAGTTAATTAATTAAAGCTATTGCTTAAGGCGGCCTGTTTTCCTGCAGAGCATGTTGCAATATCATGTCGAGGGGGGATACAATTGCTAACCTAAACACACCATCAGGATAAAGAACCATTTTGCGTCAGTGCCTCTCGTAAGATATTTTGCACTTTTGACATTACGATACTACATCGGCTAGACAAAAGCCAGCCCTTTCGGTATGCCTCTGGTGGTGATTGCATACATGATACCCCACACCACCACCTCCACGCCCATTAACTTGCCGCCAGCTCATAGATACCTGCAGGTTGTTACAGCTGGGTGGAGTACCCGCTGCATGTGCAAACATCCATATGTACGAGACGGGCGGCTGTTTGATACCATGTTGCTGCCTGATGTTTGTCTACGATGCGGCCTCCCTAGAATAAAACCATATGTATCCCCGCCTTGGATCTATCCCGTATTCTTCTCTAAATAATGCTGTTGATTACATATACAGAACAGAATCATTGAGGCTCCTGTCATAATCAGTCATCAACATGGAGGAAAGCTCGGAACGTCCTGAACCCAAGGATAGGGGACGAACACCCTCGTCGGGCATACAGCAGGTATTCATCCTACCCGTCTCAACATGCTTTGCAAAGCGCTTTGTTAACCGAATATGGCGTAGCAAATCGGACGTGGTCGTTCCCCAGTACCGGGAAGGGTAACACAAAGCTAAGAAGATTTTTGCAGATGCAGGTCACTGAATGACTCCAGGCCCGATCACCGCGTTCTAGGTCAACTAAGGTATGGGGAATTGATGTCAAAGAAGGGTCAGATCTAACTAACCATTTGCAGAGGAAGGGCGCAAAGCCAACACCAACTGAGGCCGGAGCTAGTGCCGGTACAGAAAGGGACCCCTTGGGATCTCTCTCAGGCACCACCCTCCAAGTGCGTCTCCCCACGAAGCCTTCTTTCATGTCCTATCTAACTGTGTGTTTTAGGCAACAGTGTCTAGTATTCTGTCAAAAACCCGAGACGTGATGGGGGACCCTGGAAGTGATACCGGCAATGATACCACTCCAACTGATAACGACAACTCGGACTCCGAGGACAGCGAACAAGACCACAAAGAGAAAAAGGGCAATCGCAGAGACGAAAGCGACAGTACCAAACTCCAAGAAGATGACAACACCCAGTATGATGAGTTTCAAAAGATGCAACCGTTCACGAACCAAGCAAGCTTTCCCGTTTCTGAGAAATCCATCGAGTGTGATTGCTTTAACGAGTCCCTTCAAGATCTTGTCGCATGCCTTGGGCGAAGCAACACCGGGTGGATTAGTATCGACTGTCTCGGGAGAAGGTGGACTTCAGAGAGTAAGGAGAGCAAGATAAGGACCACAGTAGTGGTTAGCTTCTCGGAACTTCCCGACCGGGCCGAGGAACTCAGAAGGGACCTTCAGATGGCCATGAAGGGCAATGGTCTCCCCGTCGAGCTTATCCAGGGAAAGGTCGTCAGATACGTCGCGAACCCGTTTGGAGTCTTAGAGCCACAGACCCCCTTAGTCTGCGGCTCCTCTTGCGCGCCACATGGGGTTCTGGGAGCGGGCACAGTCGGTGGTTTCATCACCATCGATGGAGACCCGGACCCCGCCGCGGTTTACGCAGTCACCAATCACCATGTGGTTGTCAAAGGCGATGATAACAACGAGAAGATACCCTGGACGACGGAACAGAATATTGAGTCGCATCTAGGCCTGACTGAGCAACAGTGTGAGGACTTGGCGGATCTGGGTCTCGATAGGTATGACAGGACAGGCATTCATGCGATTCTATCACGTCTAGGCTCTTTGAAGCCCATACCACAAAGGTTGGAAGCGAGATGAGTAAATCTACGACTGGTCATAATGAACTAAACGTGTCTAGAACGTATGGCAACGACCGCAAGTCCTACCTCATTCACCTGGCTAGGCAGTTCTTGAACTATTGGAACGAGCATCTCACGGACCATCAAATCGGCCAACAGAGACGAAGGCAAATGCGTCAGTCAATTCGGCAAGAGATTTCACAATTCTGGGTTCCTGGGCAAAGAACTCATCATCGTCAACAATTCCGGCTGACTATCGGAAACAACGGACTGGAGGACTTTGAAACTGATTTGCTGGAAGACATGAGAGCTTTCTTGAACCTCCATTGTTATGAGTTGGAAATACTTCTGCGGGCCATCATCACGATCTCCACAGAGACGGGACAGGACGGCATGGCGCTCTTCAGGGATGTCATCCATATCAGACGGCTTTGGAGAAACCCCCCAAGCCTCACTAGGATCATCGAGCACCCAGCAAACAAGGACCTGGAGTTTGCCATCAGGAGCGTGCGAGATCTTCTCAGCGTCACTGGAGAACCCCCAATGCCCCAAGAAGATACCGAGCAGCGACGTCAACACCTGATAGATCTGAAAGAACACAAGACGTCACCTAACAGACTTATTGGTACCGTGTGGGCTTCAAGTGGAACTCATTACTATGAATGGAACCCCGAATCGCCTCTCCTCGTGAAGGAGGACTGGGCACTGATTAAGCTCTTCCGCGACGATAACCAAGAGTTCCGAAACGGGTTCAGAAACCTTTTGCGACCAAATTTCCCGGAGAACCAGTTCGCCGGTGTGAGGGAGCTTCCTGAGCCCATCCGTATCGACGTCACCAAAAGGGGGAGAACCACAGATCTCACTGCAGGGGTCGTCAACGGCGCCCGATCTGTCATCAACCTAGGCCGTGGCATAAAGAGCGCGTTTGTAATCGTTTCCAAGCCTCCTATTACGCAGTTCTTTTCAGCCAAAGGGGACAGCGGATCGTGGATCATGGACAGAGCTGGTCGATTGGTAGGCATGATGTGGGGAGGGCGTGAGATGTTCGTTCAGAAAACGCAGAATAAAGTGATATGGGGCGACCTTGACGGCTACAAATCCCATGAATTCGACGTTCAGGATGTTACCTACTTTACCCCCACCAGCTACTTGTTCGGCTGGATCGAGAAGAGTTTCAAAGAATGGAGGAACGCATCTGGGGGGGACCTACCTGAACATTTCGAAGGGAGAGTTCGGCTTTTTGGTTAGGATTGATTGGTGTGATTTCCTTTGTTCAACACGACGGTCTGGCTTTCTTATACTACAGAAATTGAAACCAATTGCTCCAGGAAGCTGATGGCAACTGGAATGTGACTTCGCAGGATACTACCCAGTACAGCCGACTGCCAATTAGCCAAAGGGGGCAAAGCTGGTGAGTGTTGAAAGGGGCTTATAACCCGATCAGAGGAAGACTGGCTGCCATTCCATTCCTATTCACATCGACTTAAAGAAAGTGTTGGGCATAGAGGGAGTAAAGAAATTACTTTTCCATATCATGGCCACTTAGGAGCCCAATGACCCAAAACACCATGGCCCCCACTGTACCATGCGCCAGTTGAGTTCCATCTTAGAGTATTGACAAACTCCCATAGCTCTGTTCATACCTCTCCCCGGAAAACAGCGCCACTGAAACAATAGAACAGCTCACACAGAAATACCCCCTACATGGTCCCCATGTCAAAACCAGGGGCGATGTTGATCCGGCAGCTATTGATAACCTTTCCGTCTCTCTTGACGATACCTATCACAATGTTTAGCTTCTGGGCTTTGTCTTGGTGTTTTAGGGACACCTACAACTCAGGTCTCGACCAATCATCTTGAAATAGATGAGGAATTCCACCTTCCAGTGTCTCTTGCCGATCGGCTTGCCGTTCTTGCCAATCTCTGGCTCGATGGGTTTGATAAGACCTTGCTCTTTGAGAAAGGTGAAATCAACCTCGAGTGTGCCAGCCTTTTGAGCACCTGTCACAGTCTTGCGTTAGTGGTGCAGCGTTTGCCGGATATATCGGCCGTACCTTTGTTCTTTTTGTGTGTCAACCGATAGTGGGACTCGGTAGCCGTGTCTGAGACGTATATTATCTCGCAGCAGATGAGAGGGTTGCCATACTCGATGTAATGGACCGTTTCCAATGGCTTCTCGCTGACCCAATTCGGCCCTATCTTGTCTCCCTAAAGGCATTGTATCAGTACAGGAATCTTGCAAGAGTCACGGGATGGTCTCACCTTCTTCAACACCCAGTATATGGTGTGCATTATAAAGTCGTCCCCAGTGGCCCTGTTAACAGAGTAACCCTGCCCACTGTGCTCGATGTGATCACCCCAAGGCTCCGAGCGCAAAAGTCCGTAGCTGGATCGGGCAAATCTCGCTGGCCCGTTCTTCTTGTCAAGGGCCCGAAGGATGGCGCCCTTGGAGACGGCATTCACTGCCATTCTCCTGTATCTCCGCGTCAGTATCATGAGCGGGACTGTAGGTAGATATGCGAACCTCTCTTGTTCTTCGAGCCGGTATAGCTTGATGGGACGAAGCCCGCGGCTCTCGCACAGACCCTCTAGAAACCTTTCCAACCATTTCTGCAGGGAAGGGGAGCCAGCGAAACCTCCCATCAGGATGACCCTCTGTGTACCACCGTGTAAGCTTGATTACAATTACTTGAAAGAGGTTCTGTCTCACATCGACATTATATCCATAGTTGCTTGCAGGGATTATCTGATTCTCCAAGATATCCCCAATTTGCACAAAAAGTCTCAGAAACATTGCCTCAATATCCTTTTTGCGAGCCATCAGCTTGAAAGAACACTTCATCAGAAAAAGACAGGAAACTTGCGCTGAAATAATGGCACAGTTGCCTTTGAGGCCTTTTCCTGGCTTGAGGTTTCCGGAGACAAAGAGAGAAAGCTTTTTTTTGTTGAGGTAAATGTCCCAGCACCGCTTGTGGGTGGTCTCGATCTTGATCATGATATGCTCGACAAGACCCCGAATGGTGACTCCGTTGACTTCCAGCTGGGTTTGATCCTTGAGAAGCTTGATCAGGTGCTCTCGGAAGTACTCGTTGAGGTAGCTGGACCCGCAGAGCCCGCCTGCTGTTGTGAGACTTTGGGTCAGGGACCTGCGAGGGGTTACTTACCACCATGGGGGACTACCTCCTTGCTTAGTCTTAGCGGGAGCTGACTCTCGATTTGATACGTGACGGCATCGACGGTGCCACCGCCTGAACTTGTTAGCCATGTGCGGCCCACAGGTTCTAACACTCATACCTGCATCCAAGAGGACAATCGTATCCCCACGCTGCAGAGGTAGTCGAGTTAGCCAACTTCGAACTCACAGAGGGGTTCTGAACTCACTCTGAAGCCACAGTTCTGGCTGACCATGTACGTTGCTGCCGCCTCTGGCTCAGAAACAATGAACAATCTTTCAATGCTGTTGTTTTCAGTGTCAACACCTGGGAACTTGGCACGGTCCATGGCAAGCGCCAGGCAAGTCTGCATAATGCGAAGGGCCTTGGGGTCCCATATGGCAGGGACACAGAGGACGACTTCAAACTGCCAGCTCTCATCGACGCCTTGCTTTGCGAGCTCAGACTTGGCGTGAGCTAGCAAATGGGAGAGGAAATCGGTAATAGGCTGGTAATGGTTTCTGATGACCTTGCTGTTGCAAAGTGGCCTCAGAGTCTTTCCGAGGTGGGCTCGAACAGGCTTGGTAGTCGCGTTCTTATCAAGCAAGAGCTTGAAGCGTGCGAGCGGACAGGTCATCTTGTTGCTGTGAGCAGTAGGGATGGACCACAGATGGTCGACTTGGTATCCCCAGCGAAATCTCTGCGAGTCATTGGCCTCCTCCTCGTCATCGCTCTCATCGGAGTCACCATGGTTTTGATCACGCATGAGGACGTCGCCCCCAATGTCAGTCGCTTCTTGGGGGACGATGGCTTCTTGCTTGTAGTAGCGTGAATTGGCGTGATACATGACCTCAGTAGGAACCTTGTACCACATAGGGTCGTCCTGGCGACAGACCATGGCGACGTCTGGGAAGTTCCCAATAGACCGGATGGAGCTTGGATCTATGGAGTCCGGGGAGCAGCCACGGGGTATCTTGACGGCGGAGACGGCTGACGCCGTGGTGCCAAAATCGACTGAGATGATACAGCGATTCAGGGTGAGATCATGAGTCGACTCAAACAGTCGCTCCACATCCTCTTCGTTCAATTTCTGGGAGGAGATTGGCTTGCCCAACGAGCAACGCGGGCGGCGCCCGGGTCTGTCACGACTGACAGGGGTGGGCAGGGGCATATTGGTGAGCGAGGCTTGAATAGACTTGCCTATGAACAAAGAGATGTAGTCGTAAGAGAAAGAGTTATTCACGAGGGCGAAAAGGCTCTCATTTTACGTCGAACAGTCTGCAACGGTGTCACCTTGTTTCCTCAAGCGTGTTTCCCCGGGAAATCAGGCTCCCAAGGCATGAAATTTTTTTCATCACGGCAAAGTGCATTTCTAAAGCAAGAGTGTTATTGCAATCACACTGTTTGCATCCACCGACCAATCATTGTTGCCCGTCATTTGTGAGACATGAGGTGAGACGGCAACATGGGAGCGCCACTTTACAGCCAAGAGGACAAGCGTGTTTGTTACGCGACGGTGAAGAAACTGATCTCCCCCCTCTCATTCTGCCAATGTGCTTCCGTTGTTTTGACTCATGCCATCATGGAGAAGACGCTGACACGGAAGAATGGGAGGGTTTGGAGCGACAGCAATCGCCTTCAACTCCTGGCCTATCTCAACTGGTGTGCCACGTACAGAGAGAACTTGCTCCCGACGGCTGAAGATCACCTGAAGCGAGTCACTGGCAACGACTTCACGCAGACGCAGATCCGTCGGAAGCTCCGGCTCGAATGGAAGAATCATGGGCTATGTGACAACTTCGACGACGTCTTTACCCAGGGGACGCCCAGCCTCGACCTATCCGACGAAGAGCAAAGCGAGATTCAGTCCATATTCACCGGCCTTCTTCATGGTCCACACGGGTTGCGCAACAAGACCCGGGAGACCCGGACTCGGTCTCGGGCTGCGCTGAACACGGTCAGGACGTTCGCGACCAAGAGACCGGCCATCAGGCTGAAGGTGACCAACAAGAATTCTCCAGTAAGTCTTGCCTGATTGAAGAGTCGGTGTCGCATCTAAGTTAGCGATAGACACGTCCAGGGGCGAGCCTCTATCCCGTGGATTACAGCGTCAATGATGAAGGCGACGAGGACAACGCTGTGAATTCGATCGACGTACTTCATACTGAAAGCGAAGTTAGCGAACTCTCGTCCCTTTATCCTAGCCTTCAAAGTGCTCCGCATAGCCCAAGCCTGACATCAAGCCCCGGTCCAACTGAGCAACCTTCAGACGACATATCAGCTCTTCAAGATGAGGTGTTGAAACTCAAGGGCTATAATTTGACCCTCCAGAACCGGGTCTCTGAGCTGGAAACGGATCACGAAGAGATGCGTCACCTCCGCAAGTCGTCGAAGGGTGACATTAACTATTGCAACCGAATGGTGTCCATCTTGGAGAAACGAAATAAGGCCATGTCTACACATTCTGGCAACTTGGAATATTCCAAGGCACGAAGGCCTGGCCTGCCGGAGAGCACCATCATGCAAGAACTTCAGGATCTTTACCTCGGAATTCTAAACGAAGCTCAAGCATTCTCCCGAGGTGACAAAAGCCCAAAGATTAGCAACAATAACGAAAATGCACATCCAGCGAGAGGTTGGGCAATCAAAGCCTCTGGCTGGGACCTTCATCCTCTCTTATGTCACTACATGAGTGAGAAGATCCCTAGCTCAAGGCTTGTTGCAGCCCTGGTTGCGGCCGGGATCTTCGACCTTGTTTTTGAACGCGCCTTTCCAGATGTTTTGGGCGTTGAGAGTCCACTCATGAATGGCTATAGAAGGCACATCCTGGCCAAAGGTAAGAGCGCGTCGCATGTTGCTGGAGCTCGAGGCTAACAGATGCTCTAGACGGACCTGAGGCCCTCCATATGGCCGATCTCGCCGCCCTGGAGTCTCTCACACAAAGAGACAGTGATGGCAAGGATAGACTTAAGGAGCAGATGATTGAAGAAAAGGTCGAGCACCTTTCTGAGTTTATGCTACAGAGTCTAAGCTTCTGCATCACGGCAAAGAGCCAGGACATGATACCAGACGGCGGCATGGTCATGCAAGAGCCCCCCGACCTCGACAACCCGTTGAGAAAAGCTTTTAGCCTGAAATTCTCACTGACCACTTCAATGACGCGTTTGAAGTTCTACTTTTTCTTGCCTGGGCACGACTTTGACGAGACAAGCATGGAAAAAGACGATATGTCGAGCGATGGCTGTGTTGTGAAGCTGTGCCTGCTTCCGGCTCTATTCTCTGTGCCGAGGGATAAACTTGACACGAGGATCGAAGAGTCTCGATGGGAGGTTGAGACTCGCTACGATAGATGTCTGACAGAGGCGATGGAGGAAGAAGTGGCATCTCTCCGCCTTGTTGCCAAGGCTATTGTACTCACCTGAGGGCTGTATTCGTGATTGGGAGTATTTTGGTGCATTTTCGGTCACAAGCTCACACAGGTAGTGGATAGATAGTCTCTTGCGACGGATGGACAAACATATGATGTAGTATCAAGGAGCGCAAACAGTCCCCAAAGAGGTCCCCTGCAATCGCTGTAGATTGGTTGTGCCTCCCTTCCACGGGCGACACTTACCAATCACAAGCGCTGTTATCCGACGGAAAGCCTATTTTCCAACACCACGATCAAACTCGACACCGCCTCATCCTGCAGTAATTACCCGTCTACAGTAGCGCTGGCGGCGTTTCAGCAGATGGCAACCAGCCGAGGAAAGGGACAACCACCCCCGTAGGGAGACCTGTAGAATCCCATGGAAACTGTAAAAATGATTTGGTTGGTTCTTCTGGATCATGGTTGCGACACCAGTCAGGCTGGGAATGGTGGTCGGCCTCCCGCAGGATTAGATCAATTGTTTGCAGGGGTTCGCGATCAAACGTATGGCCAGCCGGCCAGCGGCATCGATCTGCCGAAAGTAATTTTGGGAAAAAGCTAAGGACAAACCGGAAAAACGAGAAAGCAAGGTTACGCTGCACGTTTGCTATTGGGGGTCGACTCACCATTAGCCTCGACGGCTGGGAGGCAGACAGGCAGGTTGCAGATCAGGGGCTCCCTACACTCATGGTTGGTACTGGGCTTCATTCTATGCTGATCGCTGGAACTGCCTAGACAGGTACTGACGTGGCAAGCGCAGCCACTGCCCAGCCATGAACGCAAGCGGGCGCCTCATGAGTTACGTGGAGTTGATTGCCTAGTGACTTATGCGGGAGGCCGACCAATCGCTTTCAGGCGTCCTGCAATTGTAGCACACCTCTTGGACTTGGTCATAGAGGGGTCAATGGTCTATATCTGATGACTACCTACTAAACCATCTCTGCCGGGCGTCTCACCTCTTCATCAGCACGCATACGAGTCTTGCAACCACAGATATGTCCTTTGTCGTCATGACCAGCAACAACAGCGCGACATCCCGCAACGGTGCGGCGGACATGGATCTTGAGAAGGATACCCGACCAGAACACTCGTAAGAATCAAGCAGCCCATTTGCCGAATGCTGTGAGGGTAACCAACTATGGTAGACCTTATGCTGGTGAAATTTGCACCGTCTCCTTTGGGGACGGCAAGAGCCTTCACATTCCACGTGAACTTCTCTACCAAGTCGAGAGCATCTCCTTGGGTCTCACCGTGATCCCTGGGTACAAGCCTTGCTTTAACGAAATGTCTTCCGAGACTGGCCATGTTCTGGTTCATTTCCTTACGTGCGGCGTCTACCAGTGTCTCAGGCCCCAGGGTGACAGTCCAGAGGAGAGACGCGTCTCCGAGTTCAGAACTGCTCTTGATGTGTATGTTGCGGCCGAATCACTGCAGCTGCCTCGACTCCGCGACCTTGCACGACGGGAAATCACCAGACTGGGCGACAACCTTACCCTCCCATCTATCATATCGGCCATAGAAGACTCCGGTCGATCTCTCAAGACGCTCCCTGGTGTTGTCGCGTACGTTGAATCTCGCATTCTCTCCTTTGGCGAAGAAGCGACGCCGGAGGGAGTCGACGAGATGCTTGTCGAGCTTGGGTGGCCCGAAACTCTGAGCAGGGCTTTGTTGAAAGCCATGGTGCTCCTGAAAAGTTCAGAACTGTCTAAAAAAACGCAAAAATTCCACGAGGACGGGGGGCAAGGCTTTTGCGAGACTGCTAAAAGTGTCTCGGAGGAGGAGCTGACGAGGAAAAGGATTTCACCCACAGAGCAGGCTATGAAAGACGCTGAGGCAAAGGCCGAAGCGATGGCCAAGCAGGAAGCTGAGAAGGAGGCCATTAGGGCGGCCAAAGCGGAGGAGACCATTCGAGCGGCTGAGGAGGAGGGGGCCATTCGAGCGCTCGAGAAGGAGGAGGCCATTCAAGCGGCCAAAGAGAAGGAGGCGTGGTTGAAAGAAGAAGCGGAATTGCAAACGCTTCGGAATAAGAAATATAAGAGGGGGGGCAAACTCATTAGGAGGGATCAAAATCGCCTCGATGAGCTTGTGAAAAGGTCTGAAAGAAGAGCCGAAGCCCGAGGTTCTTGCAAGCCTAGACCTAAGGCCCTTGTGGTTCCTACCGAAGGACAGGTCACGGTAGATCCGTCGTTTACGTTCCCGGCCATGGATGGTAAGTGATTGTCCACCCTGCTAATCTGACACTGTACCTCTAACTGCACTGTCTGGCTAAGGAACACCGACTTCCGAAACATTTGAAGACTTGAATGTGGAGATGGAGGCTCAGGAGGCCAAAGCCTCGGAGACGCCTTCGTCGAGAAGCTCTGGAACTTGGAGTCTCTAGGAAGCTCCTGAGGCATATTCCAGGCAGACATCCCCTGAGCTCAGACCCGTGCGTTTACACAGATGGAATAGTATCAGATTGTTAGTAGAACGCTCTCGAAAGTCTAAAGAGACGGCGATGTCTTGTTTTTGGCTAGTTTGGGTCGGGGAGAGTTTTGGGCAGGGACTGGCGGGTATTTGTATTTATGTTTGGGTCTGATCTCGGAACGCTGTGGTGAAATACCCATGGAGTGTCCGCTCGCTCTTTTAATCTGTCAAATGCCGCTGAATATTTATGCAGATAATTCGGACTCGGGAGACTCCATCGTGATGGCCCTGGAGTTCCTAGTTGATGCCTAGATAGCTTGCCTCTCCCATCATCTACGGCCTTTATTTGGGAATCGCACTGACCTATTCAACTTTACTCACCAAGCCGTGTCTAGGGCCTATTCTACGGTCATCAGGACCTTTCAAGGATGTTTAACCATAGAGCCCGTCGCTCTATGTTGAATCTGTAGAGCCATACTCGGTGACTAGGCTATGGACTTTGGTGAAGTAGGCAGTTGGTGTGTCACTTTTTACACTCTGCCTGAGCCTCAAGTGGCTTATTTCAGCACCGTAGAGTTTCACATGTATGGTGTCAAAATAATGGGCCACCAACTACCTCAAGTTGCCATCGGGCAAAGTTTCTGCCTATGTTCCGTTCGTCTCTCTGCATGAGGCTTTCTTGGCTTGCATGGTGACATCGCATTTGTCCGAGGCCGACCAGTGCATTGGTAATGATTCATTAAACGTCTTTTAATGTTGCTTCTCCCCCTCTTTTCCTCCCTTTGGATCATATCTAACCACGATTCCGCGTTTTTCACTGTCAAAGACAGCAAGCATGCCTTTCGACGACATAGCACCCGATCTTGAGATCGACTACTCTATTGCTGATAGCACCTGTGGTGACAATTCGGACTCACAAGATGATGAGAGACCCTTCCTCTTGTCTTCCGACTCTGAAGAGCCGGGCCAGGACTCAGACGTCGAGGTCATGGAGAACCGGCCACAGCGCTCGTTAGTCGTCCTATCCCCCTACCATGTCTCGGTAATCCAGACTAACAACATCCTGAGGCCATATGCGAGCGATATAGTTGCCCTCAGATTCAGTCCCAGCCAAACACTTCGCATCCCTCGTCAGTTCCTGGAGAAAACCCCGCTTGCCGCTCGTCTCGCGCGGTGCGAACCGCCAAACGAGCTGGATCTGGGATCCATCCAGTTCGATGCCGGCCACGTCATTGTGAACTTCCTCGTGACGGGCAAATACCAGTGCCTCGAGCCGTGGGGAACGACCGCTGCTGGAAAGTACTCCTCGGAGTTTAGAACTGCACTTCGCGTGTACATGGCTGCCGAATCTCTCGGATTGACGGACCTCTTCAACGTTGCACAAGAAGAAGTCAAGAAGGCTGGTGACAAGTTGAGCTTCCCTCAGGTTGTCGACAACGTCCACTTTTTGGACCCCTTCCATGCACACTTTCCGTGGATCGGCGAGTACGTCCAGTCTCGCATGGTCTCCTTTTGGGAGAACACCACGGTCGAACAGGCGACCAAGATGACGTCTGATGTCTTGGGCCCTTCAAACCTACATAAGATACTAATCAGCGGGCTGCTGAAGATGAAGGCTTCTTCCAGATGGCTTCCGGAGCATGAATCGACCATCAGAGATATGCAAACCCCGGAAGGTCGTGTTGAAGAAGACTTGGCTCCTCACAGCCAGATGGTAGAGAAACTAAAGATTGCGAATGAGAAGATGTTGAAGTTGGCTGCAGAGCTAAAGACGGTGGGAGTCTTTCAGGAGGGGATTAAAGAGAAGTCGGGTCCAAGCAGCTCACCCAAACAGCAGGGCGAGCCACGCCTTCAGATGCCTGAGGTCACCCTCCTCCAAACGCCGGATCTGCCTCCAAAGAAAGGAGTGAAAGAGATTGAGCAGGAAGCTGTCTTGGAACAATGCGAACTGAGATCCCTCATGTCCAAAAGCCTCGACAGGGAGGAGACCCCGTTGGGGTTTTCCTGGGCCGACCAGAAATGCCTTAACCTTCTTGAGCAGAAAAGTCATAGAAGGGCTGACGTCTTGAATGCGAAAAGAGATTGGGATCGGATTGATCTCCAACAACAGAAGGCGGACGCAGCTTTCAAGGATGCTATTAGCAACCGTAAGTGGTTCCGTTTCAAGTCATGATGCTAAGGCTTTTGTACATAACTGCTAATGGCATCTTTTTCTGGATATCTAGAAGGAATGTTTCGCGAAATTTGGCGCGACGGTTCCTCAAGCCTGACAAAGATCATTTTCTTCCGGGCAATGCGCAAGAAGTACCACTCCGAGAAACTCGAAGCGATGGCAAAAAGGAAGGCTGCGGTGGAACGGTATCAATCCCCCACCTCGGAACCCGAGGATCCCGATCAGGGTGGTTATTCGGAAACAGTGAGTAGTGAAAGCAACTCTCGCTCTTTTTTATCTACGGGCCAGAAGACTCCTGATTCGGGCGACGGATGGAGCACTGCTGAAATGTGTTTGGAACTGGAATCTCATTTGAATGGGGGGAGCTGGCGCGGTTGCGGCTCATGCAGGATGCTTGTGATGGAGACTATCCAAGACATGGTTACTCTGCCGGAATTGGAAGTGTCTGAGGATTAATGCCCGGAGGTTTGATGGTGTGGTACATGTTCTTTGTTTGGTAATGGACTTGATGTTTTCAGTTTGGCTTCAACGTTAATATCTATGTTTGTCTTTATTCTAGCAACGAAATTGTGCACAATGAATGGCAAGTAGAACAATTCGTTGCAAAAAAAAATTCAAGAATACTATTGGGATTTTAATGATATTCTTAGCTCGTATGGATTGGAAGAAAAAGAAGGCACTCAGCTCAAGCCTTAACCTCGGGTGTTTCCCCTCTTCTCCACTCGCTCAACTGAGGGGCTCACAAAGTCCCGCTCTCATGATCTCATCACCCTCTACAACCATTGAAAGGGACGTTGAAGAAAGGTTTGGTCTTATATCCTAGAAACATAACTTTAACTCGATATGGCAGAGCCACTAGAGCAGCAGACCATTGCCCTCATCGGCCTCGGCACCATTGGCCTCTCGTTCGCCGCGTTGCATCTCCGATATTCAAACGCGAATCTTCGGCTATATGACGTACGAGATGACCTCGAGCATCACATCTCTACCCTTCTGCCGGTATATTTAGAGTCAGTGAAGAAAGAAGCGACAGAGACCCTCTCTGTCCAGCAACTCATATCTACCGGACGGCTGTCGATATGCTCTACCATCGAAGAGGCATGCTCAAACGCAACTATCGTTCAGGAGCAAGGCCCCGACAAGATCGAATTCAAGCAGTCAAACTGGGCTAGCGTCATCAAGCATGCTCCGGCAAATGCACACCTATGGAGCTCAACATCTGGTATTTGCGCTTCCAAGCAGGTTGAACATCTTGAGGACAAGACAAGAGTTCTTGTGGTTCATCCTTTCAACCCCGTAAGTACTATCGAGTCGAGGATGATTATAAATCGGATACTGACATGGGACAAGCCGCATATCATGCCATTAATCGAGGTGGTGCCGTCTCCCCACACCGCGCCCGAGAGAACCCAGTTTGCCATGGATTACTTTAACAGTCTTGGCTCAGGCCATCGCCCCGTCAAGATCAACAAAGAAACCCAAGGCTTCGTTGGAAACCGTCTGGCCTTTGCTCTTTTCCGCGAAGCTTGCCACCTCGTTGCCAACGACGTGGTCTCGGTCGAGGATTTAGACACCATCATGGAAAACAGCCTAGCACCGAGATGGGCCGTGGCCGGTCCTTTCAAGACATACAACAGCGCCGGAGGAACTGGCGGTATAGGAGCATTTATGCATCACTTAGCTGGAACTATGGAGGCGTGCTGGGACGATGTCGGAGATATAACCTTTAAAGGAACATCTGCCGGGGCCTCGGCTCCACGTCCGAGCATCTCGGCAGAGAGTGAAGACTGGACAGAAAAGGTTTCCAGGCAAACAGAAGAGGCCTATGGAAGGCCAACTGCGGACTCGCTGGCTGAGAGGGATCGAAATCTGCAAAAGATTATCCAGGCTCAGCCAAGTAAGAGATAGTACAGAACGCAACCCCCAGGGGTCCAGTTTGCTGTAGACCCCTTAAGCTAGTTTATCCTCTTCCCACTTTTACAAATCACGCTCTGGAATCATCAAACACTAGATCATGCTAGCTACTGATCGGACCTTAGTTACACCGCTCCAACCCACTCCACGAAGCTATTCCCCTTCCGCTTAGAAATACAAGCCAAGAAAATCACGGAATCGCCCATGTTGCTATCGATATATGTTTCATCCCAGCATGGACCCTCCCCGGATCTGGTCTAGTCTCCCGGAAAACCGCGCGCGTTTCGGACGAACAACCGGCCGAACCTCGATTTGTCAGTATCTGGCGGTTTCCCTGGGCCGAGGTTCATGCCATGGATTAGATAAAGAGTGGGCTAACTGTTGCCGATCTAACAGACCGCTGGGGCGATCGGGAGATTTACGGTGTCTGTGTTGCATTGTCGTGGGGACTAGAGGTTGCAAGGGTTCTGAGATGCTCGTATAAAAAGGGCCTGGAGTCATGATACAATTGCCATATGGAACTGCAGGTGCTTTGATATTAGTTTTCTCTTTTCAACTTTAGAATACTCAAAATGGCTGCACCAAGATACGGCTCACCAGGTGTTGATCCTGCACCACTCTTTGAGCCCCTAACCTTTACACCCTCTGGACGCACCGGACCGAACCGCTTCCTCAAAGCCGCTACGTCTGAACGACTATCTTCATGGGACCCCAAGGACGAATCAGCCCGAGGAATTCCCTCAAAGCAACTGATCACCCTATACAGAAGTTGGGGTGCCGGCGGATGGGGCCAGATTCTCACGGGCAACATCGCCACCGACGCCGTGCATCTCGAAGCAGCGGGTAACGCCATCGTCAAGGCAACCGATCCCTTTGAGGGTCCCCGATTTGAAGCCTTCAAGGAACTAGCAGCTGCTGGAAAGGAAAAAGGCAGCCTCTTGATCGGCCAAATCACCCATGCAGGTCGTCAAGTCGAATCCTGGATACAACCCAACCCCATCAGCGCTTCTGCGGTCCCTCTAAAGCAGTCTGCCACGGGCCGTACCTATGGTGAAGCACGAGAGGCCACCAAGGAAGATATTTCTGCTATCATCGAGGGATTCGCTCACGCCGCAGAGTACCTGGAAAAGGCTGGCTTTGACGGCATTGAGCTTCACGGTGCTCACGGCTATCTAATCGCTCAATTCCTCAGCCCCCGTACCAACAAGCGAACTGATGAGTACGGAGGCAGCCTCGAGAACCGTTCCCGAATCGTCTTTGAGATTGCCAACGAGATCCGAAAACGCGTGAGCCCCAAGTTCATCCTAGGCATCAAGATCAACTCGGTCGAGTACCAACCAGAAGGCATCACACTCGACGACGCCAAGAACTTCAGCATCGCGTTGGAGAATGCTCATTTCGACTTTATCGAGATCTCCGGTGGAAACTATGAGAAGCTAGCATTCAAGCACGTTAAGGAGGAGAACCGCAAACGCGAGAATTACTTCCTCACCCAGGCAGAGGAAATCATCAAATCCCTCAAGGGAGAAACCAGAGTATTTTCAACTGGAGGATTCAAGACGACCGAAGGTCTTGTCAACTCCCTCGCCACCCTCGACGGCGTGGGTTTCGGACGAGCAGCGTGCCAGGACCCTGGACTTCCCAATGCGATCAAGAACGAGGGCGCAACCGGAGTTTTGAAGCAGGCATATGATGAAGAGGGTTTCCAAGCGATGGCCCTTGTTTTTGTGCTCATTAACCAGATTGCAAACGGTTTACGGCCAGCAGACTTTTCGGTGCAAGAGAATGTTGATGAGGCGTGGGAAAAGGCGAAGCAGCATTTGCAGCGGGTCGCAGAGGACAAGGAGCATTATGTGATCTAGATTAACGGATATATCTAGGAGTATATAGAGGAGACTGTTTTTCGGCCATTAATTGACTGCTACTGCAGACAAAATATCCGCCCCCTTATCGGCCTAAGTATTTCTCGGTTGTAGGACAACGCAGAAACAGAAGACTAAAAATACAACTGGCAGAACCTTAATTCTTAGCCTACCAGAACTTGAAACAACTCCTGCTGAGCTGGCGGTTATGGCCTGTTGCGATTCGCCGTGGCAATCCGTGCACTTGCTCTGCAGGCCCAGCGCTGTTTTGTTTCAGCTGAAGGATCGACCTATAGATAGACTCAGTGTGGATCTTTTAATGCATATGCCAACCGATCACCGTACGTTGGTTATCAAATCAGGGGCATTATTCAGGCACCGCGTTGATCTCTTCGCTGTGTGCCTGCATTGAAGATTAAAGGATGAATGCAGGCTCGATTTCAGGCAGATCGCGATGTCGCTGTAAGCTTTGAGCCCTGTTTTCAATCCATTTACAGCTCAAAAATTCGTATCTCTGCCCTTGACCATGCGTCATTGCAACCTCCTTGGAAGATATCTACCCATGTCCTGCCCTCTGAGTTGTCAGTTACAGCCAAGCGTGTCGCAGCATGACGCGCTGGCCGGAGTTCCCCACAGCCTTACATGACGTTCTATGACCTACCGTTCGCTAGTAAAGACGGCAAACACTGTGGTTCCCTTAAAAGACTTCCTTCCCAGAAGCAGAGCAGCCAACAGCAAGGAACCAGTCAGCTGAGATTCTCGCTGTTGACATCAACATGGAGCACCTGCAGACATTCTCAGCCGTGGCCATGGGGTTGTTAATTTATTTGTCACTGTTCATTACCACTGCGGTCGCGGTATCAATCGATGCCTGTCCAGGATACAGCGCCTCGAATGTCGAGGAGACAACCAATGGGCTCACAGCTGATTTGACACTCCTTGGTGAGCCGTGCAATGTCTACGGCATAGACGCGCCCGAGTTGAAACTTGTGGTTGAGTACCAGACAGGTGATTTTTATCACCAGTTCCCTTCTTGCGCATGAGGCTCATTTTGAACAGACAAGCGGCTACATGTGAAGATTTACGATGCGGGTGAAAAAGTTTACCAAATCCCCGAGTCCATCATCCCTAGACCTTCAAAAAGCGGCAAGAAGATCGAACAATCCGACTTGGTTTTCGACCTCAAGGCAGAACCTTTCTCCTTTACAGTGTCTCGGCGCGACTCAAAGGAGGTCTTGTTTGATACAAGCGCCGAAAAGCTGATTTTCGAGTCTCAATATGTTCGGCTGAGAACAAATCTCCCCAAAGACCCAAACATCTATGGCCTTGGTGAGCATTCCGACTCTTTTCGACTCCCTACGAATTCCTCCTACCGAAGGACCATGTGGAATCGAGAGGCAATCGTGATCCCGCAAAACACGAACCTTTATGGAAGTCACCCCATGTATCTTGAGCACCGAAAATCCGGCAGCCATGGTGTTTTGTTGATGAACTCGAACGGGATGGATATTGACCTTAATATCACACCCGAGGGCGACCATTACCTCGAGTACAACACGATTGGAGGCATTCTTGACTTTTATTTCTTTGCTGGCCCCACCCCGACAGAAGTCAGCAAACAGCATGCTGAAGCGATTGGTCTGGCAGCCATGATGCCATACTGGTCTCTGGGTTTTCACCAAGCCAAGTATGGCTACTGGGACGTCAACGTGTTAGCAGAAGTCGTGGCGAACTACTCGACGGCCAATATCCCACTGGAGGTCTTGTGGAGTGACATTGACTACATGGACATGCGCAAAGACTTTACCACAGACCCCGAGCGCTTTCCCATGAGCAAGATGCGAGAGCTCGTCGATACTCTGCACAATCGACAGCAGCAACTGGTCATGATGCTAGACCCCGGAATCAGCACCAACAGCAGCTACGAGTCTTTCCAGCGAGGCCAAGAAGCAGGTGCCTTTCTCAAAGCCGCTGATGGTTCCAATTACCGAGGTGTTCAATGGGCGGGCGAAGTTGTCTGGCCAGACTACCACTCTAAAGAGGGCCATGACTGGTGGGTTGACGAGATGGAAAGATTCTTTGACCCAGAGACAGGTCTTGATATTGATGGTGTTTGGAATGATATGAACGAAGCGTCCAACTTTTGTCCCAACGTTGACTGCGATCCTGCAAAGCATGCAAAGGATACAAACACGCCTCCTCAACCTCCCGAGAATCACAGGCCTCGACCAAACACGGGGAGACCAATCCCAGGATTCCCGGACAGCTTTCAGCCCAACAGCACATTAGCGAAGCGGCAGGATGCAAGCAGTGAATGGGAAAAGGCCCTTGCGCATAGAGATCTGTTCAATCCACCGTACTCTATCCAGAATGCGATGGGAAGGCTAAGCGATCGAACCATTTACACCAACATCAGCAACCACGACGGCACCGCGCAGTACGACACGCATAACCTCTACGGCCTAACCATGGTCAAAGCAACTTACGACGGCATGATCAAGAGGAAACCCGGCAAGAGACCCTTTGTCTTGACTCGGTCAACCTTTCTACACTCCAGTGCATGGTCTGCCCACTGGTTCGGCGACAACCGGTCTTCGTGGGCTCACTACCGTATCTCGATAGCCCAGATGCTCGGCTTCACGGCTGTACACAACTATCCCATGGTGGGATCAGATGTCTGTGGGTTCAACGGACGGGCAGAGGAAAACATGTGCTCTCGCTGGGTTCTGCTTGGAGCTTTTATGCCATTCTTCCGCAACCACGCCGATGTTGCCTCCACAAACCAGGAGTTTTACCTCTGGGAGTCTGTCACTAAGGTGGCTCAAAAGGCCATTGACGCTCGGTATAGACTGTTGGATTACATCTATACGGCACTACACCACGCCAGTTCTACAGGCGTGCCCAGCGTCAACCCATTATTCTTCATCTATACGTCCGACAGCAACACGTTTGGCATCGACACACAGTTCTTTCTAGGAGACTCTCTGCTGGTATCCCCCGTTGTCGAGGATGACTCTCAGTCTGTTACTTTCTATCTACCAGACGATCTCTTTTACGATTTCTGGACGCACAAACCTATCCGTGGTCAGGGTGAGCACGTCACAGTGGATAATGTCGGCTTCGATGAGATTCCCGTATACATCCGCGGTGGAAGCATCGTGCCGCTGAGGAATGAGTCAGCCAACACGACTGCAGAGCTTCGAAAGAAGAATTTTAATCTCGTGGTTGCGCAAGATGAAAATGGTTATGCGGAAGGATCCTTGTATCTCGATGACGGTGAGAGTATAGAAGGCAAGTCGTCAGAGATCAAGTTTGTGTTGGAGGACAACATCCTCACCGCCAACGGAACGTTCGGATACCGTTCTAGCCTAGAGGTCGAGAGTATTACCATTCTATCAGAAAAGGGCAGTGGCACAATATCTTTGAAGGAGAGTCTGGATAGGCCATTTGAAGTGCAGACAAAGATTGAAAGGAGAATAGTAGACCAGCAGGGCTCACTGCCCTAGGGGATGACGACTCGAGTTTATTTAATAATGCTTCATTTTTAGTCCACCTTACTCCCGCAGTCCTTTATCCTTGATGAAATGTTGTGAGAAAGACATAAGAAATGCATTACCTCATTAAAGGCATGGGAAGAACAGATGACACCTCCCAAGCCTTGTCCCATGATACCTTGCTAGCAAACTAAACCAATCCCTCTCAGTACCTATCTATAGCTCATGGAACCTCACGACAAATTCGAAATATCCCCAACTAACCAGAGTCAAACCCATAAATTGACAGAACAATTCCACTGTCCACATTTTAGTGCCCCAAAGCAGGCGGCGTCGGAGGCGTCGGAGCCTTTGCCAGAAGTCTAGTACTCTCACTCGTCTTAGGCGGCCGTCTATTCTTAAACTTTGCCGCGGCCCTCTTATCACTGTAACAAATAAAAACCATGGTAAAAGTGCACGCCGCACCAAGAAAGCCGAAAATGCTAGCGATGACAATGCCCGCGGTGCCGACCTCGTTGTGCAGCTTCATGCACACGTCGTTGCCGGAATCAGGGTGGATCGTGCACATCATGCCCGGGGCGCAGGCGCTGGATGTTATGTTTGCGGGGGCGCAGCTGTAGGTTTCGATGTTACCATTGCGTGTTCGGGTGGAGCAGAATGTTGTGTGCTCGACGGTTGTGCTGAAGCATGATGCACCGATCTTTTCGCTAGAATATGTCGAGTATGTGACTTGGTCGCTGCTGATGTATGAAGTCTCGGTCATTTCATCGCTCGATGAGGGTTCGGTCGTTGCCGAATCTTCAGACTCTGTCTCTGTGGGGAGAGTCTGGGTAGGCAGCGTTGGAGATGGTACGGTGACGGATGGTACGGTCGACTCCTCCTTGGTCTCTTCTTTTTGTGTGGTCTCGGGCTCCTTCGTCTCCTTCACTTCTGTAGTTTTTTCGGCTTCGGTCGGCTTCTCCTCTTGGGTCGTTTCGGCGACCTTCGTCTCGGCAGGTTCTTCCTTCGTTTCCTCTGCATCTTTTGTCTCAGCCGGTGCCTTTGCGTCGTCCGATTCCTTGGAATCGTCTTCTGTCGCCTGGGCGGCCGCAGCGTTGGTGGTAGCGTCCGCCCGTCGGACCCATTGTCGCAAGCGTTTGACTAGCCCATGGTCGCGTGCGTCGTCATTCCAGGCGGCGGAAGAGTGTGGGCAAACGTCGTCGTCCCAAAGGGCGCTGACTCCTCTCGGTTCGTGGTTTTTGTTGGAATCATGGCAGTTGATTGAATCGGTGTCGTAGCGTTCCAGGTATTCCCCTCGGGCATCGGCAAGGGCATTTGCCCAAGCGAGCAGTGCTAGCGCAGGAAGAAGCCGCATGTTTGAAGGTAATGAATGATCTGATCAGTAAAGACTGTAGCACTCTGTCGGGGATGGCATTTGATATAGGCAGCCAGCGATCAACAACATGCCATCTGCCCAGGGCCAACAAACAGCATCAAAAAGATTATGATCTTCACGACATGTTTCTCCCATGAGCTGCTTTGTCAAAGCTGCTATAAAAAGATTCCACCTCCACGTCTCGTGTCCCCTTGCGTGTTCCCTGCATACGAGGGGCCATTAAGAGCCACGGGCGCAGCTTAGTCACGCCTGTGGTATTTTTAACTGGCGATTAATCAGGCGGAGTAGCCTGATGATCGCAGCTGGGTACGAGGCATTCGTCATCCGGGTCTGCGGGAGGTCGTATTCACAGTTTGTACGGGCCTACTCTATTCCGCTGTCTGCCGTTTGAAAGGCGGATATCGCAGGTCTATCCAAGGCGGTGCGGTAGTTGAAGCTGCAGGACCTTGGCATCCACGGCACCTGAGCACCCCTAAACGTCAACAGAAAATCGCCCATTCCTTTTTCAGGTCGAAAGACCGAGGCCGGCCCTCAACGAACTGGGGGACGACAGCCCCTCGTTCAGCGCTATTGTCTGCAGGGTAGGGGAAGAGGTAAACGCGACTTCTGACACCCAACAAAAACCCTCTTCTTCGTCACACCATCTCCAGAAGGATAAGTTCATTTGGCAGTTTATTGCCTATCTGACATGACTATTGACCCGGTAGAGATATCAATAGATCAATCATATTCTTTGCTACTCAACATCTCGCTTCAACAGACTAGAATGCAGCATGCGCTTTGATCTAGAACATGGGGCAATGAGTTCAACTAGCCACCACCAACATAGTAGATCCATCGACTAGACTCATGATGATGGCCCATACAAAAGACGGATTTCCATTCTGTTTGCACTGGGTTGGAAACTCTTCAGCTCTACTTTATATCTCATACATCTTGCTTCTCTTTCAAATTGACAGAAATGGCGTCAGTTGAGGTTAATATTCTCTCCATCACGAGGGTCTTTGACGAGCTTTCGTCCCCAATCGAGCGACTGCTTAGAAACCCAAAGGGCAAGGTAGACGGTGATGAGCAATCAATCACCCGTTTTTTCCTCGATGACGACTTCTTCTACCATGTGCAGACTTACGTCAAGACTGGCATGGAGTTCCCCGATGATGAACATCTCTTTGAGATGGTCCACCCGCCCACCTACTTCAAAACCTGGCTCCAGGAGGATGTAGAATACAGAGTGAGGATGACCTTGGAGATCAAGATCCTGCTAACTGATTCTTTTCACCCAGAGAATGTGGCAGGGGATCACTACCGTCAGCCAGCATTGTAGGAGCTCTCTCAACGAAGCCATCTATCCCATTGTCGGCCTCTGTCAGTTGCCATACCCTAACTTCGCCTTGGAAGGTAGGTAAAGCTTTTCGATAGCCCACCACATTGCGGAATATGCGTCTTCTGCCGTCAACATAATTGAAGTGCTACTTGACCCGCTCCGCATCATTTCTGACTACACTATTCCCTTTTCCAGTTTCGAGGCCGAGGATGCTAGAGAAAATATCAAAGGAATACTGCAGCTCCTCCAAGATAACAGCCGCGAGACATCTAGGAGGTCGACCCTAGTTCTTAAGGCGATCGAGATAGTATGTATCTCATCTGGTTGCATAGGTACTCTAGCTAATCTTGTGTTGTCTAGTTTGCTACCACGATTCTGGAAGATGAAGTGGTCCTCAGGGCCCTAGATGAGCTATTGAGTAACCGGGTGCCAAAGGATGCAGGCGTTGATGATTGGGAGAAGCAGAAGGCCCTGCAAACTATAGGTAAGCCTGGCGATTCCAGATACGATCCTTAACAAATACTGATAAAAGATGCCATTCTAGAAAAAGTCAATACCTTGGCTTCAAGCAGCAAGGTTGCCCTTGCTCATATCAGCGCCATGAGGAAGGCCCTGGCTGACATCCACGGTTGGCAACACCTCCATCACTGCTCTTGAGCGACTCGCTAATCTGTCACCTCATAGACGCGCTGGTCATGATGGATACAACTGCCGAAATCATGATCAGGGCTGTCTCCCTCCTGAGTGACCAGGCCCGCCCGGAGCGTGCAGGTTACGGTGTGGTTGGGACAAAGCTAGAGAAGGCTGCCGGGACTTGCAAGCAGGTTTGTATGCCCCCTCGCGGACCCAGAGTGTTGGAAATAATAATTGGAATCCAGGTTGTTCAGCTCGCGCGAGAGTTTGCCAAGCAGGCTACTCGATCTTGAGGACACTCAATCATTCACGGCTTGGAATGTAGGATGCGCTAGAAGTCATTTCTGTAAAAAGGCAGACATTATCCATCTATGCCAGATCCTATCTCATAACCACGCGGCCTCATTTTTCGTAAAGAAAGCTAGGCACTTGGAGATTGAAAGATCATGCCCGCCATCCACGGCTTTTTGAACAACACAACTGCTTTAACAAGTATTGTAGGGAGCTTTGCCGCGTACTTGGTTAGTGGGAATAAGAAGAATGCTTGCGGGAGGGAGATGGCAGGCATCTCGATTGTTCTTCAAAAGTCTAAAGTTATTACGGCTCAGGGAACCCTGATTGGACAATGGTTCAGCTGAACGCATAGTGAATGATATATGCGCAATGCTGATGCCCGCTTACGATGGTACCTTTGAGATAAGCTGACAGCATCGGAGGCCTCGAGACTAGCTTCGCCCTGGCCGTCAACCCCATCACTAGCAATTTAGTTTAATGGAAGAAAGAGAAGAATGCCGAATACCTGGTGTAGTATATATATTAAGGACTTTGCGCCTCGGGAGTTTACTACGCTCCAAGAACAAACCCACCACCCACATTGCCATCTTCAACCACCCGCGTTCCACATTCACCACAAACAACAGGCTCGTTTAGAGACACAACCAACATTCACACGAAGGAAATCCAAATTCACAACATGTCTGACAAAGAGACATCAGTCAACCTCAAAGCCTACAACATCAACGGCTACGATGCACCAGACCGCTGCGAAAAGTGCGAGGTCTCACTCCCCGACGAAGACGCCCGTCGTCAGCACGTGAGCGAGACGCGCCACCGAGCTTGCCCCTTCTGCGAAAAGTACGTGCCCGTTGGCGGATTCTACGTGCACTGCGATATTGTCCACCCACAGGAGCACTGGAACGATCATCAGGTTGCGTACCAGGACAAATTCGATAGGCAGCAGGCGCCTTCGTGGTTGGGAGTGAAGGAGTGAAGGTGTCGACTGTAGAGGATGCATCACTAGGTTGAAAAATGTGTCCAAGCATGGTTTTGATTGGGGATCAAGGGGAGAGGGGAATGCGGCATTTGATATACTATTGGCGTCTGAAGCGGGAGCGTTATTTGCGGGACTGGACGAAGACAGAGACTTGAACCTGTTATCACTTGGACTGTGTGCCTTGTCCACAAAATATGCTCACTAAGAATGTGGCTAACTCAAGCTTGAGCGCTTCCCGAGTTGTATGAAAGTTGCGCTCAAATTAAAGCCCATCTTCACTTCTGTGGACATCCATTAAGCTTCCCCGATAAGCTTATTCCGCCAACGGCTTCATTCCCTCAAAAGGATCAACCCTCTTTACCGCTCTCATGTGCCTCTCAAACGTTGGCGCAGCAGCTAAAGACGCCCTCCTGCATCCGTCCACTCACAGCTTGGCAGTGAGTTCAGCTGGCCGGGGTAAGACGCTGCCAAGACGCCTCTACCGGGACTCGCATGCGCGGTGAAATTGAAGGGTCTTGATTGTTTCTCTGACCCCTTCAAGATCGTCGGAAATGGGGGTTTTAACTGGTCGTTGCGAAGCGAGGATCGTGGGATTTTGTTTTCCGCGGCGCTTCAGTGTGACGAGGGTCTCTGGCACAAGTCAGCCCATTGTCTGCCTTGCAGCTATCAGCCACAGGGCCTGGACCCTGTTGGACGAAGGTGATGATACAAATAGATGCCTACTAGCTGATGAGAGAATTTTCGTAAATTGTTCGGGTGTTTGCGTTGCTTGTCTACCTGCACCCAGTGAAAGCAAACTCCAGACACAATGAAGAGCGTGGCATACTTGGGTGTGATAAATCTTGGTATTTGCTCCTCCGTTTGCTCTGACAAGCTTCAAGCTAATCATGTCTTTTGAACAGGCATCTTTGCCCTCTCCATCTGTGTCCTCGTGGGCTGCAGGAGCAACATGGAGAAAAACTACCCTATTATCAACTGGCCACAGTCAACGATAGAGCTCATCTGGGGAACAGAGTGCACCAATGCCACGGCTGACTACATGCCTGACCTATACAGACTTGGCACATCTGGTAGGAGGCACCCTTTAGGTCCGTAGAGGCCTGGTTGACATTGTTATAGGAATATGCAGAGTCGTAGACGGCAAGACTTCCTGCAAGTCGAAATTTCCGCCGTCTCTCAACCTTGCTCGAGCCATTCTCGAAGACCTTTCAGAGGCAGAGTCATCCGACATCATCAAGGAGTGTCGAAAAACAATCGACAAACCAATCAACCACCGCACAGCCGAAAAACTAGGCATCGCCATGGTCTCGTTCATCATCGCCTCTATCTTCCTCAACATCATCTCCGTCATTGTAGCCGCAGCTGCCGACTCAGCCTTTGGCCTCCCGGCAACGAGTGTTCTCGTGATAGACGCGCTGTTCATCTTCACATCGCTTATAATGTGCATCGCTATGATGAACTTTGAGGGCGGAGGCTATCTCAAGAACGTCAGTGGGAGGGACTTTTCGGACAGGGAGATGATAGGTGTCGCCATCTGGATGTTATTCGCAATGTTGGTTGCCCGTGTCTTTTCTAACCCTTGGTTGTTTGTGGGTGCCCTCATGATTATTTTACCTATAGTGCTCGTGTTTGTTCTTTTCTTGGTCCGGACGCGGGGGTTCTTTGCTGTGGTTCGAGCTGCGGTTGCAGAGGGATGATGTTCGAATCAAGTCTTCAAATTAGAAAGCAAATGGGACAATCAGTTCAAGAAGGGAATTGAAAGGCTCGTGAAAAGGGCGATCAAGTTATGCAAGATCTTGAATATAGTTGCGTGTTTGCCGTTAAGGATGTCCGATTCAGTGATTCTGCTCTACGAAACTCAGAGACGGGGTCAAGTCTACCATATTATAATAGCCCAACATTGAAGACCTCGAGCCCAGAGACTACCATCGTCTATCCAAGGCGTTGCTTCCGCTCATTCCCTTGCGCTGTCTTGATAAACGGCGAAAGGCTCAGTCAGCACTTAGCAAGACACATCTCGCGACGAAACCCCAACCTTAGACTGATGACAAGCAGTCTACACTATCACAAATTCTCGATCTGACTCTCGAGAAAGGTCTTTGTGTGCGTCCGGAGAGTGGCGATTCTCAAAGAACCCTATCCTCCTGAAGCATTGTGACTTATCTTCTTCTTGTAATACCAACCCCACTTGGCCTTCGCTCGAGCGACAAAGGGAGAGGCAATATACCAGTCCTTTCCCCTTCGATTGCATTTCACCGAAAGAGGCCCAATCGTCAAACCAGATATCTGCTATTATTGTGCCAAGGGGGTCGTTCATCCCAGCAGAGGTACTGTATAGAGTATGCGTATCGTGCTGGTCAAGATATGCTGCCGTTGCTGGTCCACGGATAACCAGCCTTCCTTCTTTGACCATGCCGAAACGGTCTGCTGTGGCCAGGGTCATTTTACAATCCATGATCTGCGCAACATACGTTTCGTCGCCACTGAGGCTGGTACTCTGCCATCTGACATTGCCATCGATTGACGCCCAGGACCAAGATGGCGCTCTGTCATCATGATAACCATCGTCAGCTTCACCCCACATTAATGAATGGAAACCCTCGTCGCGCCTCCATAGAAGCCCTGGCACCAGGTGGTTCCTCCACAGTCCGGCAAGGTATTCCCCTCCACTGTGCTTTGTGAGAAGGTCCCACCGTCTCGCCAGTCCTGCAATTGCTGGAAGCTTGTCTCTCGGGTTCGTTAAATTGCGACAGCAATAACTCATAACTATGATGAACCAGTGAGAGGGCGGGGCGAACTCTTCCTGAAGGGGGAGCCTATATTTGAGCACCAAATGGCCGATTGGTAGTTGCTCTTCAGTCGAGGATGTAGGTGTCCATCTGACCACCGTCGATTCTCCTCTTTCTTTTGACATGCTTGTACAGTAGAAGTGAAGGTGGTCCGTAGAGAAGGTCAACAGCCTGGAGGAGAGCAGCCACTCCTGGAGTGCCCACCCGCGCGAGTTGATGGGCAAGTCTTTGAAGCTCATTTCCGGCTGGAGCAAGAAAATTTCGGCGGTTTTTCTCTCATTCTGCCCCTGTTCATTTTCTTCGTGTATGAATGGGAGGCGGAACCTTGTCTGTGGCTTGAAGAGACCACCGCCACAGTCTGGAGCACTGCCCGCGACGATTGTGAAGTAGGCATTTCCATACACGCTGTCCATCCTTGCTGACTCCCTCTCCCAATCTTGACGAGCCTCCCGACAATCGCCCTGCAAGATACAAAGTGCATCTATCCACAGGTGGCTGCAGCCGAGGTCTCTGGCCACTTGCACTGAATCCCGCAAGGTTGGGGGCATCTCTTTGATCGAGAACCCTTCGCATCGATTTTTGTAAGAGGTTGGAGTAGTGGCGAAATTGAGGTAGGAACCCCAGCAATACGACAATGCAACATATCTGACGCCCCTCTCTGAGAGTTTCATGTCCTGGACCTTTTGATCGTTGACCGACGTGACGAGCTTTACTATATCACCAGGGAGACTGATATCCAGGAGTCTAGTTGGAATGTTGAGAGATGATATCCTGCCACAGGTATGATTTTCAGCACAAGCCTCCAAGAGACGCTTGCATCTCCACGCAGGCCAGTGATGAGGACGGTATGCTGCGAACACCTGTTAGTTGCGCAATTCAAGAGGTTTAGGATAAAGGGGAACTGACAGGGAGAGTAGTCGAGGCCGAGTTTGCTAGATATCCTCGAGCCCGCTCGGCAGGTCAGTGTACCCTGCTGATACACAAGAGTAATGACCTCGCCTTCTGCAATTCGGGTGTGGCGGTAGACTTTCGGATATATGCTACGAAAAATCACCGAACAGAGGCGACATCCTGATTCTGAGGATTTCTTGGTCTGTTCGACTGTCCCCATACTTAAAGTCCAGGGCCGCTGAGGACTGGGTATAATAGTCGCGGAGCATTTTGAACAACTCCTCTCTAGCCGGGTTCGTTAGCATGGGAAATGGTGAACTGTGGAATGGGATCTGCTCATCTCTCACCAGCCAAAGTCCCAGCAGGTGGGTTGAATCGCTGTGGGTCTTGGGGAGACATTTGGCTCGGATGGAAACGATGTTCGTGTCTCGTCTAATAATCCACAAGCCGTGAGCTTAACCAATACACTATACTCAGTACTGGGCAACGCAAGGATGGAGAATCGGGTAGTGTTGAAGGTCGAAGGAGGCAACTGAGCACAGGAATGCGGAGACGCGGGGTCGAGGGTTGAAAAAGAGCCTGCCTGTCTCACGTGAGGATGATACCAAGGCGCTCTGAGTTCTTTGTTTTTGTGGCTGACGGCTTCTTTTGGACGCGTTACCCAGCTTACAAAAAGTACCAAGACACTACTGTATGTAATTGGCTAAAAGTCTAGCTGACCTAGTCTATTGGGATTGCGTGTTAGAATAAAAAGGGTTAGCACTCAGAAGCCTGTTGGGTCTTATATTTCAATATTACGGTTACCTTTTTAAACCTGAAGGGTTGGAAGGTAATGGACATCTTGGCAGGTTACGGTCCACGATATTTTACAGAGTTGGTTTTGTATTCCATCATCCGTTGATAACTGTATTTTTGGTTATTGTGGCTCACGATGATGGCTAAAGATTCTTTTTGTGAGCTTGTTGATGTCTCTAAAGGAAATGGCCAACCGCGATCTTCTGGCCCAGTTAACCCATCAAGGGCCAGGCTTCAAGTATAATAATGAATATATTATTAATACCTTATAGCATCATATCCTAATGCTAATATAGTAGCTTTTTGTAAGCTTTTTTACTGCTTATAATAGAAGACTTATACTTATCTGCATTCATAAAAGGTTAAACCTCTCAGGGGTATTTAACTGCTCTAACTTCCGTACGAGAAACAAGAGAGAATAGGCTAACTATAATAACACGGAGCATATGAGCAAAGGGTGCCCTTAGCCAACACCTCTTTCTTTGGAGAGAGAAGCGCGATTATCGACAAAAAAAAACACCCGAGCTCACAAAGGTTCCTCTTAAAATAGCTCGTCCAATTTCTATGTCACTCTACCCACATCCTCTCACACTTGCTGCTATCAAATGCCTCCCCAGACATGATGCCATGAACATACGTCTCACCAACCACCTTCCACCGCTTCCCAGAAGGTCTAAAGGCCATTGGTGCCTTGCAGCCATTAACCAGAAAGATCTTGTCCCCAGGCTTGAGGTTAGGCGGCCCAAGACCCACGTAACCACTTGATGTCCTGAACATGACTCTCCCCCATCCAGCAGAAGCGTCAAACAGCCAGGACGGGTCTGTGGTGTAGAATCTAACGGTCGCTCCTATAGAAAGAAGTGTGTCCCATAAGGTGAGGAGGGCAGCTCCAACTTGATTGCCAAACAATCGCTTAGGAAGAAAGCTTGTTAGCATGACAACACGGTTGTCAAAGGCGTCAAACTGTGCATTCTCGTCTTCCACACGAACAGGGTTGTACAAAGTGAACCACTTCATTGTTCTCCAGAACATCTCGCGTCGAGGCTGCCCCGTGGGTTCGTAGACACCCGGGGAGTCGAGCTGAGCAACTTCACGCCAGGTGATATAGGCTCGAAACGTTTGTGTCCAAGCCCACTCATCAGCATCAGGCATGCCGAATCCCACGGCCACAACTTCATCCACCTCTGCTCCCAGAAGTCCCAGAACCTTGTCGTTCTCGATAAACTCGACCTCTGCCTTGGAATCTTTGGTGGCACGAGCCGGACTGGGGATGCTGGCCCTGTGGTTATGTCCAGAGTAGGTCCAGGACCACCACTGTTGCATCTGGTCATGTTCCCAATCGAGTGACCATGACGGAAGATTGGTCTTTGAGTTGGGTCGAACGCCGCGACTCCGGACAAGAACACCGAGATCAGGCCGTGCTTTCAGAACCGCAGTCGTAAAATCGAGATAAACATCGGCAGCGTCTTTGGAATAGTCCACAGTAATGTCGATATAGTCCCTTTTTCTAACAAAGGCAAGGACTCCATAGATCTTGTCCCGAGGATTGGTCGCCGAGGAAGCCTCGTTCAGCGCAAACGCAATAAATAGATCCATAGCAAGATCCCTCTTCCAAGAAACCCGATTAACGAAAGGTGCTTCAGCATGAGTTGGAATAATATCGGCCTTGGAGTTCCAACTCCAGTAATCAGTGAGGTGCGACCAGCTGATTTCGTCTTCACCACACTTGACGATGGCATCCGGGGAAACGGTTGCCTCTTGCAAGATCCACACGCGAGAGAACCACTGCCTCTTCCAGAGATACTCAAATGCCAAGGCATCATAGATTCTGTCCCAGAACCAGTTCTCATCGAGTCTTCTGTCGCTCGCTGCTGTTCGTCCAGTGGTTTGACCGAGGTTATGCTCTGCATGTCTCCAGCAATCCACCGAAACCCTGGTAAATCCAAGAGGCCATGCATGGGAGTATTCCAAAAGAACCTTGAGCACACGAAGCGCTCTCCTAGTCAGGAAGTTCGACGGCCCTAGCCATATAACAGCTCTTTGACATGTCTCATAAATCTCCCGCATGAGAGGAACCTGGACGTTCTTTTCGTTATTGTCCGTCTGGTTGATGCATACCGCATCAATCCACATGCAACGGGACTGACTAGCCTCTCTCAGATTCTTCAAAGCCGAGTAGAGGTTTGGTCCAACAGGAAAGTCATGCCCGTTGACAGAGATATTTTTCTGCCCGGTTGCTGTACCCCAGCAGTAAGACAATGCCTCATAGTGTGGCTTGTCAGACAGTCGAACATTCCTGATTCGGCATGATATTGGACCCGGCCCGGGCAGTAAATCCAAGACGCGGATTTCGTCTGGCGAGGCGAGAGGCTCGTAGCTGAAGGAAGACATGGTGATGACGGGTGATGAAAGGTCAGACGATGCTGCCTGAGAAGGATCAACCTGGGCGCTTAACGTCTTCTGTCCGATGACTAAGCCCACAACTTTGTGAGAGCATCACACAACCCCTGTCTTCTGGACCTCTGTGGTTTCAGAATAGCTTCAACGCCATGCAACGGAGAGGCTGCCACATCGACGATCCAAGTATTCCCGTGAAGTGGGCGTCTTATCGGCTTTGACTAGGGTTAGTTGCAGTTAGCCGAAGCGAGCCCTCTTCCGTCAGTGACAGCCTTGTCTTAGACATTGCCACATTCCCGGATCAAGCATCTGACGAATGCAGCGCCACATCCCGAGAACTGGAATCAGGTATTAATTAATTCTTCCAGTCATTCTTCAATAAAAGCCCTGCTCATGCCAAAGAATCACAGAGTCCAGATCCACTGTCCACGCAATCAGGGCCCCAACACCCTCTCCCAAGACGGGAATAGCGTCAACCGACTAGCAATAAAAATCAGCCACCATGCCAGGAACGCACGCGCTATTGACTGTTAACCTGCCCCGTGGCGTCGATAGGGCGCTTGCTTAATTGTCCAGGCCTTCCAATTCAGCTTTCAGCTCCGTCTTATCGGGCGGGAGAGACAATAGCGGCTGCTGCGGTTAGAAATGATCCAGACCCTTTCTGTTTGACGCCTTCAATCCATCCTCTTCCGGGGGTTGCCAAGTCGATAGTTTCTGTCATGGAAGGGAATATTTAGGTCCACGAGTCCCCTCGACCAGATCCCTTGAGGGAGAGAGGATTCAGCATTGTTGAAGCCATCAATCGCAGGTCTTGGGTGTATCTTGCACCCTTTTTCTGTTATATATTCTTGTGCGCAAGCACCCACTTCATTCCTTATCATTCGCTTTCCTTCATTCAGCCTTCACCATGTCTTATCGCTGGATTATTGCAGCCCTCGCCTACTTGGTGACCATCGCCGCAGCCTGGCAGGCTCCCGCATATAGCGGCTACACTCGTGTCTGGTACGACCCGTTCAGAGGAAACTGGGGCGTCTCAGTGAACCAAAACACATGGAACGTCATCAAGAAAGACAAGAACTATAACAACGAACTTCAACGATACACCGGAGATCAGCGCAATCTCCGCCTCAGTGGTAGAAGCACCCTCCAGCTAGTCCCTCAGTACACTCCCTCAACAATCAGCAACTGGACATCTGCTCGTATCGAGAGCAAATACACCTTGACTCCAGCCGTCGGCAAGATCACCAGAATCGAGGCTAGCATCAAATTTGGCACCAACTCGGCGACGCGCAAGCAGGGCATCTGGCCTGCCTTCTGGATGCTCGGCGACTCCAACCGACGAGGCGTCGCGTGGCCCGCCTGCGGAGAGATCGACATTATGGAGAACATCAACGGCCAAAGCATCGGATACGCCTCTCTTCACTGCAACAAGGCCCCTGGTGGTATCTGCAACGAGCCCACTGGTCTTGCTGCTCAGACTCCTCTACCCGACACCAACTATCACGTCTGGCGAGTGCAAATTGACCGCCGAAACAGCAACTGGAAGTCACAATCCATCACATGGTACATGGACGGCAGGGTATTCCACAAGGTGACTGGTGCCAAGATCAACGACGCCAAGACGTGGAAGGCTCTCGCCTACAGCCCATTGTACATCATCCTCAACGTCGCCGTTGGGGGCGACTGGGTAAGCTCTTCCCCGGCCAGACAAGGTTAGACAGCCGCTAACGAGTTTTTAACAGCCCGGCAACCCCAATAAATACACATATGGAGATAGGGGTAGTATGATGGAAGTAGGATATGTCGCTCATTATATATCCAAGTAGACGGATTCAAAAAAAATATTAATGTGTTTCAAGTTCATGAAAACTTTGTATGCCTTGAAGGGTTACGAGTAAACAAGCCGGCCTTGATATTGACCATACTTGCATGGCAGAAACCTGTTATGGTCTGCACTAATACTTCGGCTCGACGTGACACACCCCAAGTTGCAGACCTATGCAACGGAAGTTGGTCTAGGCTCGTGACCTCTTGGATGGTATCTTTTAACTAAAACGCTAGACTTCTGGTACACGGGGTTGCCTAACATGAACTGCTTAAGCGCTTGGAGCTGTCCCGATGCGACATCAGGCCTGTCGTGGAGCCCGTCCAGCATTCGGTGATGCGGTTGCCGGCTCTTCTACTGTAGGCAGCAGAAGTTTAAAAAAGGCCACTGTGTTAGCATTGGGATATTATGCTATGATGTGTTGATACTGTCTTCTTTGTTATAGTTGAAGCCCGGCCCTTAATAGGTTAACTGAGCCAGAAGATCGCATCCAACTGCCGTTGCTCGTCAATGCAGCCGCTGAGGAGAGCAACACTCGCCGACGCGTTCTGGAAGACCTGATCCATTGACTGAATTCCAAACTCCTTATCTTGGCTGTCATCGCGTTGCTCAATACATTCTTGATCGATCCAGACCAGCTTGTAGTTGTGGCGCCCGGCAAAAGACATGGCGCGTTCGAGGACGTTGGTAGGGGCCAGGTTTGTCCGCGAACCTGCACCCGTCTTTGTATGGACCGTGAAGCACTCGTCCAACGGTTTGTCCGGCAGACCGTCGTTTTTAGGCCAGCGGTATGAAACTGCAACATAATCATTGCAGCGCTTTACATCCCCGGGCGCGGTGAGGTGCAGTGCTTGGCGTCGGCCATTCGGCTTTGGGTCGCTGGGGAATGGATTCTTTTTACAAAATCGCAGGGCCGTATTTTGGCGTCATCTGAGGATCTTTCGTCGTTGTTGACGTCGTCGTCGTAGTCTTCATCATACGAAACGTCCCTTCCAACCACAAGGCTGTCCAACTGTATTGGTTCTGACGCTGGTTTATCGCCGCAGGTGATGAAGCGGAGATTCTGTGCCCACTGTTGGGCTGAAGATTGAGGAATGATGTAGGGCTGGATTTCCCAAATCCACTCCTTCATGCTCACGGGACCGATATGAATGTCCTCAAGGCTTTTGTGTAGATCGCGCAGCATGGTGCATCACTTGGTTTGACGAGTAGTTATCGATTAACCTAGGTAGGAAGGTCTATAATAATAAATAGCCTCGCCTCTTAGTAGGTTAACCATCAGCGGGTACCAACATGGCGCAGCTTGCATTCGTGCTCCAAGCCACCTCAGCCTACCGGTGAGAAGGCGGTCGCCTAGGCTGACCACCGGCAGAGAACGAACCAGTCGATTATCGGGCTTCTCTTGATAGTGCTATCGTCTTGCAATAAGTCCCACATACTTCTGTGTTGCCCAGAGGGCATCAGGATTGTGGTTCAAAACGCCGTCTGTGTTTCCCATCTTAACTACTAAAGTGCTTTACTCATATAGCCTTCAGGCGATGCTAAGCTGGCAACGCGACACCTCGGGCACGGCAGCCGACATGGTAGCCGCGATGCTGATATGAGATCTATATGTTCGTAGTCACAGTTTATATAGAAAACTCCTACATCTGTCGTCTTGAATCGAGTTTCCATGTCACCCGCCACTCTGCCTGAAAGTCACCGAGGATACTTCCTTGGCAATGATTATCCATCCTAGAATATGGCATTGCGATATCCTCACCAGTCTTCCTGTCCTTGCGTGCCCAAGGCTTACCTTTGTGAAGCAGCGGCCGGGGCCTGGCCCGAAGTATAAACCCGACCAATGTCGGCTCCCCTGAGATTGATTGGGTTTTCTATTCGGAGCCCTTCACTGGTACGATATTGGGTTTTAATCCCGTCATGTTTCAAATCATCCGATCCGTGCGTAGGGACTAAAATATCCGATTAATTATGCATCAATCAGATAACACCTACGCTCGAGCATCCATGTCTTGACTCGTCATCTACTCCGTAGCCCAGTCCTTATTAATTTATCATGTCAACCTCGGTATTACTCCCATGGATGCAAATCTTCGAGAAGGGGCGATCTAGCCCTTCTCAAAATACTACCCCGAAGCTAGTGGTGCAGGGTCTGGAGCGCGACCCTGAAACTATCTACACGCCAAGCTCTCTTAGTACCGATTATCCGATCATGGCTGTGGGCCCCAATACCGTGTTCCGTGATCCATGCAGCACAGTTAATACAAAAACCAGCGAACGAGCCACCATCAAGCTGCCAAGAGGATCACTATCAGTCTACGGCTTCCTAACAACTTGATTACTTTATTACGTTCCACAATGAGATTCGAAATCGTTTTTACTTCCGCACTTGCGGCTTTTGTTCAATCTGCTTCGGCCGCTGGCGTCACTGGTGCCGCCGAGGGCTTTGCCAAGGGCGTTACCGGTGGTGGCTCAGCCAGCCCCGTCTACCCCACGACAACTTCACAGCTGGTCTCCTACCTTACCGACTCGTCTGCCCGAGTCATCATCTTGGACCGAACCTTTGACTTCACCGGCACTGAGGGCACCTCCACCGAGACTGGTTGCGCTCCTTACGGTACTGCTTCCGCCTGCCAGGTCGCTATCAACAAGGACAGCTGGTGCAACAACTACCAGCCCAACGCCCCCAAGGTCAGCGTCAAGTATGACAAGGCTGCGTTGAACCCTATTGTCGTTGGATCCAACAAGAGTCTTGTTGGTGTCGGCAGCAAGGGTGTTATCAAGGGCAAGGGTCTTTACATTGCCAAGGGTGCCAAGAACGTCATCATTCAGAACATTCACATCACTACCCTCAACCCTCAGTACGTCTGGGGTGGCGATGCTATTGCCCTGGATAACACCGACCTCGTCTGGATCGACCACGTCACTACCTCCCTGATTGGCCGTCAGCACATTGTTCTCGGCAACGGTCCCAGCAACCGAGTGACCATCTCCAACAACAAAATCGACGGTGCTACCTCTTGGTCTGCTACTTGCAACGGTTACCACTACTGGGGCCTTTACTTCACTGGCTCTGCTGATGTATGTATACTTACTTATCTCTTGTCTACCTAATGCTAACTCCTCGACTAGACCGTCACCTTCAAGAACAACTACATCTACAAGACCTCCGGCCGTGCCCCCAAGGTCGGTGGAAACACCCTCCTCCACGCCGTCAACAACTACTGGTACGACAACGCCGGTCACGCTTTCGAGATTGGTTCCGGTGGCCAGGTCGTCGCCGAGGGCAATGTCTTCCAGAACGTCGTTGCTCCTATCGAGACCTCCAGCTTCGCCGGCAAGCTCTTCTCCAGCCCTAGCACCTCTGCTAACGCCGTCTGCTCTTCTTACCTCGGCCACACTTGCCAGGTCAACGGCTTCGGAAGCTCTGGCACCCTTTCTGGCAGCGACACCGACTTCTTGGCCAACTTCAAGGGCAAGAATGTCGCTTCTGCTGCTGCTTACTCGACTGTCACTGGTCTCTCGACTAGCGCTGGATTTGGCACCATTTAAGTCTTGAGTCGAGCCAGCCAACTCTTGCATCTCAGTATATCTATTACTTAATCCCTAGATGGGATTTCTCTTTTATATATGTTTCCTATATAAATAGGAACTGACTGGTAGACAGGCTATCATAGTATAGCTATTAACACAAGTTATAGAAATATATATAATTTAATTATAAAATTTACTTATATTTTTTAAAATAACCTTAAGGTAAAAATTATAAAAATATATTAAATTAACCTCTAATATATAAATATCTTATTATATAAAAAATTACTTATAATTTATATTAAATCCCGTACTTAGGGGGTTAATTAATAATAAGTTATTTTTTTATTTATTATAAAAAGAGAATTATAACTCATAATTATATTATTATTGTAATTACTTTAGCTGTTACGGTTGCGCCTTCTAAGGACGTGATTCCTAGAGGTGCACGGTAGCCGTGATATACCGCGTTCGGCAGTCATGACCTTGATGGATCGAGGTCATAGGTGACCTTTTGGTCAAGTGGCCAATTGGCCTTGCTACCCTGTAGCCACTGCCTAGCTGCATACGTAACATTAGCTTTTTATAAATTAAATATTTATTTTAATAAAAGTATTACTAATAAATAATACTTAATTAAATATAATATTTTTATACATAATATTTAAGATATTAATATAATAATCTTTTTATTAATATAAATCCTAGGCTAGCTAACATAGGTTATTAAGCCCGCTAAGGACCTTAAGTCTCTAGATCATATCCCTAATCAGCGCACTACCGAGTTCGTCGATGGTTTAAAGGAGTTGCTCTGCGGTCCGGTCCCGGAGCAGGAGGCTAAAGTGTGGAAGCGCCTCTAGTCGCTGATGGGGTGGAGGGTTACACAATTTGATGATAGTATTGTCGGGCTTCCTAGTGTTGCAATTTGTGCCGGACAATCTGGAGTAGTGGTGGGGGTGATTTTCTGCGTGTTGATGGCTTGACTGCAAGGTGTGGTTGACTGGAGCATAGGACAAGGGGGAGGAACAGGGCGCACAATATTTTGACATATTTAGATATGAATATAGACATGATTTCCCAGTTCAAAGGGTATGCAGAATCCCCACTTCTTGTGCCAGCCATAACACAGGGTAGCGGCAACTGGGAGCAACTAGAAAACATCTATACTGAAGCCCACGAAGGGAACACGAAAGATCTGACAACAAACTTCTAATGACTTTTTATAGAGTAAGAAGTACAAAGACGGCTTGAATAAAGAAGTGAAAGGCGAGACCGCACGCGAGCTACGTGTTCTCCAATTGTCTCGACGATACTCGCTGGATGGGTGGCACCGTCGCGTAGTGCCGTGGCAACGCTCTCGAGGAAGAAGTCTTGCTTGATTTCTGGCGACTTCATAATCTCTGCTAACGGTTTCTGCCGCTCCATGAAGCAGCTATATATATATATATATATTGGCCTCGAGGTCAATGCGGTTCACCTTGTACTGTCCATTAGAGTCACGGACGAGCTGCTCGTAAAAGGCATCCACCTTCTCAATCTATGTCTTGAGCAGATCAAGCATCAGCTGCCCATACAACTAAGTCCGCAGGTTCAAAGCGCTCCCCTGGACGCTTTCAGCTCCCAGCCATCGATTTCAACATTGCTAACTATCTAGCCATCTGGGTGATGGTATTCAATCGAAAATTATGAGGACATAGTGGCGGAATTGGCTTTGTGTTGCTTGAGAACGTGCGACAAGAGCATATAAGGTTTGTTGGAGACGGCCGAGAGTTACATGTGTATTTTGGAGACCGCCTCGACCCCATTTTATTTCTCTTGCCGCCTTTCTCTAGGAATCGGGAGTGCCCCTCCTGCGCCTTCAGTCTCGGACTTGGCGGAGAGTCAGTCATTTGGGTACGTTCCGCGACCTTGGAGCCGCAGAAGCGTAGAAAGACGTAAAGGAGGGCAGTCCGAGCAGTTGATGCCTTCAAGTTTCCAATCCGAGTCAGTCTGCGCATAGTGCTCAAACGTCATGAGAGTATCCCTGGACGCGGCGTATCTCTGTGCACGCTAAGGATCGCTAACTTTTCATATTGCCCGTCTATATATATGATGAGCCCGCGTTCAAGTGAATAGGCGCTTTTGTCTACTAGAGGACTAATGAGCCACTAATCTCCCATGATTTCGTCACTCAAATATGACTCGTCCATCAACGCTAATTTCAGGACGAACCTAAATTGAGTCTTGGTAGCAAGACACAGCAAAGCGCCATGCTATTAAGAACGTCCCAGAAGACTATAGTCCGGTCCTTTGGCGGCCCTTTGTTAATCTCGATCATGAAGTCGTTTAAAGATAGCCGTGTGTAGGGGTTATGATGGAAGTAGGATATATCGCTCACTATATATCTAAGTAGATATACATAAAAATATTAATATATTTCGAGTTCTTAAATATTTTACATGCCTTAATGGGTTATAAATAAATAAGTCAGCCTTTATATTGACTCTATTTGCATGGCAGAATCTCATTATGGCTTGCATAAATATTATGCGACTTAGACTTAATGTCATACTTAAGTTGCAAAGCTAAGCATTAGAAGTTAGTCTAGGCTTATGACGCCTTTGATGGTATCTTTAGACTAAAACGCTAGACTTCTAGTACGCGGGGTTGGCCATGTGCTGCTTAAGCGCTTAGAGCTGTCCCTCTGCAACATCAGGCCTATTGTGAAGCTCGTCCACCATTTGGTGATGGCGTTGTGGGCGTTTCTCTAGTGGGTGAGAGGTGACGGGCGAGTTGTGCGCAAAAGGAGTTTTCTATACTCCAATAGAATTCTGTATACAACTCTTGAAGCACATATGAAACAACAAAACCCATAATCCAGATGGTCACAAGTATCGACGAGATGGCCCTTTCCGTGTCTAAGTAGCTAGTAAGGGATGGAGGACTTTCATCCCTGCCCCATTTACTCATCTCTCTCCGTGTCCTCGCCCTGCTCAGCCCGCTGTCTCACTCCGCCTTCAGAGAGACTCTCGAGATTCTCAGCCAGAAAAGACGGCACTGCGTCCGTCATTCCCCTGAAGAAGGGCTTGGTTGTGATCTCGCGTAGCTTTTTGGCGAGGACACGGCCCGAGAGGCGAAACAATCGGTCATCCCTCAACCCATGCTGGCGAGACCAGTCTGCGTTGAGAAAAATGTCGCCAACATGATGTACCTGCCGGAAGACGACTTGACCCTTTGTCTTCGCTGCTGCGATTTCTTCCAGGGCCAGAGAGGTGTACCACGACGCTTGTGGAGAGTTGGCCTCGTAGAGGAGAATACCCGGGTATCTCAAGGTCTGCCCATATACATGATATCCGTCTGAGCAGCTCCCTGGACAAAACCGAGTTCTGTATCATCGTTGCTGAAGACAGCCCTGCCCCAGGGGGTTGTTGAAGAATGGGGCAGAAATGTTGTATCCCAGAATGGTTTAGCTCTATCGATACACCGGAGGGCTCTCACTTCCGAAAAGTAGTCTCTAATTCAGTCATGTCCATCGTAGTGCGAGGACGGAACCGGTAGTGCTGGTACGACTCGAGGTTGACCACTCCCCGGCAGCACCATTACGGAAAAAGGTATATTTCTTGGCAGGAAGAAAGTGTCTAGCCACCCACTCAAAGTCTCGGAGGTCCTTAATATCCGTCAAATTGGGTAGAAAATCAGCAGGGAGATCACCGAGAACATGATTGAGGCCATGGTCTGGTTCATTGAGGCAGAGACAGGCTGCCAGGGCGCCTTGGGCGAGGCTAAAGGCCAGAAACTGGGTCTCATCCGCCAGGGAAACATGGATTCATAAACTTAGGCGTATGCGCTATCCTGATAGATGTATTTAAGTGTTCCGAGGACGCTTTTTCGACCTGTCCGGTAGTTGACTCTCCGACGTATTTCCATCACGGTGGTTCCTGTTGCCCCTATTACCGCCCTGCCTCTGCGCCATCATTCCACCTCGCATCTCAACCTTTTTCGTCTTGATAGCGTCTGCCAAGGCAACAAAGTCTTGGCCCCATACATCACTCGTGACTGTCTCATCCAGAACGCAGAAGAAGCGCCCCCCTTGTATCCGCCCCGAGTTCTTCATCATCCATTGATCAAGCTTTTCCTGAGTGACTGTAATACCGGTGCATATCAAGAGCAGGAGAAATTTAGTGCCCGTCCAATGAGTCAGTTCCTCGTCTCGGCCGCTTTCCCTGGTGCTGCGGTGCCAGTTTGAGTCGATAAGTGTTTCCATGGCAGCCTCGAACTTGGCACTTCGACCGGTTTTGACCTAGGTAGGGTGTGTGAGCAACACTTGAACTTCAGAAAATCCAAATCGAGCAGGTTAAAACATACCTGTGCCGCTACCACAATCGTTTCTGATGGGCTAAAAGGCTGCCGTAACTTTCCATGAGGCTCTTCCTCTTCTTTCCCTATTGCTGACCGGTTCTCCAAGATGAACACCAGATCAGGTCCAGCCATGATGTTAGGGAACATGAAGGTCGGGATTGAGTGGTGACCCTCCGTCCGGTATAACCTCATCCAGTCCCAAATTGTGCTTGGGGTGTGGTAAGTATATACCGTTGGCTCCCTGGGTAGCAGCGTAAGGTTGTCTGTCCTGATGACTGACCCGAGTTTCGATATGGGCGTGCCTTGCTGTGGATTGAGTGAGACCGACCCAGCCAGGATCTTCAATAATGCCTCACGACGGGCAGATCCATTCAAGAGGTCAGGCAAAGTAGACACATGGTCCTTTTGGTATCGAAACATGTGGTCGAGAGACTGAGTATAGTGTCAGTAAAAAGAAACCTAGATCTATTCAGGTATATCTCGGGAGATGAAAGCTCACCATTGCCACAAACCATTCAGTAGCCTTTCCAAACATGGCCTGGACTTCATGGTCATCTTGCGTATCCACTAGCCACTGCCGCATGAGATTATGATAGTCCTCTCCGCCTTCTGTACGGAGATACTCCATAATAGCGTGCACTGCTATGGGCTCTGCGAGTGTGTACTTGATAGTCTCCCCGTCTCGTTCAGTCAAGGCAAATCCATAAGTGACCAGCTCAGCGTAGCTTTGATCTTGGAATATTGTCGGTGTGCTCATGATCTCGGCTCGAATACCGGCCCGGAATAAATCCCGGACCAGTTGCGCTTTTCCAGCTGCCTTCATCTTGCGAATTTGTTGCTTGAGCGCCTCCACTGCTGCTCCGTTGGTCTTGTTCCTTGCTTGGTCTATCATGGCTCGAATCTCCGCCAGGGATGCGTTCTCAGAAGTCAATTTTTGAGACAGTAACATGATTTCCTCGATGTAGATAGTCGATCATCGATAACGGCCACGATGGCCGACGCTGCGTGATGTTATGAGTTGCCGGATGTACAGATTTCTCAAGTGCTCGTGGAAAGTCAACGCCAGGCCATGAAAGTTGCTATCCAAGGCCACTGGATTGGTCGTTTCGTTCAAGACCGCACTGGACACCTCATCGATACTGAATTTTCCGGGTTCCCCTAGTAATCGAATCGCTTGCTGGAAGAATGGTTGCAAAGATACAGAATCGCTACCAGAGGAAGCCGTCAGAAGCTGAAGTGCCAGGGCCGAAACAATCATCTCTGAATCTGGACAATCCAAAGCAGCCTCCAGGTCGGCAAGCAAATGCACATATTTGCTTGGGCTTTCTCTTGGCTTCCGGTCCATAACAAGCCGACAAATTTGACCAAACATTTTTAACATGTCTAGTAATGGAGCGACGTCCAATGGTTTCTGGAGCCATTTGTGAACTTGCGCAAGCTCGAGCCCGTCGCCAGAGTCTTGTAGAGGTAGCGGTCGGCCGCTTCGACTCAAGAGGGGCAGTCGAGACGCCCTGTGGGCATCCGCTGAGCCTTGAGTCCTTGAAATTTCCGATATCGTATCAGCCAAATGTTTCTGGTAAAGGCTCCAGAACTCTTCGTCAGAAGACACCAGTGGAAACATGTTGTGTACAAGATATGATTCCCAACAGTCCACAGGAGGCTCATCGACACCCCAAGAACCTGTGAGAAAGTGGGCAAGCATTTCTCTTAGCTTCTCCAGGTTGAGAGAAGTTCCTGAAATCAGTAGAATCGGGTTGATGGTTGGCATATCGTCACCCATCTGCCATGGTGCGTCTTGGCCTGTAGAATCACCCTCATCCTGATCAGACTGTTGCTTCCCCGGAACCACTCTAGCAGCAAGCGGTTCATCTCTTGATAGAGCGTAAAAATACGTCAGAGAGTTGTACAAGTGGCCAAACATTGCGGAGGCTTGGGGGTTGTCAATGGTCGTCTGGGCCTCGTCAATACAGTAACATAATGGAAGCCCAGAAGGCTTCCAAAATCGCTCTTCGAGAAGCGAATAACACCTTGGTACCAAATGTCCGGGTATTTCTGCGTCGAGAAAGGTTTTAGCGTCTATTCCCAGGTACCCTGTATCGGCGAGCCGGAAGAGCCTGTACAAGGCGTCAAACGGGTCAAATGCAGCACATGATATCTGCAGCCAGAGCCACTCGGTTGGCGTTGCTGAGGGGCGGCGAAGTAGAAACTCGCAAAGTAGGGCATTCCGAGCAACTATGATTGGCTGAAACACGTTGACGTCTTCAGTATCCCAATTCGGGTCAATCTGAGGATGGTGCTCAAACATGGTGTAAGTATCCCTAGACGCGGCGTATCTCTGTGCACCCAGAATATCGCTGCCTTCTCGCCCTTTTTTCTCGGTGGAAGTAATCTTTGTTGGCTCAAGATTTGGGGACAGCATGTAGAATCCCCAGTGTCGCTGCAAGAGTTCAAATATCTGACGAGTCTTGCCCGTGCCAGCAGCGGCAAACAGTACATGGACAGCGCGAGTCATCTCCTTCTTCTCATCACGATCCTTAACCTTGTCGTTTTGCAACCGTTCGATAAAATCTAAGCTTGAGGAATCTTCCTTTAGGTCAGCCATCTCGGGCATGTCTGAGATCGCAGCGTCCAGGTAGGCCCATGCCAGCTTTTCCCATTGCTCTTCCATATATACCATGAGCCCGAGTTCCAGTGGGTAGGCGCTTTGGGCTTTCGGAAGCCTGATAAACCATAAATCCTCTATAGTATCGTGATCAGAATATGACTCGTCCATCAGCAGTAATTTCAAAACGAACCTAGGTTGAGTCTTTGTAGAAAGACACGGTAACGCGTCAGGCTGCTCAGAATAGTACTGTGAACCAGGTTGTGGTCCGTTGGCGGCCACTTATTCATCTCCGCCATGAAATCATTCAAAGATATTCGTATGTTGGGGTGGTTCCTGTCTCTCGGTGGAGCCCGACTGGTGTACGTGTTCCAGAACCGCCCCTTGGGGTTGATCAAAGAGTCACAAAGCACCATGAAATCATCAGGTTCTGTACCCAAGGCTTCCCATAGCATAGCGCTTATCTTAAAATCCCAGGCATTTGGCGGGGTGCTACAGGCATATAGTCGGCCTTGGTAGAATTCTTTGTCATTCAGAAGATATGGCAAAAGGTGATCCAATGGGTGCGAGGCGTTTTGGGGGACGGGGTACGGCTTCAGACAACGGAGGTCTATGCGTAGTTTATAGCGGCAAAGAAATAAGTAATGGCATCTTTTTTTATAAATTTCGACTGGGTCGTTCATTGTATGCGCGAATAGGTGGTCGATACTCTGAAGTTGTGAGGTTATGAGGACAAGTAGATCGGTAACAGGAAGCAGCAAGAGATGCCTATCCGAGGCAACAGGCATCTGACCAGTCACATGAGCGGAACGGATTAATTGTCGAGGCTGATGGAGGACCTGTTGGTTGTTGTGCAAGGGTTTCTCCCAACACATGCGGGATGAGCCCATTCTCATCCTATCAGCGCGACTAGAGAATTGGGGCAGGGGCAGATGTCCACCATCTCCAGATTTCAGCGTAGATCCTCCCTGTAGGCCCCTCCCACAGGCAGGTAGAGAAGCCTTCAACCTCGGACCATAAAAAGATGAAAGAAAATGCTTCGAGGCCAATATCTGCTGCCACCTCGGCAGCCTCCTCCCTCCCCGAACCGAGCCAATAGGCACCCGGCACGTGGGGATCCACGAACCCATATTTCAAGCATCAAGGGGCGAGAAACGTTTGAATAAAGTTCTTTTTCCCCACTAACCCAAATTCTCGTGCATCCAACCCGGGCCCCCGATGAACGGAGAAGACATGTCGAAACGCAATCTTCTCTTGTGTTTTGATGCCTTCGGCACCTTGATCAGACCTGCTCGCCCTGTTGTGCAGCAGTACGCAGAGATTGCGAGGCAGTGTGGCGTGACTGATTTTGATGATCATGAACTTCAGTCTTCGCTGTTGGCGGCCGTCAAGAAGGAGGCTGCAAAGAATCCCAACTATGGAAAGGCGACTGGTCTAGGCGCGACCAAGTGGTGGACCAATGTAAGTGCCTAAAAGGTTCACAACTCTGCCGGTCGAGGTCATTAGAGCTGATTCCTTCAACAGGTCATCCACAATACCTTTACACCCCTAATTCGGAATAATCAACCCCTGCCAAAAGAACTGGCTCCAGCGCTTCTCCATCGATTCGCAACCAAAGACGGCTACGATACCGAGCCAAACCTGGTGTCCGCCCTCAAGGCTCTCAGACGAAAAAGGTCGCAATTGCATTTCGACGAAGTCGTAATTGGAGTCGTTACAAACTCTGACGATCGCATTCCAAGCATTCTCTCATCACTGGGTCTCGACGTGAGCCCCCTGCGATACGGCACGGAGGTGGATCCGAAAGAAGTCGAAGGACAAGAATATGACATTGATTTCCACTGCATGTCATATGATGTTGGTGTTGAGAAGCCAGACAAGCTCATTTTTAATGCCGCTGAGCTCATGCTGGCCGAAATCATCGCCATGCGAAATGGCAAGAGTCCAGCTGAAGCCAGGGCGGACACTGAATCATGGCAAAAGGTTCATGTCGGTGATGAGCATGCAAAAGACGTCGTCGGAGCCGCCAATGCCGGTTGGAAATCGGTTCTGCTCGATGGCGAAGAGGAAGCTGCCACTATTCCCAGGCTAGAGGATCACCCAGATCACACACTCGAGAGGCTTTACAAGGAGAACGATGTTGTCAAGGTCGATTCCCTGCAGAACTTGATCGCATGGCTTACAAACGATGTCCCCATCAAATGAGAAGAGGGCACATGATGAGATTGGAAGACACCACATGTTGAAGCTATCGCAGTATAGAGATCAAGAACCAAAGACAAAGTCCACAACGGATAGAGGTCTAGAAACAGTATCTCCACTCAATCCAATAGAATAAGAGAAACAAGAGTGGTAAAAACCCTCCTGCTCATATCTCAAGTCGCAATTTTATCGCTTTGGTGGAGGCGATGGGCCGGTTGCCCAATTGGGCCGGATAAAATGATTCATCGTGAATCACGCCTTTATTTGGAACGTCTGTGGGTTTTTGGATGGGTCGACGTCAACTTCTTCCTCTTCAATGTTATATATCTTTCACTTCTCCCAATGCGGCATATCTCAACTGACTATTATTCATTGTGACCAGACCATCAGGTTCAATTCTTGACCAAAACACCACCGCCTCACACTCACTGTTCTATCATGGCTATCGACATCTCGGTTATCGAGTCGGTGAGACTCAACTCGTCCAGCGAAGAAAAAGTCATCGCACTCTCTCTTCTGGACTGCACGACAGCCAACTTTTCCTATGGCAGCGCCATTTGGCTATACCAGCCCCCAAAGCTGCCCGAATCCGACAAGTTCAATCTCGGGTACCATCTCCGCGAGTCTTTGGCCCTCACCTTACAAGCCTACCCCCAATGGTCAGGTCATCTCAAAGTCGTGAACAAGACCGATGGCGTTGGTCCTCCTGAAGCGCAGCATCTTCCTCCTCATGCGCGACGATTTGGACGTATCTACGCGCACTTTGGAACGGCCACGGACCCTGGAGTCGAATTTGTCTATGCGAAAAGCTCTGCTACTCTTGACTCTATCTATCCTACGGATCGACCTTTGAAGCAGCCTTTGTGGTCGTGCGAGACGGCGACTTTTCACAGTTTCTTGGCCGCCACGACTCTCGCGCATGCTCTTCAGCCTAATATTGTGGATGAAGCTGGGCGGCTCAACCCTCTCATGGCAGTTCAGGTCACAGAACTTGCTTGCGGGGGCTATGTTGTTACTGTCAAGGGCACGCATCCTCTGGCAGATGCGACAAGCTTCATCTCCCTACTCAAGGACTGGGCCGCCGTCAGCCGATCAGTCCTGGAGAAGAGCGCTCTTCCTGCTCTTACACCTCTTTTCGATCCAGCGCTGCTTGACAACCAAGCAGCCGGTGACATCGACGCCGAAGAACCAGACGAGGGAATTCTTCAAAAGGCCAAGGGTCTGCCAATACATAGATACGATTGGTGGGCTTCGGCAGCAACTTGCCCATGGCCATTCAAGATCCCACCTCCGTTTGATACTGAGGAACAAACACCAGCGGGCGAGGTGATGCCCTGGGTTGAATGGGATCTTGCCTCTCCAGTATCCAACTACGTCGTTCATCTGAACCGAGACCAAGTTGACTTTCTCTGGAACAAGGCCAACAAAAATGCCTCGGAAAAGCTTAGCCGGCACGATGCAGTTCTGGGACATATATGGTCCTGCATCGCACGTGCTCGCGGCTTACAAGCCGACGATGGCCCCGTACACTGCGATCTCGTATACGGGGTGCGTCCATCTTTCCAGCTGGGGAGCGAGTTCCAAGGATCTCCATGCATGATGATGAACGTGGAATTGCCAGGTTCCAAAGTGGCAGACGAATCGAACTTGAGCGCTGTCGCTACTCAAGTGCGCCAGACGCTTAAAGTGATTACCGACAAGGACAACATGGCCGCCCATCTTTACAGCATAGCATACGAAAAGTCTCCCCAGCGGATATGGCAGGCTTTTCTGGGACGACGACACATTTTAGTAACGACCTGGGGCCGGGCAGGTATTTATGATATCGATTTCGGGCTAGGATCCGAATGCAGCTACGCTGAGGGTGTGGTCCCTGAGATGGATGGGAATATTCTCATCAAGGAGGCTCCTGGGAAGCCTGGGTCTTACTGGACGGACAACGGCGTCGATATCTCTATCCATATCAGGGCAGAAGATATGGAACGGTTGATCAAGGATCCGTTGCTTCTCCCGGAGGCCTCCATCTTAGGTGGACAGTGAGCTCTGAGGTTGTAGTTTCACGTCTATCAGATCATGGTCTCAACGCCACAGCAATCTGTTATCATTTTATCTCAGCAATAGAAGCACCCATTCCGCTAGAATTCTACAACGTAATTGGCCGTTTGACATTGGGTCATGTTGCAATCATCGCGCGTTAGTGCCGTCCCCTGAACTTGATTGGTCGTGGTCCTGCATTGTGGTGATCTCATCATCGTCATCCTACCTACGTAAACACCACACCTAACCGACCTTGATTTCAGGATCGAGAACTTGTTTATCACAACATCACTTTTTTTCAGCTTCCCATCCCATAACTATACACAATCACTGTCTTTCCACGGTCGCAATTGATATCATCAATCCAGCATGTCCATTAATGAAGAATCAGCAAACCACAAAGACAAGGAGAAGAAGTCCAGATGGAAGATCTTCTCCTCCTCAAAGGACAAAGATAAGAGCAAGGACAAAGAAAAGCACACCAGCCTGGAGCCTCCGGTACCCGACGTGGAGGCAAACTCGGGCGATTCTACCTACGGCAGCAGTGAACCCAACAACTCCCTCACGACAGAAGCCGAGACGAGTGCCCCAAGGAGTGCCAGCAATACCAACGCGGAGATCCAGAACCCCTCGTCGTATACCAGCCCCACCATCAGACGAGAGACTCACACGAATCCCAACACTGGGCAGACAATAACCACGACTACAACAACGACAACCACCACTACGACGGTTAGCAATGCCAACGGGACTGTGTCTACGATCGAGGAGCCTCGTCCACCCTCCGAGCTGCCAACAGTCAGCAATCAGGATTTGCCACGCACAGCCACTCCCAGGCAGCCAGACCAGCAGCCAGACCGAGAGCCAACACCCCAGGACCAAACAATGTTGACGCCAACGGGTCGACGACCGAGTGTCGAGACACCAGGACGTCGAGTTATCCCTCCTCGCGAGCCAATTCCCGTGCCGAGCCCCATCGAGAACGTCCCAGTCATCCCAGAACGCGATGCAAGAAGAAAGTCCACCGAGATCCAACCAAACAACACTGAAGGGCTGTATCCAGCTCCCCTCAGCAGTCCTAGATCCCCCGTCAACTTTTCCCACCCGTCACCAAAGTCGACGATACAGAATCTTAAATGTGCAGCTGCCGGTATCCACGTAAGTTCCCCAAAAGACAATGAGGGCAACATGCTAATCCGTTGATCACTCCAGGGCGCCGGCGAAACCCTTCGTGGGACACTCAACTCGACCGTCGACAAGCGCTTTGGCTCAAATCCACAAGCCATGGAAAAGAACCAGGCAGCTATCGATAAAGGGCGGTACGAGATTGAGAACATGCGATTCTTTCGCCCCAATGAATATTGGCAGCAAGACCATGAGAGCCGGCCGTACACGAATGAAGCCCCGTACGTACAAGGTCCTCACAATGAACCACCTGTGGTCGCGAGTTCAAGTACAGCAGATACAGGGGAACCATCACACCGCAGCAAGTTGGCAAATTTCTTCAAAGGGTCGAGTCATTCCTCTGGTCAAACTGATATGAACAACCCCTCAAAGTCGCCTCCACCTGAGAGAGCAAGGCTTAAGAAGAGGAGTAGCTCTAGATTGGCCCATGCTCGGCTGGGTGCTGTTGGTGAATAGTGGAATACGTCTTGGATTGATGCATAATAATTCGGTGTCGTTGCAAATCGATGCTTCTAGTGGACCTAGTACATGGATCCGAACTATATACAAACCTATCCCTAGCATGAAATCAGAAGAAACAACTTAACTCGCTTTGACAGATTCCTAAGGCACGCCTAAAAGCGAAGGGGAAGACTTTCTTTTTACACCAGGTTGATGACGCAGGAGCAAAGGTGAAGCCCCTCTCAACCTTTGTTGTGTCGATCCTTGGGTTCTGATCCCGATACCTATTGAGGCTGTTGTTTGTGTGTAAGAGCTGGCTAGACCTCTTCCAGTAACTATTCCGATGAGACGAATTGGAGTCTATTGTTGTTTGATGTCAGCTTACAAGATTACCTAAGACGAGGCCGTGCTTAATCGCCCCGCTTCCCTCAGATCTGTTTGATTCAGCAGAATGATAAAGACTCAACTTGCCTCAGTCAATCCCATACCCAAACTCTACACAATACAACGCCGCTCAAATCAAGAACAATGGCTCAGCAAAGCATCCACAGTTTCTACCGCGTCTGGTTCACCTGCGTGGACCCCCTCACCCTGATCCCAACCGTCTACGCGCTCATCTACACGCCCGAATTCATGCTCGAAGGTCTCATTCCACCCAGCATGGCCGTCTACAACCCAATCGAAGGCTTCTTCTACCACCAGCTTTCAGCCCTCTACGCGTTCGTGGGAATCATGCTCGGCGGTATCCTGCGCGTCACATCTGACATCAAGGTGTGGAGAATCATTGTCGCAGGAGTCTTGCTTATCGATGTCTCTATCCTGGCTAGCGTGTATGTCAGTCTCCAACGACAGGGGAGACTCGAGATGGAAAAGTGGCGTTGGCAGGATTGGGGGAATGTTCTGTGGACGGGAGGAGTGGCTGTCATTAGAGGTCTGTTCTTGGCTGGCTTTGGAGCTGGACGCAAGGGAAAGACAGCTTAAGGGAACCATTGTTGATGAGGCAACATGGTTTTTGGAGCGTTGTATGTAGTGTCGAAGTATGTTGCAAGGAAATTCTCAATCTGGCTTCACGGCAGTCTAGTCAGCCCGTGTTCCTTAGAGAGGCAAATGCACAGTTGATATTAGAAGATAAATGTTGCGAGCCAAGCAAGATCGAATCCAACTTGCTCGTAAAGGTTGATATTAAACGTGTAATTCTCTATGTATATTACAATATGGCAGTATCCATGCCTGGATTATGTATGTCTTGTCTGATCTCGAGGAGCTCCAACTCTCCCGGACCGTTTAGAAAGGAACAGGGACATTGCGCTCAAGATATCCCCTCCAAGTGGGCCTCTGGCGCTTAGAAGGAGCATCAGCACTCTTCTGAAGATCCTCAATGGCACTGGCCCACTTGACAAGCTCAGCCTCAGCAAAGGCAGTCTGCATAATAGCCAGACCAAAGGGCATGCCGGACTCGGAAGAGTAACCACCGGGGATGGTGATGACGGGGTATCCAGCTTGGGCAGCGATCTGAGGAGCCTGAGCGACCTGAGGAGGAACGAGAAGACCGGCGAGCTTCTTTCCATTGTAGTTCAGAGCGTCGTCAATACCCTTGCGGCAAGAAGACACGCAGAACTCGAGAGCCTGGAAGTAAGTCTCGTCCTGCTTTCCCTTGGTCTCGAGAGAAGCCAAGAATCCGTCCTGTCCAGAAGCAAAAGCGGGATGACCCTTGCCATCCTTGTAAGGATATCCACCCTCAGTGCCGTCAAACTCCTTGTTGAACTTGACGATATCCTCCAGGCTCTTGACGTTGGTGTTGCTGACCTCGGACAGATACGTCTTGATGTTGTTGTAAAAGTCAACCTTGATGTAGGTGTACTCGGACTCGTTGGGGAAACCTCGGACGGTGCCGTAGTCCCAGTTCCAGCCGTCTGGGCTGACGAGGGTCTCGTAGTTGGTAATCTCGGTACCGTTGATGACGGTGGCGCCGGCAGATTTGATAAGATCGACAAGCTCAAGAAGCTGCTTCTGCATATCCTCATCGGCGTACACCCAAAAGCTCTCCCAAGGAAGACCAAAGACGGCGCCCTCGAGAGCCTTCTTGTCAGTAAGATACTGCGCATAGCCGCCCCGGGGAGTCTTGCCCTTCTGAGCAAGGGTGTAGTTGTCGCGCTTGTCGACTCCGTAGATGCCGTCGAGAACGAGGGTGGCGTCCTTGACGGTGCGGGCAAAGGCGCCGACGGAGTCCTGGTGCTCACTCTCGGGGATGACGCCAGCGCGGGAAGTCAGGCCGACAGTAGGCTTGAAGCCGACGAGGGCGTTACGGTTGGCGGGGTTGATGACTTGAGAAGTGTTAGTCTTGATCGTGCATCCGTTTTACTTGTACTTACCACTGCCATCAGTCTCAGTGCCCAGAGAAAAGGCGATGGCGTTGGCAGCAACACCGGCACCGCTACCAGAAGAGCTACCACCAGGGTTCACAGTAAAGTTGTACGCGCTGCGAACCTGACCACCACGAGCAGAGTAACCCTCAGAGTAGTCATTGCTACGCATATCAGCCCACTCACTAAGAGCAGCCTTGCCGAAAAGCACAGCGCCAGCTTCACGGAGCTTCTTGACGACGTGCGCATCGCGGGGCACGACGCTACCGAGGAGAGCCCAGCTACCGGCGGTGGTCTCCATGCTGTCCTTGGTTCCGATGTTGTCCTTGACGGTAAAGGGAATGCCGTGGAGAGGACCGCGGACCTTGCCTCGAGAACGCTCGGCATCGCGCTCGGCGGCGATGGCGAAGACGTCGGGGTTGACCTGCATCACGGAGCTGAGGCGACGTTAGCATTGCTTCACATAAAGAGACCAATATTGCGCGACGTAAAAGATGCGACGTCATTGGCGATCATGGCAAACCTCAAAACTTACTTGATGTACTCCTGGGTCTGGTAAGTCCGGGTGAGATAGCAAGTCACCAGCTGCACAGAAGTGAGCTTGCCTGATCGCATCGCCTTTTGCATATCATCAATGGTAGCCTCCTCCAGCTTGAAGCCATTGCACTTCCCCATGGGGAACAAATCCGCAGAGCCAGCATTCTTCTGCAGAGGCAGCAAATTAGGCGCGTACGAGAAGAGAGGCTCAGTGGACGGCTTAGCTGCGAGAGCCTGCGCCGCAAGAAGGCCAGCGGCCAATTGCAACTTGGGAAGCATGATGAAGTACGATGCGATGCGACAAAAGATGCAAAAAAGAGAAGGAAGTTCGATGTTAAAGATCTTCCCTGGCAAAGGAACACAACAAGGTTCAGTCGGCGCGGGTGGCGGCGGGTTCCAGAGAGAATTTGTAGCACCCACTCCCACTACGAGAGCGAGTGATTTCCCTACCCTTGCCCACCCACGCCAAGGGTTCGCCGTCCGGGGGTTCCATTCCAGGGACAGGGGGCATCTTCTCGAGATTCCCTTCCCTTGCCGTCGGGGAACTTGAGGATCCGTCGGTAGACAGGCTGCCTACCGTCAGCTGACGTAGCTAGTGCCAGCTGACGGACGCCCTTCCGCAGCGGATGAGCTTGCCGATGAGGGTCCCTCTAGCGGGAAGCGCTCATCGGGAATGAGGCCATTACGACTCTTGATAGTGGGGTTTTTAACTTTTGCTCAGCCTGAAGGGACAAGGGTTGTGGCGATTGCAGGGATCAAAAGCTGACGAACAGTGATGGAGATGGAAGACTCGGCATGCTTTGGGATTGTCCATGCCGGATAAATGGCCATGTTTTCTGCAAGGTACGGATTGATCTTGCATTAAGCCAAATTATTCTGCGCATTAATCGCGGCGCAGTGCAATCAGCGTCCAAGGACCACAAACAGAAGGGTGCACAGTGTCAAGATACGCTCGTAAACATGTTGATATCGACTGCCAATCAAACAAATAGATCATCCATTTTCCCAAATCCACGCTCATGAATCATACAAACATCGCTCTCTATTCAGATATCACTGGCTTTTCCACGACGACTCTCCGTCACTCTGCTGTCCCCGCTGACTATCCTCCTTTATGCGGAAATCCACACTGACCAAGATACCATCCGCACTATTCTCGCTCTGATTATCCCTCTGGTTCTTAGTCCTAAACGCATTTATCCCCTCGGCCGAAGTATCTCTACTCGTCAGGACGTCGTGTTCGGGTCGAAAGTTGAGCGATCGGAGGGCGTGGCTGCGGCTGTTGCTCGTGGGCTTTCCGTATCGAGAGTTGCCGTTGCTGTCTCCGGATGTGACGTCTCGTCGGAGGATGAACTTGTCGACCAGGGGTTTTAGGCCTGGTACGGATAGGGCGATGAGTGTTGCGCCGATCTCGCTGACTTCGATTGCCAACATGGGGTTGTCTTTAGCTGTTAGCTTTTGTGTATAAAGTGTTGGTGGTGGTACTTACAGGCCCAGGACATGTCGGCATTCCATTGGCCTTCGATAACGAAAACGAGACGTGTGATCGAAATGGCAATGACCCTGTTCCATCGTCAACATCCAGAGTCTCAACAGTAGACCATCATCAAGGCGACTCACGATGTACCCGGCAAGAGAATACACGCAAGCTGGATCTTGCGCTTGCGAGGCATCTCAAGAACCCGAAGCATAACGACCGGAATACCAAACAGCAGAAAGTCGCAGAGCAGCGAAACCGACGAGTTAACGCTATACACGAGTCCCCATTGCAGACATGTGTACTTGTCGAATCCCGGCTGAAATTCGTACGGCCACAGTCCAGTGACGGGGATGCAGTGGAAGACGAGGAGGAACAGCTGTGGGAGGTATCCGGCGATCAAGATACCCATGACAATCTTGATGGCAAGAAGAAGTCGGTCGTGAATGCTGCATAGTCGGTAGTAGAATGCGAGACCGGAGATTCGGCAGAAGAGGAGTGTCGTCGTGTAGATGATGTGGGCGGCAAAGTCGAGGACTTCGGTCAGTTCGATCGTTGGCATATCGAGAACATATTGAATGTATTCAAAGTGTCGTCCAGATCCCAGATTGATGAGCTTGATACACATGCCCACGAAGGGGATGTAGCAAAGCTATGACCGAGTCAGTTGAGCCATCTTGACTGGCACGAGAGATCGGCGGTCGTGGGTCAAGCCAGGGTGAGGAAGTCGACCAGAGCGACTCCCTCTAAGCATCATGAAGAAACACTTACCCATGATATCAACGTCAATGTATCGTCGAGTCCAAATCTTCGGATGAGAAATGCTCTCGATATGAGTCGTCCAAGAACAACGAGACTCGTCAACACCGTCACAAAGACAATTCCCGCAATGGCCGGAGCATCCTTGGTCTGGTTGAGATAATCAGCCGTAATACCCTTGGGAACCCGCCCGTCGGCAATGGCTCTAGCCACATCAGAGTCCGACATGATGGAAAGAAAACGAGCGTATGGTTGTTATATTTGCTCAGAGTCAACCAACTCCAAGAAAGGTCTCCATCAGGAAGAGACAAATGCCCAGGAGATGAGACACAGGACCGCCAAACCCTTATACCAAGACCACTCAAACACTACTACCTCCCAGAATGCACCGCGTCAGGCCAAGCTGCGCACTATCAATGCAAGCTTGACCTGTCCAGTTTTTTTTCCTTTCTTTTCTGGCTATCGGTACAAGAGCCCACACACACCCGACTCTAGAAGCCGCCCTCGATGGGCGGCTTCCCGCACCGTACCGAATCAGTTCAAGACCAGGGGGGGACCACACACACACCTCGCCTGTCCTTCTTTTTTTCTTCCTAACCAGTGCTAGCGGAACGAAAAATGTCTTACTCTTCACCAGTGACAGTCACGGCACACGGTAAGTGGAGGAGAAGGACCTGTCTGGTCGCTCTCCCGGATGCGCGAGACGGTCGGAAATTAAAAACGGCGCAAACTCTAACATCCCGCTGCATTGGAAACTGGTTCCGTGGGCTGTGCGAGGCCGAGAATGGCAATAGTTCTCAGGGATGGAGGCACAGACAAGCTCTCCGGTACAAGGCTTGCCAAGCTGATTATCAGGTCATGGCCGTATGGGTTACATCAAGAGCCGTTTCATGCTCGACATTATTTCTTCTTTGACAGGACCATTCCCACAAACAAAAGAACCCTGGGCTGCATGCCAGACAATGATGAGCGCCTTGACACATTACCCACTTGAACCTGTCTAGTGCCATGGTAACCCTGGCGATTGGCGCAAGGTACGAAGGAGGATCATCCCCAGCGGTGCCATTCCGCTGGGAGACAAAGTGGATTCAGGTCTGTTGGTTTGCTTCCCGCGGTTGCTTGGTTCCTGTCAGCGTCTGCCATCCATCTTTTTGCATGTCACTCGAGTTTGCGTATCGCCGCCTCAAGACCATGAAACCTTGAAGCAAGCCACATATGTACGACCGTTGCATTTGTTGCTTTTTGTCGACTCACCCTCTTTATCAGCGGAATATCGGTCCTTGTCAACTGTGCTGTGCCGCAGGTTCAACACTTGGCCTCACGTCAGTCTCCGTTTCCTTTCTTTTCGTATCCTCCATTCTTTAATCCACGTGAAATCTCGAGTCTCGCCCTCGGTCCCCGGATCGCTCGGTTCATCCCTGTATCCACTCGGTGCCAGAAACATCAAAAACCGCGTCAACATCCCCCCTAGTCATATCCGACCCCTAGTCTCTCCACCCATGGATCCAATCCTCCCGGCTGTCAATCATGGCCAATGTCTCCTTCGCCCTACCAAGTGGATTCCGCGCTCGAGCCTCTCCTCGGTCTAGAATACCGCGAAGCAAAGCATCTTTTAGTCACCATGAATCGAGTCTTGCCTCCTCAAACGGGCAATCCACGGCCGCTAGCCATTTGACTTCTCCTTCGAGACTGGTGGTGGCCGCTATGATCGCTAGCACACCCGGCACAAGGAGCTAGCAGAACGCCCGATGGATTTGGCGCAGCCCCAAGAACGTAATGAGTCGCTGCTTAGCGTTTGATGGGATTGATAAAATCGGCATTATTCTCGTAGGATCCATTTCAGCTACAAACTTTCCGTATGCAGCTGCTTGTCTGGGAAAAGCTTGTCGCAGGGAGTCTTGGTCAGTGCCCTTGGATGTCTTCTAGAAGCCGCGTTCAAGCGAGGTGAGGCGCATTCCAGTGAAACGGGAAGAGAAACTATATAAGTCAAGCCAAATCTACTTTCAATATTTGGCCGAAGTTACATCTCATGTGAGGCAATTGTGACAAACAGAAATATTTTCCTGCCACGAGCCTCACACCCAAACTCATTATTGTGCTACTGATAGCAAACACAGATGAGTAGTAACATCTTTTTTTTACTGCGAGAGCATTGCTTTTGATTCATTTACCCATGAGTAGAATGCAACGGCGAGCTGAAAAATGAAAGAGACGACTGCATATTGAGCCAAAGTCGAGCCGTGCGGCATAACAACCGACTGAGGGCAAGCGACAACTTTTTTGAGCAAAGATCAAAGATTCAGTCAGAATAATAAGAAACCAGATTGCGCAAGTACGGGTAGGATACTAAGTCTGACCGAGACATTAAGAATAGAAATGGACGGAGAGCGGATGGAAAATGAAATTGCTTTGGTGACAACTGCTCAATCAAGGTCATTATTCGTCTTCCAAAAGCTTGAGCAAATGAAAAGAGACCATGGCATACCCTTCATTGGCAAATAAGTTTATGCAGAGAATGTTCTTCATCAGGACCGATATCTCACGCACCAGCTTAGCTTTTCAACACGCTTCTATAACTTGTGCCTCCAAGGCATTTGACTAAGTCGTGGCGTGATTTGAGAACACTATGACAGAATCTAGACTTTCTCAGGATAGGCCTCAGGGTATGTTGTACAGGCAAGCTGGTATGGGAAATATCTGTTCCATTTTCGTAGTCATTCGTCGTTGGAACTACCTCTCGTGCAATGAAGGATGCATCATGCTCCCACATGTTGAATATATTCACAAAACCATTCCCATCTTTTGAAAACCATTTGAATGGCAGGAGGCCAATATAAGAAAAAGGCAAGATCCATGAATAACGGGGGGGGGGGGGGGGGGGAGCCTCCACGACACGCTTTCTACCCAAGGATGGACAAGTACCCGTCACTCTAGTATCAAGAGACAACAATCGCCTAAATAGCCATGCCTAGCTTACTTATGAGTCCGAAAACACCTAACCACGACGTCCGTAACTCAGCCTGGCCTATTGCCTTGTCTGCATTCCGTGCTGTGTCTTATTATTCTTCCTGCCTACCCTACGTAAGATGGCTTCTTGCTTCGCAAAAGCAACGGAACTTGGTTTCTGTCAAACTCCATCCAATCTCACTTACACGTTTTCGTTTTGTGCTTTCATTCCTTTCCGTCATCACCACCGCTGTTGCCTACAAGTTGACACGAGACTTGAGTCTGATCATTTAGCCTAACGTCACTCGACCATCAGTTAAGCAAGGTGCCAAACGCAACCTCGTTGTGGGTATCGAGAGTGGCAGCAAAGCACAAACCAACAATGTCACAAGACAGGCAGCAACTTCTCCGCTTGTAAGAGAGATGTTTTGCAACATCAACACATTACGGCTCTTCTCAAGAATAGGTTAACAAGAGGAATAGAAGTCACTCTGACTCTTTCGACAAGCCTCTGTTGATTTTCATCTGGCGGTCAATCCGAGGCTAACCCTTTCACAACGCCGCATCCTGATGTTGTATTTCAATAAGAAAATGTTGTAACACATCGCCTCTGTTTTTGAGTGGGAATTGTGTTGGCTAGGAACTGAAACGAGCGGTTTGCTGACCTATCGGACTTTTCCTGTTTTCCGAACCTCCGAGTATTGTATAAGCAGCAATCCCGATATGGACAACTAGTACTATGGCTTTGATGTTTGTAAGATGACTCATGTAGTGCCATTTCCTAGCCTTAAGCATCCTGCCTCTTCAATTCACCATGACAATGTGACCCCTCCTGCATATCCCACTCAAACGCCGGTCATGTTATTAAGCGGCTGGAAAGTATACAGAGATACTATGCTGAGAGTCGTTATACTGATTTGTCATCTGGGATAGCCTATTTGTCAGTACGTGATATTCGCAAGGTCTTGCACGACGCACACCATCATGATTGCGTGCTATCAGAGTCTATATAGATAGCTGGCGGCATGCATTGCCAATACTCCATCGAACACTACACTGAACAACTTCATCTGCATCATGTCTTCCTCAGCCAAAATCCTACTCATTCTCGGCGCCGGCAAAAACATCGGCCATGGCGTTGCGAACAAGTTCAGATCCGCCGGCTATCGAGTCGCCCTTGTATCTCGAAGCGCAGAGGACCGAAAGACAAACCCAGATGGCGACCTGACCCTCAAGGCGGACCTTAGCAAACCCTCTTCAGTTACGGCCATCTTTGGGGCAGTCAAAGAGCTGCTTGGTGGACCCCCAAACGTCGTGGTTTACAACGCGGCTGCTCTCACTCCGCCAACAGACCTTCAGAATCCCTTCACGGTCCCGCTCGAAAGCTTTGAGCAGGATCTGAACGTTCTCAACACCAGCGCCTATGTCGCTGCTAGGGAATCTGTTTCTGGTTTCGAAGCCATCTCAGCAGACATCCCTAGGGCTTTCATCTACACCGGTAATGGCCTTGCGGGCGCCACGGCGCCTATTCCTCTCTTCGTCACCCTAGGAACTGGCAAGAGTGCGGCAAGCTACTGGATTGGCTCAGCCTCTGGGTTTTACAAGGAAAAGGGTTACAAGTGAGTCTGGCTTACATCCCATGTTCTTTCGGGTGACTAATTTCTGCAGCTTCTACTACGCTGACGAACGTAACTCCGAGGGAGGTGGTGTTCCATTGGACAAGCTTTCAGGTGTAGGAGCTGGTGAATTCTACTGGGAGCTCGCGGAGAAGAAGCAGGATATCCCATGGTTTGCGACGTTTGTTGCTGGCAAAGGTTATGTGCACTTTCCCAACTCAAGCAGGACATAGCCTCTAGGCTTGGTTTCCCAGTCGTTGAGTTTTTTGCCTACGTCTTTTTTTCAACGGTTGTAGGTGCAATGCCAAACAGCAAGTTCTCAGACGAAGAAACGATTATGCCGATGTGGTGTTACCGCCTCCGAAACATTCGTGATAATGACAACGCGTGTCTTTCCAAACCTCAAGACGCTGTTTCCAAGTTGCTAATGCGCTGTACCTGCATGCCGAGATGCTGTTTTAATTAAGTCGTGGTTTCATGTGGTTGAACAAGATGCTGGTTGGTGGAAACTTGGCGATTCAACAAGGACCGTGAAACAGCGGAGCGTGTCATTCCGAAACTTTCTAGGAAACTCTCTTCATCTATATTAGAGATAGCAATATGCCATCGGACCATCGGGCCGCATGCGACTCCGCCCTCTGTGCAACTGCCGCTTACCACTTGCCTACCCCGGAGCGCCTAGAAGCCTTCTCCGCTGGTTCCGTGGCCTAACGGGGGATGCAGAGCCATTTTAACTTTTTACCGGCCTGTCAACTCCTGAAAGCTTGCCTAAGTTGGTAAGCAGACAGGGTTTTGAAACGACGTTGATTGCTTTGTTTGGCTGGCATTAATTTCCTTGAGTTTTAGCCTATTGCTGGACGGGACGATCCCTATTTCGTTGGGCGTCGGCCGTGTAACCTAAGATAAAGTACATAACCTCATGCCATCGACCGACTATTTTGCTATCTTGCAAGCATTTCGTGTGCAGTCACTCCTTAGAATCATTTTTCGAGTCAGAGACTCAAAGTTCCATAGCCCAACATGGCTTCACTTTCGTTTCTCCTCTTTGGCCTGGCCGTCCAACTCGTCGCCGGCCAAACACCAGGCAACACACCCGAGGTGCATCCCAGGCTGGATACCTTCCGATGCACTGTTCTCGGTGGCTGCAAGAAGCACACAAATTACATCGTCGCCGAGTCAAGCCAGCACCCGATCCACCAGGCCACAAACAATCTTGGCTGCGGTAACTGGGGAGAGAAGCCAAACAGCACCGTGTGCCCCGATGCTGCATCTTGCGCCAAGAACTGTATCATCGAGGGAGTCCCGGATTATCAAGTCCAGGGAATCAGCACATCCGGCACTGAGCTCCGCCTCCAGCAGATGCACAACAACCTGACAGTTTCTCCCAGAGTCTACCTTCTTGATGAGAACAAGCAAGAATACGACATCATGTATCTCACCGGCTCTGAATTGACCTTTGATGTCGAAATGTCAAAGCTGCCGTGTGGCATGAACAGCGCTCTTTACTTCTCTGAGATGCTCAAGGATGGTGGCAAGAGCCTCAGCCCACACAACAAGGCTGGTGCGTACTATGGTACTGGCTACTGCGATGCCCAGTGCTTTGTGACCCCATTCATCAACGGAGTGGTAAGTAAAATGTTTCCATTGTGCAATCATAACTAACATGCAACAAGGGTAACATTGATGGCTATGGGTCATGCTGCAATGAGCTCGATATTTGGGAAGCAAACTCTCGAGCTACTCACATTGCGCCTCACCCATGCAACCAGACCGGCCTCTATGAATGCACCGGCGATGAGTGCGGTTCTGAGGGTGTATGCGACAAGCCCGGCTGTGGATGGAACCCTAACCGCCACAATAACACTGACTACTATGGACGTGGCGGCTCTTTCAAGGTCGATAGCACCCGAAAGTTCACAGTGGTGACCCAGTTCCTAGCCGACAAGAATGGTCACCTCACAGAGTTGCACCGACACTATGTGCAGGACAACAAGATTATTGAAAGCGCAGTTGTGACTCTCCCCGGAGTCCCCAACGTCAACTTCATTAACGACGAATACTGCGTAGCTACCGGCGCCAACGCATTCACACGCCTCGGCGGCATGAAAGGAATGGGTGAATCCATGACCCGCGGCATGGTTCTCGTCATGAGTCTCTGGTGGGACGAAGGTGGCTTCATGAACTGGCTTGACCAGGGCGAGGCCGGACCTTGCAATGCCACCGAGGGCAGCCCAGCCAATATTCTCAAGATCCAGCCCAACCCGGAGGTGACTTTCAGCAACATCAAGATTGGAGAGATCAACTCGACCTTCTCTGTAGGCTCGGGGTACAGACGGGATGGGTTTGCAAGGGGATTGGAGAAGGGTCATGTGAGACATCACCTTCACCAGCATCAGCGCCGAGGCAGCTTCTAAACGTCGAGGCGTTTTATTCAGGGTGGGAATTTTAGTCTGCCCTCATTTTCACTGAACAGTACATGATTTGAGACTTCTTGGAAATACAACACCGGCTTGAGGCCATCTCTTTTGACTACACGCCAAGGCGACCCAGTTTATACCCACTGTCATCTGATGGTTATCTTGATTCTTGATATAAGTTTCAAGTCAGTGTTAACCTTCTCAGAGCCTCCGGTCTTTATGTGATTTTGTTATCTCACGCTCAGCTGGGTGGTGATCCTTGCAACCAGCAGATTCCAAGAAAGTCAACTGCGATGTCCGCCAAAAAGAACTACCCTCATAGTAAGAGGGTCAGCAAAAACAGCAAAAAACATACAACAGCGGGGATTCGCTGGTCGTCACCGACCCAACTACTAATCCGCCCCTCACTGGCTTGTCTATGGGAGAGCGGACGGGATCCCGAATTCTCCAGTGGGTATGGTCGTATGTGAGAGACGGAGGAGCGGAAGCGGCATATGCGTGTGACACATGGTGTTGACCAGTTCTAGGGTATCCTTGATGTTGTTTTGGGTTATAAATAGAGACCTTCTTCATGGCAGGTGCCTGTTGATGTGTCTCGACTCAAGACATTTGTATGTGCCCGCTGATGGGAAGCGTTTGAGCGTTAACCCACACCACCGAGGCCTGGGCATATCGACGTTGTAAATCATGATACTGAGGATTCCTTGGTGGTGACTAACAGAACAACGGCGAGCACATACGCAAGCAAGCTCTGGTCTACACTGCATCCCATTTCCAGAAGGAGTCTGCTACTTCAACCTGTATGCAACCGGTTTCTGAAGCATGCATGCCAGATATACCGCGTGGAAGACCAGAATCTGGCAAAAGTTTAGCATCTCAAATACTCTCATCGCGCATCTGGGCCCTAAAGCTTAGCTACAGCCATCAAACCGCTCAAAAATACGTAAAAACGCCAAAAAAGAATTGATCATGATCACGCTGGGGATCGAACCCAGAATCTTCTGATTCGTAGTCAGACGCCTTGCCATTGGGCCACGCGACCTTGCTTGCGATTCGGCCTCGATATTGCGAACTAATCGTGGGTCAGCGGGGGCTCCAGGAGAGCAAGTTGCCCTTGGTGGAGCAGAAGCGTGGAAACCTCAAGATTGTTAACTTTGGCCATGTTTTCGTTACATATATGCCGTGATTGGACAAGGAGAAGTAGATATGAGTTAAGGTCTAGCAACGCTAGAGCCTAAGGACAGTAGCCAAATCTTTCCAGGTGAAGGGAAGTAAATACAACTAAAACAATGAAGTATGATATACTGGGAAAGAAGCCAGAGGCTCCAAGAACCCAGTGGAATAGAGGACAATCTTATAATACCCGTCACAGCTACCATGTCCAAAGGCACCGGAACATTATCCGTCGTAGATCCAGACCTGGATCTTCTCAGCCACAAAAACCTGGGCTTCTCGAGAGGCCATGCCGGCAATGTCGGTCTACATCTGGTAGATGCAGAAACCGTCGATGTAGGCATATTGACGTGTAATGCGGCACACCTCATCGCTGTTCACCAGACAGTCGGGATGATCTGTGCATTGGGGCTCAGGAGGGGCAACTGAAGTGGTGGACGATGAGACAGATGATGTGGATACATCTGAAGACGAGGTTGGCACCTCTGTGGTCACTGAGGTGGTGAGAGATGAGATGGATGATGTGGTATCCTTAGTCGTAGATGAGGTAGAGGCGACAGTCAGGAGAGTCGAAGTATCAGAAGTAGGCAGCGAGACCGAGGGCCTGGTCCCCGCAGACGAAACGGGATAAGAATAACACTTTGACGCATGAGCAAGACCAGTAACAAACAAGGTCAAGGTGCTCTTGAGAAGCTTAGACGAAACCTTTAGAGCGGTGGACAGATAGACGAGTGGGAGATTGAGGTGGAGGATGCAGGGCGAATTCGTCCATAGAGATGCGGCTGGGCTCACTCTTAAATACTCGTTCAATATTGTCCTGTTCTCCGATCGTTAGTGACGCGCTCTTCGGATCCAGCTGCATAAGCCAATCTCCCTATGATAGGGGCACAGGGGCTCGGCCTAGGTGCATGTGGCTGCGTGAAGATGCGGCCTTTGCTGCGAGATACCCGCGAGCCGAGGGTGACACGGTTGATCGATCCCACACGCAAGTGTCTTGCTAACATCACCGGGCCGCTGCAAGTTTCTCAAGGCTCCGTGATCTTCATGCTGCGGGATGGGAAACATGCCGAGGACCTGCATGGTAGTAACGGGAGACGGCTTGGCGCGAGAGCCTGTTCCGGGGACTGAACATGATCTCGTTTCTTTCCCCAGCATATTTATTGGCAGAGTTGCTCAGTTGATATATTGGCAGGAACCTGGCATTACGTCGACTTCTCTCGAGATCTTTACCACCCCTTCTTCTTAGATAACACACCCGATAGTAAATGGCCAGGCCGGGCTGATCTCTTGGGGAGAGCCTGAAAGCGTCTGAAAAAAGAAACAACGGCAACCACAAATGTTTGTCGCACGCCACCTTTCAATATTTAGACAAGTGTCTTAAATATTCAACATTAAGGAACCCGCAACTCTATTGCTTAAGCCAAACGTTTTCGTGAGTTTCCGCCTTCTTTGATGATTACTCCACTCCATAAGTTGGGGCTGGGTGATGAACATCCGCCGACTCGGTTTCCGCCAGGGCGAGACTGACGCTGTGAGCAACTCAAACACTTTTCTCCTCGTAGTGGCAAGAATGACAGTCCTTAAAGACATTGACACAGTAAGACTCAATATAATATTCCATCGGTGAATGTAATGTCTGTGACAAGAGAGAGAGTGGCCCTCTCTGTCTGCCAAATAGTCGGGGTGCCGGATAAGACGTAGCTGACTTGGGAGTCACACAAGCCCAAGTGCACTGTCTAACTGCATGGGAAGATTGAACCATGGGGTTTTAGATGACTTCCTGGTTTCTCATATTTGAGAATGCAGCAGCTGGATGGCTCAAATAAACTCCGAACTAAGCGGTCAATGCTCTTGATGACGGGAGAAGACAGCGCTGGTGCTTGTTGTGTGGCCCGGGTGCTCGATCCTCATTCAACGAGCCGGACTAGCCAGTCACTATTAAGCCTTTTCCTAACCCCTTTCTGTCTTAGTTGGGCTTGACAGAATGTGTAGAACAAGACGTTGCGGGCAGAGAGAAGTCTCCCAATAGTCCAACAAAATCACCCTGAAGAATCCAAATGATGATCCAACGCCTTGCGTGCTGAAAACCCATCCCCGAACCTGAACCCGAACCTGCCCAACCGCAAAAGCCCAGTGTCCTCAACAAGCTGTATAGGCAAAATGGTCTACACGTAAAAGGAACAGATACCATTTAGGCATGAACAGATGGCGCCTCTGAAACAGGTAGGTCTATCCTGACAATCGGCATCGGTGGAGCACGAGTTAGGCTCAGGGGGGACAATCGAGGTCGTGGTGGAAGCAACAGATGTCGTAGATGCCTCGCTGCTTGCCGAAGTAGTCGTGATGGTGATCAAAGTCGAGGTTTCGGAGGTAGGTAACGCGGTAGTGGATTCTGTGATGGTGGCTGAAGAACTCGAGTCGGATGGACGACAATTCGCCGCGTGGGCGATGCCGATGACCAGGAAGGTCAAGGCACTTGTGAGGAGCTTGGAGGAAACCATTGTAACAGTGATGGACGCGACAGTGACGGATCGAGTGGAACAAAGAGAAGTCGAACAAGAAGCGGACAGGTTCTCTTTTTCAACACGTCTTGCACGTTTCTCCTTATCGTCTGCAGGTGTTAGCTTCGTGAGCTAGCAGGGGGTACGGAGCTGAACCAACAGCTGCGTCTGGGGCAGGCGAACGCTAGAGAGTTGGCTGTGGATGGGGCGACAGGACGCCCAGCACCGGGCTCACTACCGGCCGGAAGCTCTCTCAATGGACCTTCCACAGAGTGTTGCAAGCCTCACGCTTTTGATGTCAAGGTGAAACTAGGAGAAATTCCAGCAAACGGGCTGCATGATAGCACGGCGTGGCGTGAGCGCCTATTTCGAGCTTAGTTCCTACCTTATTTGTACTACATTATCTGGATAAACACTCCACGAGATGGACTATTTCTGCTACTATTGTTGCATTCACTTCCAGGCAACTTTCCCCCTTTTCCAGCTCTGTCCACCGCTCTGCCTTTGCAAATCATCACTGAGGCCCTGACTAATACCCTGTGACAGGTTAGGGATCGCAAAACCTTGCGAGAAATTGCAATTTCCACAACCGTTAGTGGCGCGCCACAATCAATAGTTTCGTTTTCAGCGCCTCCACAACCGAGTTCCCAAAACAAGCATTCCATCACCACTTCTTAACCATCAGTTCCACTCCTTTACTCCCAAAACATTTAAATCGACATTTCTCTGTGTGGTACAGCGGTCAAGCGCATACCATTATGTTGTGGACTTGATTTCTACCAGGCTGGTTGTGGTGTGAGTCACCGGCAAGGCGAGGGCAGCATCGTTGGCTCATTTTGTTGCGTGCGTTCCAGGCAGCGAGCTGGGCGAATACCTAGATAGGCAGTAGTTTTCCTTCATGATGTCTCAATGAGCGTTTGCTGCCCGCAGCTTATATTTGCGAGTCATATGTCTATTTTCTCCTCAACTCCAGCAGATTACAACTCGGTCAATATTCCACTCCAAAAGAGACGTCTGCAGTCTGCCTCCGTTCCATTAGAGAACCTGTCGCTCTCTGTCCCTCTCGTTGCTGGCAGTTCGATGAAGCATGGAAACTCTCGACTTCAAGTCCCAAGAAAAGCAACATCTCTTATACTCTGTTGACCAAATTCTTTGCTTCAGAACCCTCCATGACGGTTCTTCCTCTCATTGCCCAACAGAGGTGCAAGTAAGAGTCAAGAAATTGGAACCAGAATGGACCTTCTCCTGTGGCATGGTGGTGGAAATCCTCCCCGACTCGGCACGACAACTAGGCCTAGACGAAGGGACGCAGGCGTTCCTCAAGCTTTTTGACCGAAGATTTGCACACTCGCTTCGCAAGTGTGAAAGGGTCGATCCATGGTCCGCCGACATTGAGGAAGAATTTCTGCACAAGCTCAAGTCAGGAGATCTCCAGGATTTTCTTGGCAGGCTTCAGGCCGAGGAAGACTCCGAAGACTCTGAAGAAGATGACGATGAGGACAACTGGGATGCAGCTGAGAACGAGGCTTTCCTTGCCGATATGATGCTCAACTACTTTCGGGCCGAAGTTTCAACATATTCCGCTCTGCGAAAGCACCAGGGAGACTTGATTCCGCGCCTTTTTACCCAAGTCACTCTCCAAGTGGTCCAACCCAACACCTCTCTCGACGAGCAGCAGCAGGATATATGTCTGGTGAAGGGCATTTTGCTCGAATATCTGGAAGGCTTCGCCCTATCTTCCCTCAAAGAATCCGCTCCACGTTCCTCATGGCAGAACATTGTTGATGAAGCAATTCGAATAGCCCATGTTCTGGGAGACAACAATATTCTCAACACCGACGCTCGACCCGACAACATGATGGCTGTGCCTCGAGGAAACGGGGAGTACCGAGTCTGCATGATCGATTTTGGCCATTGCAGAATGCGCCGAGAGGGCGAGCCTGACCAAGACTGGGGGCGGGCAAAGTGGTTTCAAGACGAAGAGGGTGCCATTGGGGTGGTTATGAGGGGGAGTCTAGCCAAGGTTGGATTTCAGCTTCACTATGAGGATTCAGGGAGATATTTAGAATGGGCACATGATGAGGATGACTAGCAGATACAACGGTGAATCTGAACAAGCTGGCAATTTTTCTAAGGATAGTCATTGGTTTTCTCGTAATGTCCCTGCTTGATAACCTCGTATGTCTCAACAAACATGAGTTGCGGAACAATGGAAAAGTGAGAAAGAGGACAGGGAATCATAGATACAAGCATGATCAAATACGCCAAGAGTTGTAGGTACCGTCCTGATATGTTTCACTCATCCTTTCATTCGCATTCAGCACGCAACAACCCCATATGCCTTTCCTGCATGGAGAGAATCAGTCACCAAATATCAAGAAGTAATGACCAGCATGACCAGTCTCGCCATCGTCTTGTTGAAGATTCTTTCGATCAAATAAGTGTCTATCATAGAAAAAAGGCTAGACAAGAATTACCTCATAAAGGCCCAGATCTCCAAGCTCCATCATTTTGCAGGTTTGCTGCTCTCGCCAGGCCGATCTCCGTTGATCTGACCATAATTCGGTGCAACGTATCCAGCCAGCGCACAGATACAGTGCGTGCCAGGCTGAGGCTTGCAGGGACGAATCTGACGCGATGTGAGGGAGCCGTTCCTCTTCGCCATAATGAGATTGCTGTCAGCCTTGTGGACCGATGGTTGAAGATTGTGTATCGTTGTCAACTCAAGATGAGAAGTTCAACCCCCACGGCAGCAGAGATCCTCTCCTTCTTTATACCTCTCAGCATGCACGTGCCTAAAGAGGTAGGCTTCATGCCCAGAGCCTGGTCTCAAGTTACCCAAGCACACGAGCAGGGCGAACCAACTCTGCGGGGAAGCGTGCGCTTACAGGCAAACGCGCATGTTGTACATTAACAAAGGCATGCCTTGCAGCTGTTGTGGCGGCCCAATGTCTCGGCGGCTCACTTTAGGCATCAGCTGTTGTGTATTTCGTAAAGGAGGCGGTTTGGACCAATGAGGCTGGATCGCCATCGACGAGTGAGACGACACCGACGACTTCGGCCTATGCAAGGTCATCCATATGACGCAACTATCATGTTAGTTTTGTACTTTGGTGTCCTCAAGTCCTAGTCTTTGTCTGAGGATTGACCATTGGATTGTCGGCGACTTATCGTAGCAGCTTGCATGCCAGCCACTTTAGCTCTATGCCACCAAACGTACACAGCTAAAGACAAGGGAGCACGAGTGAAATTACGCAGGCAACACCATAACTTGATAGTCAATTAATCAATAAAATATCTGGTGTCGGATGGGCATGTGAGTTGAAAGATCTAACCCACTAAGTTCTTGAGTTCCCTTCACCATCAAGATCTCCACCTCACTTAAGTACCGCTCTGAGGGCTACGCCACTCAACACCATCCAAAGTCGTAGTAAGAGTACCATTCGAAGTCAAATCATTGATCATAACATCAATATTGGCATGGTATCCACCCGGGCTCGTCTTCTTGCTTCCCTTGACAGCTCCCGTCTGACGAATATCCGAATACCAGTCAAAGGAAAAGTCGGTTAGTCTCTCAACAGACCCCGTCACACTCTCGTTTCCGTTGAGGAAGCTCTTACCGTCGAGCGAATAGTTCTTGTACACGACACTGACGGTACCGATCTCGGGTGCCTGGCCCCAGGTGATATTGACCTTGGCCTCGCCGGAAGCCTTGCCGTAGAGTGTGTAGATACCACCCGCCAAGCCCGGCGTAGGAGTAACCTGAGATCCTGGAACGTACGGGACGCCCCAGGGAATGGTATCGGAGTGCTCCTTCACCGGGGCAGGAGGGCTTGGGCTGCGGCTAGTAAAGGTTGCAATATACATGCGATAGTTGCGGCCACCTTGCTCCTTGGACGGGTAGCAAGGGAGAGGGTTTGCACCGCCACAAGAAGGAGAGACGGTGTGAGTCTGCCAAAAGACAAGCTGCCTGCTATCAGGAGACCATCGCGGATCAGCCATGCCGTTCCACTCAGGGTCGTTGATGGCACCACTTCCGGGAACGCCGTTGTTATCTCCGTTGATCTTCTGGCCATAGTAGTTGCCACGGTCACCGTAAAAGTCGATCAGATACGGCTGGAAGAACCGACGAAGACCGTTGTTGCGAGACGACGCTGGAAGAATACCACCAACAATATCAACCAGAGGCGGAATTCCTCGCATGCCAGCAATAAACATGTTGCGACCACTTCCCCGAGTATCCATAACAGCCATCCACTTGTTATCAGGCGAGAAAGCCAGAGGGTCGGGATACTCAGGGTGGTTGGTAAGACGGCGAACAACTCCAGTTTGAAGATGAACAGCAAACACATCGTTGTTGCAGCTCTCAATGTTGCTTCCGACATAGGTGAGCTCTGTTCCGTCGCCATTGAAGCCACGAGCCTCGCCAACAGAGATAGCCTGAGGGTTCAAAGAAAGAACCTTGCCCTTGGCCGTGATGGGGGCGACTCCTTTGGGATTGTGCAGAATGGTAACCTTTTCTAGGTCATATCGCGGCGCCAGGGGGGTTCCAGTCTTTGGCGAAGGGTTGAATACAAGCCGTGAAAAGTAAGCATATTGTCCAATACTGCCACTAGCAAAGGTGAAGGAGCTAAACTCGAGATGAACATTATCCGGGTGCAGTCGCAGCTCACGAATATCACCGCTCGGGCCAGAACCGTCGGCAGCAACATTCCAGCGGAGAGGGTAGATGTAAGTGTTCTCTGGCTTGCAAGCCTCGCTAGTCAACTGGTTGGTACCGCAGTCGAGGATGTTGTGTCCGATGAGAAGACGTTTGCCATCCTTGAAGGCCTGAGGATAGTCATACTTGACGCTGATTCCAACGGCGTTCTCCTCAGGAACACCACAAGTGATGCACTTCCACGGGTCTCCGTTAGGAAACGTCTTGCCATCCGTCTTGACGATGATGACCTGCGGGCCAGAGTAGATGCTTCCCGCAGCCGGAGCAGCAGGCGCACCAGTAAAGGTGACCATGGCGATAACATGCTTTCCATCAGGTAAAAAGTCGCCAGACTGGAACGTTTCAAAGACGCCGTTGGCCAGACATCCTGTTCCGCGAGAGTTGATCTGCTTCGTGCAAGCACCGACGTCGTCGCTGGGCGAGATGGGAGGAAGAGGCAGTTGCTTGAGCGTGATGGGCTCAGGAGAAGGAGGGTTTGGAACAGAAGCAGGAGGAGTAGTGACGGCGGCAGCGTGAGCAGTCTGGCCCACGCTACCGCAGAGGATAGCGTAGACAGTCGCTTTGTCAAAGAAGTGCATCTTGCTGAAAGTGTTCCCTAGACAGAGGACCTGCAGAACTTGAGAGAGGCCTGTCGAGTGTCTAATCCATCGACTTACATGACTGTTCACTCGTATATATACATTTTCTTCTTCGTGCCTATCGTTGGTATAGTTCATCCCGTTTCGGAAACTAAATGATGCTACCCTCGCATACCTCGCTCCTATCCGAGAGCGCGTACCCCAAGGAGTCGGGATTCGGAAAACCCCTGCTAGAGCGACGCTATATACTCATTAACTCCACCACGTCAGGCCCGGTCTGACTTATTATTGCCTTACTTAGTATCAGCCCCCGCTCAATAGCTTACTCGCAGCTGAGGTTTTGTGCCTGACCATCCCGTCTATGTGCCAAGCCTCTGGCTTCTAGACCCGTTGCCATACAGTTCTCCTGCGGAATGTGAGGCTTGAGGGCATACAGGCCAGCCAGAAGGACATTATCTGAGAGCTATTCATTTCTGGACCTATGTCATCTATCATAGCAAGTGAGAATCAGAAGTCCTGGAGAGACTACCGAATGAACTATTGGAGATGCCATCATGGTGAGGCGGAAGATACCGCTGATGACAATTCAGCAAGCTTACAAAGGTGAAATACATAACAGAGGGGGAATAATACGTGACTGAACATGTTCGGCTTCCTTTGCACCGAGTCGGCCGCTGTTCATGATCCCCCTCGGTATCCCATCGGACGAGCTTCTTGCATATGCCATGAGCTCACGGCGTACGCCAAGCGTCGTTGAACTTACCACATGTGCCATCTACCTTGTATAGCCATGCAAACCTCTACCGCCTCTTCGGTTAGTCTATTTAGCCGACAACTCTATCCCTCCTTCGGTGCAGATGACCCGAGGAATCGTGGGGTACGTTGCCTGTCCTGATCTTCTCCACATTCGAGTTACCAGTCAGAGAGCGGCGGAATACGAGTCGGAAAACCCTTGTTCGAAAAGCCCCCAGCCATACTCCAAGGTAGTATCATCGTCCCATCTGCTCACGAGGTCATCATCGCTAGGGTTACTTCGCGGACCGACCCCATGGGGCTTTCCCCGATCATCCCCACGGGGTATAGATCCGAACTTGTCTTAGTGATAGAAGTCACTCCAAGGGCCCGGTTGAGGACGGTGGTATGGGCTGGTACCCTGAACAACAGGACTCTTTCACTCGCCAACTCGGCCTATTGATTAGCGATGGTCCGTGGCCACAGGGACGAATTCGACGGCTACAAGGATGTTGTTATTGGGTTAGAGATACCTAATCCTGGGAATTTTTTTCAAAGCCACGATGTCCCAGGTGTTAAACGTTCCGATGTTAATCGCCATGAGTCGAGAGACAAAGAGGCATTACTGATTCTGTTTTTATATGGCGAGCCTTGGTCCATCTAAGGAGTTTGAAGAAGCAGAAACAGAGCAATCAACGCATAGGTTTGTATCAGAATACAAGTTGTTCGTTACTAAGTCTTTGAGAGAACAAACCTTACTAAACAGGTGCCTAGTAGAAGAAGTTGGCCTAGGGCTAGCCGGGGCCGGGCTCTAACTTTGGCCGAGTACGAGTTTTCCAGACAGCTTCAACAGACAACTTGGAGCCTAGTACCCTACAGAATATCTAAATGCTAGTGATTCCTCTGTACACTACCTGATATGCTCATACAGCAACGTCGCCTCACGTGAAAAGGCTAGCTGACACCCCAATTGATGCTCCAGAGAGGGACAGTCACAGATTTCTCCGACACTTGGGCTCAGCCAGTTCAAGTTCCCATCCACCCGTCACTTTTCCCTCTTCATCCTGTATGCTTAGCTATGGCAAGTCGAGATATGGCCCCTGTTTGCGATAGCTTGAACCTTACTGGCCGGCTCGCAACGCTTACTTGTCACAGCTTGCCAGTCAGCAGCCACATTGGAACAACCATCAGGAGACAGAGTAAAACCAACCCGTAAACAGCTGGTAAACAATGCTGGTTTAGCGGGTTGCCTTTGTTGGTAGAGGGGCTGACAATGATAATGCCCTCTGACTGGCGCATCCGCAAGGAAATCTATGTTGGGAATTGGCCTCACAACAGACCTGATTGCGAACCCAGCATCCCCTATCACTTTAAGGCTTTCGGGGAAAATGGACTATAATCATTGGTTCGTTCGGTGATCACTCCATTTAAGGAGTGGCAGATAATCGTGGGTATCAGTTTGCTGCCCTGTTGCTTCAGGGCTATAAAGAGCCTCTGCTTCGCAATCATCAACCACCAAACTCTCCCAAACACGAACCTCCCTCACCTCCCGCCATGAAGTTTCTCCACGTTGCCTGGTTCTCTTTGATAACCTGCGGTGTCATAGCAGAGCAATCAGCTCAAGTGACTATGACTCTTGCCCCAGCCTCGACCATCATCGGCACTTCCAGAGCCAACATCGACGGCGTAGAGCTCTTCAACGGAATTCCCTACGCTCAACCACCCTTAGGCCAACTTCGCCTCAAGCCCCCTCAGAGATCTAACGGACCTTTCGGTACTCTCGATGCTACCAAAATTGCACCGACTTGTCCTCAGTTCCGTGGAGCACCTCCTGCCTTTAGCGATGCCTTTACGCAGCTCATCTCAAGCTCCATCAACACTACCTTCTTCCAGACCTCTCTCCCTTCGAGTGAGGACTGTCTTACACTCAACATCGTTCGGCCTGCAGGGACTAACTCCGATGCCAAGTTGCCTGTGCTGCTCTGGATTCACGGTGGAGGCTTCCAGGTCAGTGTCTCCTTTTCCACCCCGATCCACCCCGTCACTGACCGTCAGATACAGGTCGGCTCAGCTACCCAGTACGACGGTTCTTTCGTAGTCAACAGTTCTGTTACAGCCCACAAGCCCGTCATCTACGTCGCCATTAACTATCGTCTCGCCGGCTATGGCTTCCTAGGCGGCAAAGACATCCTCGCTGATGGTTCCGCGAACATCGGCCTCCGTGACCAACGCATGGCCCTGGAGTGGGTTGCCGACAACATCGCTTCATTCGGTGGTGATCCAAACAAGGTCAACATCTGGGGCGAGTCAGCCGGGTCTTTGTCCGTCTTCAATCAGCTGGGGCTATATGGTGGCAACCACACGTACAACGGAAAACCCCTTTTCCGCGGAGCAATCATGAACTCTGGCTCCCTCTTCCGAGCAGACCCTATCGATTGTCCCAAGGCTCAGACCGTCTATGATACAGTTGTCAAAAACGCCGGTTGTTCCTCAGCGAACGATACCCTTGCCTGCCTGCGTAACGTCGACTACGGCACGTTTGAGCAAGCAACAAACTCTGTTCCCGGATTCATCTCATATAACTCAATTGCACTATCCTACCTCCCGCGGCCTGATGGCGAGGTACTGAACGACAGTGCCGAGGTCATTGTGCAATCTGGAAATTACGCGGCTGTGCCCCTGATCATTGGCGGCCAAGAAGACGAAGGGACATTATTCTCATTCGCCCAGAGCAACTTATCCGATACCTCTGCCATTGTTGAGTATCTCTCCTCACTATACTTTCACGGAGCTACCAAGCATCAACTGAAAGCCTTGGTCGAAACATACAACGAATCTATCCCAGCTGGATCACCTTACGGCGCTGGCTTTACCGGTGAGGTGTACCCAGGTTTCAAACGCCTGTCCTCTCTCCTCGGCGACATCGGCTTCACACTAGCTCGCCGTTCCATGCTCTACCACGCGTCAAAGGCAAATCCTACCGTTCCGATCTGGAGCTACGAAGCAAGCTACGACCGCGACACACCCGTCCTGGGAACATTCCATGGCTCTGACCTTCTTCCGGTCTTCTTCAGTGGGCCCCAGAGTTTCGCCAGTCAGAGCCTTTTTCACTACTACTTCAACTTTGCATACTCTCTAGATCCCAATGACTCTTCCAACAAAAGGGACCAGTACCCTCACTGGCCCAAGTGGAGCGACAAGAAACAGCTACTACATTTGTTCCGGGATAACTCTAGTCTACTGACGGATGACTTTCGATGGGAGAGCTACACATGGATGATGGCGAATGAAAAGCTGTTACGGTTCTGAGTGTCTGCTGAGATGGCGGCCGATAGCACATGTGAAGCAGATAGAGGCATGCAGCTAGACAATGCTGGAGAGGAAACAAAGCCTTTCGTTGACTTAGTATTCCTCCTCTTTTGACCAGGTGTTTTAAGGAGTAATCTCCGCCCCAGAATTTATGCTAGCCGCTCCCACGATGCCTATGTTTGCAGTGACATGATCTTCGTGCGTTTCTTCAGTACTAAAAATGGTCAGCCCATCGTTCTTCGAGCCTAATTACACCATGGTCGATATATCCTGTCCTATCGGAGCTCTATTCCCACAAGCTCCCTCTCACCCACGCCCACCTCGTGTGCAATCTCCTTCTCAAGCGTAGAGAACGAACACCGCCCGACATTGAGATAGAAATCATCCACCTTGCGAACCAACAAAAACTCCACGACGCCCTTGAGGAGAACGACGTGGTCACCTTCCGCCGCGCTCCAGGGCACAAACATGAGCCCGCCATCTAGTGCTCGAGCCAATCTTGATCTTCCCCGGTACAGCTTTTCCGCGTCCTTCTCAGCTTGGGCCATCTCTACTTCAAACTGTGTCTGATCCGAGATTCTTGTCAAGAAATTCGATATGGATGATCTATACAGCATGTATTGTTGTTCTTGGTTGACTTGGTCAATCAGCTCGTGGCCAAGTATCGGCCTCGGGGGTTCATCCAAAACCCTACACCTCCATGATACTCCAAGCCCTATATTTAAGAGAAACTCCTCTCCAAACGCATACATGTAGTTTGACTCGGTGGGACTATCGTCTGTCTCATTTGTCGATTGCCCGTTGACCAGGAGGTATTGAAGTGCTCTGATGACTCTCAAGACCTCTGGCATCTCCCAAACATTTTCTTCTTGACACTCGGCCCCTAGAGTCTTTGCGAGGGTCACCAGAGGATGAATATGGTGTGTGTAAAAAGGCGGCGAGTTGAGCATCTCGAATACAAATATGACAAAGGATAACCAAGTGTCATCGTTGAAGGATATGACTGGACCCAGATCCAGGATGGTCGAAACAAAGACGGCGCGAACAAATAAGCTCCGCTCTCGTATAAAGACATCGGGTGATGGACCGCAGTCCATCCACGGACTTGTATCTGAGGGAATTTTCCACAATCGTTCGAAAGGACGAGGAGGGCTGGCATCACTTCCAGATGACATACGCCGCCGGAGGTTGGGAACCCAAGAAGCGAATTCGTATGATTGCTCAAGCTCGTCTTGCATGGCAATCCCTGCATAATAAAGAAAAAACAGAAACTCGAAAGAGAAGTCGGACGGGAGGTCGATAAGCTCGGCACAGAGATCGATATAAACTGACTCGAGCGACTTCTCTGGACTATAGTCTGGCTTGAGCTTGAGGTCGGCAACTCCAAGGAGGGCATAAACATGGTCCTTGGGGTCTCTTGCTTCCAGAGTCCCGCCAGTAGACACGATAGCCCTGCGTGCCATTTGATGTTCTTTTCTTAGTTTTGCATCCTCCGACGCCTTTTCTGCCCCGACAAGAGTTCTCGCCCAATTGATAGACAAGAAGATGGCGGCATCGAATTCATCTATTGCGTCACGAACAGATTGGTCGGTTCCCTCGGGCGTAGGCTGTACTTGAGCAGCGGAAAGCCAAGAATGCGCATGCAAAAGAGTACTCAGTTCCATCAGCAAGGTTCGATAGATAAAGACGGGTCGACGAGCCAGCACCACTTCTTGGAATATCCATGCTCGCTTCCAGTACGTCAGGCAGCAAAATACATCGATAGCAGAGCCAACTGTCACTCCGAGATGGTGAGACAGGTGGCAAGAGAAGGCGAGATATTCCGTCACCCGACGCATCTTGGCTCTCTTTGGTTCCTCATTGGGTGCTGAGACGAAGCCGTCTTCATCTGCGCCTGTTGCAATAGACCCAATCGCATAAAAGGCGCATTGCATCTCCTTCTCCGGTGCCTTGAAATCAAGAGCGCAAAAGACTACTTCAGCCATGGAATAAACTTCTTTCATGAGTTGTACTTGCTCACCCTTCTCTTTGCTGTCAGCCTGATTGATGCAGATGGCGTCAGCCCACAGTCGACAAGACCCGACGTCGCGGTCACGAAAGATGGCCCTCCAATGAAAGATGGCATATTCTAAGGCATTGCCAAGGCTTGAGGTGATGCTGCGGTAAGAATCATTGACCGTGATGTCTTGGGTGTCGCTTTCGTCTCCCCAGACGTAGGAAAGGGCGCAGAATGAGGGGTTATCCAGGAGAGACACGGTGTGGAACTCGCAGACGATCCCCGGTGTGATGGAGACAATCTCGAGTAGCCTGATCTCTTTCCGGGATGTGTCAAGTGGCAGATAATGTTTCTCCAACTCGGAGGCAGACATAATGAGTCCCTTGATGAGATGCTGAAAATTGAAGTGGCAAGGTTGTTTCGGGGATGGTGATTACACCATGATACAAGACCGGAGATTCTATTGTTGCAGGCTCCTTCTTACTTGATGTCACTTGTGCACTGGCCTGGTTGCACTAAATCCATGTGTGCAGAAGCCAGGCGTGGGGAGGTCCCTGGCCGTCCAGGTCAAGGTGAGAAAGATACGCACATTTAACATTGGGAATAGTTCTACCAGTGGATTTACATAGCTTCCTTTTCGACAAGTAGTTTGACGACCAGGATCATCGCCTTCGGCAATCATCCTCCGAAATGGGAGCTATTCTCATGCTTCACCTCGACTCCACAACGGAAAACACATCGTAATCCGACAACTCTCACCCGTCTTTCACAATCTTTTCTTTTTCAAGCACTTTCTTGCTTGTTTGTATCCTCATAAAATATTTCAACCACAGCAGCAGCACCTTTTCTACCCAGACAAGCTCATCTATCCCACAATGTCTTCGGCCCCCAAGTCCGAGAGGAAACCCCGCGTTGTTTGCCTCGGAAAACCCAAGTTTATCGGGGATGACTACCTTGAAGAGTTTCAAAAGGATTTCGACTACGATGTAAGTCAATGCCCTCAACAAGAGTCTCATCGCAAGTTCTTAGACTCTAGAACCATAAACAACTAACCATGCCCAGGCCCTAGACGTGACCAACCACCAGCAAGCCCTGGAGCAGCTCCCTCTCATGATCGCAGAGCATGGCCCAATCGATGCATTTGTCATCCGCATGGGAAGACCTCCCTTCCGCCCCTTCAACGAAGAGCTCTTCGGGCCGCTTACTCCGTACTGTCGCATCATCGCCTCGGCCTCGGCTGGCTACGACGACTTTGACCTCGACTGGTTGACCCGGAACAACATCTACCTCTCCAACACCATTGACGCCGTAGCGGAGGCCACCGCCGACATGTCCTTCTTCTTGACTCTGGCCGTCATCAGAGACGCTTACCGTGGTGAGCGAGATGCCCGCAATGGTACCTGGAATCGTGTTGTAGTCCCGAGCAGAGATCCGTCGGGTATGACGCTTGGGATCATCGGCATGGGCACCATCGGCAAGTATGTCGCAAGGCGGGCAGCCGTCTTCAACATGAAGATCAAGTATTACAACCGACGACAACTCAGCGCAGAAGACGAGGCAAAGTACAGTGCGTCTTATTGCTCGTCCTTGAATGAGTTGCTGGCTGAATCAGATGTTGTGTCCGTCAACTGCCCTCTCAACAAAGAGACTACAAACTTGATCTCGACAAAAGAGTTTTCCATGATGAAGGATGGGGCTTTCATTGTCAACACGGCCCGCGGCCCAATAATCAACGAGGATGCTCTTATCGAAGCTTTGGAGAGCGGTAAAATCACGCGAGCTGGCCTGGACGTGTTTTTGGGCGAGCCAAACATCAATGACTACTTCAAAACGAGCGACAAGGTAGTGATCCAGCCGCACATTGCGGGTTTGACGGATCTGTCGTTCCAGAAGGGCGAAAGGGAGGCATTTGATAACATCAAAGCATTGTTCAAGACTGGAAAGCCGCTCTCGCCGGTTAACCAGATAAACTCTTCGTAGGGTGCATGATAGACCTCTGTAATATACAACGGTGGGCGTGGTTTTCAGAATCTAGATGTTCAAGTTGACGATTAAACCAACGAAGCAGTGCCTCGCAATCATTGCATACCCTCAGCCCAAAAAGTAGCTGAAGTCCAACTATGCCTATCCAACATCCCAGTGCTGATCAACTGCGGGATCGGAGGTGTTGTCCGGCGCAAGCCGAGCCTGATATTACGTGCTCCCTCAACGGGGTGGCTTATCCGCCGTCGAATCGGAAACTCCCATATATGCCGCAAAGGCTCGATAGACTATCCATCAAACTTACCTATATCCGTCGCGGAAACTCTACATCCTCAACTCGACCCGGCAACTCATATCAACATGTCAACCCCTCCCGCCAAGACCGACGCCATCATCATTGTCGGCGCCGGCATCTTTGGCCTCAGCACGGCAATCCATCTTGCTCGCCGAGGATACACAGACGTCACCGTCTTTGACAAGCAGCCGTACGAAAAGACCTTGTACTCTTACACTGAAGGCTGTGATGCTGCGTCTGCCGGTTCGTGCTACGATTCACCTGCATCACAACCGAAACTAATGCTATACAGACATCAACAAGATCATCCGCTCCGCATATGGAGCTCAAACAGAGTACCAGGGCCTCAGCGCCGAAGCTCTCAAGGCTTGGGATGCCTGGAACGCAGAGCTCAAAGCTGGCGGCTCATCAGTCCCTCCAGGCATGACGTCCAACGACGTCGTCTGGATCAACAATGGCTTCCTCTCACTATCCGATGCAACAACCCTCCCGGACTTTGAGAGAGCCACCGTGGACAACATGGAAGCTGCAGGCCAGAAAGGAACACAGCTCATCAACAATGACGACAACCATCTAAAACTGGCGGCAGAGAAGGGCAGGAGTTCGGCGATGCAACCTTTCAGCAAGGAAGCGCTCGGGGTGCTTGACACCACAGGCGGTATTGCAGTGGCCGATAAAGCGTGCCGCTTTGCTCTCCATAAGGCCAAGTCTCTCGGCGTGCGCTTTATTCTCGACCCAGCTGCCGGCCGTCTGGCATCCACCATTCAAGACTCCAGTGGCAAAGTCACTGGTATCCATACAGCAGACGGTAAATCCCACTCATCGGCCATTACAATCATCGCCGCTGGTGGCTGGACACCGACCCTCGTACCATCCCTCGACAACCTCGCCGAAACGACCGCAGGCTCCGTCATAATCCTCAAGATCCCCGAGTCCTCACCTCTCCGTGATCGATTCTCACCTTCACGTTTCCCATCGTTTTCGTTCAACATGCGAGAAGGAGCCAAGGGCGGAATATACGGTTTCCCCGTGGATGAGCATGGTCACCTCAAGATCGGCTACCGCGGAACCAAATACACGAACCCAAAGGTGCAGGCAGACGGCCGAGAGCGCAGTGAGCCTGTCACAAGATGGACCGAGGGCGACCAAATTACCAAGATTCCAGAGCAGGCCCTGCGTGTCTTGCGCAAGTTTCTGTCTGATTATCTCCCCGAACTAGAAGCTGAGGGCATTGACATCTGGTTAACAAGACTGTGCTGGTACAATGACTCCTTCGACAACCACTATGTGATCGGCCACGTGCCTGGTCATGAGGGTCTGGTAGTCGCAACTGCTGGGAGTGGACACGCCTTCAAGTACCTTCCAAACATTGGAAACTGGGTTGTCGACATCCTAGAAGGTGTCGGTCTGGATAGACCGGCAGTGAAGGCGTGGCGATGGAGAGAGAAGAAAACTGAACAGGAGGTTGTGAATAGCCTCATGGAGGGGTCAAAGGGGGAGAGAGCTCTGAGAAACACTCCTCTCGTATCAGCAGATGCACCAAATTCTTAACTGTGAGCGAAGGAAGTAGACACGGGTGAGCCGGCCTAAATATTTAGCATAGGTACCAGTAGACACACCAAATCAGATCAGCTGTAGCTCTACTGTCTGTTGAATATCTACGCCTGGAATATAGCAAGAAGCCGAATAATGCGGAAAAGTCCAGCCATCAACCCTTCGGATTCCACTCTGCCCACAAGAGCGAGGACAACTGACAACCCTTACTTGATGATGTGTACCTCCCGTTCTTCACTTTGCAACAAAAAACATCAAGATCCCATACAAAAGAATACTCGGTACAAACGTGACGCAAAAAAGTACCAAGGCAGGTCTACCGACATCGGAATCCCAAACCAACTCATATTGGAACACTGAAGCAAGAAAGGTCAAGATTCCAAGGCCATAAAGGGTGAAAGCAAGCCCGTGACCGATTAGCGGGTGGTTGAGCAACTTTCTCGCCCCTCGAAAGTCCTGACCGGTGATATTGAAAAGAATCAAGGCGAATGTAGTTGCTGGCTGAGCAACTAAAACCCAAACCCACATCATACGTATCACAGTGAGGGGGCTACTGTTCGAAGGGCTGAATGTGTCATAGTGGGCATCTAAAACACTCAATGTGACAATCAGGCTTCCCACAGTGCATATCTGGAGACTAAACCAGAAGCATATTGTCGGGGCCCAATTACTTTTGTAGTAATCTCGCTGAAGCCACTCCAATTCTTGGCTGTTTGGATCTACGCCGAGCTGCATTGTGACTCGAGTTGGCGAGACTCTTTCTCTGTGTTGATGGGGAAACCTCCTACGATCGGTATCATTGCGATGCTGCTCCCCAGATTGGCCCCGCGCAATTGTTCGTCGAGGAATCGAATCACCGGCCCGACTTGAAGACTGGCAGTCTTGTCTTGTAGGTCTATCAACGGACTCCAAATCCACTGACCTGTGGCGGCCCGAGGAAGTATCGGTATGCTCAGAATCTTTAACAAAGGCTGCAACGGCTATAATTGCCGGCCCAAGGAGCATCAGTACGGGTAATTTTTGGCCAAACGTCCACTCTGTTCTCGTCTCGTTTGGTCTCTGCTTTGAGGAGGCTGATCTCACTACATGAAGGTGAGTTGTAGCCCACAGGCTCGAAATGAGAAGCCAATAGATCTATTCAGGGGCCATGTTAGCCTGTTCAAGCCTCAAATAGACCAACCCTAGAAAACAAAACGTACCTCAGAAAGCGTAGAAACTAAGATATCAACATAAAGGCGAATGTTTAGGAACATCGCTAGACAGGGTTTGACCACGATGAAATGCCATTGCCTCTCATTCAGCATCCGGTCAAGAGGGTATATAGGCGTTGACAGTTTACAGAGAGCTCGTTTGGCCAGGTCGCGTACCGCTCGACGCACGCGTCCGACGAAGAATTTGGAGACGAAGCGAAAGATACGCAAGACCCTACTAAAAAAGTTGAGTACCAGCAAAGTCATGCTCGTAGCCATGCTCTGAAAACTTCGCGACCGAGAGAACACGGCGCAGTACGGCGCTGTCAGTTCGTAATAGGATTTCAAAATCTCGCCAGGCGAGAAGTAACACCTGGCTGGGAATATGGGAAGAGCAACGGTATAACTGGCACCATCGCCAGAATCATTGCCCTCCCAGTTAAAGAACGCCATTGGCCCCATGGCGACAAGCAGAAGTACAAGAAAGATAAACACTAGGGCAAGCCGCCATCCTCGCTCCCATCGGCGAGAGTGAAAATAGACCCTGAGAGCTGTCAGTCCGGAAAGATGTGCGATATTGGACAGCCATGCGAGGTACACAAGGATGGACCAGTGATAGGCGGACAGGTCGTTGTTGAGAGAGAGAAACCCGCTGATAAGGATTCCAAGCCCAGCAATCAGCTGGAGATCGACAAAGTTTAGAATGCACTATAGAAAAAGGACAGGGCCAGTCAGGCCGGAGAACGACACAATACTCGCTGGAACTCACCCGTATCATGCTTCACTGAAGTCTGGAGAGATCGGAGGAGTGCCCTCGCTTTCCAGACCGGCTCCTCCCGCACCTGCGAACAAAACCGAGGAGCATTGTATCGATTGGGTTCGGCCTGAAAGACATCTCGGGTTCTTCTGACTGCCCTCGGCAAGCAGCGTTGCCGAATGGGTCGAGTTCTGGGTCGAAGAAGACCAAATAGTGGACGAGAATCATGGCGATCATCAGCCATGCAGTTCCAAGGAATCCTATAAGCACCTAATGTTGATCGGCCCATTAGTTAGCGCGATACCGCCATCATGCAGAACTTACTCCGAGGCCCTCGATGTCGTCGTACGGCTCCGGATATGGTGGTCCACCGGGATACGACCTCCAACCAGTTGTGTTGTAGGTACAGTTCATCAGGTCCAAATCAATTCGTGACACGCTGATATTGGGGTCATAACTTGTATGGAGTGTCCCATAAGTCAGCGAAGCTGACAAGCGGGCGAGTTCTGTTTTGATTGAATCAGGCTACGGTGTTGCCCAAGTGTACGAAGGGGGTGGCAACGCCGCCACTCATGTGATCTTTGAAAGCAAGCTCTAGGCAATTTAATGAGCTGGGAGAATGGTCAAGAAGCTAATTCCACCTTGGCAGCTCTAAAACTGCCGAAAGCCAATGACCATTGGCACCCAGAGTGTAGGCATACACAATCGAAATGCGATTCTTCTCGATCAAGTTGGCTCCCCGTCTCACTTCTTTTCATATGGATCCTTGAAGAAAATAACCTGCACCGTCATATCGTCCCTCACATTCCGACTCATGGGCGAATACGTCGTGAGCGCCCCCAAAAACAACCCCCTCCTCGACCCCCCAAGCGCATTCTTGACAAGACACACAGCCGCGCTGTCCAGGTCCTCGATCACAAAGTGCTCCGGCGTAGCCTGCCACCCATCCCTCGGCTTACCCTTGAGCTTGGTCTCCTTGAAGGGCTCCGGCTTGCCGGCCTTCTTGGCTGCGAGCCAGCGTGACACGCACGTGACGGCATCGTCGTTGCTGATCACATCCCAGAGGCCGTCTGAGGCGAGGATGACAAAGTCCTCGGTTTGGACCTTGCGTGTCGTGACTTCGGGGCGGGCAGTCATGTATGGGGGTGTCTTGAAGTTGGGTCGTGGAGATGTACCGTAAAAGTTGTCTCGCGCTGTACGAATGAATTCGTCTGACCACTTCCAGCGGTGATCGCCGAAAGCTCTGGTGACAGCCATACCCAGGAGCCGTCCAGAGTCGGGATTAAGGATGTCATCCTTCTCGCCGGGATGCTCACGGTCAAGACGGTCTACCTCATCCTGGTTGAAGCCAGTCTGGTCCTTGCTCAGGACATCAGCCTCATACTTGCGCCCTTCTTGCGACCAAGCTCCGCGAACGGCGCGAGAGTCTCCAGTGACAGCAGTTCGCAAGGTTGAGGTGTGGGGTTCGTAGATGGAGAGAAGAGCGCATGAGCCTGCAATAGCGGGCGCGATGGCAGAAATGACCTCAGCTGAACCTGGCTCGTGGCCTGCCTCCATGGCCTTGATGGCGTTGCTGTAGATGCGATCATCGAGCCGCTCAAAAGCCTTCTTGATGGTGTCGTCGACCAGCTCATTAGAGCTACCGGCTTTGATGCTAGACAGAGCACCGGATACATACGGAACAAGAGCCCCTCTCAGTACCTTCGAGGTTGCCCAACCGCTATTTTCACGCATCAGTAATTGTCCCTGATTGCAGTTTCGAGGGCTACTCACGCATGTCCGTCATAGACGCCAGAGAACAGCGTACCAGCACCACCGATACCCTTGGCTACCTTGAGGTCCCAGTCATCCTCGATGGGGTTGTTGCTTGATACTCGCGCAACATCTACCCGACCCTTGACACCTCCGTGTCCTTCAAAGGCAAAGGTATGGACATCTTGGCGCAGTTTGGCATTCGCGGTCGTGAGAGTCAATGCCTTGATGGGAGACTCGACCGAGATCTGGTCTTCGGCAACAAAGTCCTGCAGAGAGAGGACATCGCTCGATCTGGATGATGTAGAGGGCTTCTTGTCGTCCTTGCCGCTGAAGATGTACAGACCAGCCCCTCCGGTGCCGACAATGGCGGCTACAGGCCACGCATACCCACCGCCAGCTTTTGACGCAGTGGACGAGAAGCGTGCTTGTGTGCAACGCGCCGACACTCGCTTGAGCGCCGGACCAGAGGTGCGTAGAGTTCTGACGTGTATGCGAAACATGATGTGTGCTCTCGTGTCAACCTGAAGGGATGTCGGTGAGTCGCGTGAGCTGCAAGGAGTCTCAAGTTACACAGTTGGCAGGACAACTCACGATCCAGGGTTTTGTGTCAAGGTCCTATCGATGAGAGACTAGAAAGAGTGTATTGCCCAAGTAGTGATGTTCTGAGCAGAATATTGATGATGAATAAGCGTTAGGCCTTTCAAAGGATGTTGAGTTAATCGGTCGCTCGTCACAGATTGAATAGAAGAGGGAGATGAACTGTGTGAGTTGTTTACCCTAGACGCGAGCGTGAGAAATTGAACGTCGCCTCACTATTCTCTCGACAGCCTCACATTTGACGGGGCCAGGCAAGGATTACATAAATAGTTGAAAGACTCTACAGCCCCTCCTGCCCTAGGATTTACCGATGGTGACCTCAGCCAACAGTTAGGATGCCATACATCCGTTTCAATGAGTTGTAGTCAGCCTCATTTCGAGACAAAATGTTCGTCAGCACAATGGCGACCGTCCTCACAGTACACTTAATACTGAGCATTCCACAAAGAATCGACAAGGTATTCATTGCCCAGAGACCCAGAGATATGTACAACGCCGAATTACAACCAAGATACGAGCCCAGAAGAAGTGCCAGTTCAGCTGTTGGCAATCTCCTCCTCCTCATCCTCCCATTCACCGTCCTCCTCCATCTTCTCATTGACCTTGTACTCGGCATCCCCAGCCAAGCCTTCACTGTCAAACTCGTCGACATCCATGTCGCTATCGTACTCGAACTCATCCTCGTCATCTTCATCATCCTTGTTACCGTTCTTGGCCTTGGCAGCCTTTTTGCGCTCCACGTTGGCCTTTTGCTCCTTCTTTCGCGCCTCCTTCTCTTGCCGTCTCTTCTCCCATCGCTTCTCTAGCTCCTTGATCTCCTCCTTGGACTTGTGTACATACTCGTGCCACATGACCTTGCCTGAGCATAGACCCTCTTCCACCTTGGTAAGGCGTAGGCGCATGCGAGGACCCAGCTCAACCAGCTTCACAGCACGGCGCTCCACATTCTCCTCCTCGACGCCGGCCTCAGCCTCAGCCTGAGCGGCTTGTTGCCTGGCCTTGGCAGACAAGACCTTTCGGGTTGTAGAGTCCAAGATCTCGACCTCGGCGTCTGTATCCATTTCGCTACCGCTCGTCGCATCCGTCATGTAACCCTCTCCATTCTCGCCTCCGATCAAAAAGTCGGCGACATCCTCTAGCTTTCCAAGATTGGGCATCTTGCCTTTTCGGCTGGTCTTTGAAGACACAAACTGCTCGGCGGCGTTAAGTCTTCGCAGGGGCTTCGAGACCGTTGTCGACTTTGTTGTAATAGCATAGTGTCGGAAGTTGAGGATAAAACTGCCATCGTCCTCCTCTGATTGTTCGCGGTTCAGGAGCAATACTCGTCGGATCGACTTGAGAGGTGTAGCTTGGGGGTTGATGGGAGGGAAGAGGGACTGGAATACGGTCGTAGCGAGGGATTCGAGGTGCTTAGGAACTTTTGACTTGGCATCCGAGTCGGGACGGCTAAAGTTGTTCATGACTAACTGAGATTTGTTAGCGGAAGCATCACCAGAAGTCTGAAGCTTCTTACCAGAGGAGGAGTGATAAACTCCTTGCCGCCACCCTTGGGGTGCTTCTGCGCTCGCTGCACATCCTTGCACAGCGAGTACTTTTCCACGCGAAAGTTCATGGTAGGACCTCGAGGCGTCAAGGCAACTCGAAGGTTGGTGTTGCCGCTCTCTGACCGCGAAAACAGGAGCAGGTGAGTAACTCCCAATGGACCACACATGACGGCATAATCCTTCAATCGGTTTCCTCTCCGCTCCCTCAATCGACTAGCAGTACCAGGCTCCATGACTTTTCGCACGTCGGCCGCAAGCTGGCTAACGCTGGAACCGACCTCGCCAGCGCCAATTCGAATCACCATGGACTTGGGGTCGCGTGCCGAGGCATGGCCGGGGGCGTCGACCTCGGGGTTGTTCGCCCCCACGTGGGTTCTCTTCTTTGTTCGTTTACGAGCCATTTCGAATTGATGTTGTAAAGAAAGTTGCTGAAATGAAGCTGCGAGCTGCGAATGGATCTCGTCGCAAATCGCAGGGAAAGAAAAAAAAGTTGGAGGGGACCCGCGATAAGACTAGCGCACGTGCGATAAGGGACCCACTAAATTTTTGCTCTCAAGTCAAGCTAAAGGTTGGATGAACCTTTCCAGGACGAGATAATCTTTACGCAACCGCAAAATGGCCAACGTCAAGAGCGCAAAGCGAAGAAAGGTCGCACACGATGCGCCCAAGGCTAAGAAGCCTGTGGCCAAGGAGGTTCCCGCTGAGCCAGCCCCCGAGTCTGAGGATGAGGAGTCTGAGGAGGAGTCTGCTACTCTAGAGGAACCTTCCGCTGAGGAGACACCCGATGCTCCCAAGAAGACGTTCAAGGACCTGGTAGGACAAATATGGCTATTCGCTTGACTACAGAATGCTAATATGGACCTAGGGTGTCAACGACGCTCTCTGCGAAGCCTGCGAGGCCCTCAATTACAAGTACCCGACCCCGATCCAAGAAAAGTCCATCCCCGTCGCTCTCCAAGGTCGCGACATTATCGGCCTCGCAGAGACCGGTAGTGGAAAGACTGCTGCTTTCGCCCTCCCCGTTCTCCAGGCTCTCCTCGACAAGCCTCAGCCTCTGTTCGGCCTCGTTCTCGCCCCGACCCGCGAGTTGGCGACCCAGATCGGTCAAGCCTTTGAGGCGCTGGGATCGCTGATTTCGCTGCGATGCGCTGTCATTGTGGGAGGTCTGGATATGGTTCCTCAGGCGATTGCGCTTGGAAAGAAGCCTCATATCATTGTTGCGACTCCGGGTCGCTTGGTGGACCATCTTGAGAAGACCAAGGGGTTCTCTCTACGAACACTCAAGTACCTCATCATGGATGAGGCTGATCGTCTCCTGGACATGGACTTTGGTCCCAGCATCGACAAGATCCTCAAGTTCATCCCCCGAGAGCGACGCACATATCTCTTCTCCGCAACTCTCAGCTCCAAGATCGAGAGCCTGCAGCGAGCCAGTCTGAGGGACCCCGTCCGTGTGAGCATCAGCTCCAACAAATACCAGACTGTGTCGACCCTGATCCAGCACTACATGTTCATCCCTCACCCTCAAAAGGACACATATCTCATCTACCTGGTCAACGAACACACCGGAAAGTCAACCATCGTCTTCACCCGGACTGTGTGGGAAACCCAACGTGTGGCTATTCTATTGAGGACGCTTGGCTTCGGCGCAATTCCCCTGCACGGTCAACTCTCGCAGTCATCACGTCTGGGGGCGCTCAACAAGTTCCGCGCCGGCACCCGCGACATCCTCGTAGCCACTGACGTTGCGGCGCGAGGTCTGGACATTCCCAAGGTCGACGTGGTGCTCAACTACGACATGCCGCAGGACTCAAAGACCTATATCCACCGAGTCGGCCGAACTGCCCGTGCCGGAAAGTCTGGTGTCGCCATCAACCTGGTGACTCAGTACGACCTTGAGATCTACGCACGCATTGAGGCGGCGCTCGGAAAGAAGTTGACCGAGTACCCCAGCGAGAAGGAGGAGGTCATGACGTTCCAAAGCCGTATACAAGAGGCGCAGCGTCACGCGAGGATTGAGATGAAGGCCATGAGCGAGTCCAAGGGCAGCAAGGGCACCCTTAACGGAAAACGGGGCAAGAGGGATGGCAAGCGTCGCCGTGACGACATGGACAAGGAGGAGGGTTAAAGACTTTGAACTTGGAGGATGACTTGGGAGTTGACTCAGGGATGATTCAAGGCGTTAGGTCCAGGGAGGTTATGTTGAGAAAAGTTATGTCAATGTTTGAAGCTGTGTTAGAGAAGTAAGACCGTAATAAAGAGCCAATGGCCTTTGTCCAAGAGTCGTGATGTAACGCCGCTATTCGCATTGACCAAGGCCCATCTTAATCTCAACGCTGACCCATCTCACGATACCTGGACACGGGAACCACGCACTCTATGCTGAATCATCGCCACTAGAATGGCATCTCGTGTTAGTAATTCCCAACTCAGCCCTACTACTCTCCTGAATCAGGCATCTATGAGACGAAACCAAAGCCCCCGAGTCAATCCTCAATTTAACCTGCACGCTACGGAGCACATCAGACTAAACTAGCCCGCATCACCATCCCACAACCTTGAAACATTCCCAAGACTCTGGGCAAACAGCAGGAAATCGTCCCAGGAAAGCGGCCGCCTCAGCAGGGATGCCGAAGATCTCCCCTTTGTGAATGGACGCCTCGACCGTTTCTTGGCAGGTCAGCTCGTTTCATCTAGATCCCTGTCCCTAGTGGCGGCCGCTCCCGGGTTTTTGTTTGACGATTTGAGATGAAGGGGGAGGAGAATGAGGGGATCCCCTCTCTTGGTGTTACTCGATTTGAGACCATATTAGAAAGGTATATAACTGAAAGGATGTCTTTAACTTGAAGTGAAGAAACATCATCTTTTGTTTGTGCAGTTTTACATTCGTTTCTTGGGTGCCTAGTTTGCATCGTCCCTTCATTCTTTCATCATTGATTGATACAACTTCAACACACTCTTTAAACATTTAGATTCAAATTCATCATGTACACTTCTACTGTTCTACTTGGCCTCGCCGCCTCTGCGAGCGCTCACATCGCCTCGTGGAACCCAGGCATGTATTGCAAGGTAAACCACCTCCTCCAACAACCTCTATCAAATCTAACACATCTTTAGGGTGGAAACGACTCCTCTGTCGACAGCCCCAATACCAATCTCGCCGTGAACCCCCTCTACGACCTCCCAAAGAGCCAATGGTGGATGCAAGCCGACCGCGGCTGCGACCTCGTGCCTCCTCCGGATGGAGAATTCCTCGAGCTCCCCGCCGGAAAGTCCTTTATGACCGAGCTGGCCAACAACCGCGCCTTTACGACCCTGTCGTATGACGGCACTCTTACCACAGACTGGCAGGATGGAAAGAACCGCTCCATGCCTTGGAGGGGACCTGGAAACCCTCCCGGATGTCTTATGGACGGTGGAGATGGATCTGGTGGCGAGTTGCACACCAGGAGTATTGAGACAACTGGTGGAACGGCCTGGGCCATTTCCTATGAGAGCGACATCAAGAAGGTTACCATGGACAACCTTGTCGTGTTCTCTGTTCGATACTAGTATGCCTCTCTCTTAACTCACCCGCAGTTGAAACTAACTCCATCAGCTCTCCCTTCTTCCGCGAGACCTGGTACGACGTCCCAGCCGATCTTCCCGCGTGTCCCGAAGAGGGCTGCTACTGCGCCTGGCTCTGGATCCCCGACGGCTGTAAGCCCCCTCGGCCCAAATTTGATAACAATACCTAACGACATTACAGGTGGCCAGCCCAACATGTACATGCAGAACCACCGCTGCAAGGTCACGGGCAGCACGTCCACCAAGAAGCTCGGCACGCCCAAGCCCCCCGTCTGGTGCCGCGACGACCCTACCAAGTGCGTCAAGGGCCCCAAGCAGATGATGGCCTGGAACCGTAAGCAAGCACCTGGAATAATGCATAGAATGAATACTGATGTTGCGTGCAGAGGCTGAGGGTAACAACGTTTCTCCCCCCAACGGCAAGACTCCTACGTACAACCAGCGCATGGGTTTCATGGACGGTGCTCAGGATGATATCTTTGAGTAGACGAAGCGGTTGCTGGTGAACCTGCCATTCTTTGGGATGGTGGGTATGAAAAGTGTACTATAGCATGGCATGTCCCTCCGGAAGGAATGTCTTTTTGATTCTCCAAGCCTCTATCTGGCCCCTTTATTCAACAAAAGCCATAAAAGTTCGGTTTACCGCAAGTGCCTTGCACAAGCCAACCCCGGCCTTGTTTGTTACAACGTTGCATGATGGTTGATATTCCTATGTAGCCTCGCTGCTCTTCGAAGCATGGTTTCACTGCGTGGCACGCCAAGTTCATGGTAGCTGGTTTACTCTTTCACCCAGTGGGCGTATCAGCTCGGCAGTCTTTAACCCGAGGGGTATTTTTGAGCCGACATGTCATCAACTACCGGAAAGATGTACCGGATCCTAATTCCATACGATCGGGCGTTAGCCTGTTGGTTGGCTTCTTAAGTCTCGGCTGGGAGGATCTGCTGCACGACATTTCGGTAATCACTCGACGAATGATATCGAGAATAACCAATAATATCAACACATGCTACATACTCTTTGACATTTATTCTACTTTTAAGACAGGTATAAAATTTAAACGTATTGAAATACTACTGCATCCATGATATCCCCGAGTGCTTCGTGTCGGGGCGAGAGATGCAAGTGTCCAGGCCATCATGAAGGCGTGTCCCGTCGCAGTTCACACATCACCAACAACGAAAGAAACAAGAGAACCGCAGAACTTGAACTCTCGGGGCATAGGCGGTATAAGGTTAGAACTCACCGGTCCACTTTAAACACAACGCATTGATCAGATTGACCCCCACCGCCAGGGTCCAATTGTCGGTATGATGCTGATACTTGAAGCGATTGGAGGCAGAACTTCATCTGGGACCACTTTAGATAGAACGGGGAGATCTTTTGCTGGGATCAGTATAATCGAGATATAACGTCAGTTCATGTTCGGTAGCTGTTTATACACCGAACCGCCGATGGTCGAGTATATATGCCAACACTCACATCACAATGGAGTCAAATCACCATTAAACACTCCAATACTCACATCATGGGCTCTTACTCTCCTACCAACCGAGCTCTCTGGCTCTCCAGCTTTGATGAGCCCCCAACACTCATCGACCTACCCATCCCAGACGCAACAGCAGGCACAGTCGTGGTTCGCATCCTCGCAGCTCCAATTGTCCCCTACACACAGCTCGTCCACTCCGGAAAGCTCCCTCAACTCAATCTCTCCCTTCCTCTTGTCCCTAATCCCAATGCCGTCGGTCGCGTACACGCCGTTGGACCCGATGCTGTCCGTCTAAAGCCCGGCGACCTTGTATACGTGGATGCCACTATCCGTGGGCGTGATGACCCTGATGTCATGATCATGATGGGCCATCATGGCGGCGAAGGGGAGGAAGGAAAGAAGCTCATGCAAGGCGAATGGCGTGACGGTTCACTACAGCAATACCAGCGAGCACCACTCGAAAACGTCTACAAGCTAGACGAGCAAAAGCTACTCAAGCGATGGGGCTATTCACCCGCCATTCTCCAAAGCATTGCGCACTACAGCGTTGCGGGCGGAGCCATCATTGAGGCAGCAGACGTTAAAGTGGCAGAGACAGTCATCATCGGTCCATCTGGCGGCTCATTCGGTGGTCTCGCTGTAGAAGTCGCCCTCACATTGGGCGCAAACGTTATTGCCCTCGGCCGCTCAGAGGACAAGCTCATAGCCATGAAGGAAAAGCTCAACAACCCACGGTTCAGCTACGTTGTCATGACAGGCGACAACGAAGTCGACACAGCCGCCATCCTCGCGCAGACACCAAACGGCGCGGGAGCAGATGTAGTCAATGACTGGACTCCAGGAGCTCTCAGAACAGCTCCCTTCCTCACAGCCGCGGCAGGCGCTCTCAAGAGAAAAGGCAGAGTCGTTCTCAGTGGCGGCACACCAGGGCATCTCGAGATCCCTTACCACGTCATTGTCCATAAGGACCTTCAGATCATGGGGAAGTGGATGTGCGAGAAATCGACACTCAACAAACTCATCAACATGATGGAGAGTGGAAACCTCAAGGTCGGCGTCGAGAGTGGCACTGAGGTGACCATCTTCAGCCTAGAGCAGCATGAAGAGGCCATTGAGCACGCAGCCAAGAATGGCGCCTGGAGAAACTACACCGTTATTGCTCCCAATGACGAGTAGCCGGGAAAAGAACCATGTACGGATAGATAGACATAGAGCTAGAACCATAGAAGCAATAGACAGCAAGATAAAATGTCTTCAGCGCGTCTCAATTAGCAATACCGCTATACTTAAGTCATGTCTACAGTACCAAACTCCAATCCCCCACAGCTGCCCCTACCAAATATTACAATACCCAACGCCAGGACGATCCCCAGGTTTCCGTAGCCGCAGTGATTGCCCAACGACCTATCGCTCAGAATCACGTCGCGGTATGACTGGCACTGACGCCGCATGGACAGTGTCTTCTGTGACATCCGCCATCTCTGTATCATCCTCCTCGTCTTGAGTTTCCTCAGCTTCGTCATGTTCCTCTTCCTCTTCTTCTTCTTCCTCAGCCTCCTCGGCTTCTTCAGCTTCTTCCTCACCGTCGCTTTCTTCGGCCTCGTCCTCGCCTTCACTCTCGCTGTCTGCATCCTCTCCGCTGGACTCATCTGAGTGCCGCCCCAAGTTGGGGAACATCAGTCCAGGCGGGATCTCCTCGTCATAACCCTCCGGCACATCGCTAAGATCGCTTTCGTCATCTGCCGAGTCGTGGATGCTGCCAGGCTCACTTTCAGCCTCTTCCTTGGCTCCCTTGTCATCCACTTCGTCAGCCTCTTCGCCAAGGTCCTCCTCGGCAACCTCTTCCTCAGCCACTTCCTCCTCAACAGCTGTCTCATCCGCCGCCTCTTCATGATCCCCAACGTCCTTCATGCTGACGTCGCCGTCGACATTTTCTTCAGCTTCGCGTCGAACTTGGGCGTCAGGTCCCTCCTCATCATCACTGCCAGCTTCGCTCGCCGGTGGATTAGGCGTATGGCTACCACGCTTGCCGCTCGACACGCTGCCAACCCGACTCTTGTTCGACTTAGGTGCCTCCATTGCGCGAATCACTGCTTGCTCAGCCTTGCGAAGCACGTCCGGCCTTCTCACGCCGGCTCTCCTGGCTCGAGGTACAGCTTCTTGCTTCTCTGTGTCAAGGGGTGTCACAGTGCCTGTGATGCTCTCCATCCCGTTGGGCGGGTTCAGTATACTAGTGAGTGAGCTGCTGGCCTTGGCTTCTGCCTGTGCTGCTTCGAGCTGGGCTGCCACCTCCTTGGCATGGTGCCGTTCCTCAACAACCTTGCTTGGCTCGAAGCCTGGCATGGACTTGACGATCTCGGAGTAGATCTTGGAGTAGCAGTCGTTGAGGAGATCATCGATCGGTGCCACCTTCATCAGATTGGCATTGAGCTTCTTCAGCTCAATCGCTTCCTTCATGCAGTTGAACACTGGCACTTCGGCGCCATCGTTGGCAGCCCAGTCTGCAATCTTCTCGCCAACCACCTCAAACTCCTCACTCGACAACGACTTGAAGGCATCATCTGTGACCGGGGACACGTGGTAGCCTTCCCGCAGGAGTTTGAGATAAGCCATGCAGCATGATTGCCACAGGTCCGTAAAGTGATAAAAGTCCGCACCCTTCTTGCGCAGCCGCCTCAGAAGCTGCTCCAGGTTGCTGCGGTCGGCCATGATGATCAGAAGCTTCGTCATAAACCGCACGTATTGTTCCGTGTAGACATGGTGTCGTCCTGGTCTTTCCGCATCACATTTCCAGACGTTCATGACCATGGTCTTTGTGACCATGCTCTCCCGCAGGATACCAAATGCCGCCCTTGCTTCGACGGTACTATCGCTTCCCTCCATCCGGTTGTCCTCGTCGAACAAGATCTTAGCATGCCTCATGATAATTCGGTGGTGCCAGTTAGACTTGTCCTTGTCTCTGAGCTTGGTCAGGTTGCGGATGATGTACTCTTCCCAATCCTCAGGCTCCGAGAAGGACGCGAAATGATCGTCAGGGTGGACTGTCAAGCCAAACGGTTGCTCGGACAGAATTGCTGCAGCATCAGCTGAAGTCATGTCACCTCGCATCACCAGCTTGTGAAGAATAGACACAATCTTGTAATGCGGCTCAAGGATGGGATCACTGCTTCTGGATCTCCGAGCGTTGTGCGCAACCTGTACTGCCTTCTTGAGAGTGTCCACGAGCAGCTCAAGGCTGATCTTTGAACGCATATCCTTGACGTCTAGTTGGTCGTCAGGAGTCTGGTACATTTTCCAGTAGCATTTGGCGAGCATATAGGGGTTTCTAATCACACATTAGTCTCATGAATCGCAAATATAGGCCGAAAAACTTACTTCCAGTCGTTGGGCTTCCGCTTCATGGCCATCTTGAACAGCTTGGCGGCAAACTTCCAAACCTTGTACTCCTTCATCTGATCATGAAGAATCCTCTTGAAGGTGCCTGCCCCCATGCTTTCAATGAAGAATCGTTCCTGGTCAGAATGCTGGAACGGTTCCATGGCAAAAGGCTGGCGACTTGACGCATAAAGTCGCATTGCGAACTTGTGGTATAAGTCGTGAAGAGGGTCGCCATCGTGTGTCTCCACGTCCACATTTCGTGAATGTGAGAGAGCGAGAGTGTAGCAATGAATGGCGTTGCGCTGAAACTTGACCAATTCGGGGCGATCCTTATTCATCTTGTCTGCAGTCCACAGAACAGCTTCGTCCAGTTCATAGTCGAAGCATTCAGCCAAACGGAACCAAGCGTCCCATCTGTCTGCAGTGAACTGCAACTGAAGCCTCAAGAAGGTCGCACCAATTCGCAGGTCGTCAGTTGCACCGGGCGTTTGGCGACGGTTCAAGTCGACTCCCTTGAATTTGGTCAAGGCCATCATTCCAAGCAAGAAGAACCAACCATGTCTTGCAAGGGCTGTCTCAGGGATATTGACAGACACCGCGTCCACAGAGACGTCTCCCAGGAGAGCCTGGTACAGACGCAGAGGGTGGATCGGCTTCTTGAGGTACTCTGTAAAGTTACGCAGGTTGTGGTACATCTGAGGTGTTGACTTGGTCTGGCCAATAGTCTGCTGCATGTGGTCGATCGTCGTCTTGAGGTCTGACTTGAGAAGATCCTTCATCGGCATACGGTTGGCAAGAATCGTGACTCTCTCAACCAACTGCATGGTCTGTCGCTTCTCCAGCTTCTCTGGTGGGCACGCGTGATCCTGGACATCCCACACACCAGCACCAAGCTTCAAGCCGTGCAAGTCGTAGAGTACTTGGCCCAAGTAGTCTTCCCAGTTCTCAATGTTCTTGAGCTTGAGAAGCTCCACCCGCATGACCTTGAGGAAGATCTTGTTTGATGCCTTGCAGAACTTGCGAATACCAATGACTTGATGGATGGCAGCCAGGTAATCGGCCAAGTCGTTCTCAGGCCCAATGATGCAGTTTTCTTGGGTGATCCCGGCTTTGAACATGGTGTATTGCAAACACCAAGCTCGGACTTGCATCTCTTTGAGTTTATTCTTCAATGACTGGAAAGCGGACTTGGTGGCTGCATTTCCTGATGGCTCTGGCTTGATTCCGATCCGGAATTCGTCCTCACAGAGAGAAGCGACATGAAGCAAACAGTTGACCTTGGCGAGAGCCGCTGAAGTGGACTTGATGTGCTCATCATCAATGATTTCGAATGCTGTGCTTTCGTTCAGGGCAGAAAATAGCGCCTGGATCAGAAGCTCGTCCAGTGACTTCAGAGTTCGCATGAACAACAGCTTCCGGGACTCTGGTGAGGTTTTGGCATATGTCTCGCCTTCAAGGTCGGAGACAATCAGCTCGATGCTCTTGAGACAACAAGAAAACTTCTTGGTCGAGTACTTGATAGCATCATACGCATCGCCCAGCCGAGACCATAGGAACAGCCTCAACTCGGTGCTACTATTATGGAGGAATTTCCATAGATCTTGAAGCCCCTGGCTCGCGCAATCGGAAATCGACTTCTGATGCTTTTCACTCGAGCTTGCATCATCTTTGTCCCCAGAATCCGAGTTCGCTTCTGAGGTCGGGGCACAGACGGAAGATGGGTTGAGGACTGGCTCCAGTGTCTCGATAACGTGAACGGGATTCTCCATGTCATCTTGAAAGAGTCCGAGGAAGAAATCCATTGTCGTCAACTTGGATATTTCTCGATCAGCAGCAGCCGGTGAGATGGTGGGCATGACCACGTTGTTTGGCAACGAAATGACCGGAACCTTCTCGTCGGTCAAGTGATCTCGGAGTGACGTCCACATCAGAAGAATGTGCTCTCGCACTGGATTGTCAGAGAGAGATGAGACAAAGACAGAAGCCCACAAGAAACGGGCCGAGAGGGCATCGTTTGAAGGGCGGTCCAGCAACTGAACATATGTTGAGGCGACGTCAAGCCATCTCCCAAGTCGGTACTTGGTCTCCATCCGAGTCGCGTAATCGACAACACTGCTAGGGTTGGTGATTCGTTCGTAGATGTCGATATGAAGCTCGAAAAGCATCGGCACGATGGTCTCAAGCTCAGCCAGCTTTTCGGGGGAACCGACGGCCAGCTCCATTTCGTCCGTGACCCTCTGATATAGTGCCGAGTCCATACGGTTGAGCATTTGAACCACAGATAGCTTCATCTTGTCAGACCATTTCGCTGCTGTGTAGCTCTGGCTGACAGCCCGAACCCATTCGAATGCGATGTCCTCGCCTGTCATCCACGATCTGCAATCCCCTATTTTCCTGGCAAAGGATTTAAGGCCTTGTGCCTCGTCGAATGGTGGTGATGATGTCTGGTCTTGCGAACCCGTCTTGGCGTGTTCCAAGAAAGAGGACAGTCCGAGACTGGCTTGCTCGTTTTTGTTGAGAAGAGCTCTGGCAACCTCCTCACGAAAGTCGACAATGACACTGCTCAGATCCTTTGCTGCGAGGTTGGTGATCTTACTGGGTCGATCCTCGGTAGCACACGAGTCAATGAGCTCGGTGATGAAGTCCAATGTCGATTTGTCGTCCACGCCCAAGTTCTCCAAGACACTCTTGGTCATTTGGAAAAGGTTCTGATCGGCACCCTGGTATGGCTGCAGCTGATTCGCAATGAGTGTGCTTGGGTCAGTCGCCTCCTCAGCTTGAAGAGTCTCTCTTCTTCGGACACGCTTGCTGCGCTTCTCTGCCGTGTTCTCCTCATCCGCAGGATCTGGCAGGCCTGCTGTAGACTGCGATCTTTTCCTTGTAGGTGCTCCATTACGATCCTTTTGTGCCTGGTCGGTTGCTTTGTCACCCTCTGAGCTACCTTGGGAACCATCCTCTTTACCATCAGGCTTTGCATTCTTCTCTTTAGGTTCCTCCTCAGTCGTGTCCTTCTCAGTAGTCTGTTCTGGCTCAGCTGATTTTTCGCTCTCAGCCTGGGCTTCAGGGCTTTCGTTTTGAACCTCAGGAGGTGGTGTTGCCATAACGACATCTTCGAGAGAGCTCTGAACAATGTCATCACACGTGTCAAGCGCTTCTGCTGCATTCTCCAGACAAGTCATGAGTTCCGCTCCAAGGTCAGCCCATGATAGCACAGGCTTGCTGGCGCGTTTTCGGCCCGGTGTTTGTGATTTGCTCCCCTCAGCATCTTCTGGTGCTTGCTCTTCGACGATAAGAGGTTCAGGGGGAGGTGTCAACGATTTGGTGGGGTCGGGAAGAAAGGGGATAGGGTCCAGGTGGCGCTTGAGCAAGGCAGGCATCTTCTTCTTGAGCCATGGAGCCATCACGGGATGTGACAACGCCATGTCGTCGCCGAGAAGCTGCAATTGGTCCTTCAGCTGCTCACCCGCTAGGCCCTCTGCCAACGAAGGGGGTTCAACCTCCATCACAGCCGGGTCGTCATCCAGCTCGATCGCAGCCTCCAAACAGTACCGTTTGATACGATTACTGTTCATAGCAGCAGCAAATCGAGCAGCCCGCCTCCAAAGCTCCGGATCCGAGGGGTCTTGGTCCAGGGCAGTGGTCCAGCTGTCCAAGACTTTGCGTGCATCGTCATCGTAGTATTTCAATCGAGGCTTCTCCTTCCAGGTTGGGTTCGAGGCCAGCTCATCCTTGTACTTGTCCACAAAGAACTGTCCATAGTTCTTGTAGGAAAGATAGAGCGCTTGGGCAAGGCTTGCTGCGACACCATCTGCTCCTCCGGCATCCACGTCGAGTCCGCCATCTGTTTCGACGGTGTCTACGTTGGACACTTCTGGCTGGCCCTCCGCATGTCGCTCGGCTTTTTCATAGTCGGTTCTCGCTTCACGGTATTTGAATATCTCGGATTCGAAAAGCTCGTCGTATGCGGCAGCTGCGGCTTCGCGCGATCGGGCTCCCTGCGCATGGAGCTTCAGGGCATGTTGGAAGCGCTTGAGTGCTTCGTCGACCTGGGAGCAAGTCAGTCTTCAAATGCTATCGCGAATCTTGCGCAATATGGCTTACGTGAAGCTCTTTGGTGGTGTCGATTTGCTCGTCAACGTTCTCCTCGGGCTCGAGGTTGATAGCTTGGAATGCCGGCTGGTTCGAATTAGCACAGAAACAAATACAAGGTCGGAAATCTCACCATATTGGCGGTCGCAATAGTCCTGCAGCCGTGGCCGACATCCGTATTCTTTGCTAAGAAATGATTCTGGCCAAACCCGACATTGAAAGTTGTGAGTTTAAACACAGCTCATCTTTCTTGGCAGTCATTAACTCGAGCTCCGTACCGCGTTCTAGACGCGGTCCCACTCAGCCTCGCCAAGCCACAAGCGCCAGATCAAGAGCTGGTGATGAGCACGTGGGATGTGGCGCAGGCATAAGGCTGCACGTTCCCAGACGTGGCCCATCCTTGTAGCTCCAGCTATCAAGCCAGATCTTAGGGGCACAGCAACGGTCGGCTTCAACATCTCACTCCAGCTCCACCAACCTTTCGATCGAGTTGCGACCGACATCCCACGACAGTCTCGTATCTATCAGCACTCAGGAGCTTCGGGCGAATCGACTTCTCCACTAGCCGTTGCTCACCTAGGTTGCCAGCGATTCCAACGAGGTCGCCGCCATGGTTGCGCCAGCTGTGCCAGAGTGAGCGCACCCACCATTCGATACTCTACTTGCAATGCGATAGCTTACGCCGATATAGAATCACCGAGGAGATTCTCCACGAGTCGATTGACGCCCGAACCGAATCGCTTGCCGGTCTTCGAGAGCTTGGTCCTCCTGATCTCGTCCACCTGCTGAAGCATGCCGTCCGGAACCCAGCGAAACAGGTATGAATACAAAGGCGGCGCATGGGAACCCAAGTGCTGACTCCCCAAGACCGGTGTTTATCACCATGTTACCGGTGTCGATGCGTCTTCCTCGGCCAGTCTTGCCGCATACATCAACACCCTGACCTACAAGGAGTCAGGACCTAATGCGACCAATAAAATTGTTGAGGGCTTGTTCTGGTATGTCGCATGGCTTCTCAAGCTTCCGTAGCCAAGCACTAACCCTTCTAGCTGCTACAATGCCTTTTCCCGTCTAGACATGCGCGTGCATGTTTCCATCCCTGGAACCGTGGAGAGCTATTGCGTCGACGAACGAGGCGAGAAGAGGAAGGCCTCGGAGGACCTGTGGTTGGAGACGTACCTGTGCAGCGTCCTGCGAGCATACTCATACGCCGACGATGGCAGTGGCGATACGATCCGAAAGATTATGGGTGTACGAAGATTCAACCCTGTGACCAACACCGAGACCGAACACCGTTTCCTCCATGCTGCCGAACAGCTCTTCTTTAGAGGTATGTTTCTTGGTCGCCAGACGTATAACTCACGCTGACTCTCTAGGATGGCAATTGGGCTCGGACTCGGTGGTTCAGGTGCCTACCAATGTTTCCAACCATTTGACCACAGGTCTCCTCAAGTACCTCGAAACGACCGGCCGATACGCTTCTGGCATCAACCTCTTTGAGAAGCTCCGAACGCAGAGTGTTGAAGTTTCGTCTTTGCTGGCAAAGGTCATGTTCATGGGACATGAGGAGGTTTCAGGTGTCAGGACTCTTCACCAGTCCCTGCAAGAAACCCCAATGGACTATGTCATGCTTGACACGCAGGCCGAATTCCTCATGCACAAGGCCAACAGCGCTCCCACCCCTGAACTCAGGGAAGAGAGATTGAAGATGGCTCTGGGCTGTGCGGATCGGGCGACGGTTGCTGCTCCCACCGAGTTTAGCACTTGGGCGAGACTCGCGCAGGTTTACGTGGCCATGGAGGACTGGGACAACGCTCTCACCATCCTCAACTCGTGCCCCATGTTTACCTACCAAGACAAGGACACTCCTTTGATGCCAGAGCCAAAGGAGGTCCATCTGCCAACCCTCCCCGAGACGAGACTCGACGAGATTGACAGCGAGCCCGAGTCCAGATACTCGGAGCAAGTCGATCCCAGCCTACTCAACCTGCGAGCGGCGTCGTACCGAGGCACCTTTAAGCAGGCGTACGACATCTTGACTGAGATGACGGCCAAGATTGGTTGGGATCAGCTGTTGAAGATCCGCAGCAACGTGTTTGTGATGGAGGATGAGTACCGCACAGAGAAGCAAGAAGCTACTCAGCCCGCTACATCAAAACGCACCCCTAGTATGGATGGTCTGCGTGGCACACCTGATCAAACCACCAACGGAGGCGAGGAGTTGGAGAGCGAAACCCCAAAGAAGTCTGCCGAGGTCAGTGCTGAAGCTGGCACTGAGGGAGCCAACGCCCCGGCCACCAACGGCGAAGAGAATGGCATTGAGAAGCCTTCCAACACTATTGACCCTGGCGAGGCCAAGGCAGACAGCGATGTGAGTACTTGACGAGATTCCTTCTCCAACTAGACTAATGATTGACACAGGCGGCCAAGAATGATGACCATCTGTCCAAGCTAAACACCAAGCGCCTGTGTGAGCGCTGGCTGGACAGCCTTTTCATGGTCCTCTACGAAGACCTGCGTGTCTACACAATCTGGCGTACCCAGATGGCCCAGTACCGCGCTCAGCAGATGCAGTACAAGAAGTCGGCAGAGGAGTGGGAGATTCTGGGTTCTCTTGCTGAGCGTCTCCAGCACGTTGACGAGGCCGTCGAGGCCTACCGGGCTTGTTTGTCGATCCGATTCAGTCCCAAGGCTCTATCGGGCATCCTACGGGTCTTTGAGAAGACCAAGAGCACGAGGGAGACGGTTGCATCCGTGATCCGACTCGTGACATGGCAGTACCGGTGGTACAGCGAGTTCAGCCCCGAGCTGCTACACACGATACGAACCTTGATCGAGGACGAGGGAGCAGTCAAGGTCCGAAGCATCATCCAGGCAACCAGCCTGCCCCAGAATGTGCTGGACCTGACACACCACTACGCTGCGCTGTGCGCGACGTTCCGAAGCAGCGGAACCGACGGTTAGGTCAAGGCTCTAGCTTGAGGGAAGGGTTTTGTAGAACTCATGAGCGATTGTAGGCATGGGAATGGATAGATATTTGTAGGATGGGTGTATTAGTCGCAGGTTTCGCAGGGGCAGCGATAGGTAATTGTTATTAAGAAACCTCGAGGCAGGGTTCAAAAGTTTCAGTTCAATGATACCCCTGTTCCCGGCGGCGATCCAGCTGATGTGAATGTTTCTCTTTGTAGTAACCGAGTCCAGCCTTGGCCATCTCACTCCCCTGTAAGCGTATTTGTCCATGGTGGAATCTCTCGTCAGCATCATCACGACCCACGCAATGGCAACACTCGCGAGCCTTGGAACGGAGACGCTGCTTGAGATTTGCAAGTGCTTTTGCGTTCACTGCAGTGGGAATAGCGATCGACCTTTGACCTTTGGCACATTGCAACAACATGAGTATCGACGAGTGCAACAACAAGGGTCCCAAGACCCAGATGCTCCATCTTGGTATTCACTGGATCGACACGCCCTCTTTGCGCTCAGCTTAACCTGTCGAGGGCTCTACGTTGTTGCTCAAGAGATCCTGTATCACGAATTCATTCTCGGATATGGAGACTCGTGGAAGTCAAAGAGATACAGCTGGGACCGGCGGTTGACTTCTTTCATGAGGACCATGAGTCGGCGCCGTGATCTCGCAACCCGCGTCCAAAGAGTCTCCATCCACCCGCTACTCCTAGAACCTTTCGACAAGCCAAAAGACACCACAAAGTCCCCTCGTCTTATGAGGGCTCCTGCCATTGGTGAAGCGCGCATGGCTCTGAAGAGATCCGCTGCAGCCCTCGGCGTTGATCTAGCTGCCGTCTGGAAACCACGCTGGGCCGAGGACCAACTCAGACTGGTGTTTCCTTGTGAGGACTTTCTCTCAGCATTTTTAAACCCTAACAGCAAGAATCGGAGACGTCTTAGGGAAGCCTTGGAGTCAAGCCAGAAAGACCAAGGACATCGGGTGCTGGCAGCCGAAATGGTAGCGATGCTTATAGCCCTCCTCCCAAACCTCGAGCATCTCAGTCTACTTGAAGATGGCACCCATTGGCCTCAGCTAGGCTTCCCCAACCCAGCGTTTAAAGCCTTGGGCGTATCGAACCTCCCACTCAGGGTTCTCGATACCGAAATTCCTCGCCGCATGGTCCCAGTGTTGGCAACTGGCCTTGAGGAGCTCAACATCCACCACTGCCAGCAGTTCTACGGTTGTCCCAAGATGCCTGCTCTCAAGGTACTCCGTGTCTCTTACGTTGATATCAACAAGGACTACCTCGACACGTTAATGTCTTGCTGTACGGGCAGTCTACACACTTTCGTGTATGAGACGCTGGGACCAGATGGGACGATCGACCAAAACGTCAATGAACACGCCAAACCTCAGCCCAAGGACATCGTCGAGCATCTGGAAACGGGGCACATTGAAACTCTACAAACTCTACACCTGGATATGCGCGTTGGTTACTACGGCACTGGGGGCAGCGACCAGGTCAACATCCGGCACTTCTCGGCACTACGCCATGTCCTGCTAAGCTCCAACATGATATTTGGATGGCAAGACAATGAGAATAGCGAAGAAAAGTCGACACTGCTGGCAAATATTCTCCCCGAAGCCATCGAGACGTTCTGCCTCGTCTGTCCCGACCCTCAACGACACACTGCCTCCATCGAAGCAGGACTGATTGGTCTAGCCAATCTCAAGCAGCATCATCCAGAGCGATTTCCCAACCTCAAGAGCATCAGCGTCGCTGTATTACGGCCCTTTGGGAACGAGACCATGGGGCCAATGATGGAGGCAGCGGGTGTGAGCTTCTGCTTCGAGAGGTGGCCGAGGAGTAAGCCACGGCCGATAGGACTGTCGGAGAAACCGGCATATATTCCAGATTGGAGGCTGGAAGATTTTTTTGCCAGTCTTCGTAGGAGGCGGAGGATTTACTAGATTATTGCATCTTTGTTCTTGGAAGTGGAATTGGATGAGATGATGCTGTTCAGGGACCCACGAATGTATTTGGTGAGAATAATGACACTTGAACCTACCTAGAATATGAAACCCACCGTTTTATCGTAGAAAGAAATCAATCCTATTCCCTACATCACCAGGACTCCCAGCCCAACTCCAGAGCATCACTCATAGCTTGACTGGCCTCTTGCTCCTAGAATGCACACTTCCTCATCTCCATCTAAGCGCCCAGGCTCTGTTCAGGGCTTGGGTCCCTGACTTTGGCACTGGCTCACAAGGATGTGAATGGGAGGAAGACAGTCTTTTTCCAGGGGCAGAACCCGACCTCCGTGAACGAAGCGGGGAACGCGGAAACACGCAGAATGCATCAAAACTCAAGTTCCCCCAGGCGGCGGTTAAACACAGAAGCCCGAACCGAGCGAACCCAGACATTTGGACACAGAGTAACTATCAAGGCTTGTGGAAGTCTGACTTGGGTCCGGCAGGACCGTTTTAGGGAATTTGTTCTGAACTGTACTAGAGTTAGTTAAGGTAGCAAGGAATGACATTGATGGACACTATCGTGATGGATATAGGATATATAACCTTATTGGACTTGAGATACTGAGCTACTTAGATCCCTTCACGGGTGTTTGTTATCAAGTTTGTTTTGTTTTGTCATGCGAACAAGTTCAGCCCATGCATTGTTCTGTCTGACATTACCAAGACTTCCAGCCTAGCTTCAGCGCGTCATCCGTGGCTTCGTCAGCCGATTGCTCCCAGTGTGAACATATTCTCATGTACATCCACTCCTTAACCCCCTGTTCATAGTCTTCTCTGGCTTTCTTCCGTGTTACGTGAACAGGGTGTTCCATCGGGTCGAACTTGCGAACTTCATCTTCTCCCCATGCGTCTTCCTGATCGATGGGGTCAAACGTGACGATATCTATCTCACGCGCCGCACCATCGGCACCTCGGCAATCGATATTTGCATATGGATACACGAAAAACCAGCCGCGGTACATCACAGAAGAGCAATCGCGATCGTATTTGGCCCAGACCAAGCCAGGAAGTTGTTGATTGTTGGCAGTGGCTTCTTCATCAGAAGAGGACTCGGATGTCGTGGAGCCCAGACTAGAACCGGACTCCTCTGCCGGATTATCCTCCACTGGTTGGGGGTTTTTTTGCTTCTCGAGCTCCATGGCTCTCTTGACCTTGCGGATATGGCGCCATATGGTGCCTCGAGCCTTTAGCTCCCCGCGGTAGTGCTTATGGCATTCTTCAGTCGTGGCACCTGGGAGGAAGAAGAACTCCCACCGAAACCTGCCACCCCTCACCTGGGACTTACCATCCTCAAGGCCAAGCTGGAATACGCACCCGTCAAAGTCACGCGGCACATCTGGATGGACCATATAGAAGACCCAGGAGGCAAGGGGAGGCAAGGGACAGACCCCCGAGCTCTCCCATGACATCAAGGCTGGTCTGCCGGTGTGATCGTTGAAGATGCGGTTGTTGGATACTAGTGGGAGTTTGGGTGGCAAGCGAATCTGGGGTGGGCCGTTGGGGTACTTGTCCTTGGGTACCTCTCCTCCAGGGTCCTGGGCCGCGTCTTTGTTCGGACCATGCTGGGCTCGAGAGATGATGTCAAGACCTAACTAAGATTCTGTAAATTGGATGGTGTAGACGTGGCCGAGTTAAAAGGATGGAGGGCAGGATGAGAGGAGGTGAGTTGAGGAGGAATTGTTATTCCCCGCTACCCGATGCGGAGCACTTCAGAATCAACATCAATTTGGGTTGGGGAAAGCTCAATAATACTACAGCAGGTTGGACGAGACACCGATCTATTACGCGGCCCTATCGTTGCACCCGGCTTTCCGATGGGGATATTTTGAGAATGAGTAGAAGGATAACCTAGCATGGGTCACGAAGGCGAAGAAGATGGTTCAGGAAATATGGGAGAGGGAATATCGTTACCTTCAGGTTGTACGAAATCCCGTGGCCGACGAACCAGTTGCGAAGCGACAGCGGAAGTACTACAACCCGTTTCAGGAGTATTGCGAGCGCTCTCCGGGTGCAATGGATATGGTGAAAGAGGAAGCCTCCGATCCGTAGGGTATGTAACGCTCGCTAGTTGAGCAAATGCGCTGACTCAGCACCTAACCTCTGTAAGTGACTGTCGACCGCTAACTCGCAGCGGATGACCCCGCGCGGGGCATCCACCATAGCAGCCTTCAACCACGCCCAAATTTTTGGTCCCATTTCGTCACTCTATCTTTTCCATACACAATCCCCCGACCGTTGATTTACTGGCCAACTTGATCTACAACTTGTCCGGTCTCATATCCTATTTCAGTCAAGCGACATACACGACGCGATGGCTTCCTCTTCCACAGCTGACGCTCCCGCGGCGTCTTCGCCGCCCGTCGCCATCGTCTGTGTCGGAATGGCAGGCAAGCTAGATCCTCACCAGATGCCTTTGGCTCTTCACATCTAATCTGCTACTCAGGATCTGGAAAGACTACCTTTATGCGCCGCATCAATGCTCACCTCCACCAGAAGGAGACCCCTCCCTATGTCATCAACCTCGACCCCGCCGTCCTCTCCGTGCCCTTCGAGTCCAACATCGACATCCGCGACTCGGTCAACTACGAGGAGGTCATGAAGCAGTACAACCTCGGCCCCAACGGCGGAATCCTAACGTCGCTAAACCTCTTTGCCACAAAGGTTGACCAGATTGTCAACCTGCTCGAGAAGCGCGCCCAGCCCGATCCCGAGAAGCCCGAGCGCAAGCCCATTGACAGGATTTTGGTTGACACACCCGGCCAGATCGAGGTGTTTGTCTGGTCGGCCTCTGGAACCATTCTTCTCGAGTCTCTTGCGTCGTCTTTCCCTACAGTTATCGCCTACGTTATTGATACCCCGCGAACTGCTTCCACTTCGACATTCATGTCCAACATGCTCTACGCCTGCTCCATTCTCTACAAGACCAAGCTGCCCATGATTCTCGTCTTCAACAAGACCGATGTCAAGGATGCCGAGTTCGCCAAGGAGTGGATGACCGACTTTGAAGCCTTCCAGGAGGCGCTGCGACGAGACGAGGAGTCGGATGCGCTCGGCGGAGTGGAGGGTGGTGGTCACGGAGGAAGCGGATACATGGGCAGCCTGCTCAACTCGATGAGCCTGATGCTGGAGGAGTTTTACGCACACTTGAGTGTGGTTGGAGTGAGTTCGCGACTGGGTACCGGAGTGGACGAGTTCTTCGAGGCGGTCGAGGAGAAGAAGCAAGAGTTCCTACGTGACTACTTGCCTGAGCTGGAGCGGAGAAGGGCAGAGCGCGACGAGCAAAAGAAGGCAACCCGAGAGAAGGAGCTGGACAAGATGATGCAGGGAATGACGGTTGGCGGACAACCCGCACCCAAGAAGGACGACGACGACGACGTGGACGTTCCGAGCGACGATGATGACACAGACTCGGACGACGAGGCCAAGAAGCAGAGCCTCCAGGAGCGATACCAAGCCGCCATGGGAGACAACGAAGACTCTATCATGGCGGACGCGAGTTTCGCAAAGTACCTCCACACACAGAGGTAATGAAGTAGAAGCAGGCAGCATACATAGGCGGCGTTTAGGGGGTTGGGATAAGGGTTTCTTTTAACACAAAAAATGGATTGCCGAACGGACGATCTGGGGGGTTTCTTAGCAAAGTTAAGTTAGATACCAAAGGCAACTTTGAAGCAAAAAGATGGAATAATCGAGATGCAGTTGTCTTGTTGCAAAAAAAATGTGTCGTATTTGTCTATCGGCTTCGTTCAACCAAAAGTCCCAGACCCCTAAACTCCCATCTCCAAAGTCAAAATGCCACAACACCCTTCTTTCATTCTTTGTTTCTTTCGACACGCCGTCTGCTCATCGGGCCTCGAACTGGACCATTCTACAGGAAGTTAGCAACAGCTTTGGTTAAAGTATAGAGCAGCAATAAAACCTACCGCTTGGTGCGCTCCTTGTAGAGAACACGGCCGGCGCAGTGCGGGCACGCGACGAGGGCGTCCTTGCCGAGAGTGACGCTGCCGCCGCAGTCGCCACAGAGATATGTCATGACGGAGCGTGTCTCGTGCGTCTCGCGGGTGCCGCCGCGCTGGGCGGAACCGGAGGTAGGAACCTGGTACTCTTCGCGAGGCATGTTGAAAGTGTGTGTTTGTTGTGGTTTATGCGACGACGGGTGATGATCTCGTTGTGGTGGGGGGTGGGAAAAGAAATGCGCAAAGAGTTGCTTGGTCATGGAGGACGGTGAAGGAATTTGTACGGCAGAATTTAGGCGGTGAAGAGGAAAGAATTTGGGGGGTAGGGACGTACCACTTGATCAGCACGGGAGGGAGCTTGGGGTCAAGGATGGATGCGACAAGGCAACCATTCATAAGCTGTACCGGCATTGCCAGGCAATATTACAGTACCTGTACTGCCGCTATGAGCCGTGCTTGTTCTCATGATGTGTTTGGGTTTTACTCGTTCTCAATCAACCAATTCACTATCAAGCCGTCTCTTGGCCCAATTCAGCGACTCGCCACGCCGACATTCAGAACGCATCATTTCAAAGCATAGCTACGGTAGCTTATTCAAGTGACCCCTGCCTCGATCAATGCATTTCATCTCTTGGCTCAGTCCATCATAGTTGAGCACCTAAGTCACCATTGCTTCCCGTCCACACTAGTAGACGTCCTTGTGACAGCTCGTCCCGTGGGGTGACTCGGCTCCCCTTCCAGGTGTAATTGCGCAACTGAGGCAAGAATAACAACGTGAGAAAATTCCATCATCTACCAGATAAACACCCATTCCTACATGACCAATTCTACAACCTCTTTCTTCCTTCTCTTTAAATAAACCTCGCGCTCACTTTCCTATCTCGACCGTTCCCCAACCAATGAACCACTAAGACGCCTCTGGTTAGCAAGAGAAACAGTTCAAGCACCCCACGCTGCCAAACTCCACTAAACCCCTGTCGGCGCAAGCTCCCAGATCCCAAATCTCGGGGGGGAGTACCTCGGTTTCTCTCCACACTCATGATCTTGAACCTTTTCAATTCCTCTACTCATCGTGACTTGGACCTGTTATCTTTTATTTCAACCTCACGCTTCTCCGGACGCTTAATCTCATATCTTCTCACTCAATAACTATCCAACTCGCAGCTCACAATCCTACCATGTTCGATCCATCTACTCCTCCAACAGCTTGCTGCCCCTTCTGCACAATCTGCACCATCTTCAAGCCCTATGATCCTCTCAACCCTCCTCCCCAATCATCACCATCCATAGACCCCGAGCTCGTCTCACCTGCATCTTTCATCGTGCTCTCCACCCCGACGCTCATCGCCTTCCTCGACATCCTACCTCTCAGCCGCGGTCACCTCCTCCTCTGCCCAAGGCCTCATCGCCCCAAGCTCACCGACGTGACCGACTCCGAGTCCGCCGAGCTGGGTCGCTATCTACGCGTCTTATCCAAGGCTACAGCTCGCGCCACAGGTGTCGAGGACTGGAACGTGGTGCAGAACAACGGCGCCGCTGCAGCCCAGGTCGTCCCGCACATGCACTTCCACGTCATCCCCAGACCGGAAATTCGCGCCAGCGGCAGGTTCAGTGAGAGCTTCACCATGTTTGGAAGGGGGAAGCGGGAGGAGCTGGATGACGATGAGGCGGCTCAGCTAGCCGAGGAGCTGAGGCAGAGTGTCGCCGCCGTCCTGAAGGAAGAGGAGGAGGAGAGTCGAAAGGCCAAACTATAGAGTCGGGTTGAGCAGCAGTTTCTTGTTGTCTCATTGGTCACTCTTCGGATCAGCGTGCCATTTTGGGGTCTCTTTATTACATTCTCATATCTCTATCCAATACCCATGTCATGTAAGTCCTGTCAGTACACACCTTCATCAACCTTTACTCATCATCTCCAAAGAAGACTCTCCTGGGCAAGAACCCATCCCCGACAACCTTGAACCGGGTCTCGATCCCATCCAACATGTCCATCTCTTCGCCCGTCAGCTCCCACCCGTCCAGATCTAAGTTGGACTCGATCCGCGAAGACGTGACGCTCTTGGGGACGACGCTCCAGCCCTTCTGCAGACCCCACTGCAGCAGCACCTGCTGTGGCGTCTTGCCCTTTGCATTGGCGATGTCAACCAGGATCTTGTTGCGGGACAGGCCCAAGTGGGCTGAACCCAGGCACGAGTATCCTTCGGTGTGGATGCCCTTGGAGGTGTTGTAGGCGACGAGGTTGGGGGAGGGGTTGCACGGATGCAGCTCGATCTGGTTGACAGCGGGAACGACCTGCATTGTCAGCTACGAACTCTCGTCCTCTTGGCGGAAGATACCTACCTTGGTAGAAGGACTGTTCAGCAGCTCCTCGAGGTGTCTAATGCCAAAGTTGGACACACCAATGTTGCGAACCTTTACCCCATCCAACAACTTCTGCATCTCAGCCCAAGTATCAACAAAATCCCAATCCCGGTACAAGTTAGCCGGATCATCCGCATCTCTCGAGCAAGGCCAGTGGATCAAGTACAAGTCGACATAATCAAGTCCAAGATTGTTCAGACTCGTCTCCAAGCCCTCGCGGACATGCTTGTGCCAGTTGTTGCGCAGCTTGGACGTCACCCAGATGTCCTCGCGGGGGACGCCAGAGGCACGGATCCCGACGCCGACTTCTCGTTCGTTGCCGTAGGCGAGGGCCGTGTCGATGTGGCGGTAGCCCGCTCGGAGGGCTGTCTCGACGGCGGCTGAGACTTGCCGGGGGTTGGAGCGCCAGGTTCCAAGGCCGACGGCGGGGATCTCGTCGCCGGTGTTGAGGGTGAAGGTGCGGCTAGAGTGTGTTAGCATGTTGAGGGCCATCACGAGGGGATACAGGGAAGACTTGCGTGTCAGGCTGAAGGGGAACCATGGTCGGTGATGGGGTTAGTTGTCAGTGCGGTATGAAGTCGATGTTGTCGCTATCAAGATGGACACTGAAGTGGCAGGCTCTCAGTCTTAGCTGCAAAGTTGTTGACGGATTCAAACTATTGATAGATCCAAAAGGCAGTTTATATATCCAAACTTCCTCCTCGATAATTCACCCTTTCGTCCCATCTACTATCCATGATGCCGCTATTCAGTACCTCTACCGACTGCCTGTTGGCCAATCTACCTTTTATCCTCTAGGCATCTAGCAATCCAGATAGGCCTACACAAGCCGAGTACATGCACTTCACTAGCATGTACATTCAACACGATCTTGTCACATATCGAGGTCACATAGATGCCATATACCATTGTGAACCCTTTCATCCAAGTCAAGTCCAACAGACAAGCTTCACAACAAAGACCCCATGCACCCCAAGGCATACAAACCTCAGTAATCACAATGTCCCCTCTTTAACAAACTCGCCACCCAATCATCACATACGAGACAAAAGAAAAAAAAAAAAGAGTCAAAGCCAACCCTGAATAGTGGCAAAAGAGTTGAGATTCCTACTGTAAACTGACAAATGAAAAAAAGAAGGCCCATACACAGACAACCATTCAAGCGGAGCAAGAAGAGAAATATGGATTTTTCCCCCATAACAAAAGCCACCCTTGTTATTACCCCATATTCCATGACTCCTGGTGCAATCTAGCAACCGCATTTCTCCCTAGTCCAAGCGTACGCCCACCCTTCCTTGAGATTAACTACTTCCTTTTCCTTCAGATAGTCTTTTTTTTATGCTTTTTACTCTTTTTTGTTTGCAGTTTGTCATTCACTTGTTGCCTCCCAATACGCCCCTTGTCCTTATCCCCTTTTTGTTTCCATCCCATCCCCCTTTACTCTGTATTCCTGTACCCTTTTTTTACGTGAAACCTCTAAACTAAACATCTACCACCCATCCTCCCCTCCAGACCACCAATTCTCCCTCGGAGTTCTCTCCGCTCCCTCTCCAGCCTAGCCGTCTGCCTCTCCAGCGCGCGGATCCTCTCGCGAGCCAGGTCGAGCACCTCGGCCTTGCTGACCCTGCGATCGCTCGCAACGCCGCCTTCGCGGCCGGGTGGGGGCAGGACGGCGAGTAGCCGCTCAAAGTGCGTGTTGAGACGCTTGCGGTACTGCTGCTCTACTTGGTTGTGAGCTGCCCGAGCCTTGACCTCTTCAACAGTCTCGGACGGATGCCGCGGCTTGGTGGCTGCGGCTCCTCGCTTCTTGGGAGCTCGAGACGCAGTGCGAAGCTGCGTGTGAGGCCGCTTGGCTCCCTTTGTCTTGTCGGCGCCTCGCTTACGCTTCTTGGGCGCCGGCTCCTCCTCTTCCTCTTCCTCCTCGTCCTCGTCGCGGTCCGGATTGTCGTCCTCGGCCCCTGACTCGGCGGCAGACAGCTCGTCGGCCATAGGCGGGGTGGGCAGGAAGGTCGCCGCGGGGGACACGTGGGCAGGCCAGACGGTACCGAGGGACGGGCTCACCGAGGAGCCGCCGGTCAGGTCGTAGCCGTCGGAGAGCGAGGTAGAGGCACGGACGGGGAACTGGCCCGGGGTGGCGGGCGGGATGGCGTAGCCGCTCGAGGAAAAGTCCCCAAACGGCCGGTCAAGGTAGGCAAAGTCAGCCATGGGGGAGGGGAAGACGGTGTTGTCGAGACTGGGCGTCTCTGGGGACTGAAGAGAAGTCTGCTGAATGTATATGTCAGTCGATGCCTCCCTGCTTTTTGAGACGGGGGAGACAACTTACAGGTGAAGCCTCGTATGAAGCATCCAGACCGGAGAAGGGCATGGCAGCGGCATCCATGCTGCTCATCCAGTTGTCAGACAAGCCGCCGCCGAAGCGTGCTCCTCCGCGCTCCCCCTCCGCGGCGTCGAGATATGTCGAGCTCATCATTGTAATAGAGTAGAACCCGTTTTAACGGTTATCCGCAAATACCAAAAGTAATACGAGGTTGTCCTTGAACCCCGTCATCACGTATGGGGCGTGAAACGTATGTCGTCGTGTGTGTTTGTGTATCAGTATGGCTTTGCTGATTTATCTGGTGTCGCAGTATGTGTCTTGTTTGTTTAAAAAGAAGGGGGGGTTCTTGTTATAGGCAGTTAAGTAGGCGGCAGACTTGTAGTCTCGAGGCTGCTCGGATGTCTGATACTGTTGACAAGCCGCAAGCCATCACGGAACTTCGAATTCTGCGCTCTTGTTTTTATCGTCTGTTTTTGTTTTCTGTAGAAATCGAGCAAGAGACTTGTACAGGACAAAAAGAGAGAGAGAGAGAGGCAACAGAGAGAGAGCCAGGTTCCCGTTTGCAAATGTAGGACTCCCGGGGTTGGACAGGTCCCCTTTTATACACAACAGCCCGTCGTGTCGAATAGGCCCAAGCCCCAAAAACCCAACCACGGGGAACGGAGCGCCAAGCCATCTTTTCTCTCTTTTTTACACCAGGCTCCTTCACATAAACCGAGTCAAGCACAAAACCGAATGGGGAAGGGGTGTGCCAATGTGTGAATGTGAAAAGAGACGAGCGCAAACAAGGGGTCATGACGGAACGGTCTCCTCTCCTAGAGGACAGGACTGGGGTTGGTCGTCCTTCACACCCCCCATAGGCAGGCCGCTCCTCGGAGTGCAGCAGAGCAACACGACAGGACCATCACCAGAGGAGAGGCATCCATCCATCAAGCCGTAGCCGAGGCGCAGCCGGAAAAAGAGACCACTCTCCGCTTCAGGACCTGTCCTGTCCAATGTGATGCATCACAACTGCCATCGGCCGGTTGCTTCGCTTAAGCCTGGGGTGTGGACAGAGTTTCTCTACGGGCATACCGTAAGAGTCAAAAAGAAGAGAACAAACGGGCCAATACAAATCGCAACAAGTTACACAAGGGCGTCGCCCGCCTCCGCGAAAAGCACAGGCAGAGAGAGAGCCAAGGAATAAAGTCTTGGCGGGCGGCAAGGATTGGGCATTCTCTTAGTAAATCCGGGCCCGGGACACCTAATAGCCACGTAAGAGCAACTCATGAGGTGTGTAAACTCGCTCTCGGCCTGCGGTCCTCTCGGGGTCCTGTGTGTGCTGGCCTCGTGATGTGCTTATGGAGGAGCAATTCGTTGGATGTTCTTGTAGTCTCATCCGACTCTGCAGCTTCGGCATCTTGAACTGCCCATCCCCATTATTCCCCCCCTCCCATCAACCCTTACCCCAAGGCTTGTCGTCTAAACAAGACCGCATCTGACAGCGGACAAATGAAAAAACACGACCGGTCTGGGGGAGAGTGTTAGGGAGGGGGCGGAAAAGTGTGGGTGGTCTGAGTTTATCCCCGGCCTTTTTCCCCGAGCCCAAGCCCAGAAACGGCTCCTCCAGGGATGGGTCCCCTTTGACTAACCTCAATCTCGTTTGCCTTGGAACGTGCCCTTTTGCTACCTCGTGGGGATGGGATGTGTGTGATGGATGCCCTTTTTCACTGCCGACGTGGGGATCGGCGATGACGAGCGTGGGAACTATGTAAGATTTCCATGTCCGCCCTGTGGTTTTTTGATGCTTGCTGGGTCACATGAGGTCTCCCCACTAGGATGTTGGTTTGAAGCTATCCATGTCCGGTTCCGCCTGTTGGTTCTCAGGTTCTTGGGTAACGGTAATGAGAAATCTCTGGGGCTTGAAAGACTTGGCGCACCAGAGATTGTCTTGGAAGAGTTTCGAACTGAAAAGACCTTTTTTTTTCTTTACTCTTGACCGAAGTAGGGGAAGGGCACCTAGGGTTACCATCACCCCCCATCTGCTGCCCCAAGACAAATCGTAGCATCATCGTAGGATACTCGTCCTACCATCGTTGGACACCTCTCGATCCGCCCGCCCGCGAATCTCCAGATAGGATCTTTGCCTGTATCCGAGGGTAATTGTTTTTCTAGGCGTTGGCCCATGCCCCCGGAGTTGCATCTCCCAGGCCAAAGACTGCGGACTTGGCTCGGGATCCCTTCCTCTCCCCATGGTGTTTGCATCGGACCATTTGTGACTTGATGATCTCACCGTTTTCGAATCCGGGGTAATCGAGTTGGCGGACATTGGCCTCCGTCCGTTCGGTCAACAGCTGGGAAATACGATGGAAAGAATGGATGGGCTTCTTGGTGTCGTCTCTTTGCCCAGCGGCGCGGCAAGTAGGTAGACTAACCTGAGGTATGAGTCAACGGTGTAAATCGCCCATGTACACACAAGAAACTGTGCCATGCTCTCCAAACCTCATGCCATTGCCACGTTTCCCTACAGGACATCCAGAACCATGTCCAAACCTCTACTGCCGACCACCTGCCGAAGGGTCACCCTCGCTCTATCCCATCCTCCCGGGACACACTTGCATCTCTCTCCACCCTCCAACTCTACAGAGTACGTACAATACCAAAACATCATGACCTTCACCAGTTCCCCCATATTCCCATCTCCCCAACGTCTTCAGCCTTACCCGTTGCGGAGTTTCTTCACGCCCCCTCTCAGCCAATGATGATTTATCATGGCCCTCAAGGGTAAGTTCAGGGCAGGGGGTGAACGGGACATGTCACGAACATGTCGTCTGCGGCTTTTTTTCCTTTTCCTTCTATCTACCCTCCCCCAACCCCGGGGTCAAGGGGGGCATACATATATACATCACTCATTTTGATGATTATTTTAAACATGAACCTGCGTCAGTCTAGGCAAAACGTGGTTTCGGGCGATCGGTAAGTGGGCTCTTCTGTGCGCGCGGGTAGATCTGATCGGAACACGGATCTCTCTGTGCGTTTGATGACTTGCGTTGTTTTTCATGGCCTGGCAAAGTTGCTGATTTTTGGGTGATGGACGATGCTTGCGGTATAAAGGGGGCCTGGCACCCAGATGGATGTATTGCTCTGGATGAACACTTCTTGGAATCTTCAACAATATATATCTCAACACGATATCCAAGACCAACATGCCCACCCTATACCTATACCTATCCCATCCGACCACGCGAATGACGACAACATGATATCAAGAGCGACCCCTTTCGGTAACTCGACGCTGTCCAAGCACCTGTCCGAGTGTACATGACCGACGAGTACGATCCAAGACGCGTCAAAAGGAGCGAGTTGCTATATAAAAACGACAACATGAGACATTACTCGCCACCAGCCGTGACAGCCTTGGGCTCTGGAGTCTCGGTCGCAGCAGGCGCCTCGGGGGCCTTGATGGTCTCCTTGGCCGGAGCAGGGACGTCGGCCGCGTCCTCATCAGCCTCGGCGTCCTCCTCGCCTTCTGCTTCAGCGTCTTCCTCTTCTTCTTCTGGCTCCTCCTCCTCCTCTTCTTCCTCGGCAGCGTCACCATTGGGGACCTCTTCGCCCGAAGCCTCGGTCGTCTTGCGCTTCTTTACGGGTGGCTCGACTGTGTCGAAGGAATCAGCTTGGTCCTACTCGCGATGGGGCAGTTGCCCGTGATAGTGATGATGGATGGAAGAAGTGGATAGACCGGGCTGGCTCAGCTCGACCAACTTCGAAGCAAACTCACCCTTCTCTTCAGCCTCGTCGCCCTCTTCATCATCCTCTTCCTCCTCCTCGGCATCCTCGTCCTCTTCGCTCTGCTCCTCCTCATCTCCGGTCGAGATGTACCTGATTCGGACCAAGGTCAGCACGACGTCATCAACTAGACAACACCATCAAGCAAACAGCGGGATCAGCCTGGTCGCGACACCACAAAAAGAAGCAAGGCGACGCAAGAAATGGGGATAGTGAGCTATCGCGATCACGGCACCCCAAGCTGCGCATGCAGGCGGGATCGACCATGACCATGATCGCATCCCATCACATTACATGCGACAACTGCGCGACGCGCATACATGGGAGCGGCGCAACGAATAGCGCAGCGCGAGGGGAATGCGCGATTGGGCAATTGAAACCTCGCCCCAAAAGTCAAAGGAGGAATCAAAAACGCAACAAAACAACTCGGGATAAGATGCAGAGAGTAGAGAATGGAACATACTCCTCTTCCTCCTCGCCATCATCGTCTTCAGGCAGGGAGACGAGCTCCTCCTCCTCCTCGTCTTGCTTTCTCTTGCGGGACATGGTTGCGGATATGGGAGTGATGTAATAGAACTAGCGAGTTGCGATTGACAAGTTCAGGAGTATAAAAAGCTTCTCTCGAGGGGAACGAGAGGGTTTTAAAGGTTGACCAAGGCACAGCACGAGATAGGCAAGCTAGACAGGACCAGAACAGAAGAGAGGAGAGAGGGAGAGTCAGGGGGAGTGGGAACGGCAGAGAGGGTGGGAGAGCAGACTGCGTGCGCGTGGGCGAGAGGAGGAGGGCGACAGACAAGAGCTCAAGTGAGGGAGCTTCGAGTCCAGCCAATTGCGGCTGTCACAGTCATCCCATCACTGGATACACTCCAGGATCACTAGGGGGGATATCACTAACAGGACTCAGGTAGGAATACATAGGAATGCGAACAAACATCGCGACAACCAGAGGTACCGGCCCACGAGCCCGTCATCCAAGGATGGATTGGGTGGGTAGGCTGGGCTGGCGGGCAAGCTCAGGCAAGCTTACACACTGACTGCCTGCAAACAGCCAGGCCAGGTCGATCAGGGCGACCGACGACTCGAGACGCGCAATGGACCAGATTAAGCCGGCGCCCAATCAGAGCTACCGACGGAGCTAGTCTGTCTGGTGCAGAGCTGCTCGTACCCCGGAAAGCATCGAGGTGGCCTCTTGCTTTCGCCTCTCCCGCTCTCGCCGCATCATTTATTGTACCTCGCGACCTCGCCAGCATGACATGGCATGGGCGAGACGAGGACCTTGGGAGAGGGGAAGGGCGGGGGCCCGATGTCGAGGGAGAGGGACAGAGCAGAGAGCCTGGGGCCGCGGGCCTCTGACCTGGGGTTCCAGGTGGCTGGAAATGCCCACTCGGAATCCGTCACCAAGCAAACAGACTGCTTGGTCATCTTCTGCGGGCGACGGCGGGTGACGTAGGACTTTCACATTAGCACTCGAGGGGAATTGTCTCGCAGGGACAAGTCCGTTGCTCTCATCCACTGAAAAATGACGCCCTTTCAGCTTGTCCTCTGACACTGGAGCTCCGTCATGCCCTGTCGAGAACCGTCATGGTCCATGTTAGGTATCCCGTAGAGCAGATGAAATCCCCCATGGGAAGCCGTGCATGTCGTTGGTTGCACCGCCATTCATCTTGTCAGTTAAGAAGACGTGGTGTCGGTTAGCTGCACTTTTGTGGCCGAGGGCAAGGGCGAAGGGAACAGAAGAGCTTTCTGTAATATCTCACCTCCATGAGGCGAGAGCTCTAGGAGCTCGGACCCCCGTCTGAGACGGGAGGGATGTGATGGACGGATGACTCGGCTCAAGTTTCTCCGGGTTGTGCTGGGCTGGAGAAGCTGATGCGGTTGGACGACTCCTGAGCAGCGTATCCGACAAACAGCCGGAAGCCAAGATGGCTGTGGACGAGGATGGCACGGGACGGGCCAAGGTTGGCGTCATAGGTGCGTGGTGATGAGATGCTTGGAGGGGACTCAGCTGGGAGCTGAACTGCAAGGTCTTTGCCGATCACGTGGAGGAAACGTGAACGGGCATCTTCACCTTCAGCTTCCGGGTAGGTGCGATGGCGCCGAGGGTGCAGATGAAAGCCCAACTTACTCAGCTTCAGCTTCAGTTTCAGCATTCAGGCCATTGACCATTGCTAGGTGAGCAACCCAATTGCTGTTCTCGTGTTCTCCGTATTCGATGCAGTTCGTTATTCGGTTGACCAGGCGATGCAAACACCTGAACTGATGCGTGCTTCTCAACGCCTCTCAACTGCATGTTCGAGGCGCGGTCCAAATGGCTGTGCTGGGCATGTGCTCGATTCCGCGTTCCTCGCTGGCTAGGCGACAAGGACTTCCGAGTTCCTGAGAGGTTCAGGCGAGAACAGAGGAGATAAAAAGAGGCAAGAAAAGAAAAGAAAGCGCAAAGGTCCTGCGGGGTTTGAATCATTGTCTCAATCTCCCGTGGCTCAGCTCATATCTATTGGCGATTCTCAAGCACGCTTTCGCAAGGTTGTCTGTGCCTTGCATCAGCTCACCGTTTAGTCTTCTTGGCTGCTTCAAGGCACAAACGATCGATGCCAAAGGGTGCAGTAGCGCTTGCAAATCTCACGATGCATGTTCGGATGCGAAGCTGGGGCGCAGTCTGCCTCGTCGGAAGATGACCCAAGGCCAGCTCGGCAATGATGTCTTTTTTTTCGAGGCTTGCAATGGTGATGCCTTGACTGCTCCGACTGTCGGTCCTCTCATCAAAAGACCGGGGCAAATTACCAGATCCAACGCTTGCAAGTCTAGACTGATGACCAAGGTTGAGATGGCAGGCAGATTTTTGGTTGAAACGGTAGTCAACGAGCGAATCGCTTCCCGTCGAGATGAAGCTAATGAAAGGGCATGTCCGAGCCCGGCATATTGGGCGCCAACCCGCTAGCATCACCTCGGCCAGCCTTTTCTGCTCAAGCTTTTCACACCGATCTGCCGCTCCGCCAGCACACGGGAGCCGGACCGTTTCTGCAACCAAGGAAACTCGCTTCATGTTGGGGGGATGCTAGCATCAAATGAGGTTTAAACCGTGGGGATGGTCGTTGGATGGTCTGTCGCGCTTTTTGGTGCCTCGGTCCGTGTAAGTCGACACGCGCCTCTACCATCTCGACGCGTTCTGTAATGTTTTGTTGGCATTTAAACAAACAAAACGCCGCTTTCCAGGGTGACGGCTAATGAAGATGGGGATGGGACGGGGCGCATGAGATTCTAGCCTTGGACCTCGATGTCATCGTGACCCGGCGAGTCGGAGTCAGCATAACTCATGGCATCCTTGCTGGGCTGCGGAGATGAGCATGCACGTCCATCATCCATTGACCCTAGGCCGCATACAGAGATGCCCGAGTTATGCAGCCAGTTTGTTTGCTCCGATATTCACATGCTCCGATCTATCAAGTGCCGTATGTTTGTCTGGTGTCTCGTGCATGTCTCGCAGGTTTGGAATGGGAATCCCCATGCTGTGCCGTTACAATTAGCCAACTTACTCGGCTATTTCGATTGATATCATGACCAGGCGAAGCCATTGCATCAGCGGACAGCGCCAAGTAAAGACGATGCATTCTCATATATCCGTATGATGCCCCAGATCCGCCGGCCTTGGATCATACCGGAGCTGACAAACATCATCTCCATCCCACATGCAAGTCAGCCAGCCAGCCAGTATTCCGCCCAGTTGTTACTTTCTTACTGCGTCCGTATGTTTGCTCCATCGAGGCTGATGTCCTCCCAAGGCTCACTCAACAGCCAGCCGACAGGGGGCCACGAGGTCTCCATCAAAAGTGGGGGAGCAGCAAGCTCAGGTTTCCTGCAGGTCGGAAAATGAGTCCGCCAAAAGTTTCCAGAAGGCAACGCTCTCATTGCCGATCTTTCGCGCTTCAATTCTTGTTTTTGCTTTTTTAAACTTCCACCAGCTGCGGAGGAAACGAGATGAGATGCCCTCTGATTCCCCGCGTGAGTGGTCGCGATCGAGAGCGCTAAGGCGCTGAAACGGAGTCTTGATGCGCCTTCGGGCGGCGCTGAGAGTCCTGCGTGTTGTTGAGCATTAGCTTTTTCCCCTTGCACGTCAGCTTGCCAGCTGGACGTCACTCTCGCTTTACTTTGCGTAATATTGCCGGGATGTGACTCTGGAAACTTGGTGTTTCTTTGCGAGCCTCATGGTAAGTGGAGAGGGCGCAAGAACTCGCCCGAGTCCCAGGCGGCCGATGCTATTGTCAAGGTTGAGTTGTTAACAAGATGATTACGGAGCATCAAGCGAGAGAGCGGGCAGTCCCATGATCCTTGCTTGTCATCTCGACTGTAGATCCAGGAATTGTACCAGAAGCCTCGGAGGGCAAGGGTGAGAATCCTGCCTTGCTGATCCTCCTCCCTCCGCACGCATCGAATCGTGACCAATCGAGATTGAACAGCGACCAGCTCATCCAGGCGCCTCCTTGTGAGTGCAGTGCATTGCTGCGGTACGTCACGACGCGATGCAACGCGCGATGCGGCCCAGCGAGTCGGAACACACGGGGAGCATGAACACATATGGAGAACCGGAGCACAGAGTCCTAATGTTTGCTGTGCCTTGGTAATGCCGTGACCCGTCGACGTAATGCATCGAGCATACGCCGTAATATCCTGGATACGGGTGCAGCTTCATTAATTGCGAGGCGTTTGGACCGTGATGGGGGATAAAACAGGGTTGCATTATGTCCCTGCAGATGCAAGCCCGAAGCCACACGGTTGGAATGAGATAATCCAGGCACAGAACGGATCCCATTGGCCGGCTTGGCGGGTTCATCCACCTTGGCCAACGTGTGCCTGTCTTTTTTGACGCCATCAAGCCTTGAGCTTTTTACCCTCCGCTCTGTCTCTCCCTTCCTCGTCCAGGGCAGAGGAAACCTAACGGGGCCTTGCAACGCTAAGAAAGGGGAGATGACTACCCGATGTGGGTAATGGCATTCGGGCATCCAGCCCGTCCATGACGGCGGCGCCGCTTGTGTGCATTTGGAACGAACGTTAGCGGGAGGAGCCCGCCCTGGAGCCCGCTGGGACCCAAACGTTGGAGCGCCTCTGGGTCGGCTCCCTTTCCGGAGCCATGTGCTACGAGGGTAGCTGACCAACTGGGGAGGCGGCGCTGGAGATGGTGGCAGCTCTAGGCTCACGGGGTTGATATTAGTTTCCTTTCTTTTTCTGTGCCTTTGGCAGGCTGTCAAGTGTGCCTCTCAGATCTCGCTCGTCCTTCCGAGTTGACTTTGAAGGTAACCCTTCTCCTCGTGGCCTGAGAATAAAACTGTTGAGAATGGACGGATGGGTTGCCATGTGACTGCACTGCTACTGTACCACAATGGTGCAACCAGACACACCACCATATGAGCATGAATTATGTCAAAGGCTGTGGAGGAGACCACGACAAGAGGGGCAGGTTTAATTTGCATCCCATCCATAGTCGAGAGGGGAAAAGGCTGCTCCTCCAAGTCCCAACGAGGCTTGCCTGGTTCTAGATTGGATGGAGGGAGGTATACTAGCACCGAATAAGAGGCCTATTCGAGGCAAGGATAGGGCCGCAAAGACGAGATCCATCATGGCGCGCATCGTCTGAATAGACTATTCGACCGATGTTTGTGAAAAGTGAGTGATCGCGAGGATGAAAAAGTCTTTTTTTTCTTACTTGCTTTTCCGTTGATCTCTAGCTCTTTTCTGATGCCCCTGCACTTCCCGCTTCGCTTTCCCTGCGACTGCGGCTGCGAGACTCGTCACAGACATAGACACGCGCTCGTGCTGTCTCTCTTGAACCTGATCCAGAACCTCTCCCTTGTCCATATTCAATCCAAAACTCCAAGCCTCGGATTCACGAGCATCCCCATACGAATACATACATGGCGAGATCAGATCGCCCCCTGTCTCGCTGAGCTGCAGTACTGCATCAAACACCAAGAGGCCAACCAACCGTTCCATCTGGTTGGAACCACCTCCTCGGAGCGTCCTTTTCTCTTTGCTTCTCCCATTTACCCTAGCCTCTGTTCCTTTGCCTCTTATTTTTTCCCACCAAACCCTTTGGCCAGATCCTATACCCTTGTCACCGGCTGGGGTCGACTGACTCAATAATTGCCCCCCTGCTCCAGCAGCCTAGCGTCCGTCCGAAAAAGGGCACAGCACTCCTAGGTTAGCTGAAGGAAGGGCCCAGCGAGCAAACGAACCGACTGATTCTAACTGGCTTCCCCGGGCACGACTTGAGCTCATTCGGCCAATAGCGGCGCGCAAGCTCGTCTGCTTGCTCTCTTTGGTGGTCTCTGATCGACTGACCTGCTGGCTCGAGAGCATATCCGAAAAAGACGGGAGACGACAGACACTTCAGCCAAACGGAAAGCTCGCCGCTTGGACGTTGCGTTGACAGCCACTACTGCAAACTGGCAGGCCTCTCTTTTTTGTCTCCCTCTTTCCCCTGGACGACTTCTTTTTTGACGTGCTTTTTCCTTCGGTTTGGTCTGGCCTTGTCTTTTCTCCCCCGCCACCTGCCACTTTTTTGACTCCTGGGTCTCTCTTGTTTGTCTCATTTCCATTCCCTGGATCCCCTCTCAAGAATCCCCATCCAGGCTCTCTTCTTCCTTGTCGTCTGCGCCGACATAACCCCATCAACTCCAATTCGATCCATTGCAAGCACGAGCCTGGGCTTTGCTTCCTTCTCTCGACTCGACTCGTTTGGCGACCCTCGGATTCAACAAACACACTCCCTTTGCGCGTGAGAGCCTCGTGTGTTGTGCTTATTACAGCATCGCCCCGAGCTCCCTGGTAGTCGACCCTGGTGCTTATGACCTGGACCCCATCTCATCCTGGTCGTCAAATCAACCTACCCGCTCTGCCTACCTATCCGGCTTCCCCGTCGAGTCCTGTGCAGGGTGCGTGATTGCGTACGTGCGATTTTTCGCTCTCACTTTGGGGCACCGGTTTGAGGTCATTCATTCATTCTCTTGCTCACTTCTTGGGCTGCCGGCTGGGTTGTCTTGTCTGTCTGAGACGAGACTCGGCGTCCATTCTTTGACGACCGCCGCACCGTTGGGCCTCGACTGAGCCCTGTCATTTCCCTAGGGAACTGTAACCAACACGGGCAAAATCGATCCTTTCCAAGGGCGAAAGGTTTTCGCTTCGTTTTTAACACCTAGCCTTCCGATTGCCTCGACAGCTGTTCTCGCTGCCTGTGGCCTTGTCTGTCCTTTGCGCTATCCGATTTCGAATCCGAAAAAAAAGTAGACTGCTCGTGCGTGCGTCACTTGCGACTCCAGACCCGGACCGACGGTCAAGATCTGCCTCGTCGGCCGCCTCGATTCGACCTCGGAAACGAGCACCATCTCTTCTTCTCCCAGGTTATGATTCAGTGGCGATGGCCAAGAGCTGTTGTTGCTATTTTCCCAATCAGACCTCGCTACTTTCGCTCATCCTCGGCGCTGCACCGGTCAGCGCGCACTGCATGAGGCGGTAACCACTAACCAGCCCATCTTCAACCATACCACCGTCAATATCTACGAAACGACGACCCACGACGACGACACCTTCGCAAACGATACGAACCGTCACGCCTCTTGACGAGCATCCCTGCCTCTGCCCGCTGGGCGACCAAAGTTCTGGTGATCCTCTGGCGCCCAGCAGCAGCATTCCGTTCCTTCGCCGGCTAAGCCCCCGACATCATGACACCCCTCGCCATTTCTGTCCCCGATGGCTCGGGCTCGCCAAGCGCAACACGTCGGAAGTTTTCACTCTACGGGGACCGGTTACGGGATAGTGACAACAGCCCCGTGCCGGGTGCCTCGACCGGCGATGCATCACCTTTTGCTTCGCCGTTGGCTTCGCCCCTCGGATCACCTCTTGCATCACCTCGCGTGCATATCGTGCCGTTTGGTGCTGCCTACCGCCATGCACGAGCTCCGTCAGACGAGTCACTCTCACAACTGCCGCCTCTGCCAATGTCACCGCGATGGGATTCGTTGTCCAACCCAGCTAAATTTATCCTGCAGCCCTCAGCATCGACCCCGGCATCGCCATTCGAACCCCCGCCACATTCTCCCTCACCTTTTGCATACGACACAGCCGCAAGCACGCCTATCGAATCCCGAAACGCCTCCCCGACATTCCCTCTGAAATCTGCTTCGTCACTGGCTGATCTGCGCGCCTACGACAGCCCTCCAACGGCCGTGGAGAACTTCTCGCGGCCGCGGAAACAGAGCATTCGTCAGCCAATCACAGACGCGGCTAAGACCCGGGCCGCCCCCAGCGCCCCAAGCGCCTCAAATGCCCCCAGCTACAATGCCGCCGACCAGTACTTAGAGCTCGTCACCTCTCCCCAACATCCTCTCTGGCCTCCGACACGCCCCCGCGGCCCTTCTGTTTCGTCTTGTCAATCATCGTCGACCTACCACTCGGTCCTCTCTCCTCCCGGTAACGACTTATATGAGCCACGAGCGCCCCGTGCTAGGACCACCAATGGTGCGACATCATCCGCCGCACGGCCGCCCTTGAGCTACACCAACAGCGGCTCGGCTTCCCCGAGCCCTGTCGTCGCCCCTTGGATGAGTGGTGAAGAGCTTCGCTCGAGCTTCCGCTCCCAATTCACAGAATCAACTGCTCCTGGCACCGCCGTCACAGAACGAAGCAGCGTTCTTACAAAGGACAGCTCCGTCACCTCGCTCTATCCCAGCCCGGAAGCGGACGCTGAGCCAGAGGGTGACGCCGACAACGAGCTCGACCCCGATCTCGACGAGCCGAGCCTTGAGGATGTTATGGGCATGTACGAGCAAGGCTTCGACGACGACGAAGACGACGACAACAACAACGACAACTACTCGGACTACAACGTCGCCATGAACGCCCGCCCAGCTACCTTGACGTCGGACTGGGAGCCGCGTCGGAGCGTCTTGGATGCTACCGATGACGAGGACTTCCCTAAGCGACCGATTCCAGAGTCCGTCTCGACATTGGATGTCGAGATCCGAATGTCCAAGATGATCTTTACCTCTCCTGCCTTCACATCATCCGTACCCCATATCGCAGAAAAAGAACACTACAGTCGGGGAATCGCTGAAAAGCGCGACTCGGCCAAGTCAATCGACTCAGAACCCTCGGTCAACTCTCAACAACCTCCCTCTGCTACCGAACCTTCTGTTACACGCTCTCCATCCATTTCGACACCCATCTCTCCTCCCATCTCTCCACCTATCCTGGCACACAAGCCAGCCGAACGTCCCGACACCCCTGAATCTACCAAAGACCCCGAACCCTCACCCGAACCCCCTGTCATCACTGTGGCCGCCGCACCTGCCGCACCTACCGCACCTGTTGAGCCCGAAGACCCCGACTCCCGTGATCGCTACGGCTTCAAGAAGGCGAACCAATACGTCACCCGGGAGCAATACGACAACTGGAATGCTGGTTATACCGAGTACCTGGCCCGCCGTCGGAAGAAGTGGGCCGCGTACCTGAAGGACAATGCTCTTATGACAGATCATCCCAACCGGTTTCCAGCTCCCAACGCAAAGACCAAGCGGTTCGTGCGCAAGGGCATTCCCCCGGAATGGCGCGGTGCGGCCTGGTTCTACTATGCCGGTGGACCTGCGATCCTCTCTCAGCACTCGGGTCTCTACGACAAGCTGACCTTTAAGAGGGCCAAGGATGTTGACGCCGAAGCTATTGAGCGGGATCTACACCGCACATTCCCGGACAACATTAAGTTCAAGCCTCCCGGTGGACCAGAGACGACGGCGTCAAGCAGCGCCAGGGAGAGCCGGACGACTATGACGGATTCCACCCGCAGCTCAAGCTCGGGTCCACCCAACACCGAGGGAGAGCCACCCATCATTACGTCGCTGCGTCGGGTGCTTCACGCCTTTGCCGTGTACAACCCTCGAATCGGCTACTGCCAGAGCTTAAACTTTTTGGCTGGCCTCTTGCTCCTCTTTGTTGAGACGGAGGAGCAGTGCTTCTGGCTCCTCAACGTCATCACAGTCGTCTACCTTCCAGGGACACACGAGATGAGCTTGGAGGGCTCCAAGATCGATCTCGGCGTGCTCATGACTGAGATGCGTAACTCGATGCCCGCCATCTGGGACAAGATTGGCGGTGAGCTCGAGGCGGACCCCAACTCACGGCCGTCGACTGGCAAGTCAATGCGGCTTACTCGGGCACGACGCAAGGAGCTGCTACGAATGTCAACGCCAACAGACCGACTCCCACCAATTACGCTCTGCATGACGGCATGGTTCATGAGCTGCTTCATCGGAACTCTACCGATCGAGACCACGCTCCGAGTGTGGGATGTCTTCTTCTACGAAGGTTCTAAGACGCTATTCCGCATCGCCTTGGCTATCTTCAAGCTGGGCGAGAACGAGATCAAGTCTGTGGCTGACCCTATGGAAATGTTTGGGGTGGTGCAATCGATGCCAAGGCGACTGATTGACGCCAATGCGCTCATGGAGGCTTGTTTCAAGCGGCGGAATGGCTTCGGGCATCTCAGCCAGGTCCAGATCGACGAGAAGCGCCAGGAACGCCGAGCCAAGGCACAGCTGGACCGAGTGCGACAGGGGAAGAACCTCAACACGTGGAACGTGGCGCAATCAGACACAGAGGGCGGCAAGAGGAGCATTTTCGGGAAGAAGAGGTCACCGACAGGTGCATGATGTTTCAACTCGGGATCCCTCCCTTCTACACTTACTCACACATTCACACTCCTTCATCTCTCCTACGACTTTATCAACCTTTTTGCCTCGGCATCCTGCATCCCACACCAGACACGGTGGCGGAGCCGCCGAATCTAATCATGGGATGGCGTTGGACGGATGGCACTCATTGTTTGCTTCCTTCTTGATTCGACCTAGCCGGCACAGTGTCTGCATTTCACACTTGATGTTTGCTTCTATTCTACCTTGTTCTCATTCACATCATGTTCTGTTATTACCCGCAATACCCTGTTCGGGTGTTTACTATGTCTCACAAAAGAGGGGAGGGACCAGCGTTGGGCGGTTTGGAATGGACGGGATGGAATGGAAAGCCCCAAAAAAGGAACCTTGTTTTATACTTAATGACGATGGCTTACGGCTGCATTGCGAGAAGACCAAAAAAGCACTATACCACACCAGAGCACCTCGGCAGGTGAGGGAGAGCTCCCGCAGGAAGGGGGACGGGAGCGAGTGGCAGAGTCCCGTCGAAGCGGTGTTTGTTTTGATTGATATAGATAGGGGGGCCATATATGACTGGATAGAGGTTATTAGGGAGGAGTAGAATTTGGGGCCCTTTTTTGATACCCCAATGGAATGAAGATGGATTTCACGGTGAACGATTGAGTGCGTGCGTGTCTCTAATTATGTATGTCTTTCTTGTGCTAGTGTTTGTTTGTTGTGCATGAGTGCAAGTAAATAAATACAAGCCGAGACAGCCAGCTGAAAAGGCGTCCCTGATGAATCCATCCGCCCATTCATGATTGTGCTGTCTTCATTTTCGTCGTTATTTTGCAAGTTGTCAGGCATGCTTCGTAAGCCATGATGCCCAATGCCAGGCCAAAGCCCAACACATTGAGCTATCCAAATGTCATGCCAAGTTCCATCCTCTCCCTTTTTTGATCTCCCATGATTGTTTTGATTCACACCTCACACAACGGGCGGAAACACGGGCTCCCCCATGGCATACCTCTCAACCTGCTGCTTGGCAGTCTTGTCAAAAGCCTCCCGCTCGGACTGGTACTGCTGGGCAATGCGCTCCTCGAGCGGGCTATCAAGCTGAGGCTCCTCGAGAAGATTGGCGAGGGCCTCGAGAACGGCGCGGATCTTTGTGCTGGGTTTCCAAGCGTCGGGCTTGAGGAGGCCGAGGCAGATGTTGCCGAGAGAGTCGTTTGTGACGTTGGGGTGGTAGATGCGTGTGGAGAACTTGACGACGGGGGGCTTGAAGGGGTAGTCGGTGGGCAGGGAGAGCACGATGCCGAAGCGGCCTGGGTGGTAGGGCGTCGAGGGAGGGGGCTGGAGGGTGACGTGCCAGGTGTGGATGGACTCGTTGGGGGGGAGGGAGACGGTGAAGCCCTCGGGGGGTTCTTGGGAAATTTCGGCGAATTCCTGGGATATGGTTAGCGGAAACAGCATAGGAGAAACTCAGAGGGGGAAGGTACCTTTGTGATGCGCTTGGTGGAAGACATTGCGACGGTTGGTGGTTCTGGAGTGTGGTGTTGGTTTTGGGGTTGACTCGTCCGATGGCGGGGCAAAGAAATCAAGAGCTCAAGAAGGCAAATCAACGCTCTCTTTCCTTAACGTCTGAACGTATCTCGCAGTGCTTAAATAGCCTAAGTCAGTCTCGTTCTACGCTGGCTTCGTATTCGTTGAGAAGGTGTGTGTATTCAGCTGCTAAGAGAGAGAGAAGAAGAAGAGTTGGAGAAGGAAGGGAAGTTATGACGATGGTGGGGTAGGTGTGTTAGGCACAAGGTGAGTAACAGTGGGGCCGGCTGTGACCTGGAAGGAAGCGCTGAAACGAGTGGTGCCTGGGAGTGACTAAAGGGTCATTGGATATTGATGTTTGCTAATAAATATGTTGCTGATGGCATATGAATCACTCGGTATTGTTGGTTGAGATAGTTGCTGTCAAGCTGCCTATTTAGGTCAAGAACAAGGATGTGATGCATCTTGTCCAACAACTGGTAACCCAACCACCATGATGCATTAGGTAGTTGTTTGGCATATGTATGTATACAACCATCTAAAAAAGAAGAAAGCCTGATCCTCCCTTTGTTTGTCAAGAGCTCCCTTTCTGCCGAGCAAACTGAACATGCTCCGCTTCGCAGACTATCGACAAACCATTGACTAACACCCTTGTAAGCATCCAGCTCCCATGGCCTTCCACTTTGAGCCCGCCGCCTCATGGCAACCCGCCAGTCTGACTCATCATTTTGGCCTACTGACCAAGCTTGTTCGTTTTCTCAAACATCCATCACTGGCGGCCTTTGTAGCATTGTCGTTCCCCTCTGCTACATTTGTCCTGACTTGTTTATTACATTCGCCGTCAATGGGTATTAGCTACAGTAGCCACTGTCCTCCGCAAAATGGGACTTTGACCACTCTGACTCCGTCCACCTCTGGTACATCCACGCGCCCTGGTAAAGCCTCGGACTTCTCAACCGTCACCCTCATTTCACACAATAGTGAGAAAGGCTTTGGGCGACATATCTGTGACCTGAGAGCTGGCTTCACGATTCTGTCGTGGCTCGAGTGTGCAAGGCCGACTCTGCCGAGCTGAGGGGTCCTATGAGGGCTGCGTCGTAGAGGTAAAGCGATGGGAGACCTTTTTTTTTCAGTGCTTTTTCTACTGCTATACAATCCGCATATTAGATAGCTCTTGAATTCAGGGACAGGCAGTGTGTTTTGGAGCATCATTGTAGATGCTTGGCCCATAATGAGCTCAACCTAGCTATTGAACTAATTCCCCTTGCCCTTGGAGACTTGAACCACCCTTCTCAAGGTGCATCCGGAATTATTGTACATATAATTCTAGCATAATCTCAAAATGAACATGATTCTTCAATCTTGAACGTTTTTAATTACTGTTTGTATCAAATGGTGTTGTTCTTCAACCAAGACATTCAACTTACATCCACCGTCCCCGGCCCCACCCTCGGTGAACTCGGTCAAGACTCTCTCCCCCACATGGCCCCTGCATCCCACCTTGACCTTTAACAAAAAAAAGTTGTCGAGCTCTTCAACACCTTCAACACCAATCGCAAACCATCACCACCACCTCTCGATCAACACCACACAATCTCTACACGAAAATCGTCGCGTAAACATACACAACTTGAATTCTGAAAGAGCCACCGAAGCTCTAGCCTCTACAATGGCCGCCCACGAATCCCAAATGCCCTTTATCCGCAACCTCGCCTCAAGCGGTCCGTCCATCCACCACCATTCTCCCCTTCAATTCGTAAACTAACTCCTTCTTCAGACCGCAAACTTCGTACCGCATCCCTCGAATCCCTCTCAACATTCCTCTCCTCCCGCACGAACCTCTCCGACACAGACGCCCAAAAGCTCTGGAAGGGCCTTTTCTACGCGCTCTGGATGACGGACCGTCCCGTGCCTCAGCAACGTCTCGCAGCCGACCTCGCCAACCTCCTCTTCACGCTAAAGCCCGCGTGCGCCATCCCCTGGCTGCGAGGGTTCTGGTTCGTGGTTGGCGCGGGGTGGACTGATATCGACGTCTTGAGGCTGGAAAAGTTTTTGTTGCTCGTGAGAAGGGTTTTTGCTGCGCATGTTAGGCTTGCGAGGGAGAGGGGATGGAAGGATGGTGACGTCGAGGCCATTGTCGGCGTGTTGGCCGAGTACCCCTTCGACGTTGAGGGAGACTTGAGAAAGTCACCCGTGGGAATTAGACTGCACGCGCTCGACATCTGGGTCGACGAGCTGGAGCGCGAGCAAGCCCTCAAGGACGAGGCCGCGGCGGATTTCGTCAAGGCTGTTGGAGAACTGGTGCAGGCTCTGAAGCGATGCCCCGTCAAGCCCGTGAGGGAGCGCGCGGCTGATAGCTACGAGGACGAGAGGCTCCCATGGGCCGAGGCTGGCAGCGATCGTGATGCGATGGACGAGGATGATGAGGAATGGGGTGGTTTCGATGATTAGACGGGAAACAGATATTGGGCGTACGGCGTTGGGATGGAAAATGTATTGGCTTTTTACATGGGCTTAGAGGTTGATACCAACTGGAAGAGATGTCACCATGATCAATCAGAGCAAATAACTACACAAAGAGTGCCAAGTTCAAACGCTCTCGCTTGGGGATATCCATTTCATAAGCAACGTAGACTGCCTTTTGCTTCCACGACAGGACACATTATCTCAGCAACCGTGCCAGTGACAACTACCAAACCCTTTCATCTCCTCCAATCGCCTCATCCTCATCACCTCCGATGTCATATCCCATCTCCCTGGCTTCCTCCTGTCGCTCTCTTTGAACCCTCGCCTGGTGCCAGGCATCAAACTTTGCCTGCTGCTCTGGCGAGTGAACGCGGCGCTGAACGAGGCCCTTCTTGCGTAGGCGTCGGCGGTGTTGGCGCTTCTGCTCAAACGAGAACCCGCTGATGTCGACCTTGGTGATGTCTCGGTCGTAGAGCACGTCCATCGCGTCGGCGATCCAGTCCTGCAGCTCTTCGCCCAAGTGCTCGGCCATCACGCGACCACGACCGCCAGTAGTCCACTGGTCCAGCTTGACGGGGATCGCGGTGCCAAAAGTCGGGTCGTTGATAGACCACACGCAAGGTGTGCTGCCGCAGCGAGTTGGTCGACAGAACATGGCGCACATGGCCGACTCGGCGGCATACCAAAGCGAAAGCACAAGGACCAAGAGCCCAAGCCAAGATAGACGGAAAGGCTTGCGATGGTAGAGGCGTGGGATGGGAAGGTGGATGTAGGAGACGGTGCCGGTGCTGGGATGCGTAGTGTAGACAGCGGGGGCGATGTGTTTGTCGGGGAGGACACCCATGCTTTCAACACCTTTCACGGGCTTCTCAGCCTTCTCGGGTTTCTTGAGTTCCTCGGTCTTCAAAGGTTCTAGCTTGATCGTCTCGTCGTCAGAGACCTTGACTTCGACTGGCTTATCCTCGATCTTCTTCTCCTCGTTCGCCTTCTTCTCGTCTGCCCGGTTCTTGATGTTGACCTGATCAGAGAGGCGCTCTATTCCCCTTGCCGCCGTGTGAATTCCGTAGAGGCTGCTCTTGAGGGTATTGTTCATGCGCGTGAGGCGGACAAGGTCAGAGTTGTCGTTTTGCGGGTCGATCTGGTTGGTCCTCGTGTTGAGTTTTGTATCAAGCTCCAAGTCAAAGTCGAAATCGTCATCAAGGGAGGGATTCTGGGGTAGGTTGTCGAGGAGAGCTTCCAGGTCTTGTGACGGGGCTTTGCGGCCTAAAAGAACCTCCTCGAGGTCATCCAGTGTGGAGTCATCAATGTGATGCACGCGCTGAAGCTCTTTGAGGTCGTCTTTGACTGATGGTAGCCTTGCCGAGTTTTTTAGTGGTGCTCTGCGCCGTGACAGTGAACGAGGGCGCCGTCTTCTCACGCCCGTCGACGAGGTTCTGGTTCGGGGTTTCTCATCTGTCCCGGGATCTGATGCAGTGTCCCTGTCACTACCACTCGTCGCCACAAGCTCCGTTCTCTTATTTCGGAGCGATGTCGATCTTGGTCGCAGTGGTCGTTCTTCTCGTTTCGATGGCTTCTCCTTCTCCTGCACCTTCTGCACCTCTTCCTTTTCCTCCTTTTCTTTCTCCTCCTTGATCTCGATCTTTTCCACCTTGACTGTCGCTGGTGTTTCCACGTATGCGCCCGTGACCCTCGGTGTTGGCATCGTCAAGGGGTCTGGCTTGGGAGCCCGGGGTGTCGCCTCGACATCCTTCTCATCGTCCGACTCTGGCACCGGTGAAGGAGCCCTCATAGAGCCCTTCTCCGACTGGTTGTCTGCCGGCGCAAACAGGTTGGCCTCAGCCGTGATCCGGTCCGTAGGGTCCGCCTCCGAATTCATGGATTTCTTGCTCTTGACAGAATCCGTTGAACGATTTCGGGCTAGTCCAGCAAATCCAACCGTGGGTTTGCTATCGGGATCGCGATTTGGTCGATGGAAACGATGCCGCAGTCCATTGTTAGCGGAGGGTAACGGAATCGCCGATGCAGTGTCAGGTTTGGAGTCAAGCTTCGGGTCTAACGGTTGAGATACCGGCTTGTCACTGTCGGCCGGCCGTCGAGGCTCCGCCTCCGGAGCAGGACTTAAGCTTGTAGCCCTGGCCAGCTGTCGCAGCAGGTCTCGTGAATCCGTGCGTCTGTGTGACAAGCTGGGTCGTACAACATTAACGTCGTTTGATTCATTCCCGTCCTTCTCGTGCGTCTCTATGCTGGCTCGTCGTGACTTGTAGATCGTCACAGGGGTATCAGGTATTTGCTCGCCCGCAATCTCAAATGCAGACTTTGGTCGAGGCAGTTCCCTCTTCTCAGGCTCAGGCGATGGTTTCTTCTCTGGCACTATCCCGCCACTCGTCTGTGGTCGATTTTCTTCTGGCGACAGCGAACGTATCATGGAATTTTGCTCCCGGATCTCCCCTAGCCTGATGGAAGCAAAAGACCTCCTGGGAATACCGTTGATTTCACGCTGTCGTATGTCGTCCAGTTTCGTGTTCTTCGGTCTCGCCGCGTGGCGATCCGGTATAGGTATTTGGTGCTCGACCTTTTCCTCACGGTCTCTAATCTCATCCAGCTTGGTATTCTGTGGCCGGGGCAGTTCGAGGGGAATATCGCTCCCTGTCTTGACCTCCCTCGTCCGGATCTCGTCCAGCTTCGTGTTGCGCGATCCAGGCGGTGCCACTCTCGTCCGTGAGTTGATGTCAACTTCACTCCCCTCATCGAAATGGATCCGGTTCGCAAACGGCCGGGCACCCATCCGAATTCTCGGGCTGTCGGAAACTTGCAAATCTCCAGCCGTAAAGTCATCATCAACCTCCCATGCAAAACTCTTTGCAGGCGAGGGCTCGGGAGCTGGCTGTGACTCTCCCCCACCCTCAATTGAAGGCAATGGATCCTCAATCCCAGGAACCAGCGCCGGAATCCGACCCTGGTTCGTAAGATCGTCTTTCGAAGGCATATGTCTTAGCCAGTTAGAAGGTGGGCGCAACCCACTAAGCGAACTCGCTGGCCGATCCTCCTTGACAACATCACTTGTTGTAGTTGCGGTCTCTGGGGCCGGCGACCTAGACCCAAGCCCTATCCTAGACGTCGCATACAAAGACCTCCGTCGTGGCGATTCGCTCTTTTCGGGAGAAGGCTTTTTGTCAGGTATTGTCGACGAGGCTAACGATTGTCGCGAAAAAGGTCGACTCGGCGCTTTCGTGTCCAGGTGGTCTTGTCCCAATAGCTTCCTCATCCGGTTCTCGTCCCCTTCCCGTCGCTCGCGCCAGACCCGCGGGGCAGGACTGGGCGACGCATCCATAACATGGTCCTCGGTATCATCGTCCTTCTCTTGAGCGGCTAGAGTAAAAGCTTCGTTCATGGACAAGCGCTTCCGAGCAGAACCGCTAAACCCAGGCTTCAGCATCCTTGTCTCGCGAGGGGAGCCGAAGCTCCCTCTCCTCTCGGCTTCGGCGCTCGTCGATCGTGATAGGCCGTTGACGGAAACGCTCGAGCGCAGTGTCGGGATGTTTGTCCGCGCGCGACTCGCATCATTCTCTTTGTTCCTGTCCGAAGCAGGTGCCCCAAAGAGAGGCTTCCTCCCAGACTCCTTCACCACAAGCTGGCTCGGTCTCCCGAATGACCGGTCTCCAAACGAGCTCCTGTCGCGATCCATGGGTGAGTATTCCAAGCGGTATTATTGGTGGTTAGAGTGTGATCGATAGTACATGGTCGAGAGCGCGTTTCATAGCATCGCGACAGTAGTGTTGCGCCAGGTCGAAAAAAAAGATGTTACCAAGTAAAAAAAGGTCGTACAGGTAATGTCGTGGACAGATTGGGGTATCAGGAAGTTCTCAATGCAGCAAAGAGGGAAAAATAAACAACAATAAACAGAGTCGCAAAAGTGTGACCAGGTGTTTTTGTCTGGGTCGTGGATTCAACTGGACGCGTTGAATGGAAGGTTGGAGGCTGGCAGAAGCGGCCGGGTCTGATGGGGCCGTCTTGGCACCCGCGACTGTCAACTTTAGCTACCTGGCCGCTTCCTTCCATGGTGCCTTCCTCGCCGGTTACGGTGGCATCGGCAGAACCAATCATCCGGCCCGCCGACTCGGCCGCCACAGTTTGGCTGCAGCAATTGATCACGTAGATTTACATGCTGTAAGTACATTTTCAAGGAATCATTGATTTGGCAAGTCAAATTCATTGTGTCAATTATTTTGTCAAGTTCCTGGTATCATCCGCTCCATGGTGCTGCTCCTATAGAGGCGCCACCGCTTATACCCAGTCACTCACTGACTCACATACATCCAAGACTTGCAGAACGACTATGCCACCAAAGGAAAGCAGTGGATAGCCAAGTATTTAAGGCAAAATTTCCAATTACTTTAAACTTTCTTCTTTGCTTTCAAAACAATTCGAGAATTGCCTTCACCTTGTTCTTATTGAACGTATATGTGAATTCAGCTGGCTGGTCCAGGCACCTAGACACCAACACTAGTGCTCTTAGACAACTTCACTCAACAACAAGGAGCCATTGAGTCACATCGAATTGTGTCAATTCAACTCCAATTGATTCACAATGACTGTCGACTCTCTCTCCAACGCTATCAGGCCCCTAGGCCCAATGTGTGTACAACCCTCCCAGTCAATTACAACTGCTAACATCTTCTCAGTGAGATCTACTCATCTTCTCGCCACCCCCTAGGCCTATACCGCTGTGTGGCAGTCACCGGAAGATACACTCTACCCCAAAACTCTTCACCTTCAAACACAGCTATCCTAGCGGCTCTTTCAAACATCATAACTACGCATCCCATGCTCAGAGTGGGCATTACGGATGAAGACACCAACAATGCTCACTTCACCCACATCCGCGAGATTAACCTCAATGAGCATGTCGAGTTTCGAGAAATCCCTGATGAAGAGAACTATGAAAAGACTCTTGAAGAAGTCCAAGCCTGGTGTCACGATCAGCTATGGAGCAATGTTGAATCTCGTCCTCCCTGGCGCATCATCGTTCTCAGACCAGGCTTGAACCCTTCTTTCGAAGATGTCATTTTTTCATTCCATCACTCTCTGATGGATGGAACTAGCTCTAAGCAGCTCCACGAGCATCTCCTAGTCGAACTCAATGCTCTTTCCCCTGTGTCATCCTCCAAGGCTGAAACAGTCCTCTCATTCCCTGAGCCCCCTTCCTTGCCAGAGCCCCAAGACGCCATCCTCGCCTACACGAATAGCATGTCCTTCTGGGCCGCTACACTATGGAACGAACTCGGTCCTTCATTTCTCAAGTCTGCCAAACCTGCTATCTGGGCTGGCAAACCCATCGACTTTGCCCACCCACACAAGGCTCGTGTCCATGCGGTCGACATCTCAGCTCCAGTAGTAGCGAGCCTCCTTGCTGGAGCCCGATCTCATGGAACATCCATCACAGGTCTACTGCACGCCCTCATCCTTGCCTCTCTTGCAGCCCGCATCCCAGATGCACCAGCATTCGCATCTTCCACACCCATCAACATGCGGCCATACATGTCTTCCACGGCAAACCCAGCCCTCAAAGACACCTACCGCGTGCTCATTACCACCATGACACACCAATTCGCTTCATCCGATGTCTCAGCCCTTCGCAGTCCTAAGGCAGATCTAGACGCCCTCATCTGGCACCATGCCCGCGAACTCAAGACCCAAATCAAGGATAGAGCCGCAACACTTCCCGCCGACGATGACGCCAGCCTACTCCCCTACATCTCTGACTGGGCATCTCACTGGCGCAAGAAGGACGGCAAGGAGCGGGATGACTCATGGGAGCTTAGCAACATTGGATGTTTGAGTATTCCTACCCCTGAAGAGGGCAAGAGGAGCATCTCACGTGTACTCTTCACCAATGGTATCATGGTCGCCGGCGGTCCAATGAGCATCAGCGTGGCCAGTGTTCCTGGAGGCGCCTTGACGCTGGGAATATCATGGAATGAAGATGTTGTGGAAGAGGTCATCATGGCAGGTTTGGCCGAGGATCTCGAGGGGTTTGCGGCGAGATTGCACGAGACGGGCAAGTTTGCTAAGGACTAAGTCTTTGCTATGATAGGAGAATTACAAGAGCTATGGGTCATGACATAAAAGAAAAATAGATAGACTAGCTATTTCGCATATCACCGCTTGAAGGTGGAGGCCCAAATAGATATAGGCATACAGTTGACGCATCTGCAAGCAGAACCGTGGCCAAAGAGGCATCTGAACAGAATGATGTGCATTAAAAGCTGTATTTGCAAATATGGTCTGCTTCTCTTCTCGTACGTTTCCAAAGGTCTACGAGTCGTCTCGCATTCAACACAATCCGCCTCTTTCACAGCAACTGCAGATCCATCCCAATCTATCCAAACGCCGCGCAAATTATCATGCAAAGAAAAGCCCTTTTCTGAGGCGGTTCTACCAGCCTTCTCCGGGGGTCCGTCTTGTCCGGCTACCGCCACGGAAGTAGTCGTACTGTGAAGGATCGCCCGCATCCATCTCCTCGTTCTGTGCGAGGCCGCTGTAGCCACGGGGTCCGCCGCCCATGGCGCCTACTGAAGGGCCAGGAGAGACTGAAGGCGTCATACGACCTCCTGGTGTGAGGTTGCTCACAGGAGGGGCCTGGGCATTTTGGATTAGTCCAAGCCCAGAGGAGCTGCCGTTGTTCTGCGAATACAAGGGGCTGCGGCCACGGCTGGGTACCTCTGAGCCCATAGTTGCTTGCTGGGTGAATCCACCATACGCCGGGGCAGCTGGTCGGTATGCCGAGTAACTTGTATCGCTGGTGCTGGACATGGACATCAAACGCTGCTGTCCAGGGTTAAAGGGAGAAGCGGAGCGGCCAACGGGCGTGCCAGGTCGGGACGCCGTGTCGCTTCCATCCCAGGATCCAGGAGTATCAGGACGCATAATTTCTCCAGGGCGGCCGTAGATCTCGCCGCCACCGTGGTCCTCTGCAAACTCGGCTCGGTTCTTGTAGAATTCAAAGTCCATCTGAGTATCCGACACGTACTCGAAGCCAGGGATGCTGTTGGCGGTCTTGCCTGGCTTTCCACCTTGCATAGGGTCGAGGGCGTACATGTCCGAGTAGCCACTGACACTCATCATGTCGCCTTGGTTCACCTCTCGGCCGTCCGTCAGTCGTCCCTTGTAGATTCCAGGCAGGAGGTTCTGCGCTTTGGCGTGCACCATGGGGGTGATGAGGGGCTTGTACAACGCAGGGTGGCCGAATCGGTTTGCCAATCGCTCGCTGCGTACGCGGGACTCCTTGGGGTTCATTCCGTTCTCGGTATTCTTGGTCACATCTTGAGTGGTGTAGTATCGAATCTTGTTGTCAAAGGCCCGGTTGCAGTAGATCTTGAAAAAGAGCATGAGGAACGGCAGCGGTACGATGCAGTAGAAATGGAGGTGATTTCCATCACCACGGACCCAGCAAGTAAGCATGACAACCAGGTTCGAGAGCATCGTCGCGAAGATGAAGCGGTTGAAAATGACACGCCAGAACATACCGCCAGACTCGGTCTTCGTAACGAAGCGGTACAGAAGCAGGTACTTCTTCAGCCAGGAATCAATCACAAAGTACATGGCGGTAGCCGGGAGCACCAGAGGCTGAATACCGGCAAAGCACATGGTGACAGTGGCGTAGAAGAGGAAGTAGTTGTAGTAACTGGCGTACTCGAAAGGAGGAGGGGCCGTGAGGTCGATCAGCTCTCTCGGAGTCGGGCTGCCCAACTTCTTGAGGAAAAAGGCCTGAACCAAAGGCCAAAGCTGAGCAAGATCGATGGCTGCACCGAGCTGACGCTGAAGCAAGTAAGTCACCCAAAAGGGGCTGTTGGTGCACAGCGCACCGAAGAGCAAATTGGCAATATCGTTCTTGACAATGATCTTCCAAATGTCGGTCGCCCCCGGGCTTGACGTGTCTCGGACGACGCCAGACACAAAAGTCCAGATGACGCTGAAGACGGAGAAGATGATGAGGTTGTTGAAGACAAAGAAGAAGTAGAGCTTGGCAAGGACGTGTCTCTCTCGGCCCGTCTTGGTCTGGTCACCGGCCTTGATGGAGAGTCGACGGAAGATGATGGGGAGAACCAGGTAGGTGAGGGACATGAGAGCCGGCGAAGCAATACCCTGCACAATACCCCAGCTCTTGGGGTTCGCGGTCAGTGTTCGGTTGAAGGCTGGCCAGACAGATCCCAGGTTTTGCAGGTTGACCAGGAAGATGGCAATGCCAAGGTTAGGAATGACCCAGAAGAAGGTCAGAAGAGTAATCCAGAAGTTGTTGATCCAGCGTCTTCGACTTCGTGTAGCACTATACAGCGGCATATTTTCCCAGATGATGTCGTTAGGTCGGGGCGCAAGTCTGACAGTGGCGCCAACGGGCTTCTTCTTGCGGCAAGAATAGGCAATGCTATGGGCCTCTGCAATATCCGAGTAACTGGCAAAACCGTAGGGCATCGAGCCTCGCTTGTCCACACTGGCGCGGACCTCCTTGATCTGGACCTCGAGGTCTCGAATACGCTGGGTGTAGTACTCAATGGCATCAACCTTCTGGCCCTTGGGGTACGTTCCGTACGATCGATCCTTCTTGGATGGTCGGCACATGGGGCGAGCGACGGGAACGTTGTTGGGATCCTTCAGATATTTGGCCAGGATACTCTCGAGCTTGCGAACAGCGTGGTCGTGCTGGGAGATGAGGGAGGGAAGTTCCTTGACGTTTCGAGCAACAGCTGTTCGGGCAAAGGACGAATTGGGCGCAACTGTGTCAATGATTCTCGCGATACCTTCGTCAGAGCAGCCCTTTTTGGGGATATCGTAAACCTGGGCTAGTGTGAGTGAGGAATTCTATCAACAACCTCAATAGACCTTACCATCAGGGTACGGGAGTGGAGACTCTTCTGATACTCCTCGCTCTCAAAGTACTTTCTCCTAAGCTGGAGCACCTTTCTATAGTTGAACCATAGGTAGATGGCGATGATGATGTTGAATGCCCAGGCGATGACAACCTGCGCCCAGATGGCCTGGCCCCAGACGTGGAGGGGGGTGATCTTGGAGACCCAGGTGTTGCCGCTGTCATCACCAATAGTCTTCCAATGCGACACATGGACAGGAAGCAGAATTCCGACGCCGGTGACGCACAGGGTGAGAAACATGTTGCGGCACATGCGGACGAAGCGCAGGAAGATGGTGGCGTCCATGCCGATCAAGTACACAAGCTGCTCCTCCTTGGTCTTCCACAGCGTTGTGATCCACGACCACGGGGCCTTTCCTATAGGCGGCGGTGCGTGCTTCTCGTCGGCGTGCTTCATCTTGGGGGCGTAGATGGCCTGGTGATATGGTCGGAGTAGGGAGAAGCAGAAGGCGATAAAGATTGTTACGGGGAGCGAAATCGCCAGCGCTGAGTACATCGAGGCTGCTTGAAGCTACGCATGAGGCGTCAGTAGCCGGTACGCGTCCGGAACAGCCAGAAGAGACTTACCTGATCGTTGTATGGGTTCTTGAGCAGATCGAGCAGCTCTTGGCCGGCATCCTTTCCTCCGCCTTGTTGGCGGCTAAACAGACGGACAACATTGCCTACGTCCATCATGGGCGAGTACTTCGCCAACGGGCGAAGACGTCGAGGCTTGACTCAAAAGAAGTGTAGGCTTGCAGAAGCCTCTTCTCGCGCAGCCACGTCCAGAGCTCTCTCAATTGTTGTCGGAGATTTCGGCTTGTCTTTGGAGTCGTTGGCCACGTAACAGACTATCGAATTGATTTGCGCAAACCGCCGGGGTGTATTTCTCGTATTCGCTAGGTCGAAGGGGGTCGGAGAAAGATCAAAAAGCCGAGGAAGCACGTAGTCTATGAGCGAGAGGAAGAAGACGTCGCGGCAGCAGACAAGCAGGTCAGGAGGAATACGCCACACAAACTTGCTCGCTGACAATAAAGAGACTGTCGGTCGTCCCCAGAAAACGAGAGTCGCTATGCTGTAAAGAAGTTCGGGGGAGGGCCCGTGAGCGAAGGTCGATGCGCCGAAAGGGGGCAGCACCCGGGGATAACGTTAGGCGATGGGAGTATAAAGAAGGGATATGAAAGAAGGAAAGGGGAGGAAAACGAGAGGATCAAGATGGGATAGGTAAGGTAGGGAATGGATGGGATGGATAGGAATAGGGTCCGATGATACGGGGACGGGAGGGAAAAGGTAGGGCTGGGGAAGGTTCTCAGGAGCCATGACAGGATGGATCCATCTGGATCCCATGGTCCATGGATGGATCCCGTTATCATGGGGACATTTTGGGGGGAAGCCATCAACGGGATGGCTTGGCGTGACCGGTGTACAGTGCAGATGGCGTTTCCCGCACCAATAATGCACCACACGTTGCACGGCATGACACAGTGCATCTCACTCTCAGGCACACCCTCAATCATGGACAAAGTTCCAGCCATTCAACCGCGGGCCGCCGAGACCACCAACACAACACAACGGTTCAAGCCCAAGGACTGTAGCCTGTACCCCCCGCCAAATTTTTCTAGCAAGCTCCCCCGGTACTCGCACGCAAACCAAGGCCCTGATTCGCCCCCGGCGCTACTCGCACCATACGGCACGCGCAGTTGTGGCCCTTGCCAGCAGGTTTCTAGCCAGCCAGCTACAGGTACAACACAACCCATGGACACCCGCCAGCTCACCCTCTTTGTCGCGGCCTCCGCGGCGGGGGGTCCCATTGCTATTTTTGACGCCTCAGACCCGCTGTTGTGGGGACCCTTTTTTAGCACTTTCAGGGCCCGAAAGTCTCTGGGATGGCCTCGCAGCCAGTCGTCGCCCTCCACTGGCTTGGACTCGCCACGCCCTGGACGCATTTACCCCTGCATGGTTCTTTTTTTTTTCTGTTCGGTCTCTGCTGGGTGAGAGTGAATTGGCTGTAACGCTGTTTTTGTTGTTGAGAAATACGAAGACCTACCATGCGAGACATGCATGGGGCATACCGGCGTTGCAGTGTTGTTAATCCAGATGAGGAAAGTGATGGGATGGTCTCTGGATTCTTTCAGAAAGAGATCCATTTGCAAGGAAATCGAGGTTGGACTCGACAGTGACGATCGATGGTTTAAGCACCCTTTTCTTTGTGTTCAACTGTTGTCTAAGACGACGAACTTTGACTGCAGACCCCTTTCAAGACAAGGAAGACGCAACCCGTCCGGGACCTGAGTAAAAAAGCAACTTGTCTCATTCCAAACTATTCCGAAGCTGACGCCCAAAGCGCCTCCAATTCCCCATCCCTCGAGGTTCAGCATTCAGGCATCGACAATTGCTTCAAAGACGTAGACTACGTAGGTAGTTCACTTTTTTTTTTTCGCCACCATCCCACAATACCGACAAGAACAGTCCGGGTTTTCCTAGTAGAGTCCTAGACACGCAATCGATCGCGCCCAAGAAAAACAAGACCAGACAAATCGGGAAACATCCATGTTCTCGTACGTTCTGGGTGTTTGAACCAAGAGGGACCCGTCGAGCTACTGAAGCTTGTTGGAACTTGAAACAGCCCTCACGATCAAAGTGGGAAAACACCTCTAGGACTTTTTTTTCTTCTTGGCCATGACTCGTTGGCCATTCAGTGGTTCGCAATTGCAGGACATGTTCGGACGATGCGCTTGGCAGGCCCTTTTCTTTTTCTCTTTTCAGTCTCTCCTGTGTCACGCTAGAATCTCGACCGATCTGACAAGACCGCCTGTCCGGGCCCAGGGGTAACAGGGCGACATGGTCGAACCAGCAAGCGACGCGTGGAGGACTAGAGGACCAAGGACTAGGATTCCACACGTAGCCGCCTCAAAGAATGCATCACTTCCTCTACAACCGTATAGTCGCGCTGCCATTACGTCTCAGTGGAGACTGGCGTCAGCGTCTCGCTCTTCGTGCCGGTCTGCACCCTGTTTTACACTGGTGGGTAAAGGATGGAGAATACTGGTATTCGGTGTCTCGTTTGGCTCTGCCATGATTACAAGTGCCGACGAGCATGTACGGTATTTGTGAGTCTGGCATTCCTACACCCTATACATAGGAAGTAATAAGTAATCGGTGTCAGATGTTTCCCTCGTCAGCTCATAACTCCCTATAAGACATCGTCTGAGCAAGGGTCGGCTTCCCTTCATTCTCAGCTTACCTCAGGTTCCTTAGATATTATTCCTCCCACGTGAAATGACCCCGATGACACACATCTTCGGAACGATGCGATTCCGTTACAAGACGTGATCTACTACGTAGTAGAACTCTTCCCGTGGCTGTGTCCACGCAACGTTCCTCCACCCCAAGGATTTCTTCCAACTTCTTTTTCGACAAGACCGTTGCGGAGGGAGGGAGGGAGGGGGGAGCAGCATGACGACACGGTCCTCCACTTCTCCATGCGAAACCGGGCTGGGGACGGCATTATCGGCCGCTGGATCAGCCCCGAGAAACCCGGTCGGAGGCCCCTGGGCGGGAGGAATTGGACACGGCGGATTGGTGGACGGAACCGATCTATTAGGTCGGGTTTCGTATTCAAAGTTCATCATGCTTGGTGAAACCAGATCTGGCGTTCAGCGTGGCCGGTTTCCAATTGATTTGGTGCTGCTGACTTGAGGCCTCAGGGTAGCCTGCAGAGTCCGCCATTGCGTCGTTTCAGAGGTCCAGAGATCCATATACCAGTGATCCGTCCACCTGCTGATCACCAAGTTTTGGTTCCCTTCGATTTCCGTTAGTCCATGGCTGTGAACCTTGAGCTTTCATCTAGTAGCCGTCATATAAACGCGGTCAGGGTGAAGGGAAAATAGCCGTCGTCGCCAGAACCGCTTTCAATGCCAAAAATGTCGACATACCACATAGACTGAAAACACAACGTGGAACAAATGGTTACTACCAAAGCAAATATACAGCCAAACCGAAATGCAGGCAGACCTCGGGAAATTGCCCTGTTCCCATAACCAACCCTGCCATTTTCGCCAACCATTCCCCAAACTCAACCGTACATGAAGCCATCACTCATAGAAACGTGGAAGCCATGACAGGCTGAGGTACAATGACGCTCCAGAAGGAAAGAAACTAAACTTATTCAGCCTCGACGGGACCCTGACTCCGCGTCTTTCGAGCCGTCTTGCCGACAGCAGGAGGAGTCTTCTTCTCCTTCTTGGCCTTGGTGCCCTTGCCGTTTGTAGCGGTTTCGGTGGCCGTAGGCTCGTCCGCGACGTCCTCGACCCGGGCTTTCTTGGCGCGCTCCTCCGGCTCGGCCTTCTCTGCCTCGGCGGGGGCTGCACCGTTAGTTGCCGGCGCCGCTTCACCCAGTTTGCGTTTCTCTCCCGCGGCCGCCTCAGTGACGTCGTCAGCACTGGGCTTGCTGGCGCCGTTAGTCGCCGCCTCGGTGGGCTTGTCATCGGCAGGCTTGTCTGTCATAGTGGTGTCCTTCGGGGCCGAGACAGCTGGGGCGGATCCCGTCTCGACACCCGTGGTGATGAAGGCGACTTCGTCCTCGTTCTTGGCCGGTTCCTTGGGTTCCTCCTCAATGTTTAGCTCGGGTCTCGGTGTGCCGCCCGCTGGAGTCCGGTTGTTGATGGGCGTCTCTGGGACCGACATTACCTCGACAGGCTTGGGCGCAGGGACATTCAGGCCAGCAGGCTTGCTATCCTCCGACTTGGCGGGCTCCGAAGGAGCTGTTGTGGTATCCATGGTGGGAGCAGCAGCCTCGGCCTCGGGAGCCTTGGGGTCAGGCGCGCCGACTGGGAGAGGTCAGTTGTGGTCTCGAGTGAGCGCGGATGGGCATGAAGGGGACTTGTCGCATCGCGGACAGGCCAATTGCATAGCCTCAAGGCATACGCGATGGAAACAAGGCCATTGCGATGGCTGGCGATGGGATCTACCTTTGTCTATAGCTGGAGCGATGCCGTCCGACATGATGATGACGTAAGGACTGTTGTCGCAACTCGAGTCTGGCTTACAAGCTGAAGTGCGCGCGACACGAGGGAGCTAACAATGGGTACTGATGATGCCTGGGATGATGTTCTAGAGTCGCAAGAGCTAGGCGATGCTTCACGATGAAGATGGAGGAAGAGAGGTCAAGTTGGGATGAGCCACAAAGGATGGGAGTGAGGTTGGCTGGGAGCGCACGAGGTCACGACGGTTCCACAGCTGGGAAGGGACGAGAGGGCGAGACTTGCTTGACCCTCGCGCCGGGATAGATTACTGTACAGTACCTACCTAGGTACAGTAGCTCTGGGGAGCTCCGAAGCGGAGGGTGGCACAAGCCCGTCTCCCCAGAGGTTCCTCGTCACGGTAAACTCGCGGGCGAGGAACCTACCAGTGAGTGCTCAGCTCGAGTAGCTCTCCGAGTCGGGCGGACAAGGCAAGGCCCCTCGTTGCTCCATGACTGCATCGGGCTAAAGCAGCGCCTTTTCGTCACTGGACGAGGACAACCCTGGCACAGTGCCGTGACCGAGACGAGCCAGAGGAGCTGCGATGCCGCGGACTGTGAGAACTGCCCGAGTGTTCGCTGAGAGGGACGGTGTGAACTCTGACGATCGAGACGGAGTTGGATGGAGCTATGAAGTTGCGGGGAAAAGCATGGTGGGCCGGCAGCCCGAGACCCCAAGCCACCGATCTGGGAAAAGAGGAGGGGCGAGCGCCGGAACCAGTCAGAGACGGAGACGCGTCGATGATGTGCTGCTGTTATGCTGTTGTTGCCAATTGCTGAGGGAGCTGCAGATGAAGCTGGGCATGACGGGCATTCGCGGCTCTGGCAGACATGAACCAGGTGTTGGGGAGATGGTCAAGATTCTGTTTGATGGACAAGGTTAGTTCGTATTGGTCATTGAGGGCTGAATGCCACGGCTGAGCGGGAAATGATCCCGTGTGATCTCAAGCTGACCATCTCTGATGGGAAAAGCTGGTGGTTCCATGGCTTGCATGGTGAATGTTACGACCGTGTTAGCGAAGCGAAGCGGCATCGGGGCAGCTGAGGTACCTGCACCGCCACAAGAATCTGGGGCTGATGCTCACCAGCCACATCTAAACTCAGGGGCTCCGAATCTGCAATCTGTCTCTGATCGTGGCGGCTTAGTCATGCTCCACCATCGCCAGCCAGCTTCAAGGTGTCCCCTGAGAGAGTGGCTCGACGCGAAGAAACGAGCCATCAACGCGATCAACCGACTTTCCACGCTCTTTTTTCGCTTGCGATACCCTTTCGACTCTTTGTGAGACTTCTTTTGTAATATCCCAATTTTTTCCCCCATCAGATAATCCTCCTCATCACCCCATCACCACCGTCACGATGGCCTCCAAAGCGAACAAGTACTCGGTTATCCTGCCGACCTACAATGAGCGCAAGAACCTCCCCATTATGACCTGGTTGTTGAACCGCATGTTCACTGAGAAGTACGTACACTTAATGATCTCTATACTTGCAAGAGCGCAATCTAACCCTTCTAGCAACCTCGAATGGGAACTCATCATCGTCGACGACGGCTCCCCCGACGGAACCCAAGAAGTCGCCCTTCAGCTCGTCGAGGCCTACTCCCCCCACGTCGTCCTCAAGACCCGAACTGGCAAGCTCGGCCTCGGAACGGCCTACGTCCACGGCCTGCAGTTCGTTACCGGCAACTTTGTCATCATCATGGACGCCGACTTCTCGCACCACCCCAAGTTCATCCCCCAGATGGTGGCCCTCCAGGAGAAGGGCAACTACGACATTGTCACCGGCACCCGCTATGCTGGTGATGGTGGTGTTTACGGCTGGGACCTCAAGCGCAAGTTTGTCAGCCGCGGCGCCAACCTGTTCGCCGATACTGTGCTCCGACCCGGCGTTAGCGACCTGACTGGCAGCTTCCGCCTGTACAAGCGATCCGTCCTCGAGAAGGTCATCTCCAGTACCGAGAGCAAGGGATACAGCTTCCAGATGGAGATGATGGTGCGCGCCAAGGCCATGGGCTGCACCGTCGCTGAGGTGCCCATCTCGTTCGTCGACCGTCTGTACGGCGAGAGCAAGCTGGGCGGCGACGAGATCGTCCAGTACGCTCAGGGTGTCTTCAACCTGTGGCTCAAGGTGTAAGAATATGATGAGGATCGATGATATTTACAAAAGGAGCACATCTTGTTGGATGGGGGCGTTTCGGCGGGAAGAATAGTACCGTTTAATCTAATACCACATTTCTTCAGCGCCTTCATGTGAGCTGCTCTTGTTGTCGTGATATCTGGCCGGATGTTTTCATCTACATGTTTCTCCCTCCCGTTACCATGATGGTCTGTCCTGTCACGTACGAGAACAGGGGACTAGCTACAGCTAGAATACTGCTCGCCGCCTCTGTCGCAGTTCCTGGTCTCCTCAGCGGGATGTCTGCATGGGCAGCATCTCCCGCGGCCTGCTTCTGTTTGGTCGGAATTCCCAGAACAATCTTCTCGCCATCTGGCCCTTTCACAAAGGCTCCATCCTCCTTGGCCGCTGTCAGCCTTGTAGAGATGTGCCCAAAGGCAACGGTATTCGCCCTCACGCCAAACATAGGGCCCCATTCCTTGGCAATAGTCTTTGTAAAGCCGGTAACACCAGCCTTAGCAAGTGCATAGTTGAGCTGCCCAGCGTTGCCATGCACGCCAGACGTCGACGAGATGTTGACAATGCACCGCGGAGCTCCGTCCTTCACGCGGAAGTAAGGAGCCGCGGCGCGGACGAGGGTGAAGGGTGCGGTGCAGTGCAGGGCGATGATGGTATCCCACTGCTTGTCCGTCATCTTGTGGATGACGCCGTCCCAAGTGTAGCCGGCGTTGTTGACGATGATGTTGATCTTTCCATCGCCAAAGTCGGCGGCGCGCTTGATGAGAGTGTCTATATAGTCTGCCTTGAGGACGTCTCCAGGGACAGCGATGGCTTGGCCGCCATTGGACTTGATACTCTCAGCGACAGCGTTGCACTTGTCTGAGATTGTTAGTTTTCAAAGGAATATAGCATGTTGCGAGAACCTCACCGGCATCAATGTCTGCGACAACAACCTTTGCGCCTTCGTTTGCGAATAGTCTCGCTGCTTCGGCGCCAATGCCTTGTCCACTACCAGTGATGATGGCCACTTGGCCAGCCAACATGCCCTTGGGGTAGTTGAGGTGGCCAGCGAGTTGGTTGACGCGATCCGACATTTTGAATATAGTTTACGAGGTTCCAAAGACTTGAAGATAGTTGTGAAAGGGAAACGTGCAAGCATCTAATGAAATACTGAGCAGCTTCTGGATCAAGCTGATGAGTGACGTTGTATTGTACCATCTGTGCCGAGGCTCCAGACGGCTTCGGCCCGGAATGTGGGGTAGCCCCGGACAGGGAGCCTCGGACACGGCGCTGGCTTACAGCACCACGGTAAAGATACTGACTACAATTATTGCATTATGAAAGGTACATGTCATTACCTGTTAGCAAAGAGTTGTTGGTATGACAGCCCGACTTGCCTACCAGTGTGGTCCGCAGTCTAGATGTAGCGTTACTGCTTGTCTAGCTCGCCACTGACCCCCCTTCAAGAACATCACAACCACAGTGTAGAACTCAGGTAGTCAGTGTTTCATATTAATCGTCACTACAGCTTAAAGTCGCTGTTTGTCTTCTCCCATCCAGCAGACGACACCTCCATCGCTGCAACCCTCTCCGTCAACTTCAGCTTGAGGTTTCGGTGCTTCTCTGTACATAACTCGTACATGGTCGACAAGTTGAACAGGAGAGTGTGTGATGACAGCCCCAATTCAACCAGCTCCTCGAGTATCTCTCGTCCCTGGGGATTATTAGCTCGGGTAGATACAATGGACACCAGAGAACTTACTTCCTGGATCCTGCCAAGATACAACAGACACACAGCCGTGTTGACGCCAACCATCTCGTCGTCCATGGTCTCCTTCAACTCTCTCCAATTCTCCAACGCACTTTCATACTCGGCGTCTGCCATGTCACATAGTGCGGTGATAAGCTTCTCAACATTCTCATCGCTCGCAGAAACCTGGCGCGCACACGCCCTCGCGCTATCGGCGTCTCCAAGGTGAAGCCACAACAACGCTTTTGACAGCGTCATCCTTCCATCGCCCCGGTCCCGCAGGGTGCTCAAGTGGTGTGCTGCGCCTGTGAGGTCCTCCAGCTCGATTAGTGCGCCGGCGACTTGGATGCCGAGGTCGCCGAGACGGGCTTTCCAGAGCTCTGTGACCGAGTTGTCATGCTGGGCTGCTGCCTTGGCGATGCGGTCGCGAGCTTCTCGGGCGAGATCGTGGTAGCTCATGACGGCTCGTCGAGCATCACCGAAGCCAAGAGCCTGAAGTCGCACATTGAGGACGCGGAGCTCCCAGGGTACCAGGTGTTCTCCTGTTGTCTCATCGACATACTTTCTGATGTCGTTGAGATCCTCCAAGGCCTTTACCTCTTGAGCAGCCAAGGGTGTCGCATCGATCAGGGTAAGACATGCCAGGCGAGTGTAAAGCAGGCTAAAGATCTTGGCAGAATCCGTAGGATCTATTCCTCCGCTGGCACCTGAGCCTGTCAGTTCTTGGACAGCAGCGATAGCAGCCGCTCTGAAGTGGCCGTTGGCGAGGAGCTCTTCGAGAGGCGCCTCTGGACTGGGCTGCTTCTGCGAGTTGCGGAATGCTACCGGCACGTTGAGGGGAGTGAGGGGGTGGTAGATCTCTGGCCGAAGGAGAAAAGAGAAATCCTTTGCTTTGGCCTCGCCGAGTTGAGATACAGGGGTTCCTGTGGAGGATCGAGGAAGTGGTGATGAGATCCTGGGTCGATGGGTTGATGCTCGGTGAGCAGCGACAGCCGCGGGTTGGTGAGATGTTAGAGGGTCACTGAAGAAGTTAGATGGCGCCCAAGTATTTAAAGAATAAGTCTCACTCGTCGACATCGAGAGGTCCTTTAGTAGAGGACCGTGGCCGAGCTGAGCCGCGTTAGCTGAGATGCATGGCTTCACAGCCGAGCTGTTAAGGGTAGTTGGCGATTGAGATGACGTGCCCCCTGATATGCGGGAGATTGAAGGCGACAACACCCGATATCGGAGAACATTTTGGGGACGTACTCTTTGTGACAGACTTATTCCGAGAGTGCCCTTGACTCCCTGTCCTTTGTGGTTCGCCCATGATCTTGATTTTAGAGGATTATCTTGTTGAAGATGGAGTTGGAACCGTGAGCTTGGTGTGATGATGGGCAGGGCGGATAATCATCGGCTATCATTCCCGGCCTCAACTCCGCGACTACATGGGATTCAAGACTTGCCAGCTGTTTCGCATCAAAGAAGGGAAATGGTTTATCTTTGTGTGGAGTCTTTAGCTACTGATACCTGGAAATAAAACACCGGAATGTTGGTCCTTTCGCGACAAGGCGACAAGAAAGCCGCGTACCTACCTCCCACCAGGGGCACATCAGGACACAGCTCCCTCTCAACAGTGCGGTAGTGGTCTCGAGAGCCAAGGTGTGTAATCAAGGCTCCTTCAAGTCTGCTATGACAGGGCCATATGCTAAGACCTTACATGGCTGGGCCAACGCTGGTAGCCGTCGGGAGCTGGCACCCTCCCGACGGCAAGACTGACATCCATGGCATGGCTGCATGCAAGTTTTGCACGGTATGTCGCATTATAGCAAGCATCGTGCCAAGTGTCTATCTTACATCTGTTACAAATTCAGTCCCCAAAGTACCACTGAGGAACGTAGGAGCCAGTTCTCGATCGTTGCCTCAGGGGCTTTGTGTAGACTTGTGACATCTTCCAGGCCCGAAGCCGATATATTTCATGCTACAGACAATTTTCACTTCATTAATGAAGCATATTTGGTATGGGACTGTGTCATTACCGGCGTTTGCTTTAATTCCCGAGTCGATAAGTGTGAGTGTAACACATTCATCTTATATGGACACCCACAGAGCCAGCCAAAATGCGGCATGCCGTCAAACGATTTAATTTTTGAAATCACCACCATAAAGAAAAGCTCTAGCACAGTGCTTTGATTCATTCGTTGGGGGTTTGTGACATCTGGGGGGTCAGGCTGTGCAGTGAATCACTGCCCGTCACCTGGCACCCGCTGTCAAGCCCTTTCCCCTCGCAACCGCACCTCCGGCTCTTTTCCCTCTCATTTTCCGTCTATCAAACGTTTCGAACTTATCAACAACAACCTCGCGTCGGAGGCTTCTCTTCGCCTCTTCACTCCCCCCACCAATCTGCCTCCCCAAAGCCGCAACCGCGCCTGCTCACGATGGCCTCCAAAGACATCACCAAAGACGACCTGAAAGACCATAAACACGAAAGCTCCAGTGAGATTCTTGCGTGTTCGTTCTGGGGCGACCAGCACTAATAATCACCCAGAACCCGCTGAACCCGCGTTGCGGCAACTCATCCCCGATGGCGATATCATGCTCCTCGTTGGTCCCGAGCAGAAAAAGATCCAGATCTCGTCGCATCTGCTCTGCAAGACCTCTCCAGTTTTCAAGACCATGCTGAACTCCGATTTCGAGGAGGGTAAAGCATTCCGCGAGAGAAACGGTGCCCCGGCCGAGATCAAGCTTCCGGATGACAGCCCAGAAACGGTCTAGAATGCCTTCGGTGCTCTCTACGGCGGAGACGAGACGGTCTATTATCTGACACCTGAACAAGTCTATGACGTCGCTGTTCTGGCAAACAAATATTGCATGGTAGAGCGGTTCACGCTCGCCAAGAGTTTCTGGCTCCGACGGGATCGAGGGTTCTCCGCCAAGGCCATGTGGAACTTGATGATAGCTGCGTATCTGTTCAAGTCAGACCGCGATCTGTTTTACTACAGCAATCTTTTGGCCGCAAAGAAGAACTCCTCCCTTGTCAGATACGCCTCCAAGACGTCCTGTTGGGTTACTGGGCTGAAGCTATGCCGTAAGTCATCTCCTCTTCTTCCGACTGCGCTACCTACACACACAAAGTGAGTTATGGCTAACATCAAAGCAAACAGTGGCAATAGAGGAGCTCCGAAACCGTGGTATGCTCAGCATGGGAATCTGCCGTTACTGCTTCGACAAGGTTGAGGCGAGTGACCTTGGGTTTGCGGACAAACATGCCAATTGCACGTTCCCGCTTCATAAATGAAGGAGGCCAATCCAGAGTCAAATAGCAACTTGGGCGTGGGGAAGTAGTATTATTCTCTCTGCGAAAGTGCTGTGGAAAGGGTTGAGCAAACATGGATGCTGCATCCGGGGTTGGGGGTGGTGAAGAGTGAAAGTTTGTGTGGGAGAATGCATGTTTCGTGAATACTATTGGCATGTGCATTGTACACAGAATACCTCGAATTCTCTTCTCTCTCAACTTTTTGTGAGTATTGATATGATGTTCACAATGAGTGTCTGTCTTACTTCACCAGCTCACCGCACCCTCACAGCTCAAACGGAGCATGACCAGTGGTAGCACTTGCCGAACCGATATTCATTCTAAACACAACCTGGAAGTGGATGAACTCTATGCCTTGGGAGGCCAAGTGGAGGCAGCTGTCTCCCTTGATTGTTCCACAAGTTGACGGCAGGTGGTGGGCACCTTGTTTACCTCCAGTTTTGAGCCTGGCCTTGCAACACTGAATCACTTCCTGAGATTCAGTCTTAAGAAACCTACTGCTCTCTTGCTTCTCTCCCTCATCTCCTCCTCCATCATCAACCTCCCTCTAATCGTAACACGCCGCCATGTCGACCAGCGAGACCCCCAAGAGAAAAAAGCGAAAAGAACTAGGTCGAGACGAAAGAACTAGGTCAAGACGAAAGATTGATATATTTAAGTACTGTAAACTGACATCTACCAGGACCCGAATCAGCCACAAGGGGAGATGGAGCACAGTCCTCGCAGCAGATCATCCCAGATGGCGATGTCATCCTCGTCGTCGGCCTAAAGAAAAGCAAGATCCAGCTCTCTTCCCACCTCCTCCGCACCACTTCGCCCGTCTTTGCTGCCATGCTCGGCCCCAGCTTCAAAGAGGGAACCCTCCTTCGAGAGAGTCAGGGTCCCACCGAAATTGTCCTTCCGGAAGACAACGCCGAAGCACTCTGGAATATTTATAGCACCCTCTACGGGGCTCATCCTCGCGTGAATCATCTGAAGCCGGCCGAGTTGTACAACATATCAATCGTAGCCCACAAGTACGATCTGGTAAGCCGGCTTTCGCCAATCTGCGAGTTGTGGTTCGAAGATACGAACGAAGAGCTCTTTAGCTCAGTTAAGACGGCCTGGAAGATGATGATGGCAGCATATTGGCTTGATAATGAGTTCGGGTTTGGCAACCTAAGCCAGACATTGATCAAGGCGAAAGTAGAGTCATTCTACAGGCACGGGATGGAAACGTCAGACCAGGTCCTCGGGCTTAAGATCTGCTGTAAGTGATTAGACTGGTCCCTCCGAGATATCGTGGCTAATGCGAGGTGGTTACAGTAGCGATTGAACAAATCAGAGCAAATGGAAAGACGGGATCAGGGATCTGCCTAGGCTGCTTTAAAGATCCCAAGGCGGAAAGATTCTGGATCAAGAACCCCGACTGTATGTCCAGGTACAGCAGTCACTTTCTGCCTTGAGCCGGCTACTCGGACACGACAAGCACGTTCTGCATAGAGTTGAAGCATGATGCGCAGGCACTTGGCTATTCAAGACGGAAACGGGTTCAGTAGTCGTTTTTGTGACTAGTTTCATTCTGATCTAGTACTTTGCCTACAACACGCTCGTGACTGCAAGCATGGTGATGTTGCGCCTCCGTGTCTCAGCCCACAGTAGAAGACCCTGACCTCATGGATAAGAGAACATAGCTACCCAAGAATGGCCGCTCGTATCTGGGAAGTTGAAAGCTCGATGACCCATGTATCACAGTATGTGCTGGCGCGGAATCGGACAGTTGGGTTGCCTCATGATAAAGTCGTCCGGCTTCGTCAGGAAGCAGTGCAAACATAGCCCATTACCGGTCTCTGTAATGCGATTCACCCTTACCCTGCGCAACTCTTCGATTCCAACTATGTTTATGTCATCAGCTTGCGTCCGTGGAGATAGCAAACAGGTGCCACTTACGCGCGATGGACAGCCCGAGTTCCCTGTCTTCCATTTTGTTGACATGTTCGCACAGCGAATGCCCAGGCAATTCTACTACCATCCAAAAGCTCAGATTGGAGAATCCTGGGGCATATCTGAACCAATATGATGCTAACAACAGCTTCCAGGCGTCATCGCGAGTAGAAGGCTTGTAAGAGTTTGCTCGGGGCGACATGGTCCAGTGCATGGCCGCAAACTGGAATCGCTCAGCCAAACCCCACTTGTCCACGAACACAGCGACTTGGAGGATCTCGTCCGGGCTGAGATTGAGCATTTGCGGGTCTGATCCGTAGAGGGATTTGAAGGCGTGGAGAGCTGCCTCGGCAGAGTCGTCGAGCAGCACGTATTCGACAGGCTTGTCACCTCTTTCCTTGAGCCTTTGGCCTTCGATCATCGGCGAGGTGAGCATGGCCTTAAATACTGGGGAGACGAGGCACAGGAAAGACGAAGAGAGCTGAATTTTGACCCTGTCCCGGCCAATAACGAGGATGACGTCGCCATTCTCGATGATTTTGTGATGAACCGGGTTGTCAGGCCCTGAAGAGTGTCAGCGTCTATGGCAAAGACCAGCTATCAAAGCATGCGGGTTCTTACGGAGAGTGATGCAGTTGGTATTATGCTCAGCTGCTGACATGGTGATTGTGTATCAATGTTGTGGATTGGGGAGATGGATAGATGTTGGTATGGAGAAGAACAGAACTGATCTGACGAGAAAGACATCTTCCTCACAGACATAATCTGTCTGTTGATGACTTGCCCGTGTAACTAGGTAAGGAAGGCTTGCCCAGGCGCTCTGGAGACATTGGAGTCAGTCACTGCCGCCCATAAAGCCATACCTACCTTCCTTCTACAACAACAGACTTCATACATTGAAAGAGCGCAACGCTGTGTCAGATCAACATTTGGGTTTCTTGTTGTCTACACTGGATCTGCAAATCGTAATTATCCCCGAGATACTTTTACGCCCTCAGGTCGCCAGACCCGGCAAGTCCTTCAAAGTTCTCGGCCCTCGAACACCTCCCACAGAGCCTGCCCATCTCGCCGCTTGCCTTTTCGTCCACAATCTCTTGGTACATCTGTGTCTTGAGGAACTTGCCCACCCAGAGACCACCGGTGTAGTTGCCCGCCTTTCGTGTTGGCAGGACGTGGTTGGTACCGATGCCCTGCCATCCAGTCAGGACCTGTTTCTTCTTTCCTTCGCTGAGATCTTACCTTATCGCCGTAGTACATGCACGTCTTTTCGCCAAGGAAGAGCGCACCATTCATAGTTTGATATCTTTTCGAGCGCCTCTCTTGGGTTTTGAGTCAGGACCTGTACGTGTTCGCTCGATAACTCGTCTGCAAGCTTGTACGCCTGGTTGATGTTGTCCACGAGTATGGCCTCGCCGTAGTCTCTCTAGGAAGTACCAGCTAGCTCGGAAGTAGGCAGGGTCTCCAGAAGCTTGTTGATAATCTTGATGGTCTCGGGTGCCATCTTTTCCGACGTTGTGATCAAGACCTCTGGAGTATCGGGCCCATATTCAGCCTGTGACAGCATGCCAGTCGCCACCGTGAAGAGGTCAGCAGCTTCATCAGCCACGATGAACACTTCAGTCGGGCCAGCAACCAGGTCTATTCCAGTCTCTCCAAAGAGGAGTCGCTTCGTCTCAGCGACAAAGGCATTCTCAGGCCCGGCAATAAAGTCAACCTTTTTGATCGTCTCTGTGCCAGTGGCCATGGCAGCGATAGCTTGCATGCCGCCAATGACAAAGATCTCATCGGCTACCACAAATGAGCAGCGGCGATAGTGGCATTTGGAAGTTTCTCTTGGATGGGTGGCGTGCAGGCAATGGCTTGCTTCACCCCGGCGACTTTGGCTGCGGAAATGGTCGTATGTGCAGATGTGAGTAGAGGCACGCTGAACTTCGGCGAACTTGCGCACATTCTCCTGTGCCGTCTTGATGTCTTTGATGGTCTGGAGGGGGACTTGGGCAATACAGTCTCGGATCTGGCTGTCGGACAGCTTGAAGGATGCGGGAGGCCATTTGTCAAACTTGCCCGAGTAAGTCCTCACTGCTTTGCCGCCCTTCGCTCTGATGTCCCGGACCACGCCCTGGACAATCTCGGTAACCTTGTTGTTTGATTCCACGGTCAACTTAAGGAACCGTTTCTTTGAGGTGTTGGGGGGCCATATTGGAAAAAAGTGAGGTGTTCAAGGGGATGGATCAGGGGGGGTATAGCCCCTTTTTCATATCCTCTTGTTTTGACCTACCCTCTCAATATGCACATTGGTACGCTGCTACGGACATTGGAGCATGTCGTAGAGCAAGCTGACTAGGGGTCGATGGCTCTCCCAGGCCGAGTGGAAAGTAAATCTGAAGTCATGGGTTGCTTGTAGGATCAATGGTAGGCATCATGATACCAGTAACCATGTGGCGGTAGTAGTCCAGGAGATCTCGATGAGAAGGATTACCGGGAGTTACTCCGTCTCCTTGAATACGCTCAGTCAAAGCATCTGGGACCATTTAGGTACTGTTATCGACTAATATTTCAAGTTCCCTGGATGTTGCATCTTTGGACGAGGGTGTTGCTGAAACTGTGCGACTTTCGATCCGACGTCTCTTGGCAGGTGGCTCTGAGACATCGTGGCCATCTCCTCCAATCAAGCGACATGAGTTCTCGATAAAACCTCGACAGACATGAAGTCTTGATCTTTGGCAGTTGTGGCAAATAGGACGACGTCCATCACACAGAGTTTATTAACACGGATCAAGAATAAGGCGCAGATTTCACTTACCTTGATTTTCCGCTCACGAAAAGTCACACATCCCTTTTCGTGTTAGCACTGATGAAACAGGAAAACTTCTAGAAGAAAGTACATTAACTTGCCGTGAATGTTCTTCCTCGCGGTCGTTTTGTTCCTCTATTTGCGTGTGAACCGCTCAATCTTTCGATTAGCTCAAACTAGGTGAGGGTGGTATCAAAAGAAGGATATTTTCAGGCCGTGGCAAGGCCATTTTCGGTGATAGTTGAAAGAAATAAACCTTGTCCACCTTCAAGCTCTTTAGAAGTCTCTTCTTGGCTGAGGTCAGGGGGTCGAGACAGTTGAAGTTGATCGAGATATGCGAGGAATGGAGTCAAGAGGGGTGAACAAAGAGCTAACGGAAATAGGACGGGCCGTCATTCAACAACTACCTATCTTCCTCCAGTGCCTCCATACACCTTTTGAATTCCATGTCCTCATGATTCCTTCATGGCTCAACAATCGGAGTACAACAAGAATCATGTGATGATTCAGACAGTATGACATGCCAAAACAGATCTCTGCTCATCTGCCTCCTAGGGCACCAACACTCCCCCTTCCTTCATTCAGCTTGCTCTTACACAGCTCATCGATGCAAATATCCTCCCTAGAGATGTCGGTCCGGGAAATCGCAGTTCGGCCGTGGCTCGATCAGGTTCTCGTCGGCGTTCAGGAAGCAGTCGAGGCAGAGACCCATCTCCATCGATCCTCCTTCGATCTGGAGCTGTTGAATCGCCACTGTTCTTGGTCAGCTCCTTGCCTCGAATCATCTGATTCTAGCTTAACTTACTGCCAAGTCGAAGGCCAAGAACCTTGTCCGGCGTCTCGTTGGCATACTTGAAGAGCATGTGATCCCTTGCCCTGGCAAGCTCCTTGCTCATTTCAAAGAAGGAGCAGCGAAGTCGAAGCCAGAATGCCGCCGTCATCAAGTGCCAGCATTCCTCGTTATCGACGGGAACTGATCGCATCCAGAAGGTGCCGATAAACTGGAAGCGAGGGGCCATCCTGTATTTGTCCACCAAGACAGCCACCTCCTGTATCTCCTTGGTCGTGAGCTGCCCCATGACTGGGTCGGCACCGTAAAGGATCTTGAGAGCGTGCAGAAGGGCTAGCGCGTTGTCATCGGGTAACTCCATCGTACCCTGAACGCCATCTGGAGTCTTGACAAGGCCAGCGCTTATCATGTCATCGAATACTGGAGAAGAGGTGCGGAGGAGATCCACGGAAACTTGAATACACCGTTGTTCGGGGCCGACGACGAGGACCAGGTCCCCGCCAGAGATGACGACATACATCGTGCAGTATGAGTCCTTAAGAGTGAATTAGTATCAAAGAAGCCTGTGCGTAGTTAACCGCGCACCTTGGTCTTCTGTATTCTCCTTGTGCTCGGGTTGTGCAGTGGTGAAGGGCGAGTGTTGGCGATTGCGAGCAATAGGAAAATAAACAAAGGAGAAGCCCGAAGGTTCCAGAATGCATTTTATTTGCTAATCCTTAGGTAGTTTACGGTGGCCAGCTGTCGGCAGCTGGCAAACAATCAACCATTCACCTCTACTCTGCACTCGCCGACCCCCTAGCTCGTCGTCTGCAGCAGATGAATTTAGCACCCTCAACACTGGATCATTGAAGAACAAAGTAAACCAGTCTCGCTAAAAACCAGAGAAGTTAATGGATAGGAGACACTTAAGATATTGAGGCATTTAGTCGCAGAGTGATTCAAGATTGGCATAGTGTCTCTCAGCCAGCATTGAAGCCAATGTTGGATGGACTTCAAGTAACCGTGCAAACTGTGACGAGCGGAAAATCATAGGATATCACAGTACCAGGTCCTCGTCTATTCCTTACAAAATCTTTATTGCCCAACCGGAAGTTACGAGGCAAGTCAACGCCAAATATGAAACCCAGCGTTTTCAGCTGGCCTCAAGATACAGCCTATCCCTAGCGTTGATACAAGACTGCAATATCTTGGCCAACTCAGATGGTTCAACATAACAAGACCATGGCCTCTATTGACCTTTCTGTGCTAAAGCTACCGCTCAAAAGGTCGACTACGCTTTTGGTCTGTACACCCACAATGTCATCCCTGGGCTCAGTCACTGACATTCAGCATAGCTTTGGTGGATCGTGACTCCATCATCGCTAGGATTGCAAAAGCTAAGGTTTGTCTGATAAACAATCTAATAAGGCCACATGATAACATGAGAACAGGAAGCGACTCGTGATGCCATGGTCCTTGCCATCGACGGTACAAAGTGGGCATCAGTTACCCTCGAGCCTAAGAACTGGTTAGTTTTGATGGTACCCCAACCATCACTTGGTGTACTTCACTAACAACTCCATGCAAAGGGCATATCTCTCCCGTGCAAAGGCACTGGACTTCAAGAACCGCAACCCGATTGACCCAGATCTCTTGCGCATGAAACCGGAGAACCTGAGGCGTATGAAGCATGCATACTCGACCTACGAGACGGTGAGCACGCCCTTCGCACTACTTTTGCAAACATGTGGTACCAACACAAATCACAGAGATTCAAGAATGGGGAAGAATGAGAAGTTGCTCGCCTTCAGAATGAGGTTACCGACTGCCATAACACGGTTACTGAACTCAACTTAAGCTTGATCAAGCAAACGCTGCAGTTTCCGAGACGGATCCTGAGACCAAGAAGGTTGTTGAAGCATGCGAAAAGGAATTGAGCGATGCCAAAGCAAAGCTCGATGGCGCCAAAGAGAAATTATAACAGAAAAGGACAGAGTTTACGCCGAAGGAGAAGGCGGCCGACGAGAATCTCCATCGAGGAGAGGAGGGTGTTGCAAGCGGCTCAAAGCCGCAAGGCCATGGCAGAAATGGAGATTACCGGGAGGGAAAACATGTCGAATTCGGTCAACAATCACATCTCTCAGCTGGACAGACAGATCAAGGCTATCCAGGCACAGCTCGGAGCCAGCTCTATTCCTGCTCGGCGCTTACCGTCAGCCATTATCGACATCGATGCGAACGGAAACATCATCCATGCTGATGAGTCCGATATGCGAGCTCAACAAGCACCAAAAGCTCCGGATGAGGATGGCAATCCCGGGTCTAATGCCTGGAGCAAGATCGCCTTCACTATTGTGGCCAAAAGCGAGAGCACCAGCTTCATCGTGGCAGCCGACACAGTCCTCGAGTTCAAGAGCACCGAGTCCAAAAGCGAGGAGCTCATGTCCCACCTCTCAACCGACAGCTCCATCAAGGCCAACTACGGACCATGGGGTCTGAGCGGCGGAGCTTCGCTCAAGATGGACAGCAAAGATTCGTCGATGAAGATGGAGGTCCGCGGCGGTGCGTTGCGCATCTCATTCGCAGATCATTGGATGGCTATCGGAGATTCTGCCGCAGCTTCCGCGGCAAAGGGGGAGAATTGGTGGTCTTTCTGGACCTCCAAACAAGCTGTTTCGTTTGTAGTGTTTGGTGATTGATGCTGGATATTAGCAACAAGGCCGACCACTCTGGTGTGGCTGAGATGGGTTGGCGGAATTCACGCTCTTAATTAGTTTCTTTTCTACTCATGTAATGCCCCCTTTTCTATATAAATACCTTTTCTTTTTGGTTGTTATCTCTCTTCAGCGGATTCTTTGTCCCTCGAAAGTAAGAGGTGCGTCCACCTAAGTCATCTTTCCAGAAGCATAAACAGGTCACTGCCTCGCCCGTAGCAAACACAAACACAAGTCCACCCAAGAACAGTCACCTCCTCCATCTTCTCTCTCCCTCTTCATCCTAGGTTTCCTTCTTACAATCTTTTACTTGCACACCGTATACCCAACACTAAACGTTCAACACTATGGGAGACAACAGAGGCAAAAAGCGGCCGGCTGAGGAGGCCTTCGCCGACGATCTCGAGTTCGATAGGATCGCCCCAAACGGAGACGTCACCTTCGTGCTCGACGAGGGCAACACGAGAGTCCGGGTCAACTCGGCAGTCATGAAGAACGCGTCGCCCGTGTTTGCCGCCATGCTGGGTCCCAACTTCAAGGAAGGGCGTGCTCTCAGCGCAGGCGATTGTGCATCCGTCGATGTCCCATTGCCTGAGGACGACGCAGTCGCTTTCGGATGGGTTTGCCGTGTGCTGCATTCTCAGGCCGACACAAACCTCTGGTCCCCAAGCCCAAGGGAGATTATCCAGGTCTTGGGCATCGCCGAGAAGTACGGCCTCCTGAAGGGAATCCAGATTTCTGTCCAAGTCTGGATTGACCGGCAAGAGGACTCTGACACCAATGACCTCTGGCTTTTGTCGCTTGCCTGCTGTCGAGCCCACGACGCGGAGGCCTTCAAATCCGCCACTCGCCGTCTCATCATCAATCACTCAGGATCGTTCGTCCAACTCGCAGCGGAAACAGAAAATGTCATTCCCGGACCAGACGCAGGGCGTACTGTATACAGACTCGCCGGTAAGACGTTACTCTCAGCCCATTCCTCCCGCTTGCCCACGTTACATACTAACCCACGCTTTCTGTCTAGCAATTGTTGAAGAGTCACGGAACAAAGCGCTCTCTAAAATACTCGAGGTTCTTCACACGGTCCTACCCAAGGCCCTTGAAAGGTGCTGTTGTCAGTACCATTCAAGCACTCTGCAACCCAAGTACGGTCACGCTCTTAAAGCTCAGAGTCAAGCCGCCCAATATGGCCACTCCATCAAAAGAACCATTGACATCCTATTTTGGGTGTTGTTCAAGGCATTTACCCCTGTCCGTTGCGAAGACTGCGCTCAATTTCGATTGAGAGAATATGAGCGCATCCATCAGGTCAGCGTCAAGCTCCAAAACGAAGTGAAGGGAGTTTGTCTCCCTTGCTTCGACTGGACCTCAGACAGAGAGAAGTGCAAAGGGGAGGGATCACTTCGCTTCAATTGCGTACCAGGTAACCGACAGTCTACCTAGTTTCTTCAGGCTGCTCTATGAACCTAGGCACAAATATTTCATGTAACTGCTAAGGCCCAGTTCTTATGGAAATAATTTAAAGGATGAAACGGACAGATATTGCCTGGTGAAATGGTCAAAATGATTACAGAAGGAAATTCTAGCAAGTAAGCGGCCAGGGTGTTGACAGAGCTGTCACCTGTCTTCATCCCGTCGCCCAACGTGAATGCCTTAACAGTCCCCCACTTCAATCAATCCGTTCATGCTACCTCTTACATCGCCCAGCTTCACGACCTCTTCTTAAACATGAGCACGCCTAGTCCCGCCCACAAGCGCAAGCGAGGCGACGATTCGCCGCCCGGGAGAAGCCTCGGCAGAGAGGAAGTTATCTTGGAGCGTGTCGCTCCCGATGGAGATGTCGTCTTTGTCCTCGGTGGGGGAACCGGCAAGGTCCAGGTTCAATCGAGCATCATGAAGAGTGCCTCTCCTGTCTTTTCCGCCATGTTGGCAGGTCATTTCAGAGAAGGCCAGATGCTCCATGATGCTGCGGCTAGCGGCCAGTCAGTCGAGATTCCTCTTCCTGGTGATGATTTCGAGGCCTTCAAGCTCATCTGCATCGCAATCCATCGCCAAGCCAGCACCACACAGTACTGGCCATCCGAAGAAGTGCTTATGCGAGTCCTCCAGATCGCCGACAAGTACAATCTTGTCGACTCGGTTTTCCTTTCCATGGAATTTTGGGCCAGAAAATATGTCCCCGATCCAACTCTCAACCACTTTCTTCTCATGATCATATGCCACCAAATTAAGTCTCAAGAACTCTTTCAACTCTTCAGTCGATCTCTCGTCCTCAACCATGGGGGGTCATTCATGTCCCTTGCTACTGAGAACGAGCAGCATATCTGCGACTCGGTTCCTCGTGGAACTATCTATAAGCTAGCATGTAAGTTTTGCGCTCCTCTTTTCCATTCCATGCTAAACCGTGCCATCTGTCCAGGCGCCCTTGAAGAAATGCGAGCAACTATGATGCGGAGGATTACAAAGTTCATCAATGCCGAACTGATGGCCCGGTTCAATAATGGCCACTCGGATAATGAAATGTCCTCGGACATTATACCATACTATCGACTACTCAGAGGGGTGTTGGATTCCTACTCGAGGAACCCCGGCCTACACAGCGTCGGCAACGACTACTCGATCAGCGACCTGACCTCACAGATCCTAAAAATCGAAACTAGTTTTCCAGCGGAGCGCTCCTACAACAGAACTGCGCCAAATGCCATTCCAGTTTACATGGCGTTATTGAGGCGGTTGCGAGGCTTGAATGAGAACTTTGTCGGGTTGTGTCTCGACTGTCTTGAGGTTGACAAGTTGGACTTTGACTGCCGAGGAGTCCACAAGTAACCTTGCAAGGCCGGCATGATGCATGAATTATTCGGGATGAATAGACATACTTGTCTACCATATTTTTTCAAGTTTTTAGCGAGATTTAATTCTTGAATTTATTGGCGATGCTTCCTCTTTACCGACGTCCTCTATGCGAGAGTGTCGTGCGAAGTTGGGCAGTTTTTATACCAAAACACAAGCCCCACTAAACCTTCTTCACCAGCGCAACTCAACTTTGACACTGCAAGCTCCTCCTCGAACCTCACAATGAAAACCCGCAGATCCAATCGCACCAAACGGTACACTGTTGAAAAGTACGACTTTGAAGGCAGTTCCGATGAGGAAATCCTCAGGCGGGCCGCGAACGCAGAGGACGATGACAACTTTGACGTGACTGCCGCCGCCGAGGAAAGCGCTGAAGAAGAAGAGCTCGCGCTTGAGGAGGAGGCTCTCGAGTCTGAAGGCTTCGTCAGTGAGCCCGATGGCATCCCCGATAGGTTCGCGCGCCAGCGGATAAAGCCCATTCGACCGTTCAATGTGCGCGCTGCTGGCCTGACCGGTTATCTTGATGTCGAGCCTGTGGCGGATGGCCGCATCGTGAGGTCGTACTGGGGACCTTATGACCGCGGCGTCAAGGGCCGCCCACTCATCGAAGCATGGTACGGGCGACATGAAGATGGCATCAAGATGGTGCAGGGTATGTTGGACCGGTGGATGGACTGGACAGCGCTGCCTCCAAAGGTGAAGGGCGAGGGCGGTCAGAAGAACAGGGGCGTCTGGTCGCCCAACTTCTTTGAGAGAGAGGCTTACAACGCTGAACACTGGTATGAACGTGTCAGGGAGAGTTTGCCGGACGCCGATTCGCGAGTACGACTACCCCCGGAGGAAGCTCAGCTGTATCAGTTTCGACGAGAGGCGATGCCGGTGTTGATGGGACCGCTCACGTCTCAGCAAGAGGTCAAATTCGAGCCCGGAGACGCATACCCAATCTCACAAGACGGACTACCCATATCAGAGGAAGACGAATCCAGCGCGGCTGCGGGATGGATGTTTGATACCGGCGGCATCGTCACCAGCATGGACTGGGCACCTCTCCACAGCGCCAACGCGCCGCAGCTTCTTGCACTCTGCGTTATCCCACACTCTGACCAAGAGCACTACGACTACGAGCAAGAATCCATGAAGCCCGACTTTCAGAAGTATGGTGCCGTTCAGCTTTGGGAATTTGTGGGCGAAAGGCAAGAAGACGGGTTTGCTCGGCCATCTTCACGGAAACCGACTTTGCGCAAGACGATATGTTTAGAGTATGGGCGTGCGCGGAGGGTCAAATGGAGTCCGGCCTGTGGGTTCTTGGCTGTGCTTTGCGATGATGGGAATGTTTACGTTGTTGACGCCGGTGACGATGGAGAGGGAGACTATGGCAAGTCTATTGCTCCCTCAACTATAACTCTGCTAACTAAGTTCCAGAGAAGGTACAAGAGCCTGTGGCATGTTTTGGGTTCCCTGATGAAGACATTAAAGCGACGGCTCTAACGTGGATCAACTTCAACCGACTTGTAGTTGGCTACACAGATGGTTCTATATCTATCTGGTCAATCCGTCCCAACCGCCTACTCTCTCGACATCCCGTTCACCACAACATCGTCGTTGACCTCGTGTCAGGATACCCAGCTATGCCCTATCTCATCGCCTCCACCCCTGTCGGAGGAACCGTCAGACTCATTGACCTCCGAGCTCCGAGTCACGAATCCACCGAAGTTCAAAGTCTTACAGTTGGCACGCAGCCAAACCTGCTTGGTTACAGCGATCACATGCTGGGCTTTTACTCCATGTATCCCTCGGCCGGTGTTCTCAACACGCACATTGGCTTCATGCATCACTCCCAATTTCCGGTTGCCCGTCGTGTCTTCACGGGAGAGAGTTTTCCCTCCTGTCTCGCTGTTGGGCGGACACATCCATACCTCCTTGTGGGTTCCCTAGACGGTTCTCTCTGGTCAATTAATCCCCAGGTCGAGCTCTTTACGACCAGACGCGAGCCCACAGATCGCATCCGGGTCTTCCATCACGAACACCGACCCGCCAAATTATTCCCTGCTGGCTCGCCTGCTGCGGCACGAGGAGTTGCCAGGGTAGCACAAGGGTTCATCCTGGAGCGAAACCTCAACAAGCAGTCAAACTACAAGCCACCTGTCAAGAAAGGAAAGAAGCCGAAGAAGAAGGAGAGCGACGCGGCTGCGGCCGACGATGATGACGCAGGCGCAGCCACGGATCCAACGAGGGCCATTATTTATGAGCCGTTGACGAGGGTGACGGTGGCCGAGTGGAATCCAAACGAAGAATACGGGTGCTGGGCGGCGGCAGCCATGGCATCGGGGCTCGTCAGGGTCATGGATCTCGGGCTAGCAGAACCGGAGGAATAGGTCAATCAGTCCTCGAAGCACTGAGATCCCAGAACGGTGTGGTGGTAGTCAAACGCCTTGGCCATGCCATAGAAGTGAGTGGCAGCCGCAAGGATGACAAAGACGTGGAAGATCTGATGCGAGCTTCCCCAGATATCAAACATCCCGGGAGCGGTTCTCTCGGGCCAGCGAGTCTAGTCAGAGTTAGTCAACCGTATACCCAACAGGACGAGAAGACATACCGCATAAAGGAAGGCACCGAAGATATACATAGCACCATGCAAGGCAGTCCAGCTCAGACTCATACGGTCCTCGAGACCCTGTATGCCGTAGACGAAAGCGCCCTGGATGATGGGGACGACACCCGAAAGACCGAGACCAACGAACATCATAGTTCGATAGGGCCTCCATCGAGGGGTGCGGAAACGCTCAACCCACGATACAATAGCACAGCCAAGTCCAAGAATACAAATCTGGTCCCATCAGCAACGTTGTTCCATCAGTCCCGTAATGTCCACTTACCAAAGAAAGATATGCCCTCGTCAGATAGGGATGACAGAAGAATCCATAGTAGAGCGCAGGAACATAACTCCCCACGATCAAAGCCACGATTCCCGTGTAATCCAACTTGTTCCCCCACTTTGCCACAATCTCACTATGATTCGACAAGGTATGAAAGGTAGCGCTCATACCCAGACACACCACGGCTCCTCCAAAGAAGCACGCAAACACGGCCACATCGGTGACGTTGGCGGTCGCATACCGCGGGCGGACCACTCGGTCCACGTACGCCGCGCCTATGAGTGCCACCGCGGCCCCGAGGAGGTGCGACCAGATGTTGACGGACTCGTTGTGGAGGTAGAAGAGGGAGCGCAGCGAGTGCGTGTAGGACCCGCGGGACTGCCGGTAGCCCGAGAGGATGAAGGCGTTGTCGCGACGCCAGGCGGGGAGGTCATCCCAGAGGATGAGCAGCGAGTGCTCGAGCTTGGACTCGAAGCTCTTGGCGGCGGATAGGAGGGAGTCTGCTGAAGATGGGCGCCGGTTACGGACGCCGGAGGGTTCGGTGTTGTCTGCCATGATGAAGCTATCCAGACTTTTTATGCAAGGTGCCGCAGGAACCCGTCGACCATATGAGAGATGGTTCAAATACTAATGATTATGAGGGACGCAGCTCTTTACTTATACACGACGAAGTGACGAGTTCCACCTTGTCGCCTCAAGATGGAGCCGCCTTTCTTGTTGTGTTGTTGACCAGGGGGTGGATTTGTTGGGACGAGCACATGGGAAAAGAAAGAACGCGCAACGTGCTTCCGAGGCTAGTCTGACGTGGAAGAAGGCGTCTAGAATCGTCGTAGAAGGCCCACTCTTGTCATTCAAAACCCTGATTTTTCAAGATGCAAGTTATGATGGCTTATTTAAAGAGTATTGGAGGTTTAATGGTAATGTGTTGGCTGGAGCATTTGAGTGGTTTGAGTACTAATACAGGGGTCCAAAGCAGGAGACTCTTGACCGCAGCAATCAAACTATACGAGCAGAAACATCACAGGAAACAGTCAAACTAAAAAGTCAGTCTTGAGTAGATTGTCAGCATAGAATTCATTTCTCTCGTTAGCCATCGCGCATGGTGTATCGTTCAGCACGCAGGCGCCAAATGTTCTAAAAACTCCAAAACAAAGCCGGCTGGTGAAATGCTCTCTCTCGCGCCAATGAGTACCCAACGGCGCTCGGTCTCGTGTTCAGTTTAACGAGGAGAAACGCTTATTTCTTGCCGCTCTTCTTGATACCCTGGCCGCCGGTGTTGAGGGGACCCTTCTTGCCACCAGCCTTGGCCGCAAGCTCCTTGCGGGCCTTCTCGTCTGTTGTCGAGGCATGTCAGTGAATGATCTTCTTGCAGCGCATTTCGTGGGGTTCGGAAGAGGTCTCGTACCAGCGCGCTTCTTCTCGAGGAAGGCCTTGTCGTCGTCGTCGAGGTCCTTCTGGGCCTTCTTGGCCTGCTTCAAGGGCTTGGCCTTGCCGCCTGTGATGATTCGGAGGGGTCAGCTCTTCGCTCTTGGAGGGGTTAAAGAGGGAGATCTGGAGGAGAGGACTGACCTTCTCGGTTACCGCCGCCCATTTTGATATATGTAGAAGATGCGAAACTTGTGGGAATAAAGACGAGAAAGTTGAGTTGCGGTGGTAGAGTTCAAGTTGAACGTCGCAAGACGGGAGCGAGAAAAGTTGCCTCCCGCTTACTCGCCCAGCCAGCGCCTGGACCAGGCCAGCCCAGGCCAGGTCCGGCCTTCATCCCTTGGGCCTCCAGCGGTGAGCCCACTGAGCGCGGGGGGGATAAGCACCTAGCCTGGACCCTCGATAAGAGCCTCTCGGGGCTTACCTAATCTCGGCGTCTGCTTGGCTGCACGCATTTTCCTCCACCTTTTTTAGCCTTCAAACGGGCAGTCACAGACAACTACGTAGTTACGTCAAAGTCTGGAGATGTTGAGCGACATATTCCAGGCCTAACGACACGGTACAATCATCCAGGCTTCACAGCACCTGATCCGATCCGATAGCCCTCATTCAAAGGAGGAGCTTTATACCACCAGATTCTATATACTCAGTCGCTTCTCGTCTGGACTACGCTCCGGCTCCATTTCCCCCCTCAAGCCACCCCCAACGATATTGAGCCTGTACGAGTCACTACCTACTGATCCGGTTGGGCTCTTTTCCCATTGCACTGTGCTCTTCTCAGTCCTCTTCGCTGACACTGTTCTGCTCTGCTCGTCCTTGCTTCAACAGCCGAAACTCAGCATCATGGCGTCGAGTTCGGACGAAGGCGAGATCATCGAGAATGGCGCTGAAGATTTGAAGGCAACTTCACTGCAGCACACTGGACGAAGCAGTGTTGACCGTCAAGACAGACAAAAAAGTAGACTTTCGACTCCGGACCACGACTCGGCTTCCAGGCAAAGCAACACCTCGCGACGAAGCAACTCGCCCCGTGGTTCCAAGCGACCCTACGACGACAGGGAAAGGGAGAGGGACCGAGACTCCTACGGTTCGAGGCATGACTCGGGACACTATCGCTCTCACTACGAGGATTCTCGACGCGACGATAATCGAAGGCCTCGCGGCCTGTACGACGACCTCGACCGACCTGCATCACGCGCATCCAATTACAGTTACGATGGCCGCGACCGGAGTCGGGAACGAGATCACTATCGCGACAAGGATCGGGACTGGTATGCGAACAAGCGCCCGCGAAACAGGAGCCGTTCTCCCCATCGATCCCGCCGCGCCGACAGGGGCAGGTTCGACCGCTTCGTGAGAGAAGGCCAGTACGATCGTCGAGACGACGCACCCGGAGAGCTCAAGTATGATGATGACCGCAGCTCGCGGAATGGCGGTTCTGTGTCCAAGAGGACGACTGTAGGAGAGGCTTCACGCGCCCAGCGACATGATGCTAAACCAGACAAAGGCCTTTCAAATGGAAATGGCCCCTCCCGGAGTTCCCAGAGGTGCGTTGAAGTGCTGTACGAGTCGCAGCACGGTGCCAACCTTGCGAATAGGCAACCCCTGGCTCGGCCGGAACCCGAACGGAAGCCCGAACCGGAGCCTGAGCCTGACTACGAGGAGCCTGAGCCCATTGACGAAGAGGCCGAGATCGAGCGACGACGCAAGCGACGAGAGGAGATCCTGGCCAAGTCCAGCTCGGCGACTCCTCTTCTCCTTCATGCCGTGGGTGCTGCGGCGAACAAGGCCCGCGCATCATCTCCCGCATCGACTTTGCCCGACACGCCCATGAGAACGCAGTCAGAGCTTGCCAGTCCTCGCACTCCCCGATCGAGTATGTCAACATGTTCCAGTAGGGGAATTCGACTGACCAATGTTACAGACCTAGCGTCACCGCGCTCACCCGGATCTCACGATGAACCATCGCCCGGCGGTATCAACCTCCTCGATGACAAGGAGTTGATGAACACCCATGGGAAGGCCCAACTAGATGACGAGGATGGTCCCTCTGCGGCTGATTATGACCCAACCGGGGACATGCAAGAGGATGAACGACGAGGTGAACTTAAACACGGACATGTCGTACTTCATGGTGAGCATCATCCTATTGCAGCCGAACAACCACAAGAAGAAGTCCAGGAAAAGCCGTCTGAAAAGGCTACCGATGAAGACGAGGACGGCGACTTTGACATGTTTGCCGAAGACTTTGACGAGGACAAGTACGCAACAAAGCCCGTGGAGCCTCTCGCACCCGCACAGGGCGATGGTGCAGCTCCTGATGTCCAGGCCGTTGTCAAGGGGGGTATTCTCGAAGGCGACGACAAGGACGGATATTACAAGATTCGTATCGGTGAGGTCCTGAACGGTCGATATCAGATTCAATCTGCACTAGGAAGGGGCATGTTCTCGGGCGTGGCCCGGGCTGTCGACATTACCACGAAGCAGCTTGTCGCCATCAAGATGATGCGCAACAACGATGCCCTCCGAAAGGGAGGCTACACTGAGATTGCCATCCTCGAGAAGCTCAACGACGCCGACCCTGAGAATCGAAAGCACATCATCAAGTTTGAGCGTCAGTTCGACTACAAGGGTCATCTGTGCATGGTGTTTGAGAACTTGAGCATGAACCTGCGAGAAGTGCTGCGCAAGTTTGGAAACAACGTGGGCATCAACCTCGGGGCGACGCGAGCGTATGCGTACCAGATCTTTGTTGCTCTGGCACACATGCGGAAGTGCAGCATCATCCATGCTGATCTCAAGCCCGACAACATTCTGGTAAGTTATCCTGACTGATTTCAGTGGACATAATGCTGACTTGAGTAGGTGAACGAGAGCCGCAACGTGCTCAAGATCTGTGACTTGGGAACAGCCATCGACAAGTCTGACGCAGCAACGGCGCATATGGACATTACGCCATACCTTGTCAGTAGATTCTATCGAGCGCCAGAGATTATTTTGGGAATCCCTTACGACTACTCGGTTGATATGTGGTCCATCGGCTGCACCCTGTATGAGTTGTACACAGGCAAGATCCTGTTCACCGGAGACAGCAACAACCAGATGCTCAAGGCCATTATGGAGATCCGAGGCAGGTTCACACCGAAATTGTTCAAGCGAGGTCAACTGTCGGGTGTTCATTTTGACGACAAGGGCCAATTCATCAGCGTCGAGCGTGACAAGGTTCTCGGAAAGGTACGTTATGATTTCGATTCACTCCCCATGCATGCACGCATGTTGTTGTTTTTGCCATTCCTACCCCTTGCCTCCATTCCAAGCGCCACTAGGCCATGCTTGAAGCGGCCATGTCTTTACACGCAATGTCTCTTCTATTTTTGCAAACATCCATGCTTGGGGGCCGTTTGCTATGGAGCTCTGTGGGCGTAAGCGCTTGGCTCCCCTTGCAGTCGGAAGCGCCCAGTCCGTGTGGGGAAGCGTCACCATGAGTCTTGGTCAGCCATCCATCCAACGGTCGATGGATCGAGAGACATTGGAGGCTGTTGGATCTAGGATCTAGAACTCCTTGCGGGCGATAACTACTGTCAGGGATGGATGGGACGAGATGAGATGGCTGGCCGTGTTGACAAGACGCATCATGATCCTTTCGAGGTCTCTGATCCGGCCGCATGCATCGTCAGCCTCTTGTCTCGGTACATCGGACTCCCTCAGCGTCAGCCACGATGAGCATTCCATCCCTTGCATGCAGGTTTCAACGGCTGCTAAGGTTCAGTCCAAGCGCTCAGCCATTGTCCCATTCCCACCCACATGGTTCCTGTCACTTCTCGATTTAGAAAGTTTGTTGTTATTGTTTGCTAGGATTCAGTAGGCTAACATATGTCGCGCTTACAGACTACCGTTCGGACCATGGCTGTGGTGAAACCCACACGCGACCTGCGGACGAGGCTCATGGCCGCCTCGGGAGGGATGAACGACGCCGAGACTAGGGATCTGAACCATTTCATCGACCTCCTTGAGCACTGTCTCACGCTCAACCCGGACAAGAGGATCAAACCTGCGGATGCGCTCCGTCATCCCTTCTTTACCTCGCGAGCGGGGCATGTACGGCGGTGAAGCAGACGGGGGAATCGTGAATGACGAAGACGGCTTGTTTTGGAGAAGTCGATTGTAAAACATGTGGATCGTAGGAAAACAAAGACTGGGTGGGTAGACTTGGCTAGAATATTAGACGAACAAAGGGAGGCTCTTTGGTTCACAAGTGAATGGTTACAACTTGGTCAGTGCTCTCTGAAAGGTGTCACCACCGTTTATGTCATGCCTCGTTATGTCTCACATGTTTGCTTCATGTCTTGCAGTTGAACCGAAGGGAGGTTCTAGACTTGGAAGCATGCTAGAAGGTGCAAGGTCTATCCACATGATCTCGAGCCGATCTGTGTGGTGGTTCACGGCAAGGGACGGCCTTTGATCTCATATTGTCTCGGTCTGAATCGGCGATTGAATATCAAACATCGGGTCAGCCTCGACACACGCCCGGCACGTCCGAACGCCCGGCTTCTACGGAACCCGTTGGCTGAGAAGCAAAAAAAAAAAAAAGGCTTCCAGGAACGATGGATGGGGTGGCGCGGTTGCCTTGGCCTTCCTCGTGAGCGTGGGGAATAGGCAGACAAGGCAGACGAGCGTTGGTCTACGCCGAGATCTTGCTGCAAAGCCGGGCGAGAGAGAATTCCCTGTTGCCTCGACGTGTGGACATGTGAAGGGGAGTCAGAAGTGCCTCCAGCCGCGCGCCTGGTGATGATGGGGATGTTGTGGGTGCGAGAACCGGGGGGCGTAACGTGGCGAGGATCAATAAGGAGGAACTTTTTGATGTTTGGACGTTTGCCACACGGAGGAGTCACTGTTGCACAAGACGAGATCTTGAACCGCTGTGTGAGCCTGTATTCCTCAGGATCCGCCGTTGGACGACAGCTTTAGAGGGAGGACGGTAGTGTAGCCCTGCTGTCTCGGAGAGGACGCGGCGGACTTGTGTCACGGGTGAACAAGCGACGAGAACCTGGACACGTATGTCGTCGGTGAATTGCAAGGCAAGACCAGGAGGCCCAGTTATCAAAAGAGATTGACGGGTGTGACTTGAGGATCCAGGGTTGAATTGCCCATCACTGTGTGTCATGTCATGGATCAGTTGTCGATGATGAGGTCAACCTCCCCAACGTGGAAGGCAAAGATCTCATCCTGCGCAACACGAGAGGCGTTGGCGATCAATCCCTTAATATTGAATGAGCAAGAAAATTCACGTCACTGAGAGACTGCCAATCGTCAGGGCCGAGAACTTGGCTGGTTCATTTTGCAGCGATCTTCAGGTCCTGCACGGCGATATTACCCTCGCGGGTTGGACGGTCCACCTTGAATGTGCTGTGCTGGCAAGCAGTCGTGCCAACCACAAGGTGAAGCCGGAAATGTGGGGTTTTCTATTTCTTTTTTTTTTCTTTTTTTTTGCTCAAGGTGATGATGTGCAGACAGACGAGACGATTTGTGTGTGCCTTCTCATTCAAAGCGCCCGTTGTTACTGTTGGTAAGCAGGTGGTAATGAGCAACATCGTGTCTCATACACACCTGTAACAATCCTGCAACTTGCGGCGACCCCGTCAGATTGAAATTGCGAACCTTGGGTTCTCCCCAGGGCGGACGATCACATCACAGCGCCAGGGCTTGCCTTGCCTTGCTTGCTTGCTCCATGGATCATCCCCCAGCACGAGCAACTTTGGCCCGTCCGTGTCATCCCGGCCCCAGCAGAGTCAACGGGTGGAGTTCGAACGAAGGAAAAAGAAAAGAACGGGGGGGTCGCTCGGTCGCTTAGTTTAGACTCAGCCTCACTTGTTGGGCTGCGATAGAGGGATCCTCAATTGGGCGCAGCAGAAACGGTGAGTGAGATGGAAGCCCTGGGGGAATTGTTCGAGAGGCAGGGGGCGGGACGAAGGGGCCTGTGGGAGATACGTGCGAGGCAGGGCAAGACATTGATGACGGGCGTGGCAAAGGGAAGCGATCGGATGATATGGACGACTTGACCGGGGATGCCTTTGTGTGTCGTCAGGATCGGCGCCACTGAGGGCGTTGGTTCGCTGGGGTGCCTGCTCGTCCAGCGAGACCTGAACCCTTTCCAGGAACCAGGTTCATCATGACTTGGTTTGGCGATCATACTGTCGTGTGCGCCCTCCTCGCCTTGGTGGTTTCGTCTTGTCTCGGGCGTGCTATGCCATGACGACCTTCGAGTCCTTGGGGTTTGACGTTGAGTTTGTCCGTAGTCGCTCACTGGTGGATGAAGTAGGGTAGTTTCGACTCTGGTTGGCTCCGATGACTGATCATGCTGGGTCAGGCCTGGGATCGTGATGTTCTTCACGACTTTGTTGAGTGTCTCACCCGTCTGAATAGCCGATCAAAGAAACTCAAGGCGAGTTGATCCACTGTAGAACTGGACTCGTCACTCATATCGTGATCTCAAGCTCAACGGCAGTAGAACTCCGGCTCCTGGGCCTAACCAGTCAGTAAAGGCCAATTCAGCATCACCAAGCTGTCCGTACAGGGTAGCCGTCACCCGGCCTCCGTGTTTTGCCCGGCCCCGCTCCGTGACGGCATCTCCACTTGCAGCAGCAACACCGGGTGACGGATCAGGAGACGGCCGAATCTGTCTGCCGTCCTCGTGCCCGAGCAAACTCTGCGCTCGCGTGGAAACACATGACACTCCCTCCATGCCCATGCCCCGGGCGCAGGCTATTGTCGGTACTTGGTCCCCCGGATCCCTGAGGCTGAGACGGTGGTTTGACATCTAGGAAGGGCAAAAGAGAGTCGAAGTGACGTTGGGTCTGCTTGGATCGTCCCACGAATCTGATGCCGCAGACGTCTCCTGGCCGTCCACCAACCAACCACCTCGTCCAAGAAGGAACCAAGAGATCTCCGGCTGAAGAAAGCTCTCGATGCAAATCATCCATCCACCATCACACACACACACTGTCCCGCCCGTTAGTTGGAGCCCTCGAGGCGCCGCGGATGTCATCCCGCCAGCTCTACACCACCCAATCCAATCGTCGCCGCCCCTACCACACTGGCCTGGCCACTGCTTAGTCCTCAATCCAGGCAGCCCGATTCGCCTCCTGCGCCGTTGAGGGGTCTCGACTCTGCGCCTGCCTGGCTGATTTAGACTTCGGCCACGGCGAGTGCGTTTTCTGCGTAGGGGACCACAACGCCCAGAGTCCATGCGACGAACATGTGGTCCACGGTCAAGCGAGCCATGGCTGATCGCCGTCCGCCGCCATGACATGCCGTCAAGTGGCGAAACGCCAAATGAGATTGATAGCGGGCGAGCGAGATCTGCGCTGAGCCAGACCCAGACAACGGTTTGGTTTGACTCTGGCTGGCAGCGGGGTTCCGCATGCCGCCGTGGCTCCATCGTCCCGTGATGGCGTAGTATCATGTCCCTGGCTCTCCAATCGCCGTTGCATTGTCCTCCCTTGCGTCGAACCGCTACGTAAGGAAGGCCCGGACATCCTGCCTTTGGCGGTGAATCTGCTCTGCCATCGACCTCGATCGGCCCATCTCGAAACGTCCCGGGACATCCCAGCTGTTGCGTCCGACGTTTAAGACGGTGGGCGAATTGAATGCAAGAAGGTTGCCCTCTCGATCCAGGTGCATGAAGTGACCGAGACAGAACAAGACGGTGAGCCTGTTGCTGCCGAGTCTGGATACCTGCCTGCTCCCCTCGGACCACTGACAAGTCCAAGCTCAACGACTACGGGTTGTTTCCTCTGCAAGATCCCCAGCCGAGACGCAAGGATCGCTTGATCTGGCTAGAAACGCCTAATGGTCGGGGGGAAGCAGGCGATTCTGTGTTCAAAGCAGGTGTCATGCTGGCAGTCTCTGCTCCCTATTGGAGCCCTGCCTTGGTGATAACTCAACAACCGCAGCCATGGCTCCGGGGAGGTGGCCCTGGCGGGGACGTGATGGTGCGCTCTGCGACGCCGTCCATCGCCGTGCCTGTTTCTCTGACCATCTCCCGATCGAGCTGTTGAGGCTTGGGTCTTGTGCCGTGCGGACGGTGCTTCCCCAGTGCCGGCTGACGTCTTTCGCTGCTCACACTGCGGGCATTGACGCACGATCATGACTCGGAGCTATCGACGGTTGTGCGTCTTGTAAGTGAGTGCGTGACGGCAAGGTTGAGGATATTTCCTATTGGACCGATATGCCACCAGCTCGAGAGCTTGCATCTGCACCTCTTTCCTGGATCATCAACGACTATCCCAAGTTGTCATGTCCTTTATGCGAGTCACAACCAATAGTGGCACGTCGACAAGTCTAGTTTCGGCCCCCGATGGATCGGCCAAGCATAACGGGCGGCATGTCGAATCAGAACGGCTTGATGTGCTTCCCGTGCAGGAGAAAGGTGAGAGCTGTGACGGTCACCGCCGGTCAAGTCACGGAGAGCAGGTTTCGGTCAGAGCCAGCTGCCCAGAATCAGCTCATGCATGAACTGGATGAATCTGTCCCGTGTTTGGCGGGCTGCTTGGACCTCGTCGATTTGCTTAGCGGGTGTGATAAGTGTAGGGAGCACTGTAGAGTACGTAGTATCCATCGTCAAAGGCGGGAAGTGTGAAATGGATCCTCCCGACAGTCCTGAGCAATGTCTGGAGCGAGCGCCGTGCCTCAACTAGAGTGTATGATCGACGCCCCAGACTGGCCGCTTAGGGGAGATTCGAGACAGGTTCCTTAGTGAGGCACTCTGGCATCAGAGGAATCAGTGCTCGCTCATCTGCCTCGACGCCCTGGAAAGGCGTTGGCAAGGGCGGCGAGAATGGGTCGATTCCAGGGGACATCCCTGCTGGACGGCAGCGCCATGGGGGCGCCATCGCATGGCACCCAAGGCAAGACCTGGCCTGGCTGCATTCGTACTGTAGGGATCAAGCGACTTGCCGTCAACCGTTCTCCATTCTGTATCGATGCTCGTCAGGTGGAGGTTCCTCTTGAAACTATTGTTTATTCGCTGGTCTGGTCTGTGTTGTTGCGAACACGAAGCTCAAGCAAGATAGTTGGAAGGAAGGGGGAACGAGATCTTGGCGCTAGTCTCAACGCGGCCTAGATCCACCCGTGATTTGACATGCCATCCATGCATAGGCATGTTGAGAACATCACGGTCAAGTTGAGCAACAGCAGCGAGACAAGCCAGACCGCCCTTTTCTCCAGGCGCAAAACATGCCAGGCTATCGCTGAGACCAGGGACCTCTCTCCCCCATCGCAGCCCAGCGACATGCATTTCTCGCATCATGACCCGTTCCCCAGCGCCTGTCTGGCATCTGCCAGTAATGGGACATTGTCTCGTCCCCGTTTTTAGCGACAGTTCAGTGGGCGAGATGGGGTATTCCGGGGGATCTCGCTGTTGACAGCGGCTTTTGACATGGAATAGGGTAGCGGCACGAGTGAGACAAGGCTCGAGAAGGACGACAATGAGAGCTTCACCCAACATGTCCTTTGCCAACACGTCTTTTCAATGTCATAACATCCATCACGCGGCGGAATACATACGTGGCTGAGGCCGACGGATGAAGCAGAGACAACAGGCAGAGTCACTTGCTCATGAGGACAGAGCGAATGTCAATAACAGACACGCTCCAACTGGCATGCCCTGTGAGTTCAACTCGACTCCCCAGCTGTCAAGGCTCGGATCTGGGGCTCCAGCCATCATGGAATGCGCGTGGAGGCGAGGCACCTCCCGGCAAAGGGCAGGTGAATGAACCAACAGCAAGCAACACATTGATTCATCCTCGCCCTCAACCCATCATCAGAATTAGCATCAGGATCAGGATCATGTCCATGCCTTCAACGGGCAACCAGATTGCAGCGTGACAGCAAAGTGGACGACAACGGGCGCATTCCCTCTGCCCAGGGCCGTCCGTGATTGGACGCCTCCTCTGCAACCCGTTTCTTGTTGACAGCCTCACTTGTCCCACCCGGCCCGTCGTGGCCTGTAGTGGCCTGTCCAAGGGGCACGTCGACTGTCCACGCTCACACGCAGCTCTCGCAAACAGGGGGCACAGACACACACACGGCCTCGCCCTCGCGGTGAGATGCATCGTCGACAAGAGTTCTGGGACCGCTGGGGTTGTACTGGATGCTGTCGTGGCAGGGTTGTCGGCATGTTGGACCCCGGGATGGTCACCCCAATCAGAACAACTCCAGTTCTGCACCCGTCTGCTTCGAGCAATCCCATGGTCTAGGGTCTGCGTCGCCCATGCCGGCATGCGCCCAGTAGCCGTCCGGGTCGGCCTGCCCTGCCACCGTTTCCCTTCAGCAATGACTTGACACCACGTTTGAGGCCTTCTGAGGAAACGCCGTCAGAAGGATACGTGCAGAGACAAGCCATATGGCTACCAGATGGATGGCTGGCCTCGCTCCAGTGTTAGACAAGGGCTACATATCGTTCTTTTCACAGGCGTCTGTTTGATAGATGAGATCTCTGTGCTGGGTCCTGGACAGCCTCACGTTGCCGCCTACAACGCAGAGCACACTCATAGCACACAAACACGACTTCGCTTACGAGTGAAACGTACAGTTGCTTCACAGAGGCGCAAATCCTTCCTTGTCAGCCTTGACAAAGGCGAAATGATACACATCGCAGTTAGATATCATCTCCGGCGTGCACCAATCACAGCTCAAAGCTGGCCCGGCACTGGTTGAACCAACTCAGCATCAAAAACGAACTGGGTGCGGGATCCAGCCACTCAGGTGCTTTCTTGACATGTCGATCTGTCCTGGCTGTGCCCTGCACAACTTGCACCTGAACGAGGCCAGACATGTGGTCCAAGAAAAATGAGACCAAAAGGGCAGAGTACCTCTAACCATTAGGAAATACCACTACTCTGTGACGAAATATGCCGCTTAAATATACTAAAGTTTAGGAAAAATTATGATTACAAGACTCAATACTCTAGAAATGCTCTAGAAATTACCTGAGATTCTTTATTACGAATAGGACTCGTTTGAGGCAGGCATAGAGTGATGCCTTTGTACTGGAGTCTCTTTTTTCTCAGACCGCGTGCCAGAGTAAGACAAGACGAGCACACATTTGACACCCAGACCTGGCCAGCGCCTATCCGCCTACAGCAGGCGCTCTAGCCCCAGAACAGAGATGCATGCTGCCGACCCGTCGTCGTCTCGTTGGTGCTCGCTGAATGGGCGGCCCATTTGCCGTAGTGATCGGCAGCTGCAGCAGTGGTGCCAGTTCACCTTCAGCCCCCCCTTGCGGGCGACTCGACGAGGCACTTTGTGCAGCAGGAGAGAGGCTGGTTGGATCGAAGAAGCCAAAGAGAGGAGCGCTCGATAACATCCTGAGGCACGAATGCTGCACTGCACGCAGAAAAGATGCAGAAGGGTCTCAGCATGGTCCCCAACTCCATGACTTCATGCATTCCTTTCCGCAAACACGTCGGCGAAGCGCCACAGACGCCTGCCTGTGGTTGCCACGAGCCAATCGCTCGCTGCATGGCCGGTTTCCTTCTGTTCGATCGAGGATTCCAGCCAAGGTTTGCAGCTCCGTTCCAGCTGCGCTGCTTCTCGCGGGACCAGTGGTCGGGCAAAAAGCATGTGTAGGTACGAAACGAAAGCACCGCCGGACTTGACTCCACCCAAACTCTGTGTGCGGCCATCAAAGACAAAGAACGAACGTGTGTGTCTCGTCTCGTCCAACGCCGGCCTCCGAGGAGGCTCTCCTCTCTGCCGCCTCCTTCGCCTCGTCCTCGCCGCGCCGGCCGGGGCGGACAGGTCAGTCACAGACGGAGGCAAAGTCTGAAGCTGGGCGCGGGCTTGGGGTGCGGGTGCGGGCTGCTGAGCCAAACTGTGATCCGTCACGGGGCTGTCGATTATGACGATTCGCCCGACAGTGGAGAGGGAAGAGGGGAACAGGGGGGGAACAGTGAAAGGACACGCAACACAGGCACTCACTGGGGAGACAGTGAGAGGGAAGGGGTGTCAGCAGAGCACACAGCGCACACAACACAGAGCGTACCGACGGATGGGCGCCCACAGAGCTCAGTGCACACAAACATGCACACGCACCCGACCACTCCGCCCAGGCAGGTCGCCAGCGATCTGCCAGCCAGCAGCAGCCCCATCGATGCCTCTGACTGGACGAGGATGGGTGGCCTGGCAGTGGGCCGATGGATGGCGTTAGTGCTGAGAGCCCGAAAGAGGGGGGCAGCATGAGAGGAGGCCTGGCCTCTGGGGAGGCAGTGACACAGAGGACCACACAGCGGACCACTTTATTTCGTTGTGTCAGAGCTAACGATCCTTGCCTCTTCGTATATTGCTCAGCGTCACCAAGGCGCCACCCCTGTCGAGCTAGTCGACGCCCCAGCACGCCGCATCCCAGGCGAACCTTGAAGCAGTACATGGCGCCCCCCTCCGGCTCCACGCCTCGCTCGACAAGAATAGACGGAGCAGAGCATTAACGCACAACGAGGCCAAGACAGGGCCCCATGTCATTAATCTCTCCAAGCCGACCAGGGTCTGATGAAGCCGGTGGACCCCCCTTGGTGTGGGTGATCCACGCAATCCCAAGCCTGAGGCTTGCGGCTGGGTACGTACTCTGCCTTGGTGTGTCGCTCGTCCGCCTCGTTCATCCTGCGCGAGCTGTTATACTGGCCTCTTCCCGGATCTAGCTTGAGAGGGACCTCCATCACCACTTTCACGACATTCCTTCCGACTTCCTTCTTCCATCACCGGCCCTGCTCTCGCAGACGTGACCACTAGGTCCTCTTGTCGCCCTCCTCGGTCCCGTCAAAACCTCCCTCTCTGCCATCCTCCCCACGACAACCTACCGACTTTCCTTGGAAGGCGACAGGCCAAAGACTCAACACCTCTTTTGCCTCCCTGCCTATCTCGACCCGTTGATTCGGCCATCGGGACAACCCACGACAACAACCACGCAACAACAACCACCCTCAACAACAACCCGCAGGAGCTAAACTCAACCCGTTGGACTTTGGATCAGGATCCTTTTCTGGCCGTTGGAGAATCCTCTTTTATGCTTTTTCCTTTTCTCTCTGTCTCTCCCGTTTGGATATATCTCTGGCCCCAGGACCACCACTCCCCAGTTCTAGGACTTGTTAGATATCAACAGATAACAATGCAGCACCATGCCATCTTCGGTTACCAAACCCCTCCGGCGTCGCCTGGTTTCGACAACCCCAAGTGCACCATCCAACAACCCTTTGCCGTGCCGCGACACTACCCGACACGGCCACTTGCTCCGGAGGAGAGGCTAGGCCGGGTGCTCGAGGGCACTCTGCAGCTGACTGAGATCCTGGGAACTGGCGCGTATGGCGTTGTCTACCTCGCTGTCGACCTCAAGACCGGAGGTAAATACGCCGTCAAGTGCCTCAGCAAGTTCAACCCTGATGGAACCCAATTGGAGCCCCGCCAGTTTGCCTACCAACAACGAGAGATCCGTCTTCACTGGAAGGCATCCAACCACGCCAACGTGGTACAGATGCTCAAGATTGTGAATGATCCCGACTGCATCTACGTTATTCTCGAGTATTGCCCCGAGGGCGATCTCTTCCTGAATATTACTGAACGTGGTCAATATGTTGGTAAGGATGAACTGTCCAGGAACATTTTCCTCCAGATCCTGGATGCCGTGGAGCACTGCCACAACCTGGGAATCTACCATCGGGACCTCAAGCCGGAGAACATCTTGGTAACAGACCGTGGAGACACTGTCAAGCTGGCCGACTTTGGCCTTGCTACTTCAGATGATCGATCCGAGGACTACGGATGCGGTTCAACATTTTACATGAGTCCAGGTACATATCTTTCCTCCCCTTCGAACTGATTGACCCCTTTGATCCCCTTGATGCCCTTCACCTTTCAGACAACTAACATTCCTCCCCCTCCTTCAGAATGCCTGGACCCCTCTGCTAGGAAGCCCTACTACATGTGCGCCCCCAATGATGTCTGGAGCCTTGGAGTTATCCTCGTCAACCTCACCTGTGGACGCAACCCATGGAAACAAGCTTCCTTCCAGGACTCCACCTACCGGGCCTATGCCGGATCCAAGGACTTCCTGAAGACGATCCTCCCACTCTCGGATGAACTGAACGAAATTCTGGGACGGATCTTCGAACCCAACCCTGAGCAGCGGATCACTCTCAACGAGCTCCGAACCAGGATCATGGCCTGCTCTAGGTTTACCATGCCGGCCGTCTCTCTCCCGACACCACCGGCCTCACCAGACCACACTACCGAATACGTTTCTACCGAGGATGCCATCATCGACGACTACGACTACGACTCGCCTCTGTCGCCGGCTTCATCCTCTGACGATGAGGGCTCGCTCACATCGAGCGGCTCCACCATTGACGACCTGGACGATGACTTTGACCAGGAACGCCAGATGCCGCAGACTCCTCCGGAGTATGCACCCCACGCTTTCGACCCCGAGGAGCCCAAGGAACACCAGCTCATCTACCACAGCCAGGAGTTTGTGCCCCAGAAGTACTCTGGGCCTGTCCCCGTCCCCGTGCAGGTGCCGGTGGCCGTTCCCCCTCAGCCTATGCTCTGCCAGCCGGTTCCTGTACCCATCCAGGCTCCCGTTCCTATCCAGGCTCCTTGCCAACAACACAAATCCTACTTCCCTATCTGGGATATGGTAAAATACGTTCAACATGTGCCCATCCTGCAGCACCACATACCCTTCCACCAGCAGGTCCCCTTTATGCCTACGTTCCAAGGCTGCTATTAGATCTCGTCATCAAGACATGATTTTGTCTGACTGAGCATCGACGCAGCCGCCCCTTACACAAACTGGATGAGATACCCCCCGAGGCCCAACACCAACAAGCCCCGGACCCCCCTTGTTTGATTCTTCAGGTTCCCTTGGACATTACTCGACATTTAATATCGACCCTTGGCAACACATTACCATCCCCAGGGACTCCTTTACATACTTGGATGCACCAAAAAAAACACCCCAAAAGCCGTGCAAGGATTACGCCAACCAAAAACAACGTTTAACGACCCAACGAAATGAGAGTCCGGGACTGGTTCTTTTCGACCCTGTATCTTTTGGACACCAGATCTTGTTTGGTTTACACTTTTTTCTATGTCTATTTTAACACTTTTGGAAAACACCTTTTTTCGAAAAAGCGAGGAGTTTTTGTATTTTCTTGAGGAAACTTATGAGGAAGGGGCAAGATATCAAATTCTTGTAGAAGCATGAAAGTCTGGCGCAGCGAATCTTGTACGGGGTGGCACTCTGTTGTTTTTGCAAAGAGATTTCTTGGAGATGGAGTTGTTGATTCCCCCTTTCCCCCCTTTGTTTGTCTTGTACCCGGCGATTTATACTCTTATGCCTTGGGAAGGCCCTTTTTCTGGAAAATATTCCTCCTGGGACGCAACGAACGCCTGATACGGAAACGACTATGTCTTTCTAATTTCTCACCACTTTTTTTCATCACTACTTTCATCATCTGGAGGCGCCCTCTTTCGATAGAGACGGAAGAATGGCCGAGACATTCACTTGGTCTGGATCAAAGATACCTTTTTTCTTATTTTCTACATTCACTTTTCTTATTTGATGACGGATGGGGGAAGAAGATGGGGATGGACTATGTTTTGCTTTTTCGTTTCCGCGACGGGAAGAAGAAAAATGGCAAGGGTCGATCGAGATTAGAGAAGAGGAACATGGCTCGATAGCCAAAGCATTTCGCGCAAAAGATGGCGCAAAGCAAAGCAAGCAAATACGTTTTACTGAGCTGAGCTGAGGGAAAGACGGCACCTCGCACTGCAGAGAACAGTGCATCTGCCGATCAACCAAATGAATGACAAACAACGACTTTGAGATACCTCACTTCAATGGCTGGCCTTAACTTGGGTGAAACTTGACTTGTGAACAGGCACAGATACATGCAGACATGTACATGGCGGTGATGTAGAGGCCTCGATGTTGGCGTCACAGCTTCAAACAAGTCTACAGTACATACACAGCCCGGGGGAGTGAAACACCAAGACGCGGAATCACCGGCGGCGGGAACTGGCAGCACCACCTTCTTCCCAGTAGCGCCTCGATGGGATGCGTCTAGTGATGCACGACTCCTGAACTCATCGTCTAGGATCACGGCATCGTCGACGGTGTGCTCCATCCTGGTGCGTCACGCTACGGCATCTGCACCATTGGCCCCCGTCACAGAAGCTGCAGAGACAAGAAAAAAAGCAAAGCGATAATAACGCGGGAAAAAAGAATGAGGAAGCTACTGCAGATGCTAGTCTTGGCTCACGAGATTGGTTGGACAGGGTCACAAAAACAAGGCGGAAACGTGGCGGCCAATGGGGTCAGGGGGTGGAGCAGGGCGAACGGCATTGTGTGTCTGGAATGAAGAAGATGGATGAGTGGAGAGACCTCAAGACGAATCAGGAGAGCCGGAAGCCGAGAGAGAGAAAAAGGTGAGGCGGGCTCGAGGAGGGTAGCGTGATGGGACGGAGACGATCATTGGGGCGATGGACCGCACGGGAAGTGTGACGGTTCTGGTGTTGGTGTTGGTGTTGGTGACCAGGACAAGATGGTGTTGACAAGGTGATATTGAATGATAAGTCTTTATTAAGGGAAGAGAAGCTATTCTCAGCCAAGCAAGGTCGACGTTTCTGCATGTGACCAGTCGAAACATACACATGAGGTTAGGATCGTCGACCGTTGATGCTGCTCTTGTCGTCGTAGTTGTCTCTCTCCAAGATAGATACGTCTAGTATGAAGAACAAGCTTGTGAGACAGACAGGCATGGACAATGGAACGATTCCTCTGCCGGAGAACAAGCTAGTGATTCTCTCCGCTCTACAACGAAGAAGAAAAAACAAGTAAGAATGAATAGCCAAACTGCCAGGCGCTTTTTCTTGGCTCACCGCTGCAACACGCATGCAACGATGGACGGAACCAGCGTTTCGTCCATGGCTGAAACTGCGAGCGAAAATGCTTCTTCTATGGAATGACCTGATTCCGAGAATACACTGGAATGCTTTCGAAAACGCTGTTTTCAACGGATAGCCAAACATTCCTGAACCCTTCGAATGCGACTTTTATTGAATCCGCATGTCCGGGACTGTCAATATCGATCATCCATCCCGCACGGGGTGCCACGAGGTCCTTCTGTCTCTTTAGCGAGAAACTCTGAGTCTAATCTCGCCAAAATGGACGCCCATTTCATCTCCCGGGGGGTCTGGAGCGTGCCGATCACAGTTCGGGGCGGGCGGCGTTGCATGTGGGTGAGCGGCACAGTCTCCCGTGGTCTGACGGAGGGGGGAAGCGAGTTGGGTTGGGGGAGATTTCTTGCCAAGGAGGATGGATTTTTGGTCTTGTCCATCTGCGGCTGAACTTTGAGAGGATGTGCCATCCCCAGTGTCGCAGATTTCTTTGTTTAGCATGAGTGTCGCAAACACTCACCAACACACCCACCACCCCTGGAGGCCCGTCTCTTCTCCCAAACTTTCCCAGTTCCGTAACACTACGGAAAGCAAAGGGACCTTTTTACCATGGACTCGGTCCGAGCTGTGACTAAACTAACTAAGCCCATATCGTCGGATGGCGTCGGGAATCATGATGCCACAGGGCTTGCTGTCAAACTAACCTTGAAGCTTTCTCATGTACGATAACGTCAAAGACTTGATTCCTTTCTTCTCAACGGTAAGAAGCAAAAACAGGAATATCACCGAATAACACAACATTCCGCAGAATTGCTTTCTCTTGACCACACCATCTTGACGTAGGTGGGGGAAAGGGAACCGTGGATCTGTTCTCGGCCCTGCGCGTGGCAGCCCGGCCGCATGGGGCGGCTTTTTCACTAGGAGAGTATCGCGGCACGGCGGGGGGGATGGATAGTTTTAGTGTTGTCCGAGTCAAGACAGATGTTGGTCATGACGTTTGAACTATTGGGAGCGTCATCACAGCATCAAGCTCAAACCTCTGGCTAGTCATGTTCTTCTTTGTTTATCGTTATTTTATCATGGATGATTATTTCCGAGCGGTTCGATTACAAAGCTGAAGATTGTGTTTTGGGTGGCTGGACTAGACATTTGAGGGTGTTGCTTGCTTCCCAGGACCGAGATACCGGGTCAGCATTTCCGGGTAGATGCGACGTAGCATATGTTTCGAAAGAAAAGGTTATGGTTAGAGATGGGACACGTTGTAACCTTGTGGAACTGCCGTGATGGCTGCAATGTGTTTGGCTTTGAGCTGAAGCTGAACTCTCGTAGAGCGAGGGACCTTTGGGAAGTTTGATCAAAGGTGTTTCTAAACCTAGAAGCTTTGTGTTTGCTGGTTTGACCGGAAGTTTGCGTGCTCTTGTTGCTTGATGTGCCTTGGACACTGGGCTCAGGCGGCATATCCTCTTGAACGCAGTATTCAAGGGGCATCTTGTCTAATATCATACGAACACTCTATTCTAGGGGGACCTCCTGCTCAAGGATATGACCAAGGGGAATCATTTCCCTAAGATCTCATTAAATACTGAGTTACAGAGGCATGATCTCTCAAAGATGCCCTTTCATTCATTGGCAGGGCTATCCTTCTGGGTGCTTGGCTTGGTTGATGGCCACCGACCTCGTCAAGCGGGTAGAGTTTGACAAGTTGAATTAAGCCGAAGCACCTTTACGAGCTGGATAAGGGTTTTCTCTAATGAATGAGTGACTGTTTCTATTGTGATTACAGTGTTTAAGAGCCATCTGTTGCCGTTTGACATGAGTGTCCAGTTGTTGTATTCCGTGACAGTGTTGCTGGAGGGAACGTCGACCTCAAGATACCCATACTTCCTGATGTGAAGAAGTTGCGTGGCTCTTAATTGAAACACTTCAGCTCTTTAAAACCCTTCTTGAGAGTATGCTATGTGGTTTCAACCTGCCAAGCAGAGTCCTCGACCGGCGGCCAAGCAGCATAGTTCAATGTGTGGACTGGTATAACTAGTATTGTAGTATGGTTCGAGGTGTATAATGGACGAGGCTAACGATATGCCCGTGAATCGTGAGTTTGGATGAGTTCTGACCTCCTAGCAGAGGGACAGGAAGGGACGGATGCTTCTGGGTGTTGTTGCGCATGTTATAGGACTTTGCCCGGGGCTGATCCAAGGCAACGTCAACTTGGACATAGAATGACCACAGGATGTGCTAAGGTGACACTGTTCTTGACCACAAGTTGGCCACGAGTTGACCCAAGGTGATGCTAGGTTTCGTCTCGGAGAGAGTGTCAAAAAAAGAGAAGATTGGGGACTCGGGGTGCTTGGATATGCTAAACAGAGTCGGTGGTCCTTGTTCCTCTCTCGGCGTGTTTGAGGTAATTGCATACCCTCCGGTAGAGTCTTGAAAGACAGGCGCCTTCATAGCCTAAAAGAGCTGATATCGAGTATCTATATTCTTTAGCTCTTCTGAGATGGCTTCTGTGGCCTGTATCCATAGCTAGGGGACAACTTGCATGTTCCATCCCTCATTGCCGCCTCTGTCTGCCACCCCCCTGACCATCGGGTCAGAATGAGCATGATTATGTGGGACATATACGAAGGAGAGTCGGATTGATAGTGTTTCGTCGTAGATGAGCCATAAGGGAAGAGAAGGCGAGACTGTGACATGGTTCTTGATACTCTGAGCTCACATCACTCCTGCATGCCCAAGAGGAGACCATCTTTGACCAAGGCGGCTTCTCGAGGGCTGCCCATCCCTCTTCGTCATCACAGAATACTTGAGTGAGTTGAGTGAACCGTATGCTTATCGGTTTAAGTGGTATAGTCATGTGGTTGAGCTACTGTTTGGTTGGAGTTGAGATGAGGAGAGGCACTCCTACACCCCACTCACGTTGTAGGAGGCGAGCCAGGACCGAGACGTGATTTGAACTTCTAATTCATTGTAACAATGCTCTACTCTATGGATGGCGTTCCCAGGGTCGGGTCTATACCTCCGCGGCCCTGTCCTGTTCCGACTTTTTAATTGCGTCTTGAAGGGGTATCTCGGATAATGACACAATCTTTGTCTTCTTGACAAACTTCCAAATGAGGTATGCAGCTATGACGAGCGGGATGTCTCTGCCAGATTGTTAGCTAACAGATCTTGGATATAAGATGGTGCGTGACACTCACAAGTAGGATGATACAAAGCCAACAGGGTCCCAGTTGCCTTTTGTAAAGACTGAGAAGCCGCCAGTGAAGAGGATGATCAAGCACATGCAGAGGGCAACAATGGAGGAATAGGCTGCTGATGTTAGAGAATGCAACACGTTAAGTATCTGGGTAGTGGGAACTTACGAGTCCATGAGTTGTGCCAAGGTAAGCTGGTAACGGGGATGCCCTGCTTCTTCATGGCGAGTCGCAGTCTGATATGGTTCAGGAGGATGGCCGACCAGGAGACAAGAACTCCAGCAGCAGTCAGGTCGACGAGCCACCAAAAGACAGTCATGGCTCCATTCGAGAGACTCATGAAGCTGAGGAACATGAAAGCGGTAAAGAAGAGCACACACACGTAGGGAGTGCCCCACGAAGTCGTTCGGAGAAAGATCTGAGGTGCCTGACGCTTAAGGGCAAGACCATACAGGACACGAGTGCCCGCAAGAAGACTCTGATTCGATGCTGACCAGGCAGAGGTGATGACAACGGCGTTGACGACGGAAGGGATGGCGGGGATACCAGCAGCAGACGCGGCGATAACAAAGGGGCTCTGAGCCGCTTGTCCAGACGAATCGTTAAGACGCTCATCGTTGCTCGGAACCAGCATGCCGACAATGAGAATGGCCAGGATGTAAAAGACAATGATGCGGATAAAGACATTCTTGCAAGCCTTGGGGATGGCCTTTGCAGGGTTCCTCGTCTCGGCAGCAGCCATGGCGATGGACTCTACACCCGCAAACGAGAAGACGGCGCTCGTCATGACGGACCAGTATCCAAGAAACTTGCCCCAGTTCCCCGTGGCGATGTGCTCGACAAACGGACCCGGATCCTTCCAGTATCTGAAGCCGATCCGAGGGGTTCCTGGAACTCCTCCGAGGTTGATGACAAGACCTAGGATGATGAGGAAGACGACGAGCAGGATCTTGAGCAGGGCGAACCAGAATTCGACTTCTCCAAAGACGCGGATAAAGGCGAGGCCGACTGCTGCGGTTAGGATGATGAAGATGATGATGAAAACGGAGGGGTTGATGTCGGTCCAGAACTCGAACAGCACGCAGATGGCCGTGATCTCGGAGGGAACAGATAGAACATTGCCGTACACGAGGTTCCAACCGATTGCGAATCCCCAAGCTGGATCTACCAGAAACTCTGCATGCCGGACAAAGGCACCCGTCACGGGGAGGAGCGCCGCAACCTCTCCGAGGGCAAACTGCACGGCGCACACGACGAGGCCGACGGTCGCGTAGCCGAGGAGAGCACCGAGGGGACCGCCCGTCTGCACCGATCCGCCAAGGCCGAGAAACAGGCCCGTCCCGATGGCGCCGGCGATGCCAAGCATTGAAAGGTGCCGCTCCGCGAGACCGCGCTGCAGACTGCGCTCCTCGGTAGCGGTAACAAGGTCGCCATTCGCATCATTGAGCACCGGCTCGGGTGAGACGTCTGTCTCTGAACTCGGCTTGAAAAAGGCGGTCATGGTTCCGAATTGCTGTCGTCGAGCCTGAAGAGGAGAACTCGAGAGCAGAGGCACCCGCGTTGATATGATGTTCTCGGGGCTCGTATTCATATTAGCATCGCAATTGCTCGAGCCTATGGTGCAATTGGGGATTCTCCAGGGTCTATCGGTCCGTCAGCGATGGGTAACGCGATGGTAGCGGACATGGTTGCTGTTTTGATCATGGCGTGGTGGAGTTTTTCCCAGTGCTGTTGGGTTGCTAAAAGTTTAAACGTTCTAGAAGTGCCAAAAGATGGGGAAGATTGTAATGAGACGCGGATAAAGAAGCCGTTGGTATCCCCTGAAGGGAGTATCTAGATTGGGCAGGTCGAATGTATATACGTCGATAGAGCCGTGCAAGGGCCATATATCTATCTGTTGACCTGGCTGTCAACTCAGTATGCAACTCAGACCCTGAAGATTCGACCTGTCACAGCTTCAACCCGAGAACGGTTGGTCCCTTGGACATACACAAAGCAAGCTATTCCCGTTAATTGGGCCCTTGATTCTCCCTGGTCTCCTCGGTTGGTCCCGTCGCGTCTTTCGCCAACCAATGTCTGTTGATCCAATGGCAATATTCATCTCACGTAGTTGTCCAGAAGTGGCTGAAGGAATAGTTTCTGTCTAGCGCAGAAGCTTGCGCGACTCCCTCACAGCCTGACCACCCTCAAAGCGGTTTTCGCCACTGCCTATCGACGGGAAGCCCCGAGGCCAAAAGCCGTTGTTCCGGCGGTTCACGGATATATCAGAGAACGAGGATTTGCTAATCTTGATTGTATGGGAATGGCCTCATTGGGCCTAAATGCATACGCACGCTCTAATACAAAAAGATAAAATACACAAGAAAATAAATAATAAATGAAATACCTTGGTTTTGCTCCGGGTATCCCCAAACCTCCCTTATTTTCCAATAAACCTTTCTACCGATTACTCCTGCAGGTGATCTTATAAGATTAGGGGGCCTCGTAGATGTGGCCCTGCTGTTGTTGAGGATGGTAGTGACCAACTAGCTCGGTCGGCTGCTGAGGTTTGGGGTCTGGCGGTGGGACGTTGTATTGCTGATACTGCTGATACTGCTGGGGTTGTTGATACTGCGGCTGAGGTCTCCTCATTCTCCTCCAGAAGAAGAATCCTATTCCCGCGAGGGCGAGAACACCGAGTGTCGCGCCGACCGCGATACCCGCGCCGGCACCGGCGGAGAGGCTGTCGTCGTCGTCGGCTTCGGAGCTCGTCTTGGCGGGGCCGTCGGCGATGGTGGAAGCTGCGGAGCCCTTTGTCGTGGTGGAAGACGTCTCGGCGGCGTCGGAGAGGGAGACGTTGAAGTCTTGCGACTTGATGATCTTTACGGCGTCGTCTGAGGGGTTGTACAGGGCGAAGTACAGGACGGGCATCTCGCCCTTGGGGACGGTACGGTTGAACGAGTCCTCGCCGAGGTTGACCTTCCAGAAAGTGCTCTTGCTCGTTACGTTTTCTACTCTTGTAAGACCTATGTTACTGTTGTTGGGTGCCTCGATCTCCTACCTCGGACATATTCTCCCAGCTGCGTCGTTCCGGAAAAGTCGCCAGGGTTACGCTGGAAGACGTAGACGGTGATCTGCTTCAGGTCCGTCACCCAATTGATGAGGATAGTATCGCCCTCCTTGTATACAGGGTTGTTGATTGCTTCGTCGCCTTCATCGTAGGTGCCCGGGTGAGTAAACAATGTGTCGACGCCTAGGACCTTGACGGCTGACGCGGCTAGTAGCAAGGTGGAAAGTAATATCGAACGCATCTTGACCCTGAGCTTCGAGGGTATTCGACTCTGAAGTTGTTGGACTCGTTTATCGTCGTCTCTCTCCCCGACCGTAAGATTCGACAGAAGGTATTCCTGATGTGAGGGGAGAAGGCTGACACAGTAGGCAGGCGGTCGTCCTCCCTTTTGATTTCTCGGGTAGTAAGCCCAAAGGCGCGTCTAGCCCTGTCAGGCCATTGAACCCTGGTCTTGCATTTTGGGGGCCGTAAGCTCTCTTGTTTATAGATGATGCATTGGGGAGGATACGGGGGGCACAAGGATGGGGGGATGAGTGAGAATTACGAGACGTAGCGAGGGGTACGCGAGAGTAACACTCAAACAATACGAGACGGGCAAGTTTCCTCTGTTAGAACCACTACGGCGGAAGCAAAACCCTGCCGTTATGCTCTCGAGCCATTCGACACAACGGTGCCTCCCGTGATGGACTCTTCATCTCGTCGATTGGCCCGCGAGTTCACTGGCGCGTTAGTGTAGAAGACCAGCCTCAGCTAGCGCCTGTATCTGGTACATGTCCTCTAGGAGTGCTCGTCATATCCGAGACAGGTACCCGTCACCGGATGCAGATCGCACCTCGATTTAACCTTAGAAGCTGTACAGCCTCCTACTCAGCCCTGATCCGCGGGGAGGGGAGAGCTACAGGGGTTTGTTATCACGCCAGACAAGACAAATTCAGAGACGGAGAGTGAGCATTCCGAGGTCGCAGTCGTTGCCATATGCTGTAGATGTCAGCAATCCTTTGGAATCAACAGAAACATAGAGAACCACTCATAGCCCCTATCTCATCTGAACATCTCCGTCCCGTATTCTCTCGCCTCTCGGAGACGGACGGACGAATCCTTTCAACAGTTAAACTCCGTCAACAACATGCACGGTCGTACCCAAGAAAAGAAAATAACAACCCATGTCCCCGCAGATGGTGCAACGTTCTCCTCGACGAACCAGCATCCACGAACCAACTAAAAGCGCCACTTTTTCTCACTTGGCTTCTATTCTTGAAACATGAGGAAAACCCCTGTCATCTTCCAGTTGGTCAAAAATAATGCCTCGGGGCGCCCGCCAAGAGATCCATCGGCCGCCCGCCCAGCCACGCAGTTTTAGTTCCTGTGGGTAAATGGACGTGGCAGCAGTATGGGTTGGCTCTCTTGACTTGCTTCTCACGTGGGTTGATACTCGATTAAATTGTTCGATACAATTGACGCCTGACGACCATTTCTAACCCATATGAAATACCAGGTTAACGCCTTTCCTCAGTTCCTCTGCGAATCTCCGTATATTACCCAAGTTGGCATGCTTCCCGACACTCTCGGCCCCCTGCATGGTCCTCTGGACGACCATGGCTCCCGGCAAATTAGAAGCCTCTCCATCATTACGATCCAAGAATCTAAAGGGAAGGGGTCATGATTAAATGATCATTCAACCTCATTCATATCCAGAGGATTGGACATAGAATGAGGTTAAAGAACTCTGAAATCACGCCTCCTCTCTTTAACGTCTTGATCAAGCTGCCGTGCCCTCGCTGCTCTTCTCAGCACCTCGATCAAACCTCTCAGCAACCACCCACGAGAGCAGCCGCAGAGCACCACCCGACGGGTGAGCTCTGCTAAGAGCTTCCATCTTCTCCCGCAGAGACGTCAGGTCCTGAAGAAGCTCACGGAGCCGGCTGTTGATGCCATCGAGCGCTGGAGCGAGCAGCGTCACTCGGCAGCGTAGCAGGAACTTGGTCATTGTCTCGCTTCCCTTGTTGGATTGCTGCTGTCGTACAAGTGTCAGCTGTTGGGGGACTCGAACAGCTTTAGATAGTACTCACGTCTTCCTCTTCCACTGTCACACACGTGTTTAGCTTCTCGGCGAAGCTGTTCAGGGCAGCCGCAATATCGTCCACCAAGATCTTGCAGGACTTGTAGCTGCCCCCAAGACCCCTCCGCATCCGTGCCTCATACACCTCGCACTCCTTCCACTCCTTGCAACCCTGATCCGTCTTCATCCGCTGTATAGTCCTGTCCGAGAAGGCGAACCGTAGCAGCTGGTAAAACTCGAGCTGGAACATGGTATAGTTGCGGTCCAGACTCTTGGCCATACGGTCCAGGGCTTCGGAGTGGTTGTTGAAGACCTTGAGGCGCGAGTCGAGCTGTCGGTACGTTGCGATGGCAGCCCCGATGACGGGGATGACGCCGACGGTTCCGAGTACGATATCAGCCATTGTGGATGGGGAGGATTGATGGAGAGCACAAGCACAAGGGTTCGAGATGTGGCGATTCTTGAGTCTTTCTAAAGGCCATCTCTTTCGCTGTGATAATGGCACAGCCACAGCTTGATCGAGAGACCTCTTCTCATCATGAAGTTTGTCTCGGAAACGTGCAGCGTAAGGCGGGGAGGCCATGGCCAGCTGGGGTTTAGCCTCCTGCTGAAAGTCGTGCAGTCATTGCCTACTCTCCTGCTGCGCCAGCTCAAGAATGCAAACACTTGGATGTTCCTGAGTAAAGAAGTGCAGACGATGCGGAGTTGGTGTACCCTTGGCTGACAGCCGATGCTTGATAAGCGGCTTGCAACAGTTTGGAGTTCCACATCCCTCTCACACGTACAACCGGATGAGCAAGGCTTGGTTCAAAGGAGCATATCTTGCCCTGGTGAGATTTTGAAATGCCAACATGAATAGATATGTCTGAGGCTTGGGGAAGGCTGGGTATTCTTGGCAGGCCGGACGTTGAACAGCGATCTAGCCCTACCGACCTGATCTGGTTACTGTATCCCAGCTGATTATTGATTTCGGATAAAATCGACCTCTACTGTAACGTGAAGTCCCTAAACGGTTATTGTCCTTTCGGCTTGTAGTAGTGATCTATTGTTTGTCCCTGTTGGGGGGGGGGAAATCGGAGCGAGCGTGAGCTATGGATACAATGGCGTGGGTATTCCTGGATAAAGGCCTAAAGAGCATGATGACTGTCTATCAATTTTTCTGCACATGAGATAGTTGCTCTTCATCCCAACACCATGCGATATCTGCATAGTTGCGAAAAACAATACCAGGTCCACGCTGCCATACAGACGCAACTCTCAAACGTACGACAGGACGAATCACATCCAGCTCTAGAATGTCAAAGTGCGGAGCTAATTACGGAACAGCCAAAGAGGTATGCATTCGCCATTGATTGGACACCTCGTATTCTGCATGTCGCTTGCTGGGGTGGAGGATCAAGGCACGGATCGCGTCGACTCCGCCGCGTTTGTGGCACGTATAAGAAGAGGCGATGCCTCGACAAGAAGCCTTCTGGTTCTTTGATCTCTCTGGTGAGGTCGTCTCATACGGCTTCTTGCAGTGTGGATTTCGGTATGCCGCAATAGGTCATAAGACCAAGGCGAGATGACTACTGCATCAGCTTAGTACGTCCCATCCGTTGCAAAGCTGCAGCACTTTTTGCGGGCATGTCCGTGAATGAGCAGGCAGAATCAAGAGAATCTGATCTCCTCAAACGATCAAGCTGTTTGCATTGGGCGCTATTGCCAGGTAAGGAGATCAGCAATGCTTGTGGCCGTGAGCCATCCCAATCTCTGGATACGGCAAACTGGAACTCGGCGATTATTCCTCAACAAACAGCGGAAGAGCAAAGATTTTTGGGCCCATGAGGTTTTCTATGAGATATAGAACCTCTATACAGGAGAAAGAGAGTTTATTCGGTGAAGGCTGGGGGATGGGTGATCGAATTGAACGGAGCCGCCGACATTCACTCGGAGACGACGTCCTCTGGACTCGAGATTCGAGTCATCAAACAAAACGAAAATGAGCACAATATCGACAGGATTGGAAGTGAATAGCATCTGAACCGGAACGGCTGGAATACCCCGAATTGGCAGAGCCTTGGGGAATTGGCAGAGATGCCTTGACCGCGAAAGAAGGCCAGGAACGGTGATTATAGAGGCCATGAGCTCACCGATTGACGACATGACGTATTCTACAAGTAGGTAATATAGAACACACTTGAAATAGGGTTCAAACACATCGTAGTCCATCTTTGGCGAACCTCAAAGAGACCCGCCCAACTCTATGGAAGACAAGAACCCGGCCAGAACGCCAAATTCTTAAAGCTTGTGCACATGAACGCAAGAATAAATGCCACCAAAGATCAGCCATCTGTAAATTAGGTCAAAATTTGCTCTTGAAAGACCCCTACGCTCGCGTCACTCCTCTTTGGATGACGTGGCGGCGCCAATCCATGCCAGGCAGCAGAATATCCTACCAGACCCGAGATCGTGTCCACGAAGCTTTTCTTGGGCTCTGGGGTAGACCCATAGGGCTGATTGAGTGAGCCAGGGAGGGGGTGTGCAGATACGGTGTTGTAGGATTGGCTGGGGTGCTTTGAGGTTATTCGGACGGCAGAGGACTTGAGCCACCCATGTTCTTGAGGACGGCTATTCAGACTTGAGACTAACCTTTGCTCTTTTTCTCTGGCGTACGAAGGGAATTAGAGACGCTAATTGGACCCTGTTCATGCTGTCTCTGGTCCATTGAAACCCACGACGCAGCCTCACTGACAGATTCTGTGCCGTAGAAGCTTGGCTGTCAAACCTCACCAGCCATTGACGAAGAACAAGTCAGTACTGGTGTCAAAATGTTAGAAACCGGCCTAAACGCTGATGGCAACGTAGTTCAAGGCGAAATCTGCGACATCTTTACAAGGCTCGTTGGTTCAAGCCATATTTCTCCTATATTCTAGGTGACTATCGGCATCACAACACAGCAAAGATGGCTCACTTCGCCCTCGGATATGAAGGAAATAGACAATCGTATTTGGAAACCTATCTATAAACATACGCCCGCAACTCCAATCCATTAGGAGAAAACAAGAGATGAAAACCCTTCTATCACTCATTCCCCAAGCCCTGCTTTTTTGGCCAACGCTTCGTCAGGCAAGGAGATAACACATTAAACCTGACTATGAGCCTCCACTAGACTCAGTGCACAGCACATCGCCTTAACAGTTTACGTCACCTCTTTCTTGTGACTTTTCTTTGGAAGCAAACATGGCACCACTTCCAGTGGCGCCTGGCCATCATACAATGCCCCTGAGGGCGGGAATTGTCCCACTGACGGACCCTCTTGCTCTCGGACTAGATCCTCGGTTTGGTTCATCGTACACGCACACGCCCCATCGCGGCCCTCGTTAAGCACCAACGATGCTCCCACCTCGGCCGATTAGATCATGGACAGCATGTGCGCGACGGCGTAGATCATCATGACAGCCAGAGCAGTTGTGCAGACGTAGCGAAGAGCGACATTGTACATCTGGTGACGGTTCCTGCGGCGCGATCGCGAGACAAAATCCGAGTTGTCGTTGACGCGGGGGAACTCGCAGCCCTTGGGCACCGGCTCGCCGAGGAACTCGCAGAGAGGCTCCCATCCGTCGGTGATCTTGTATTCCAGCAGTCTCTCCTTGGGTACCAGGCTGCGGACCTCTGCGTAGTGTCGGCGGAAGACATCCTTGCCGCGGTTGGGAAAGTCGCCCTCGAAAAAGGTATCGAAGAACTTGCGGAGCATGGGGTAGTACATGGAGGCAGCCCAGTCGAAGTGTGAGAGCCATCGCAGCTCGTGATCAGTGACGCGCCAGTAGACGGTCCTCATAGTGGAGGCGTGCCACGAGTCGACGTCGCGGTTGGTGAGGACGACCTTTGCCTCGGGGTAGGCCTCGATGAGCTCCTTCGCGAAAGCGATGGCGGGCCAGTCGCAGACGGCCTGGGCGCCGCCGAGGAGCTGGTCCCAGTCCTTGCGGGTGAAGGGCTCGCCCTGCTTGTCGTACTTTGCGCAGAGGGCGTCCATCCACATGAGTGCGTCGGGGGGGTTCTCGATGGAGCAGTTCATCATGTGGTATGTGTCGACGTAGCCGAGCTGCTTCATGGCGGCGCGCATGGCTGAGAGTGTTAGCTGTAGCCGGAAAGGCGAGAGATGAACATACAAGCTGTGCCGGTGCGTCCGACGCCGAGGATGAGCACCTTCATGGGCACCGAGCGGGTGCAGTTGCGACGGTTGATGCAGGTGTCATTTGTAAAGATGTCGGTAACGGGACGAGGGGTGAACTTGGACGAGTATGCCATTGTGACGGTTGGGAATAGGGTATCAATAGGGATAACAAGATGCTAAACGGGAAGGATTGCAGGTGAAGCGATCAAGGGAGGTGGTTCTGCCAAGAGGAAGAGGTCGGCGATGATGGAAACAGAACGAGTATAAAAGAACGAGACGAAACACGGAAGAACAAGAGGACAATGGTCTTTTACAGCCTCCATCCCAGGACATGTAATGCCACCAGATACACAAATCCAACTCCCACATCCCTCCTCTGGGTGCGTGTACATGAGCAACGTCTCCATAATTCAGAGACCGACCCAACCTCACTCTCTTAGTCCGGGCCCTTCTCTTGTTGATCGATCCCATCATGATTCTTCAGGAGAAGGAACCAGGCGTGGGGAACCGTTGTAAGTGAGTCGTCTGCTAATGACACGCCCCCTGAGGCTCCTGCTCTTGTGGGGCTGTAGCGAGGGACCCATGTAGAGGAGTGAGACATTGCGAGGGCAAGAGCCTCCAGTCTTGAAGTCAACAGCTTCAGTCTGGAGACGCATGATGGGCCTCGAGGTGGATGGAATTACGTTGTATCCAGGCCAGTGGCTATCCCAAGTCATCGCCGTCTTGCTCCTCTTAGTATTCAGGCAGTAAATCATCCTCTCTGAAAGGCCCTGACTCCTCACTCCTCATTCCCTGCAGCCAAGCACCCAAATTGTCCGACTCAACTTGCCATCTTCCCTGTCCCTTGAATGAACCGTACCTTGCAGTTCCTGGAAGGCTCTTCAGGGGAACCGCGGATTGTTTCCCTTGGAGCCTCCTACCCGAGTAACACATGTCCATCTCTTCCGATTGATAGCACGGGCACGAACAAGCTTGTGCTAACATTAGAAGACTTCGAATGTGGATCAATGCATGTTCTCCACATTCACTTAAATAAGAAGCTTACGCGGCCCAGACATTCATCCATCTCCATTCAACCTCTGTTGATGGTTTTGAGCCAAAGAAGGGCAGAGTCAGAGCTCATGGAAACGCCACATCTTAACCGCCTAGGTCGTGTTTGATCTTGCATGTCGACCGTTATCTGGTCGGGAACCCCAACCGGTCACTGGAGGACCAACTGCCATCTTGTGTCAAGCGGTACATGGTTTTGTTTTCATGGAACAAATCTACAGCTTAACCATCCAGAACACTCTGATCAGGGACACGCACACAGAAAGAAGCAACATGGTACAAACAGGTCTCGGCGGCAGATAGTTGGCCACCGACGATATCCAAACTGTGTCGGATGTCGGAGGCCCGGACCATCGGCCCCTCTAATCCACATCCCGACATCAACCACAATTCTCCCTGCGGCGTGAGAGCGCGGATAAGTGGGAGGATTACGCGCGTCTAGGGCAGGGAATCCATTGATGTACTGTGCCAGCTATGCATCGTCACAGCATCATGTAGCGCTCAAGTTGCAGCCGGAGGATCCCATCCTTGCCCTGAGCGGTGCAGCAAGCCACAGCTGTCCCTGGAACACAAACCAGATCGGTATTTATCGTTGCGAGATGGTCCCTGAATGGTTGTACATCTAAGCACTGCTTGCCTTGCACAATATCGCTATTCCACGTATCATGACCTCCATGGGCCCCGCCTCCGGACAAATGCCAACATCGTGTCAACAGCGTGGTGTCTCGACCTAGATCCGAGACACGGCGACGGAAATATTGTCGAGTGTTACATTGGTGTACTATGTAAGCGGGATGACGTGCACGGGTGAAACACCTCTGTATCCGTCTCGTCTTTTTCCTGGACGAGGATGAATCGTTGATCGACGGCGCTAATCATGGCAGAAACTCAATCTATTGATTGCAAGTACGCGGCCGAGATTTGTCTGCCGCGCGTAGAATGCGTGTATCAGCTCAGCCTTGGCGGGTTGTGGGAGAGGATGTAAGTCAGCTTTGGACGCCACGAACATCAAAGCCCGAATAAGGCGATATGGCTAGAAGAAAAAGTGAAGATTAGTTTGCAAATGGTTCGCGTCCCCAGTAATTAAAGGATTCACCTTAACCTTGAGCCTGTATATGGTGATCAACTTGAGACCGTCTCAGGACAAGGGAAATTCGCTCCGATCCCCGACCAGCCGAGCGACAAGCCGGGACAAACGTGCTCGCCTTGGCAGAAGCGATGTTCCGCTGGATGTAGCGGGTATAGCGCGCTTGAATACAGTCAATGGTGGAATCATTGTTGACGATGGATGTCGGAGAGACGCCAGAGTGTTCTGAAGAAGGGGTTTGAGAGAATCTTCGTTATACGCGAATGAGCCACACCACGGGCTTGGTTGTTTCTTCAGTCAGGGCCGATTCCATTATAGCTCTCGATTCACGAATAACTCGAAGATGGTATTTTTATCACTGCATCTGTAATCAACATTGGTACCATATCAACTTCTGGCCCCTCGAGACCATCAATTGATGGAGCTGGATGGCGTGGCTCCCTCAGCACACCCCACCCCCTGTAGGGACAGGCGCCCAGCGCCCGGGATGTAGTGGAGGGCGCTAATTTAGCGGTCCAGGGGTCCATCACTCGACCGGCTTGGGGCATCTCGGGGCCGGGATTGACGCGTGGGCAGACGAAGCTATATCCATCCAATCCATCAAACACCGGTACATCCGTTTCCCAATACAGGTCGTCGTCTTGAAGGAGATTTATGTGATCGAACGAGACATTGAATAGTGTGTGTTCAAGAAACACGCCTCATCTCATACTGGTGGAGTGGCGCGGAATCAAAACCTCCCACTCCCCGATGAAAGAGAAATCCATGACCCAGGAGCTTTGAGCTGTTGTGTGTCTCCCCTGTCAGGCTTGAAAAGTGGTTCCTGGATTGCGTGGAGTGAGGCGAGTTTTTTTCTCACCAAAGCACAAGCCATCAGAGACACTCATTGTGCGTCTGATGGTTGTGGTGTTCCTTCTCTTGTCGTCGTCCACCTTGAAAACTCAACATCAATGTCCTACCGAGTGAACAATCATGTCCTCGACCGCGTAACCTCGGCACTTTTTCTTCTCATTCTTTCCGCTCCCTTTGAGACGCATTCGTTCACCCTCTAGCCACGCGGCCCGGCTCGTCGGCTGCTTCTCTCCCTCACCCCCCAATCACCTAAAAGCTGTCCACCTTGCTGCGTGCCCTACTTTTGATCCCGCTTAATGCTCCCCTAGCTAGACTTTTATTCAGTTTCCCTATCCCTGTTTCTTTTGTTTATCGTATACGTTTCTTCGATACCAGTTCTGCTGCCGTCTGCTGGCCTGGCGCACTAGCATTTGTTTCCTCTCGGACTATCTTTGCACTGATCACCTACTCTTTAAAAGAAACCCTACACACCTTCTTTTCTAGTCTTATACATGTTTATACCTCGTCACCTAGCCATCATGCCGCCTGGTATATTAAGCAATGAACCCGGCATCGGCCAACCTAGAGGCCACCACCGATGGCGCTCCCGCCATGAGCGCCGGAACTCGGACATACCCAGTATTCAAGTTAACGGCATCGACAATGAAGACATTGAACAGAGAGTTTCCGTAACAGAGAAACCTATCCAAAAAGGTCCCGTGTCATGGATGTCCCTCCCCCGAAAAGACCAACTCCTCGTCCTCTTCATAGGCCGCCTCGCCGACTTTCTCCAAATAGCCTCCCTCCAAGCCTACGTCTTCTACCAGCTCAAAGCCATGGACGGATCCCTGTCTGACTCTCGCATCTCGGAGCGAGCGGGGATCCTACAGGGCTGCTTCACCGGCGCGCAGGTCTGCACTGCTATCCTCTGGGGAAAGATTGCGGACGCGAGCTGGTGTGGGAGAAAGTGGGCTTTGGTGGTTGGACTTGGGGGCACGGCACTTTCGTGTGTTGGTTATGGGTTTTCGACCACGTTCTTTTGGGCGGCTTTTTGGAGGGTGTTTGGGGGTGCTATTAACGGCACTGTTGGGATTATGTGAGTTTGAGCTGTTGAAGCAGAAGTTGGACTATACTGATGATATCTAGCCGTACCATGATATCAGAAATCACCATTGAGAAAAAGTATCAGTCTCGGGCATTTCTACTTCTTCCTCTAAGCTTCAACGCTGCCAGTATGCTCGGTCCAGGTTTGTTCCCCTGTACTCTTCTCAGCTATCATTGCTGACATCAATCCAGTACTGGGTGGCATTCTGGCAGACCCTTCCAAGACGCTCCCCAATTACTTCGGCGAGGCTGCCATCTTTGACTTTCAATGGATCCGGGATTATCCCTTTGCCCTGCCTAGCATGCTCAACGCCTTCTTCCTGGCCGTCTCCACCATCATCACTGTCCTGTTTCTAGAAGAAGTAAGCTAAGCCTCCTATTCCGTGAGCTGAGTACACTAACCTCAATAGACATCAAAAGAAAGGCGGAACCTATATGACCCCGGCCTCCATCTCGCCTCCTCCATAAAGCACTGGTTCGCCGGCGGCAAGTCCAACGCCGGCTACATCCACATCCCTACCTCCGAGCATGACGAAAAGACAGTCACGGAAAAGCCAACGCCATCTAAGCGCAAGGTTCTGGCCCATCTGCCCTTCCACCGCATCTGGACCCGCAACGTCTGCTTCACCCTAATCAACAGCGCCTTTTACGACTTTCAGCTGGGAGCTTTTACGAACATCTGGTCATTGTACTTGTCCACGCCTAGGTATGGTACTCCCAAGTCGACGTCTGAGACTGGAGGCAATTATGCTCGTTCGCTGCCGTTGCTCTTCACGGGAGGTCTGGGTATGCCTGCTTCTACAGTGGGTGTTGCGACTTCGTTCCTCGGTCTGCTTGGTATACTCTTGCAGATCTTCCTTTATCCCAAGGTCCAAGGTCGTCTGGGAACAATGCGCTCATTCCGATGGTTCCTTATTCTCTTTCCCGTGGCCTACTTTGTTGGCCCGTACCTATCTATCCTACCATCGACGACAGAACCCCCCGAACCAGCATCAGGCCCCTTTATCTGGGGAGGTATAATCCTAGTACTGCTCCTCCAAGTCATGGCCCGTACATTCACATTACCCGCCACCATCATCCTGCTCAACAACTGCAGTCCGCATCCAAGCGTACTGGGAACGATCCACGGCCTGGGTCAGAGCGTTTCAGCAGGCTTCCGCACTGTCGGGCCTGTTGTTGGTGGGTGGTGGTATGGGTATGGCCTTGACATAGGGATGGTGGCCTGGGGCTGGTGGGGGACTGCGGGAGTCGCGGTGCTGGGATGCTTCACGGCCATGGCGATGCATGAGGGATCGGGACATGAGATTCTCTTGGAGGGAGAAGAAGAGATGGATAGGGATTCATAGCGTAAACAGTTCACAGTTGCGTAACGACTGCGCTCAATAGTACACTTTAAGTCCGAGCCGTCCAGTAGTCAATCGCAATATTGTGTCAGAAAAGAAACAAAAAGATGATCTCGCATGCGCATATTGTCTATCTCTGTGCCTGAAATTCGAGCGATTCTCCTCTCCTATTCTCGTACATACTCTATCATCTAGCATCTTGAAGGAGCAGTTTCGTCATACCATCGTACATGTAGGAATGGGTCATAATTCTCGTCACCATCGTCTATCTTCCCCCTTTTTATTACCGTGTACCATCTAAGAAATCTATAATCTTGATATAGCAAAGGCTAGCGCCTGTATCGTCTTGAAAGCAATCCTGTAACTCGCGCTGAATCCTCGGGCATGTATGCAATCAACCAGTCAAGAAGTAAGAAGAAAGAAAAGAGTCGAAAAGTCCGTTATTCATCATGGTCGTGATCCTCGGTTGCAACTTCGGTCCCCAACGACTTCTCGTCCGGCAGAACAATGGCGCGGTCCAGGGCGTACGGCAGGCCTCGGTGTCGTCCACGGATCATCATGGCGCATATGACGAGCTTGCTAAACGTGGAGTACTCGGTGCAGAACGATGATGCTATGGTCGGGTAGCCCAGACTCAGGCCGACATTGCAGCTTGGGAACAGTCAGTAATGGTCGTCAAAATAAAGGGATTGACCTACTATGCTGAAACACCTTCAAATAGAATAGCCCACGTAGTAAAAGCCTACACTCGTGTTAGAATTGAATCGAGCCAGGACCGGGAAACACTAACTGGATCGTCGCCGTTCATAATCCTCTTGGATTCTGCGATGCAAACGCAAAACAATCCAAGACAGATGTACCACAAGTCAAAACTCAGCTGGTTCCTAAGGTGAGTGACAAAGTAGGACCCGCCGTTTTGCTCATCTGGCTGAATGCTGGGCTCGTAAAGTCCCAGCGAACGCTCCTCGTACGTGTTCGAAGATCGAACGGCAATAGAGATCGGGTACACCGACACGTACATCATGACCAGAAGGCTCATTTGCACAGCGGGGTTCACTGCGGCCAAGTTGAAACTGGTCGTTCCAGTGTGCCGGGAGCTGACAGCCTGAAAAACAGAGGCAGCGAAGCGAGGCCAACCAGGGAGACTAGCCACGGCTGGGTTATCGAGATCGAGCAGAATAATGAAGAGGATATCGACGATGTTGAGCAGCGCCAAGATACCCAACAGTGCCAAGGTCGGTCCACTAGGGAAGAGGAGGGTATAACACCGACGCGGGTGATTGAGTAGGAATGAGAGTGGCTCGTGGAGCGACGAGTCTTCCGGCAGAAGCTTTGATGTGCTCCAGAGAATGAATCGGAGGATCACAGGGTAAAAGGTATGACCAGCTAGGGCAAGGACACTCATAATGAGCATCGGGGCTGGGGCGTCGCTGAAGGTCATCATCGAGTCAGGGGTAAGGGTGAAGCCCAAGTTATCCACCATCGTTTGAGCGGAATATATGGCCCTAAGAACAAGGTGAGAATCAGTGCCCCTGAAATGGGGAGACAACCTACCACCAGATCTTGTTCTGCCCGCTTTCTTCGATGTGATCGGTGTACTTTGAAGGAGCATACTGGATCCATCCAATAAGGCAGATCATTCCAATAAAGTGTAGACCAAAGAAGTACGCTGGACTCGTCAGAATCTCACCTGCAGGTAACCTCTCTTAGACTTACTCAAGATGATCTTGAGAAGCAACTTTAAGCTTCTGTACTCGATGCCACCGAGTTCTTCGCGATCCTGGGACGACAAGTTGTGGAACATGGAATTACGACCAATGGTGACCTCGCGCGAGAGCTGCGGAAAGTCTCCTGCGGCCATTGTCGGTGCGGTAGCCAGGCGCTCCCTACGCGGGTCTCGACCACCGCCAATAACGAACATGGACGAGGCTACGGTGGCGACGCGCTCCATAGAGCGGGCTTCACTGATTCGGAGACCAGCACTGCGGCGGCGACGGAGATTACTGCCAGGCGTCGAATACGTTCGAGTGATTGTCTCGATTTCGTCGTCTGAAGAAGTAGTTAGTCTGGGAATCCAAGTACTCGTCAAGTTACTCTACCATCTCTACCGTCCCCGTTTGTCCCGTTTAGCTCTACCAGTGGCTTTCCTACGCAAAGTCAGTAATTGGCACAACAAGTTGGTTCATTGCAGCTTGCCTCGATCGCGATCACGGGGGCCAGGGATATAAAGTGTGGCTTCATGTCTGGGATGGTGGTCGGTAGACGGGTCGAACGTGATCCTGGGCTCCAGCTGGTTTGCCCGCTTAGAGTCTTCTCCCTCCTCCTCATCATCATCTTCGGGGAGTTTCTCATCATCTACTGCCGCACGCGGGGGAGCTAGACGAGGTGCCTTGGAGGGCGGAGGCTCTGTCCGGCTCCTCTCCTCGATGCGAGGGAGGGTGTCCTCGATAACCGTTCGAGCCGGGCTTGGTGGTGTAGGGCCGCCAGATGCTTCAGGACTAGACTGCGGGCTAGGTGTTTCTGGCCGCGGGAGCCCTGAACCAAGTTCGGGGTCGTTCTCTTTCTGGACCACACCACCGCCGCCGTTACCGTTTCGGCGGCGCTGTCGCAGAAGGAATGGAGCTTTGGGGTAGAAGTATCAGTACAAACGGTTTCATCGTTTGGGAGAAACAGGCGCGACAAACCAGCCTTTTTCAAGTGGCGATTGAACCAAAACAGGCGCACAACGACTACAATAATGTTGATAAATACCAGGTTCGCGAACATGGGCACAAAGTACAGGTACAGCTGCTGGTAGACCCGCAGTTCCTTGAGGTCGACACTAGAGGAGGTCTCGTATTAGCTTTACCCTCGGCGACCGTTGAAGACGGGGTAGATGGATGACTTACGTGGCTAGACCTGTGACGGTCGAGGCACTGGCGCCCATAAAATAGGCATCGATGGCACTGATATTGCCCTCAGGGTACAGGACCACAAAGCTGAGGAGGCCGAGCAAGAGGATGTACAAGTCTGCCAAGAGAATCAATCTCAGCCACAGGGTCCCCGGATCAACGAGGCCTCGATCGATCGCGCTTGGCACTTACAATGCAACTTGACAAAGTTCAGTTCTGGGCGCCACATGGTTGCGTTGCGCTGCTGATGCCAAAACTGGCTTCAACGTCGAGCAAGGGGGCTTCGCCGCAGGTTGCGGGCGCAGAGATGGAGGTAAAGACGACTCTGGGGTGCCGGATTCCGCTGAAGGAGGTTTGCGAGTTTAACTGATTGAGGAAAAGGAGGAAAACCTTCCAGTAATGAGCGAATTAGTGCCAAGACTTACGCTCGGGACCCTGGTCTGAGGGTATCTGCACAACAAAGGTGGTGCGTCAACAGACGAGGGCGGCGTGTCTAACAGCCAAGGTGTATCTCACCGCAGGGCTGGCTAGGTCAAAGAACAAGGGACTGTCATGGTCATGTTAAGAGAAAACACCAGGGAACGAGACAAGGATCTAGCCAAGGCCTTGGTTGGATCGGCACTTGAGCTGGGCACGGCCGATGAGAAGCGCAGTGCGTGCTGCTCGGGCTTGCCGTCCAGGGAAATAGCGGTATCGGTACGGGGGGATGGGGGACCCTAGGAGGCCTCGCGATACCCGTTTGGGGCATTCGACGTCATGACAGGTTAGAATATTGATGACAATGGGTGATTCAAGGGGCGATGAATTGGGTGATCTGACGGCCTGTTGGCGGTGGCAGTGCTAGGACGGAATTGAGAGGGCATCACCTGGCAGTGGCAGACGAATATCACATGTTGAAGACAACCAACATTCGGGAGTACGGGAGCGAAGAATTTAGCGCCATTGCTTATTTTTCTCTACCTTGGTAAAGTATTTTCCAAGTCACAGGCTGCATCATGAGTTCATGCAAGGGAAGGGAGGAGACAGAACTTGATGCTTTTGACCAATATGATGGGGCTGCAAACGCAAGCCCTGCGCATTTCGTGTAACATGGGTCCATGTGCAGAGATTTCATGAGGTAAGAAAAAAGAAAGAAAATAAAAAAGACAGCCAAAAAAAGGAGGGGAAAAAACGAAAAGGGGGAAGAGACAAGATGCGCAGAAACATGGCAAATGCCTGATAAGAATGTGAATCGCATCTATTTCTTTAAACAATCACACCCACCCCCGCGTTGAATGCTACTAGACGTTGTCGATGCCAAGCGCCAAGCCTCGGTCTCCTGGAAGCATTGAAAATGGCCGTTCCTGGTTCGCCGAGACGTTTCCGAAATGGACAATTATGTCACCAATTGAACAGCGCGAAGCCGACTCCGCGGACAGCTAAAGCTCGGCTGATGGTAAAGTGGGACCCATCTGTTGAAGCTGTCATTCTGCTCTTTTAGACTGTTCCCAGCAAAAGACGCGCCTCGCGTAAACGGAACCGGAAGCGCGTCGCCCGCCCATTAACACGTCCTAGCTCCTACATCATAGCCATCATCCGTCGTCGCCAGGTCCGACAACAAACAACAACAGTTCCATCGCGATATTCCCGCGCTGTCGCCCGCGGCTTCAATCATCGCAATGGACTTCAACTTTGGCCAGGATGGCGCCTCTGGCTCTGGATCGTCCACAGGCTGGTTGGGTTTCGGCTCATCCCAGCGTGTGATGGTCGCATCATCGTCGCCTGGTGCGCCCAACCCCATTGGAGGCCCCGTTAACGACATTGAGGCCGATGATGCTTCTTTCGCCGAGTCCTATCGCCCAGAGACTTCACCTCTCTTCAATCCCATGTTTATGCCTCGCACGACCGTCCCAGAGCCCGCCGCTTCCCTGGGAATCAGCCCAAACCCTCCCGCTCGTCGCTGGCCTTGGCAGCGCGACTCGTCGGTTCTTGATGCCAGTGTCGATAATCTCGCGTCGCCAACAGTTTCCGGACTCGTCCAACCCGCAAACCTCTCAACTCCATCCGAAGAGTCTGCTCCTCATGATGCCGATGCGCCTGAACCCGCCAACCCCTCGTCGCCTGGACGTGCCCCGTTGTCGCCGTTGCAAGAATCGGCTGCGCAGGCCGAACATGACGTAGTCAATCGCCAAACCACCGCCGAGGAGCCGGACGACACTGCCCTTGAACCCACCACAATCGAGACGCGAATTGAAATCACCGAAACCGTCATCCAGTCGTCCGAGAAGCAGCCCGAGTCGGGATTTGAGCAACAGGATGAGGCTGGTCAACGTGGCGAAAGCGAACGTGTCGAGGAAACGCCGCCTGAGCCTGCCGATAATGAAGATATCTCTCAGGAGCTGCGGGATTCCCCAGAGTCTGCACCAGCCACTGCGGAGGGTGCCAGCAGCAAACTCGCCCTGCCCTCCATCGAGGCAGACTCCACAAAGCGAATGTCGGCGCCTCCGGGAGTCGTCCTACCAGCCGAGCCAGATCGCCCTCAGGCGCGTAGAGCACTGTCAACTCCATCTCTGGTTGTCGAGCTCAAGTCCTTGACAGAACCAGAGAAGGCCGCCTTCGGCGCTGAAATCCCTGCATCTGATGAAGAGGAGGAGGTAGACGAATCTGCCGTGCCACCTTCTTCCAGGCGAGGCCGACGGACTACCCAGGAACTTTTGTCGAGCGCTGCTGGGTCTGCCGTGAAAGGTGTTCGTGGGCGTCGTGGCCTTGCCTCTGCACCTGTCTCACCTGCTGTTAAGAAGGCTCCTTCATCTGCTGCAAAGAGGGCACGCAAGTCCATGCTTGCCAGTGTTGCTACAACTGAAACCCCCAAGAAGCGTGGACGTCCGCGAAAGAGCGATGTCACAGCCACACCAGCTACAGCCCCGAGCACTGGAAGGAGAGGCCGACCAAGGAAATCGGATGCAACCCCAAGCGCTGTTCCAAGCGCTGCTGTCCCATCTGCTCAAGGTCGCCGTGCTGCTAGCGCCAGCAAGGCCGTACCTACTCCTCGACGGGTCACCATCGCACGATCCCCAAAGACCGCACCCAGGCCTCGAACAGCGGCGGCGCGAACTTCCAGTGTCCGTTCTCGTGGAGTTTCAAATGCAGCCACCCCAGTCACAACACCTGCCACCACCCCCAAGCGACGTGGTCGGCCTCCAAGGAATACTCCTCAGCCAACCTCTACCGATCCTGAGGCTGAGGCTCCTGAAGCTGAAGTGCCTGAGAGCACCAGCCGATCTGCCAAGAGCACACGAACTGTGAAGCCACGTGCTGTTCCCTCCCCGGCCAAGCGAGCTCGACCTAGCAGGAAAGCAGCTGCGCCTGCTACCAAAGCCGAGCCTCAAGCTCCCACACGAAGGAGCCGCCGGGCCGCTGCCGAGCCTGAAGAGCAGGAGAAGCCCACAGATGCTGCAGTTGCAGAGGCTCCCAAGAGACGCGGGCGTCCACCCAAGAACCTCGACGTCGCAACGCCCGAAGAACCCGCCCCAGAGCCCAAGACCAGGAAGCGCGGTCGTGCTGCTGCAACTGAAGACACCCCTGCAGAGGAGCCCATGCCAAAGAAGCGTGGTCGCGCGGCCAAGGCTGCACCGGAAGAAGCTCCAGCTCCCAAGCGAGCCCGTCGGGGTGCTGCGGCATCCAAGGCCACCGAAGAGGCAGCGCCCGAACCCGCACCGGCCAAGAAGCGTGGAGTTGCCGCCGTTTCCAAGAAGATGGCCAAGAACGCTGAGATTGGGCCCGAGCTCACTTCCACGCGACGTGGAAGATCGGCTGGCACAACCACCACGACTAATGGTGTTGCAGCTGATACTACCAAGAAGCGCGGTTCTAAGCGAGCAGCTGCCGAGCTCGAAACAGAGCCCGAATCTCCCGAGCCTCCTACAAAGAAGCGTGGTCGATCCAAGAAGGCTGCCGCTGAGCCCGAGCCTGAGCCCAAGGTAGCTGAGCCCCCAGCAAAGAAGGGTCGTGCCACCCGAAAGGCCAAGGAGCCAGTCGTCAAGGACGATGAACCAGCCACCCGTCGACGGACCGGACGTTCCACCAAGGCTACCAAGCCCGCGGCTGAGGAACCAGCTCCTACACGCGGCAGATCTGGCCGCGCCAAGGCTGCTCCTGTAGAGGAGGAGGCTAAACCAGCTGTCAAACCCCGTGGCCGTGCCGCGAAGAAGGCCGCAGAGCCTGCGACCGAGGAGGAAGAGCCCGTTAAGCCCACCAAGGCCCGTAGCCGCGCCGCTGCAAAGAAGGCACTGGAGCCTGTTGAGGAGCAGGCCAAGCCAGCTTCCAAGCCTCGTGGTCGCGCTGCAGCAAAGAAGGCCTCTGAGCCCACCGTCGAGGAGGAAGAGCCCAAGTCCAAGACCCGTGGCAGACCCAAGGCCAAGTCCGGCAAGGGCGAGCTCCCCAGCACAAAGTCTTCGGATGCCCCTACGACAAAGCGAGGACGAGCTGCAAAGGCGCCGGCTGTCAAGGCTGCTTCCCCCAAGGGTGTTGTCAAGAAGGGCAGGGCGGCTCAGACAGGTGTGAGGAGGGGACTTCGATCAAAGGCTTAAGTACCTGTTGAAGTAGACATTGATGAATGCGTATCTGAAAATTGGGCGGGAACCTGTTTAGTGGATGGTTATATGGCTTGGATGGGGCATGGCTTTTTTGTCTTGGCGTTACGGTAGATGAAGGTTCTGTCATGGACGAGGAACGGAATGGCAAGGAATGGAATAGCATCATGAGAAACAATGCTTTGAGGTCAATCAATACAAACACTTGAGTACAAGATGACATGATCTGTTCAAGTTGTAATGTGCTTGTGCTGCAACCCGGCTTGCTCAGCTAACACGATCTTGGTATCCATGGATCCATAGATGCTAACGAGTGTGAAGAGTGTCTCAGTGGAGAGGGCAACCTGGATCTCGCATCGCACAAGAGAGAAGCCTTCAGAGTCGGAACCTGGTGATCTCATTCTAACCTCAATCATCCATGGTCGATCTATCATCCGAAGAATTGTCAATGTCTATTCTTCACTCTGCTGCTTCTTCCTCTCTACCATCGCTCGCCCTCCCGCATTTTAAAGACCATCTCACTTGTGCCTGAGGGCATGCCGAGAAAACGAGAAAGGCTGATATATATCCGACTACCGAACCAGATGTAGCAGATACGCTACTTCTACAGAATCGCTGTTACGAAATCACTATCAACAGACTCCTGTCCCCCAAGCTATCTCTTCGCTCAAGCAACTCCGTCACAGTTGTCCAATCTGCTGCTGGCCCGCTAACCAGCTCTTAACGTTAGTTTCTGTGCTGTACAGCTCCCGATTCTTCTCTTCACTCTTTCTGGAGTCTGGCTTCACCATTCGGATTCCATGTTCCAATCGAGCCAGCGTCATGGCATAGTTCTCGTTCCGGCACCAGGTATTGACTGTCTGGGTGGCTATCTTGATCTCTCTGCCGTCAAGCTCCCATAAAGCTAGCTGGGCGATGTCCTTTTCATCCAGCGATATGGCGTAGGTTTCATCGTGGGGCTCGTCCGACACCCCTCCCTCCGATATACGTCTTCTCTTCTGCGACAGACGGTTGAGGAACATGTGCCAGATTTTCTCCCGCGCCTCCCGCGTGAGAGGGGGGAACACGAGGTGCATGGTGACCCTGCTGCGGAACGCACTATCGATGCAAACCAAGTTTGTTGTGAGAAAGATGATGCCGCTAAAATACTCAAGCTCGTGAAGAAGAGCGCAGAACAGCCCGTTGCGATCAACATCGCGGGGCTCCCGCTGAGCAATAAAGACATCTGCCTCGTCTAGCAGGATTATCGCGTTCCACGCCGATGCAATCTTCGAGGTGCGCTGAAATTTGGCACCCAAGGAGGCGACGTCGGTGCCTAAGTCATCGGCTTGCAGGTGATAGAGCGGCCGATGGAGACGATCTGCAATGGCTTCGGCCATCAGAGTCTTGCCTGTGCCAGGGGGGCCCGAGAGCAGGACAATAAGACCTTGTCCTTTGTCGGCGATGATATCCAGATCTTGCATGGTCGTTGAAGTGCCGTTAGTCATGTTGTGACTCCGAACAACGGAAAGGACCATGTCTTTTTTCTGCTCATCAAGCACGAGTTGTGAGTAAGCCTCACAGTTCCAAGTCATGGGTTGAATGTCTTCGACGAAGAATTGGCCTGGACAAATGAATCGTCAGCTAGCCGTTGGAGCATCTAAGAAAGACAATACCTACACCACAGTTTCATCTTCAGGGAAAAGCCACTAATTATCTCATTCATGAAGACAAGTTCATCGGGTTTCTGAAGCATCTCATTCTCGTTGATGACCTGGTCCTCGTCACTGAGTCTCTGTTGCTGGTCATTGGAATTGCTGTCTTCTGGTCGGTCCCGCGTCCACTCCTTCGCAGGATCATTTTTCTCTCGCTGTCCCATGTTTAAGTGATACTTGTGATAGCCCCATGCGTCGATTAGGATGCGGCCGTTGACATGTTGCCTCAGCCTGCCACGCTCGTCCTCATATATGGCGATGCCATTGTAGGTACGGTACGCGACGCCCTGCAGGTCAAGAACCTTTCTGCCTCGCGCAGTGAGACGCTCCGTAATCGAGTCTTTGTCGTTGTGGAACTCAAAGGGATAGCAACCGAGTTTGCGAATAGGTTTATTGCCAGTAAAGCCCGGGATGACCAGATACCTTTTGCTCCAGTAGAAGCCCTCGCCGGAGAATGAAATGGTCTTGCAGGTGATGACAAGCTGGCAGTTACCTCGGCTCCCCTGGTACTCGGCTGAATCAACCTTTCTGAGAGTATGGGAGCCCATGCAGTAGCTGTAGACACTGGAGTTGCGAGGAAACAGTGTCCAGGCTGTGCTGAAGTCGATTAGCTCACTCTGGAGAAGCTTGGCTGTCTTGGCACTTAGGGCCCGGAATAGTTCGTTAAGTATGTCAACAAACAGCTTGAGGAAGGGCTCAAGCGGGTCATCGTGCTTTTCGCAGAAGAGGTCCACAATTTTCCTCTGTTGAAACCAAAGGGGACGAAAGGGCTCCCTGAAAGTGGCAACGCTTCGAGGGTCAAGGTGTACGTTCTCCTCTTTGAGGATGGGGGCGAGGGCAGAAACCAGTCGAAGATTTTGCACATCGACACGGCAGATTTTCCAGTGATAATCACCATTGAGCCCGACCTTGCCATGGTCCTTGATCCTGAAAAGCTTGATGGCGGCACTGTCCTGATCGTCGGCAGCCTCTTTCGAGATCTGTCTCCGGGACTCGTCCGTCCATTGATTGACGCCGCCTGAAGTTTTGTCTTCGTACATGGTCTTTATGATGGGGTTTGCACCAAAACCGGGTACCCTGGTGTCTTTCCTCCCGGGGGCTTGCATTTCCTCGTCGCTATCGAGATCAACGGGCTGGCGCGAAGGCGAATCCTCCTGATGGACCTCGTCATGCAGGCGTTGGCGAGTATCGTGGGAGTTGCCGTGAAACATGGCGAGGGGCTTTCCTGAATAACAATGGATGTTAATGGGCGTGGGTAAATGCTGGATGAAGAATTATGGATGAATAAGTTCGGTTTCGCGACGTCTCGTGCTGGAAGAGGCATGAGGTTAGTAGAGAGCCACGAGATGAAAGTAAGGCAACCTGTAGTGCGCCTACCACAGGAAGTGCATCATAGCGCAGTAGGTAGTTACTTCCAAACTCAACCAGTGTCGTGTAGTTCTAGCATTGTGTTGGAAACTGCGTCCTTTGCTAAATGTTGTCATGACACATTGGGCTTCCCTCGACATCACGGAGCTAGCATGGTATTGCCGACCAACCTGAGGCTGGCGTCTAGCCATTTTATTGATCGCACTGGCATAACTGACGAAATCGCTAGGCAGCAAAGGAAAGTGAGGCGCGGGCAAGATAGAGCATCTTCACTGGCTTGCGTTAGCATGGATGTTCTTGCTCTGTTGTAGTTGTTGAATGGCGACTCGAGTCGAGGTGAAGTTGTGGGCACGGGCCAATGGGAAGCGGGGAGGAAGGAACTCAATCCCGCTCCCTCCATCTTACCCTGGATGAGAGCCTGTCGCAGCAGGAGATCGCGGCATCTCTGAAGAATATAGCGGAATGGGGGTTTGATTCTTCTCTAACATGCTTCTTGCATAAGACTTTTCGCGTTGAAGAGTACTCTTGTCATGCACCTCGAAGTTTTGACTTCTGAGAACACAGCGGCGGGTTTGGGGAATCATCGTGGGAGGAGGAAAGACCACTCTCCTATGATTGGGAATTCAGAGAGCCCAGGATCATGTGCATCGTATGCAAACCTCCAATTGACTTGCCACAGATATCGTAAGCTGATATACACACTCACAATTGACCATAGACGGGTTTAACCTGAGTGGTACTGTAGGCTTGGTGTGATCGGGTTGACGACGTTCCAGTACTGGCCGCTCCCCTCAGCTCCTGCTCAAGTACGGATGTAAACGCAACGGTTTCCAACAAGCGGGTTTAGCTCAGTTGGGAGAGCGTCAGACTGAAGTCAAACTTCAATCATCCGATATCTGAAGGTCGTGTGTTCGATCCACACAAACCGCAAGCGTTTCTTTTTTGATCTTCTTGACTAGTCGCGGCGGAGCATCTCTTTTTGCCTCTGGACCCATCCATCATCCCCACTGTTGATGGAACGTCGTCATGAACCAACGCTGCGAACCTCGACTACTGCCCTGTCTGGAAGTTATGTCTGGGTACATTGTCAAAGACTTGGGTTTCTCATCGATGTGGTTGATGACCCAATTTCCTGTTGGCTCAATCCATCGCTTCTCGTGTTACGGCTGAGCTGTTGAGCTCTGCGGTATCTGTCGAGCCCTGTCACCACCACGTTTGGGAGTAGCGGGCATTGTACAACGGTGACATGGTCTTGAATTACAGAATTCGAGCTGAAGACTCGTCTTGTTTGGGAGTTAAGTGACTGACTGGTGATTGAGATATCTACCTACGTAGCATCAAGGTAGCCTCATCTCCTCGGACCAGCCGGACACTTGCTTGGCATGGTGCACTCATGACACTGGACTGCAATTCATCATGAGAACCATAGAGCCAAGGGTTATAAAGAAACGACCATCATCTATCGCAATGCCATCAATGCTTGGTCATCGGCGAGCGAGATCCGATGCACCACGACCGCAGCCCTGGAACCGCACCAATGCGAATGGGCCGAGTCAACACCCGATCTCAAAAGGATTCCGCGTGGCGCATTCGATCATCATCTTTGCGACCTTGTTGATGAATTGATAGGTCGCTGCTCATGTAACCGTCGACGTCGGAACTCGGCCTGGAGGACAAATCCGACGGTGTCTACCCCACCAACTGTCAACCTCCTCAGAGCGGCGGGTATAAGAGGGCAGCATTGAGTCAATATGATGAGGATTCAATTGACCTTTTCAATCACTTCAAGGCTATCAAGTTGAACATGGCTACAAAGAGACCCAACTTCCTCGTTATCGTGGCCGATGATCTGGGCTTCTCAGACATCGCCTCCTTTGGCGGCGAGATCAACACCCCAAACCTCGACAAACTCGCTAATAATGGCATCCGCTTCACAGACTTCCATGCCGCGGCTGCTTGTTCGCCGTCTAGGGCCATGATCATGACTGGAACAGACCACCACATTGCTGGCCTTGGCAACCTCATCGAGTGGACCAATGTGTCGGGGCAGAATGACCCCAGCGGGACCATGTCAACTAACGTTCAGCGAGGCATGCCCGGGTACGAAGGGTACCTTAACGAGAGGGTTGTTGCACTGCCTGAGATTCTGCGTGATGCTGGTTACCAGACCCTCATGGCTGGCAAATGGCATCTTGGTCTCACGCCCGAGAGGAGTCCCAAGGCCAGGGGGTTCAGTCGCAGCTTCGCCCACTTGCCGGCATGCAGTAACCACTACGCATACGAACCACAGCTAGAAAAGGGCGAGGAATCGCCCGAGTTTCTGACCATGAGCGTCATTGCCTTGCACAGTGAGGATGGGGAATACGTCCGGAAACTACCCGACGGGTGGTACTCTTCTGATGGATACGGCGACAAGATGCTGCAATACCTCAAAGATTGGAAAGAAGACGGCGATGAGCGACCTTTCTTCGCATACCTGCCATTTACCGCCCCTCACTGGCCTCTCCAAGCTCCCCAGGAGTACATCAAAAAGTACCGAGGTGTCTACGACGACGGCCCAGACGCTCTTCGGCTCAAGCGCCTACAAAAGCTCAAAGATCTCGGCCTCATACCTAAAGATGTCGAGTCTCACCCCGTCGTTGCGGAAGAAGTCAAGGAGTGGAGCGACATGAGTGACGAGGAACGCGCCAACTCTTGTCGCGCGATGGAGGTTTTTGCCGCCATGGTTGAATGCATCGACGTGAATGTGGGAAAGGTTGTGGACTACCTGAAAGAGGTTGGGGAGCTTGACAATACCTTTGTGTGCTTCCTTTCAGACAACGGTGCTGAAGGTGCGGCTTATGAGGCGTACCCCATTGTTCAAGGATCCATGATGCAGCATCTCAAGAAGTACTACGACAACAGTCTGGACAACCTTGGTAATGGTAACTCATTCATCTGGTACGGCCCGCGATGGGCTCAAGCTGCTACGGCGCCAAGCAGACTCTACAAAGCATACACAACCGAAGGAGGTGTCCGCGTTCCCTTCCTGATGAAGCCCCCGTCCTCCTTTTCCCAGACTTTCAAGCCCAACGACATCACGCATCAGTTCGCCACAGTCATGGATCTCGCACCGACAATCCTCGACATGGCTGGCGCAAAGCACCCTGCCCCGGCCTATCAAGGCCGCGAGGTCGTCTCCATGCGTGGTAGATCTATGGTTCCCTACCTGTCCGGCACATCCTCCCGTATCCACGACAAAGACTTTATCAACGGATGGGAAACATGTGGTCGCGCAGCTTGCCGCAAGGGAGACTGGAAAATCGTCTTCATCCCAAAGCCCAAAGGTCCTGAGCGTTGGCAACTGTACAACCTCGCGCGCGACCCTGGAGAAGTGCACGACCTTGCCGACTCTGAGCCCGACCGTCTGCGAGAGCTCCTCAAACTCTGGGACCAGTACGTGCTAGAGACGGGCGTAATACCTCTAAGCCCGGAGCTGGGTCGGTGGATGGCGGCCATGGAGGAGCAGATGCCCGAGAATGCGTGGATCGAGTATGAGTACTGGAAGGACGGGGCGAGGGATGATCCGAAGAGGTTTACCAAGGAAATTCCCCGGTTTGAGCGTCGCGTCACAGGATTCTAGGCTGTCCTTCTAGAATGTTGGTGAATTTCTTTCATGTCCGGGTATGCGTCCCGACGGCGACTTGCAGATGGGGGCAAAGAGGGAGGAGGGAAGAGGAAACTCTCGATGGACCACAACTGTGACATAGGACCTTGAATCTCTTTGCTTGAATATCAGCCGATAGACAGAAGTCTGTATCTCTGGAGCTCAAAGCCTCTTGTTCTTTGACGAGTGTCATGTCTGATGTAACCTGTCGGGGCAACGTGCACGTCACTGCTTCAGGCATCTCTCTTGCATCATGACAATTCACATATTCAGTAAAATAGAACAAAGAGCTGTTATTTTGCTCCAACTTAGACTGTGACAAGTTGTTTCCTCGAGCCGAGTGAATGGTTCGGTGCTATTCACCCGCAGTGCAAGCCCATCACTGGCGGCCTGGCACTGACAGACCGCACTCAAACATCAACACCACCAGCCTAGAAGAAGGCGCACATACAACTGTAACCATACCAAAGAGAATAGACTTCCCGTCAGTCAAGTCGCTTGCCGCCTCTCTGCTTGACCGTCTTCACGCCCATCGCGCAGCTACCCGATGAGAAGGGGGTGTGCGAGACTAAAAACAAACGGTTAGTAAACTTGCAGCTGTCCATGTTTGGCAGCATCACCGGCAACACAAGATAAAAAGAAACACACCTACTTTTTCCTCTAGATATATGAACCTCTCTTCTCTTGCCTCTTTTCTCTTTCAACCTCTTTTTTTCTTCTTCATGTGGTTTTCATTTTCCCCCTTCCCGTGTTTCTCATCCCCACTTCCCACCCCAAGCGTGCATGGCAGTGTTGTTTTTCTGCCAGTGACGACGACGGCGGCACGGCTTCCAGAATGCTGGTGCATTGAGAAGAATATCTCTTTGTCCCAAATGGGATAAATGATTTCTTCTTTGGCATTGACAATAGCAACTTGAATGACCGCCGCGTCTATAAATTGCTCCCCTCAGATTTCGCGATCCTCACTCACCTTTTTCAACCTCACATTCTTCTTCCCGACTTGGACAGGCAGAGCATCGATACGCCCCTTTTTGGCATCAATTGTCACATCACACACCAACTTGGAGCATCAATAACCCATTGTCGTCAACCCTTTACAACCTCTCAAGATGCCTCGCCCCGAGACCCCTGATACTCAGGGCTCAAGCCCAGGAATGTCAACACCAGACTCTCAACCTCACTCTACTCCCCCGACTGATCTCAGAGGCCTCGACTCCGACTCTGGGACCTCGAGGTTCGCCATCGGAAGGCAGCTCGCCATCATGTCTCAGAATAACGAATCCCCCAGCCTGCGTGGAGCCCGGATCTGGGCTGCCAACAATGCTCGTAGCGGTGGCCAGGACCAGTCATCTTCTCCTCCTGCGTCTGACTCTCCTTGGAACCGGGTGTCGGCTGGATCTTCCAGCACTGTTGTCCCACCTCGATCTCATCCCTCTGGCACCAACGTCCTCAGCTACGCTCCAGCTGGCAGCAGCGTCGAGCAGCAGGAACCAGCTCTTCAGTCTCGTGTCGCTCAGTTCCTCCTCCAGAACCCTCCTCCCGGTGCCCCTCTTCGTCAGCCAACTACTCCTCCCGCTGCCTCTCTTCGTCAGCCAGCTGCTCCTCCCGCGGACCATGCCACCTCGACCAACACTCGTCAGGAGTTTGACGCTTCCATCTGGGAGGGCCTCTCTCGTTTCTCTCACCTGACGATGAATGAGTCTCCCGCTCCCCGTCGTGTCCAACCCCCCGAGACACCTCAGCAGCCTCAGTACCATCCCATCTGGAACAACCAGAGCTTCGACAATCACAACTCGGCCGAGACCGTCATCCTCCAGAGCCCACCAGGTCAGCAGCAGTCACCTTCGTCTCCTCGTGGTTTCCGTCCCATGGCTGCCATCTCGCACAACGACAGAGCCTTTGGCGCCCGCATCAACCCTCGTGAGGTCCTCCCTGCCGATCCTCGAGCCTTCTCGACCAACTACCGCGGAGAGCATAGCGTCCGCAACGCCAGTGTTGACGACCTGCCTTTCGAGCAGAACTGCGCCCTCTGGCTGACCAACCTCCCCCCCGACGTCACCTACCAGCAGCTCCTGGCTCAGATCCGCAATGTCGGCCGCATCTGGTGCACCGTCATCAACGCCCCCGACTATGATCGCCACAACACGGCCGCCGCCAAGGTCGTCTTCTTCACGCCCGGTCCTGCCCAGCGCCTCCTCCAGAAGTCGCTCACCCAGGGCCTCGAGGTCAACGGCTACGCCGTTAAGGTCACCCATAACCGCGTCAAGTACGGCGCGCAGACGCTGACGGGTAACGCCTCTCGCGTCCTCATCGTCACTGGTAAGACGACGTTTGTCAACCCTGAGAGCCTGACCGAGTTCTTCAAGGCGCGCTTCGTCTTCGAGGTGGACGAGATCATCGAGCTCATCAACCAGGGCAATCGTCACAAGGGCGGGCGCTCCGTCGTCGAGTACAAGTTTGGAAGCTTCCGGTGCCAGGCCCAGATGGGCAAGATGGCTCTGGAGAAGGACAGACCTGAGGGTTTCGAAAAGGTCGACTTTGGTCCTGACCCCTGCGAGGTGGGCGACACTCTCGCTTCGTACGGGATCGCTGCGGAGCGCATCCAGGGCAAGGGTATGTGAGTCAAAGTTTCGAAAGTGGATTTTGACAGTGGAGGTTGATTGATAAGATTGAGCGATGTCGCACTGGAAGGCAATTGTAATCGCCGCAAGTCGGAAAAGTATTGCTCGTTGAGGGAATGGGATATGCCTCAGTCATGTTGCTAGCACAAATAAGTTTGAGGCGATACATTGTCACGATGGACTAGACGAAAATAATTTAACTCTTGTAAGCATGTGTCGTGGTGTTTGCTCATGATCGTGAAGTAGGTAGCCTTTGGTGTTTAGCTTCGGCGACTTGGCATTGTAGTGTTCGGAGTGGATGCTCTCATGTAAGCAACAGCCTTGCTAGGCTCAGCCATATGTCAGCCAAGAGCTAAAGTTAGAGAAATACGGACTCACCGATTAAGTTCATCTGGCCGTTCTTAGCGCCAGCCTTCAAAGTGTCGGTTGCGACTTGTCGGAGGAGGCGCCCCGGCGTCTCATGATGGCTTCGCCTGGTCGAATCAATCTGGCGCCACCTCTCAATGTAACATGCCCATAAAGAAATAAAGTGCGAAAACTGCGAGATTCCATTTCCCATACGCCAAACCCGACGCCTGAAATCATCTATTTGGGTATACTGTACATAATCAATACAATCAAGGATTCATTAACGCAGGTGCTCATCCCACGGCAGCCAGCTTTGCCTGTGAAACTCGGGCATGCACTTGACCTTTTGGGGCGGCTCGTATTGCCACTCGATCCCAACACTCGCTTCGTCCTCCTCTGCCACCACCTGGCTCGTATAGCCCTTGAGCTCCTTGAGCCTCCTGGCGTTCTTGTCCGAGTACTCGAGGTTGACGCTCGGGATGGCGGCGATCTTGCGGTAGCCCTTGAACCACAGGTCCTTGCAGAAGAGCTGCGGTTCGCCCTGGAAGCACTCGTCCTTTCGCGAGTCGCGGAAGCGCAGGCCGTTGAGCAACGGCGCAGCTGAGAAAACGGTCGCGCCGTTCCAGCAGGCAAACACCTGGAAGGGGAGAGCGGCCTCGTAGCGGCTCTTGGTCTTGGGGTCGCTAAAGAAGAGGTTCTGCGCAAAGTCCCATCTGCCCTCTGAGGTGATGTTGAAAAAGAGGTCGCCGTCTATCCCACGTGCGACCCATACGTCGTAGAAGGTAGGATCATCAGATGCGTAGGTCCAATCCATGGCGCACGTCATGTCGGCGTTGAGGTTCTTGCGCTGAAACGCAAGCTCGAGAAGGTCTTCGGTGCAAGCGGCGACATCGTTGATGAAGAGAACCGTCGTCTCATCGGACACTGGGGCCTTTTTCTTGAAGAGAGGCTGGAGGGCCAGGTTGCGTAGCTGCGCCAGCTTTCGGATGCGCGCGCCGTCGGAGGGATTGATGGCCGAGTTGTTGTAGAAGTAGGTGACACCAATTTCCTCGAGGAATGGTCGCAGTGCGACGAGCACATCCGCTGTGCCGTCTGGCGAATTACCCTCGACGATGGACAGGGCGCAGCGCTCTGGTCCGAGGAAGCGCATAGCCTCCACCACACTGCCCAACAGGCGGGGGAGCAAGTCTACGACATTGCGCAAATTAAGGGTGAAGAAGTAGTCAATGTGCGGCTTGTCATCCCGCTCGTCTTGTTTCTTCAGAAGGCTGGCGTATCGCTCAGTGTCCAAGGCGGGACATTCGAGGCGCGGGAGCTCTTTGGAAGCGGGGTCGAGAATGGCGTTGATGTACGGTCTTATGCGCTTGGCGGAGAGGATGGCTCCTGGAAATGATGTTAGCGGGTACCGAGGGGAAAGATACGAGGCAGTGCTCACCATTTTTTATGGAAGGTTTTGGGGGTTCAGAAGAGAGAGGTGTCGCGATTGTGTTGTTGGAGCCTGTCTTGGTAGCGACCAGGGTCGGTGTGGGAGTTGAGAAAGAAGATGAAGTGGATGAGGTGGAGGTCGCGACAGAAATTGATGTTGAGGTTGGGGGATCAGGTATAATCGAGATGTAATATGGGCGTGTCGTCGTCGTCGAGTATGAAGACGAAGTCGACTCTAAAGATTGGGCTTCAGTCGAGTCTGTCGAATGCTGTATTGGCAGATAAAGATTCGACAGCCGAGTGAGGTGCTCGCGGCCAAGATAGAGGCTCGTTGCGATCAGCAAGAAGCACAAGGCCGGTATGAACAGGAGGATAACCCTTTGACGCATTTCGATCTAGTCATGACATGGAGAGAATAAAAGACTGGACAGACAGAATGAAGTTCTGCTGACGATAGAAAAGAAAAAAAAAAGATGGGCACTCGAGGTAGGTATAGTCGAGCGGCTGAGATGAGATGAGATGAGAACGAACAGAAGCCCCACAGTGACAATCAATGGATGACAGCCCAGACAGTGACAGCCCGTCAGCAGGGATAAGCCACGGGTACGGGAAACGAATGGATCAGCCCATCCACTTGCTCTCATCAGACTCTCGATATAAATACGATACTACGTGGTAGTGTTTAACCCCGTGTCTAATTCCTAGGGTGTCATCCTCAGCGGGTGGCGGCGGGTAGTGACACCCAACGCCACTGGCTGGCAGCCATACGAGGGCGGCCTTCAGCAGGCGATGCGTTGTATTCCCAGCAGCCGAGGCCCACCTGTTTTGGAAGTTCCATTGCGAGATCACAGCCCAAGACGCTATCACAGGCTATTGAGCACTACACGAGATTTGCTCTAGTACCTACGGAGTATCTCTCCACGCCATCCCAAGCCAGGCATACTACACGAGCCTGTCAGGGGCACGCACCTTTTTATCGGGCAGCCTGCCTGCTTCTTCTCATTTCCTTCTGGTGCCCGCCCACCTCCGCCTCAATCCTGCAGTCAAGGTGAGACTTTAGCGGCAACCCATTGGTGGCTGTCCTAACTGCATCGTGCCGAGTCCCCGGGGTCCTTGACCAGGGTCCAATCGGCCGCTTCAACAGACCAATCACGATCGTGCAAGTCATTGATTCACTGCAAGGAAGATCCAATTCGGGAAGCCCAATCAAAGCCCGACAGACGACGTCTGAAACACCATCAAGAGCGAGGATGCTGATCTCAAGATGCTACCAACAGATGAAATATCCCTGGCCGGGCTGTGCGTGACATAGGATTTATGAGTTGTACAATGAGGCTGTAACCAGAAGGCATGATTTATCGACCCGCAGTGGGCATATATGGAGACATCGGTTGCGGTGCTTTATCTGTGACAGATCCGATGGCCAGAGTCCTCTTCCGACTCCCATTCTTTGTTGTTACCGCATTTTCAAAAATACTGATACCCAAATCCCCTTCCTATCAAGGGAGGTAAACTCAATCCAATCATGCCTCGCGTGTTCTGGCTTCTCCTCACAGTGTTTCACCTCAGCCTGTCCCTCAGCCATGCCGCCCCATCAGTAACTGAGACACCGCCCATCGGCAAACGTCTGCTAGCGCGAGCCATAACTACCGAGTACTCGACATGCGGCTACGCGAACGGTGACCCCGACGAGCCGAGGACCGCCGAGCCGGGGCACAAGTGCCTGCTGAACCCCAAGAACAAACTCTTTGCGTACTGCGACGTCAACGCTGACCTGGAGCACTGCGGCATGGTTGGGAGGTGCTTTGATCAACATGATTGTAAAAAGGGATGTGGCAAGATGACTCAATCAGAGTTGCTGGCCGTGTCTTGGTATGCTGCTGTCTATTGGTGCTGTGGGTTAAACAATTGACGTCGTGATAGTGAAAAGAAGGAGTATTGCTCCCTTGCTGTTCTTACTATCCAGAAGGGCCACACCTACACTAACATCGAATGCGGCGCAAGAGCTGCTACCGATTATTATCAAATAACACCGAATGCCACCGAAGGAGCAACTATCGATGGGACTACTACCGCAACAATGAAACTGACCAGGACGGTGAGTGTCTTTTCGACACAGGCAACGGCCAAGACGGCGGAGGGAGTCTCTGAGGCCACCGAGCCAAGTACCGAGTCAGAGACCTCCGCAGAGACAACAGCTGAGGTCACCCCTGAAGCTTCAAACGAGGAGCCTTCAGGGGACTCTTCAAGTGGTTCTCCAACAAACACAGGCGCCATAGTCGGGGGTGTCATTGGAGGTCTCGTGGTAGTCTGCAGCACCGCCCTCGGCGCCCTCTACCTACTACGGAGGAACCGCAGCCAGGGTACCGAACCAGAAACGACAGAGCAGGGCACGCCTCCACAAGAGCCGTCGCAAACATGGGCTCACCAGGAACCGAAACAACTGGCAGGCTGGGGACCGCAGGAGATGCAGGGGAGCACGCACTTTGGCAGGGATAATGCGGTAGAACTGCCGAGCTGATGGATTGCAAGGGAGGTTTGATGACTAGTTTTGATAATTATAGCAATAAACAGAGGCTAATTGTAGCTAAGAGTTTTGGTGTCTCGTGAACTGGTGAGCCCCTTAATGGATGGTTTGATTCTTTTTGCCTCGGTTCAGTCTCCATCTAGGTGGATGCCTTCAACATGTAATCCTATAGGCTCCATCGTAGAGGATACGTGTGCCAAGACAAGCCAAGGTACCTAGTTGATCTGATCGGGTCCAGGTGGCTTGTAAGTAAAGTCACAACGTCATCCGAAACCCCAACTGGGTGGTTAAGCAGTGTATGTTAAACTCCCTGTAGGCTGTTCCCACCTCAGCCTAATCTCCGTAAATCTCAAACAACAGCATATGTACATGCACCCCTTCAACCATCGGTTGACTGAACTGAAACCCCTCCTAAACGTCCACCACTAAGAGAGCCCAGCTATCACTCTTGAAACCCGTTTCATCGATCAAACTCCTCAGTATCCAAGCCAAACAAGTCCAGCATCCCCCCAGCACTGTGGTTTACTAGATCGTCCACTGATGATGGCTTTATGTAAGACGCCGGCACTGGTGGAAAGATTACTGCGCCGTTTTGCGTCGCAGTCAACATGTTTTGGAGATGGATACCACTCAAGGGACACTCTCTCGTTACGAGCACGAGTCTATGCCGTTCCTTGAGCATCACGTCCGCGGAACGCGAGATGAGATCGTCACAGTGCCCCGTGCTGATGGCGGACGGAGTTTTCATGCTACACGGCACAACTGCCATGCCATCGACTTGAAAAGTCCCGCTGGCGATAGGTGCCGCCATATCGTGACATCCGTAGACTGTATCCGCCAGCGCGCGAACATTGGCAACAGCATAATCCGCCTCATACTTGAGCGTGTTCTCCGCCCACTTGCTGATAGTCAGAAGCGTCTCAACGTTCAAGCGACGCTGCGCGATGACCGTCTTTATGCCGAGAATGAAACCTGTCGCGCCCGTGAGCGCCACGATGATCCTCTTGCGTCTCGGGGTCCGCGGGTTGGAAGACATGGGACAAGGGTGGCTGCTCTGTGTGGGTGAATACGAGGTTCGTTTAGCGATGTGGTTTTGGGGCATTATAGCCGCCCTTTTATTACTGAAGCATCCGATAAGCTTACTAGCCCCTGCGCAAGTCACATTTGCTAAAAACTCCCTTTTTCAGGTTTCGTCAGCAGGTTCGATTCTGCTGGGCTTTGGGCAACGGATGGGATCCCGCGACGCATTAGCCATATCCACAAATGTCCGAGAGGGCATAAGATAAATAGTTGATGGGTGTATCCGAGAACTTGGTTCACAAGGCCCAGTTTCAGTTTCGGATCGAGCCGACGAATCTAGGAGATAAAGCGGACATGTTGCGGAGACCCTTCACGCCGAGGGTCGAATTATGATCAACTCAACGTCGATCTTTGACACTTTGATATTGACTCAAATGACGCGGATTGCGCAATGGGACAGAATTTTCAAATTTACTACATTGGCTGGAACCGGAATCGATGTCGAGTATACAAACAATATGCGTCTTGATCTCGGAATGCCTCCCGTTGATTGTGGAGAAGGTGTAGATCACGGGCCACTGTGTTAGCATTGGGATATGATGCTGTGATGTGTTTATAATGCGTTCTTTGTTGTAGTTGAAGTCCGGCCCTTGATTGGATAATTGAGCCAGAAGACCGTAGATTACGGACTTATCCTTAATGTGATTAGTTGCGTATGTGTTGTATCGTCCGAGCTGAATACTCAAATCAATATATAAGATGACCACCTTGAAAGAAGTAACTCCTGAGGACGCTCTCAATATTGAAAACCATTCCCAGCATCTCTTCTGTACAACATGGCCACTACCTCACCAGAAGAAAACTCCAAGTCCTCAGCCCAGAGCTTCCGTCGCTTCACCCGACAACTCCAGGATGAATATGACCTGGTAGCCATTGATCCAGAGGTTGATCCTCGCCTGGAGCTTGCAGCCATAGTCCGAATGTGTACGAGACTGGGGACAAGGCGCCACTCTTCAACAACGTCAAGGGTCGCCAAGAAACGGCCTCTTTGGCATCTTGGGGCGCACCGGTTGGAGCGAGCAAGATTCCCGGCAAGAGATTCATTCGGATTGCCAAGTACCACAGTCATGTCTTCCTCGTAGAGTCCAAGCAATGCCCCATCCTCAAGGTCAACGCCATCACGTACCGAAACGACCCAATTCTTCCCATCTGCAGAACGGGCAGAGCATCCAAGGAGAATGAGACTGTATGGGGACTCATGCAAGCGGCTGAATTTCTTACAATCTGCCAAGACACAGGCCTTCCCATCAAGATGGTCTGGAACCCATTTGAGTCTCACTGTATCTAGTTGGTCCTACAGGTCGACAGAAACGAACTCCGAGCTATGAAGTTAACCATGGAAGAGTTTTGCAACAAGGTCGGCTATGCCGTCTTTGAATCCAAGCCTGGCTTCTATATCCCGACGTTGTACCTAGTTGGAGACGACATTAATCCTACCAACTTTAAGGATGTGGTTTGGGCTGCTGCCACGCGCTGTCAACCGCGCGCAAACGAATTTTTCTTTGACGAGTACCCCAACATACCTCTGATTCCATATGTTGGCTATGGAGTCAAGTTTGGCCGGAATGCGTGCAAGGTGATGCGATGCTGTCCGTTCCCGAGCGAGTCTGGACACGATGAGTTGGTGTGGAGGGAAGCTTCTTTCAGGAACAGCTACCCAGAGGAGATCCAAGAAAAGATCAAGAGTCAATGGGAGACGTATGGTTTCAGTAGTGCATGGAGTCTGGATCTTAGATGACATAATCTGGGCTGCCTATTCATAATGGCATGAAAAGAATGATGTCTTTTGTACGCCTTATGCCCCTGAGGAGACTTCGAGGTCTTCGCTATCCCTAGTGTAATTGATGTACATGTGCTTCCCGCTCGCCACACGCCTCTGGTGCCTCTACGTCTCAGTAGTCTTCTATTGTCCACGATATAAATGCTAACAAAAATGATTGCAACTAATTGGAACTCTTCTTGCCGTCAAAATGCTCAACCCGGCTCAAAAACTGCGCGATCCGTTCCCACATGGCCACTGGGTTAGAGTACATGACGAAGTGCCCACTCCGGGGGATCTCGGCCAACTCAACCCCGGCCCTAACCAGCCTTGGAAGATATGACAGAGAGGCGTATTGCTCTCCAAACATGTACGTCCTAGGAAAGGGAAAGCCCTCGAACGCTTCCAACAGGTTACCGTTGTCCGTACATTCCACCATGGACTCGAACGTAGGCCGCACTGCTGCGGTCTGCACCCTCCCACGGAACGCAGATGCATACAGCCCGTTTCCATACAGTGATGACTCGCGCGTGCGGATGATGAACTCGTCGACAAACGTCTCCGGCTCATCAGCTGGGTAGTCCAGAATCTGCCGGCTGAGGAAGCAGTCTTCTGGCGCCAGGTTGCCCTTGATGTTGACGAAGCTGCTAACAGACTGTTGATGCTTCTTCGCAAGAAGAGTCGAGACTAGACCGCCCATGGAGTGGCCGACGAGGTGGAATTGACCGACACTGAAGTGGGCAAGGACCGACTCGGCGATGGTGACGAGGAGGGGCATAGACAACTGCGATAGATCCGACATGGTTGATTCTCCAGTTCCGGGAGTGTCGTAGGCTATGAATGGACGACCAGCAAACTGTTTCTCGAGCGAAATGTCGACATAGTCTTCTTTGGTGCTGCCAAAGCCATGGAGGAAGAGGATGGGCGTCAAGGGTCCATCACGCCGGACTGTCGAGAGTCTTATAGTTAAGCCATTGATGGAGAGCTCTAATGTTTCTCGGATGAGTTGCTGAGTAGCTGATGGTTTCGTCATGTTGGAAGAGTCGAAGTGTAGCGGTGATGTTGGTACTCAACCTCTCCGGGGGGGCCAGTTTCACCTCTCATTGCTATTTATGGACTCTCATCTCGTGAAAAATTTTCAATTATTAATTCTGTCATTCCAAGAAGCCGACTTGATTCATGATATCCCGAATACAAATCCATTACTAAATATGAACCTGAATCTACGCCGAACCAACTTGACGTGCTCGGCAAGTGGGCATTTTCGCCGTTGCACTTCGGCAAAGTTTATCCTTGCCGCGGCCTTTGTCACTTTGCCGAACCTCAACACTGGCACCCCAGGGGATGGATAAAGAGAGATTAAATTTACAAGAACTTGCAGACTTTGAGATGCGAGAAGAATGAGTAATACGTATGAGCTGAACATCCGGGAAATAAAAAGGGGGGTTCTAGCGCTTTCTATCAAACTGGAAAACGTGGACGGATGTTTTGACCAAAGCTCTTTGAGCCAATGCATCATCATCTCCGAAAATTTGATTTCAATTTCTATTGATACTCGAGATGGAGAAGAAATTTGTTACTGAACCAGCCTCCGAGCCGAGACGCAAGACTACCGGGATGGTGACAGCTCCGGTAGAGCCATCATCTCCAGTAAGTAATACACTCTAGAACTCACACCTCATCCTTTCGATATCCAGCCTCAGTCTCGTTCCACAACCGTCACGTAGGGTTTTCATCTTCGTCGTCAGAATACGGATTGTGCAGCACCCGAACGTCGTTGGGACGCATCTCCTCCAGGATCTGCCAGATCCGCCGACGATTGTTCAACCCATGGGGAATGCATTTCAGGCCTACCCGCTTGTAGCTCCAACCGCGGTAGTAATACCTCTTGACTACCGTGACGGGGCTCATGATTGCCGAGTCAGCTTCTCCCAGTCCCATTCGGTGTTTGGTGGTGCAGAGTGTGTTTTTTTGTGGATGGCCTCATGGTCTAGATCCCATAGGAATGGGATGTTGATGAATACGTGTTTCCATTCGTCCTGAGGCATCAAGTAGGTGCAGTCTATGGGCAGTGACCTCTGTGGGAGCAAATTGATGATTTGGTCCTTGATTTCTCGAGGGAGGCCCCGAAACAACTTGCTGAATTGGATGTGATCAGAGTCTTGTTGTTCATGCGGCTTCAGGTTGTAAACAAAGTGAGAAGTGAAGTTTGGAATGTAGAGAGGGTCAGCTTCCCACTGTCATCCTGGTTAGTCGTCTGGTGACCAGGGGCTTTAGGGCAGTTACGCTTACCCAAATATTGCCAGAATGGTAGTAATTTCGGTATTCATACATACAATAATGAGGGAGGTAGTATCTCTCAGTGCCCAAAATCACTGAGCAGCTAGTATTATTCTCTAGGATGTTGAAATCTTCGTGGATCATAGGAGGAAGGGGAACGGGATACGGCGGGATTCCGCGCTCTGTACAACGCCGTTCCAGAGTCACCCAGAAATCGCCAATTGAGCGAATCTTGACCACCCAAGATGTCTGCATAACACGGAGCGCAAGGTCTAGGCACGCAAAGTATATCCCCAAGCTTCCTCGCCTCGTCTTGCCGCTGAATGCTCGGGGTACAATCTCCTGACCATCCGGCATGGTGACCGGCCGAGAAGGGCCCTAGAAAGCGTCATCAAGGCGAATAGATACGGCAGAATCCGGTATAGATAGTGACTCGGGTTCCTTGTGGTACTTTGGCCAGTGAGGGCCTTCGAAAGCGACAGCTACTCCTCTCCATAGATCTTTGGACCAACGTGGGGGAACTTGTCCGTCGAGCAGGTCGTTCGTCACTCTGCCGTTAAGTTTTACGGCGCATACCATAAATAAGGGGAAATTGTAGTGAAACGGCATGATTTTGAAGAAACAACCAGGTTGGCGAGAGTTGAATAGCCCTCTGGCCGGCTAAATCTAGCCTCCCGAGTTAGAATAGATGATTGAGTCAAGACGGGTGTTTAGAGCCGGGGGTTCACACAAGTTGAAATGTCCTGGAGAATAAACGTGACTACGAGGTTGTGGTTCTCCTACAAATTAAGCACCGAGCTCATTCGAATACGTTGCACAAGGGCTCGGAGCCCTGTGTAACACAGTGAAGTGGCCACGAGTTGAAACATTTTCGGCAAACAATTGATCTTCACTGTGAGTTTGATGAAGTGGTTTTCTTGTTTCATGATGATGAATGCTGGCCAGGTAGTATCAAAGTTATAAAGAGATAGATCAACGAGGCGGTTTCATACTGACGTGGCATCTTTATTATGAGACGCTATGATGTCTATGTACACTCGAGCACAACTTGGAGACGCAGAGCCAAACACGATTATTCTTTATCAGATATTCAGCTGATATATATACAAGATTGTATAGTCTCTACCTGAACCTCTTCCACCACAAAGCAGCTGCAACTCCGCCCCCAAGAACACCAACCCCCAGCGAAATCTTGCCCACCATCTTGCCAAAGGCCAACCACCACATCATGCCATGCGCAAACACAAACTGCGAGGCATCATTAAGCCTAGGAAAGCCTGTCTCTGGCACCGGCTCATCCAAAAATTCGCACAGCGGCTCCCATCCTTCCTGAACGCGGAACTCGAGCATCCGGTCTGCAGGCACCGTTTTCTTGACCAGCTCGTAGTGGTCTATAAAGGCTTGACGCGCGGGAGAAGTAGGAGAAAAGTCATTCAGGGTACGGAAGTTGGCAGGCATGACCTTCAGTGCGTGCTCCCAGAAGGGACCAGCCAGTGCAGGATCCCATTTTCCTAGAGTCTCCCAGAGAGGCCATCGAAGGATACGCCCGGCTGTAGAGTCCATACTGCGTAGCCAACTATCTACATCACGCTGAGTGACGACGACTTTGGCTTCAGGATACGCAGCGACGAGCTCCTCAACGAAGCAGATGGCGGGCACATCGGCCACGGCGTCGTAGTCGCCCAGGATCTTGTCAAATTCCTCTCGACCCCACGGCTTGCCCTTTCCATTGAACTTGGCGTCGAGGGCCTCGCACCATAGGCCAAGACTGGTCTTGGGACTTCCAATGGCAACGGTCATGTGATATGGAGTGTAGCCGAGTCGCTGGAGAGCAGTAAAGACGGCCATCGTACCTGTGCGCGATTGGCCGAGGCAGAGAACTCGCATAGGCTTTGTGCGCTTTCCGGGGTGAGAGTCGATGAGACGGCCCGTCTCAGGGTGAGGCTTGAGGTTGTAGAGCTCACGAATCTTGCGAGGATCAAACGTGTCGAGAAGGGTGGTGTTTTGGTCGGTAGGCTTGGCCGACTTGGCCGACTTGGCTGTTGAGGTGTCAGGAGAGGCCATGTCGATAAATGTGTTGTTAACTACACAGATGGGATAGGATGAATTAAAAGGTTAGGACATGTCTGACTGGATAGTGGGATAGACAACTGTTATATATCCTGTTGTATATAAGCACTAAGAATGTCATTGCGGCGTAGGCGAGATGCTGACACTTGGGCTTGGCTAATAAATGTGCCCTATACCAGGGTTAATTCGCTTATCGGATGGTGATCATCCCGACGTTGATGCTACTTAGCGAAGCATCTCCAACACCAACATGGAAATGATAGGCGGGTGATGAAACTAGCGAGTGTAGATCATGAAACGGCCCCAGCCTTATACGTTCGCTTGAACGAGGCAAATAAAACGATTCTGTTTTATTAAAGCAAAACAGAATCGTTGAGGGCAATGCAATCGAAATCAAGGTTTATGTAAAATGTATATGGGTATGTACTATAGTGCTTATCGTTTCAATACATACAACATGAACCATAACATCCAAGTCATCCGACACATGATACATCCAGAACCCGTTACCATGTCAGAAGCCAAATCCTCGCTTAAGGGAAGTTAGAGCCGGCCTTGGTCTCCTTCATGGGCTCGACGCTGACGTTCTTGACAATGATGGTGGCGCCGGTAGAGCCAGTAACACGGACATCGACGGTCTGGGTTCCGAAGCCGCTGGGGTTCTCAAAGAAGTTGTAGTCACGGCGGGTGGTGCCCTTCCACGACTTGCCGCCGTCGGTGCTGACCTCGAGGCTCTTGACGGGAACGTTGCTGTTGCGGACCTGCATGCTGAACCACCACTGGCTGGTGCCTGGGAGATGGTTAGTATTTGAACTTGAATTTGACGAGTGTGAGCAAACTTACCCTCCTTGTTGCGGAGAACAAGAGGAGTGGTGATGTCGCAAGTCACCCACTTGTAAGAGGTGGAAACAAGACCGTTGGATCCGCCAACAGCATCAAAGGTGTTCTGGAAGAGATCCAGGTGGCCCTTGTCGCACTCGGGGCACTTGTCAACAATCTAGGGAGTGTTAGACAACGAATAAGAATGAACAGTGGGCAGTTCAGATGGCCTCGCTCAAGACCCATTCCCACGCCGAGGAATCGCTTCATCAGAACTTACCATAGTCTTGATCTTCTTGCCGTTAGGACCGGTAACCTCGATACAGGCACCACAGTTGGCAGCCAAGTTCCAGTTGGAGCCGGAAAAGGCGGTTCCGTAGATGCCGGCGGGAAGCGAGTAAGACACGAAGGAGCAGGTGCCTCCGTTCAGGTTACCGCCATAGTGGGTAGAGGTACCCTTGACGACTTCGGTGCTCAGGTCTCTGGCAAAGACAAGAGCCGGGGCGGCAAGGAGGAGAGAGAGGAACTTCATGTTGATAGAGTGCGGTGAGTGAGTTGTACTGGGCTGTGAGATGCTTGAGATGATTGAGGATGAATAGTCCAAACTCCCTCAGCAGAGCACGGCTTATATAGCAAAACTCGTTGAAACAATAAGGACCTGAGAGATGAGACGACCACGGCTAGGGCTGATGCACACGGGAATCCCTCCAATCTCCCATTGGCCTGACAAGCGGGTGCTAGCAGGGGTCGCCCAAAGCCGAAACCAGGGATGACCCTTCGGCATATCGCCCCAACCCCTGAAACCAAAAGGACCACCCTGCTGGCCGTTTTAATCCGAGGATGGAAGGAAGATGTTTAGAGTTTCGTCTAGAGTGCTGGTTCACCGTGGCTGCACCCGCCCTCCTGCATGAAAACCAGACGATGAACCCGCGCGGCCCGTCGAACCATCTCGACCCGGAGCCAGGGTGTCTTGCCCAGCATGTTTAATGGGGTTACCGAAACCCGAGAAGGTTTCAATAGTCGGCTCCGCGCTACCGTTGAGTTTCCCGTATAGTACTGCGGCCGAGCCTCGATTGGTGGGATTAACCCATGCCTGTTTATCCTGTCCTTCCGGGGACAACATGGGCGGGGGATGCGGCTTGGGAAACACCTCATATCTGACCGACGGTGATGCCGACATGGGCTATGTTTGCTCGTATTTTACGAACGGCCTAGAGTTTATTCTGTATTGAGAATGTAGTCAAGATACTATACTCATATGGGCTGTGATGCCGATGTCGAGGTGGCCGGTTTTGTGGCCGAGCTTCTCTTTTCGGTCACGGACAACACCAGCTTACCGAGCAGAAAGATAATCGTCAGTCTTCAGCTCACCGTCAGAGTAGCAATCCTCGGCCTGGAGTTAAGGAGTGAAAATCGGACATGCTTACCGGTTGGCTATCTGATTCGAGTAGCGACCAAGGTGGCACTTGTGACGAGGAATTTTCCTTCATCCTGCGGTTTCCCCGTTACACTCAAGATTGCTGTTACGTGATTGTAATCTCAGCTGCGTTCACATGTTCGGCGATGATCATCAATATCTTGCCCGAGCGGGTAATCAGTGTGGCAGATACCTGGGCTTCAAGTTGGGTTTCGGGTTTCGGCATTTATATTGCTATAAAGGCCGCATTTACCAAGAACAAGAAGGGTCCCCAAGGCTTTTCCAGCTATCAAACCAGCAACTAGCTCCTTATCGACCAAGACAACTCTCCCCCCTCTCTCCTCTCTCCGTCCCGTAAAAAGAGAGAAAAGTGTGCGGTTTCCCTGGACACGCTAACGAAAGTCTGAGATATTCAGGCCCCAGGGAGCGGCTGATAAGCTCGAGAGCGAACGGGTGACTAGACCCCGTAGATCGCAGCTGTGACTATTAACGCCTTGTGGCGGGCTAGGATCTGACACTCGTAATGGGGCCTCTTGAAAAACCCACAAGTCTTTGGAGCGCTTCCAACTTTTCTTAAACGACTCGCCTGGGCGGTAGGCGAGTGGGAGTCGAAAATCATTCAACTGATGGCAGATCCTACTCAATCTCAGGTCAAGATAGGGTTTAGATGGAGATGGAAGGACAAGGTTGGCCGATATAAGATATAGTGTCAAAGCACCGAACGTCATGGACTTGCACTGAGGGTCGCACTCCTTCGTTTTGACTTCCTCGATGAGCGATGCGACCCCATCGACTATTCTTGTGATGTGCTTATCCCTCTCGGCGTCTATTGTGTCTATTTGCGACGTTAGACGGAACCGCATAGAATCCCAGATAGTTATCATACCAATGATTTTGGGACGTATTGGGAGGCCACATGCATCGAATGGTCGGTCCCCTCTACGGATCGCAAACGTGGTTGCTGACTCGAACAGCTCTGGCTCGTCAAATACGAAAGAAATGAGCATCCACCTTCTAAAGTTATCATCGTCCATGTATGTATCCAACTCAGCGAGCCACGTCTTGGCATAGAACCACAAGGATTGAGAGCAATCCAGATCGTCAACGATGGCAGAGATCTTGGCCAACCTTCTGAGTGTCATAGTCCGTGGCATCTTGCGAGTATGGCCGTGGATTGCATTCATGACGATCCGAAAGGCCTTGGCATCGAAGATTGGTTCAAATGTCCATCGACGTAGTCCATCGGTACCCGGTTGAGCTTCAGCGTAGTTTCCCGCAAACATCTTCTTTGCTCGTGGCGAAGCCAGGACGAGATGCTTCATCGAGACTTTAAAGCACGACTGGGAAGGCTCTTCGACATCTGGCATTTCGGCATCTGGTTCCTCGTCATTTTCCTCTTCGTCCTCAGACTCTTCGGCATCAGGATCTGGTTCAGCTTCAAGTTGGAATTTGCGTCAAATGGTCAGCAAGAGGCTCTTGGCCGTCATCTCGAGTATACTGAACCTCGAGTGGCCGGTCGGGTGACGGCCAGGGCGATATCATCGCTGGGACGAGGGAGAAGGACTTACGATGAGGGAGAATTATGAGAGTGTCTCCATCAGGATCAATCTCTACATGGATGACAGGCATTTTGGCGGTGAAAGCTGAGGTGTTGTGGCTGCGTGTAGGGATGTGGAGGAAGGGAGTTGGAATGTACGAGTTTGGCGCCAAATGTCTCTGGCAAAAGTGGGGGCGTGCTCTGTGACTCTGAATAACCACCCAGGTACGGTACCTCCACTGACCACATTCACATTCTTAGATCCCCGCCTGTTTTCTAACACTTCTGTGTCGACTTTGATATGTGACTTTTGCTTACTATTTCTAAGCTTCACAACAAATCAAACATTCGTTAACAAGGAAAAGCCGAAAGAATTGCAGAGCAACCTTGAATCAAACTCTGCAATGAATAGGACTGCAATTTCGCTTTCTATTGATATTGACGCTTAGTTCATCTTGAGCCGCTTCATTCCTTGACGAGCTCTCCAATGGACATTGGTTATACCATTCTTTGTTGGGCATAATTTAAATCTTGGATGGTGTTTGAGTTCAACCCCGCCACTATTCCTGGATCGCCTCAGCATTATCAAAGCAAGGCGACATTGCTTCGATCAGCCTTTTCCTTAAAGTCGAATATGGTTGAAACGTCATCTTTCTGTGTTTGATGGACAAAGAAGACGATAACGTCTCTTTCGTGGGCTTCAGGCCATCTGGGTACTCAAACTTGCTGAGAAACTCGGTAGAGATTTTTGCGGTGTAGAATCCCATCGTGTCTGTGTTTGTCTCGTCCACAAGCACAGCGCAAACCTAAGACTCTGTCAGCCGAGCATGGCCTCGTTACACGGTCTTCTGGTTCAGTTATCCCATCAAGGGCCGGGCTTCAACTATATCAAAAAAACACAATGGCCTCGTTACACAAAGATGAAGAAAACTAACCTTGAAAACATTAGAACGGCCCTTACCATCCGAGTCTTTTTCCAAGGACTGGTTCTGTGCCTGTGATTGCGCCAATCCTACGAGCACGGCCAGGATGTACGGGTCACACCATGGATCAGATGGCTCCAGTTGCTTCAGCCTCATCTTCCTGATAAGCTCAGCGGGAGGGTTAGGTCTCCTTGGTCGAGGCAGAGAAAAGACACCTTCACGCTGTATCCTAATCATGCCGCGTTGCATAAATGCAAATACGGGCGCCTGTGTGCTGGGTGCGCGTTCTGCAAAGACGGCGCCGTGGAGGCGAAATTCATGGTCGAAGCCGTAGCAGAAATATCCAAAGGGCCTATGAAGTCAAGGTGTCAGATGACTGGATAGTTGAATCTTTGTGTTTTCATACCGCAGGAATTTTAGAGGCCCGTCGACTTCTGCCAAGAGCTTCTTGATGGCCGCCGTCTTCATCTCATAGGTTGCTAGGCGCTCAGCAGTGCGAGCCCAACGATCAACAGGCTTCTTTTTTCCTGACTCGTTTGCGTCAGGAACTTGAACATCTTCTCCGTTATTATCCAACACTTCCTCCTTCTCGGGGTCTCCCTCTTCGGGTTTTTCCTCTTCAAAGGAGCAATGCAGCAGCTCGAGATGTCGCGCCGTCCACTCAAGAGGTTGCACTAGGAGCCGCTCACGTGGATGTTGGCGGATGATGTCACGGAGGGACGCAGGTCTAGGCATGGCTTTGAGATGTGGATTTCGACGAGGGTATCTCGTCGATGGTGCTATGTATGTGAGGCGGAGAAAGGAGCGCGTGCGATGTATGGAGAAGAAATTGAGAGTGGGCTAATTTTGAAGCATTCCAGCTTTGGATGCTGCCCCGCCTCACGAGGCACAGACCGGATATTTTGCTCCTGCCGACTTGTGCAGTGATGGATATCTTCACTGTTGAAAGCAATACACCATATAAAGCTCGATTCTGCCAAAATTACTAGTATTCAAAGGCCTATTATACCACGCTGTCTTTTTAATTCACACACATTTCCCTGGGTGAGAGGTAGGTTACACGACATTAAAATATCTTCAGATCTAGGACAGGATGGCCAGCATTCCCTACAAGGCGATAGTCAATGAACCCTGAGTTCAATTATAAAGGATAGTATCAAGGAGACGGCAATATTATCCATAATAGATATCCAACCGACCTGGCACTCCTTAAGAACTCGATTGCCCTCTGAAACCATCATCGGGCCAGTCCAAGCGTCATGCTTCGCTTAGACTTGCCTCGGCAAACCTGAAGCGGTAATACCGACCTCCTTCCGCTCCGTAGCCGATCATTCGGCTTCGTCTTCCGCATCATCAACAGAGACAGGCATGATCCTTCAGCTCGAGATTCTGCCTGTCTTATCCTCTGCCCATCACGAACCAGTTCCTTGGACCTTTCCCCACAGCTATGCGCCCGAGACGCCAGGGTTGACGGTCCCCAAGAGCTGCAATTCCCTGACGGGTTCTCATCTCCGCTAAAAAATCAGCGGCTACACCTGACCAATATGGAGCGTCCTCAGCAGGTACCCAAGAAGAAGACCCGGACGAGGTCAGGATGCCTCAACTGCCGCCGAAAGAAGAGAAAATGCGACGAAGGACGCCCAGCCTGTGGTACATGTCGCCGACGGAGCGAGCACTGCGAATGGGGGCTCAAGATTACGTTTCGCGCCGAGAACGCACAGGGTCTGGATGGCCGACATCCGTCGATGCGCAAGATGGCCAGGAGACGGCCCAGGGAGTTTGAGATCCTCGACGTCACATCCGAGGTTATTCGCGACTACAATGCCCCGTCGTCGCTGCTAGAATCGGAAGACGACGACGCTGATGCGAGGCCCATGGGTAGGTTTGTGAGTGTCGATTCTATCACGAGATTGTTAACACTCGGATTCAGGCCGCTCAATACCAACAAACGTGGGATCAAATGCGAGACCTACAGGCTTGGGGCACTTGAGCAATGCTCCGGGAAGCTATCTCACTCCACCTGCAGTTGAGAGCTCGCCCTCGTCCCAGCGACAGACTGAGAGCGCTGTCGCAGACCTCCTTTACTTTAGCCAGAGCGGCCAAACTACCCAAAGCCACTCGCGAGTCGCAATAGACCCTGCGCTGCAAGTCTCAATGGACATTGAGTATCCTTATATGGAACAAATACAGGCATTCACGCCAGGAGACATGTCCGAGGATGGCATCTTTCTACCAGGCTCGGCATACCACGAACTTCATTCCACACTACGCAATCATCTAATACAGGAAACGAGATCTGTCGCGCCAACAAGGTCAACGACGCCTCGACTTGATGTCAATAGTACTCAAGGGAGCTCTACCATAGCCGAAACAGACGTCACTGTCCAGATACCCGATTTTCATCCATCCACAACACCACTCCTTTCAGAAGAGGAGGAATGCGCTCTGTGGAAAAACTACTTTGACGAGATTGCCCCTTGGCTGGACAAGTTCGACAGAGACAGACATTTCCAACAGATCCTCCCAACAATGACCAAAAATAACGATCATCTACGATACTCGATGCTAGCCCTCTCGGCGCGACAGCTCGAGCTCAAAAAGACTCTCCCGACCGACCGAAGCCTCGCCTTATACCAAGAAGCCATCCACCTCCTACTCCCCCACCTGCCAACTCGAGGGACGGCCGTTATAGCTACATGCGTCATACTTTGCGTATTGGAGATGCTTAGCTGCTCGCCCAAAGCGTGGCGGAGGCACCTCGATGGATGCGCCAGTCTAATGGAGGCTGTAGGGATCAATGGCTTCGTTGGAGGCACTGAGCAGGCGCTCTTTTGGTGCTTTGCCCGGATGGACGTCTGCGGTGGCCTGATATCATCGGTCAAGACGCTCATAGACGTCTCCCACTGGGCTTCAGGGTCGATTGAAGCCGATGTCGAGCTCTTTCGAAACGCGACAGACTTTGAACAGTGGGCAAATTATTCCGTCTATTTAATAGCCCAGGTTCTTGATCTTCTGGCCCCTCTCCCTTCACATACTCTCCAAGCTCCAGCCCGCAACGACTCCGAGTTTCGCGCTCGCTGGCTCCAACTCTGGGAGTATCTCCACGACTGGTATCAGCAACGACCAGCCCCATTACACCCCATCATGACCATCCCCAGCGGCAAATCCCCCTTTCCGACTATCCTCTTCTCCAACCCCGCCGCTATTTCAGGCAACCAACTTCACCATACAGCGTCGATTCTCATGCTTCAGAACCAGCCGTCAGAAATACGACTTAGTCTCCCTGCCAAGCCGAGGAGCATCCTCTGGCACGCGCGACAGGCTTGCGGGATAAGCTTGTCTAACGACCACCACGGGGCATGGACAAACGGGATTCAGCCTTTGTGGATTGCTGGACGATGTATGAGTCATCCCAGCGAGCACAAGGCGATACTAGAGTTGTTGGAGAGGATTGAGAGGGAGAGCGGATGGAGCACGAGGTGGAGGGCAGAGGATCTAAGGGAGTTTTGGGGAGACTTGGGAGACTGAGCAGCGCATATTTGAACCATCTATAAGAATAATAGCTGCATGTCCAAGTAGCTATCTTGAACTAATAGAAGCCATTTTGATTAGCTTGACCGCTTGGACATGGCCTCAGCCCTGCGAGGCAGACAAGCCGTACAGTGCAGAAACGCAAGGCAGTTCGATGAATACTGTAGGGAGCCATTAGCGCACATGTGCCTCGGCGTAAGGGAAAGGGGGCTAGAAGGGACTTGATAAGGTGTGTGCTCTATTTTGGATTATTTTAGGGCTTTTCCAAGACTAACATTCGGATAGACGTTCATAGCAGGCAGACGAGGTTTCCTGAATCTGGTGTGCCTAATGTCCCCTGCCACACTGTACTTCACCAAAGCCCACTCCTCACCCTGGACAATCATATCTCCAACAACATCCATCTCATTGGGCAAATGCAGCTCGCAAATCCTCCTGCGTGTCATCAGGCAACCGCTTTAACATGCGCCCGGCTGATCTCCCCTTCGGTGCTAGTTAGTCCCGTGTGTGGCAGTGCTCCACCGCCCCCTTCAGCCGCAGAAATGGTCTCGCGATCTATTGCCTCGACCAGTCAATCAATTTGGATGCCTACAACCTGAAAGAAGCATATAACTTGGGCTCCCGTGCCGACTGTGCTTCCCCCATCATGTCTTCTAAGAAAAGCACGCCCAGCATGGCTTCGACTACCTTCTCGTCCGAGTCGGCCAAGGCGGTCGCTCAGGATCGCATTATCGGCACCCTCTTTGGCTCAGCTCTTGGAGATGCGATCGGATTGTATACAGAGTTTCTCTCTGCTGAGATGTCGGCCGGGGCATATCCTGATCGTTTCTTTACCCTTCTGCCTGCGGACCAGGCTACCGCCTTTAGACGCGATCACCATCGCAACTTTCACCGGCCTGGTGATTGGACAGACGACACTGATCATGCTGTCCTGATTCTCATGTCTTATCTTCACAGCGATGGCAAGAAGCTTGATCCTAAAGACTTTGCCTCGCGGCTGTCTGTTTGGGTTCGTATGGGACTTCGTGCACTCGATACATTGCCTCTTGGACTAGGACGCACCGTGGGAGGCATCGTTCGGACAAAGACATACCTGGACGATCCTGAGGGGACAGCACGAAACTTTTGGACGACAGGCAAATACAAGGCCGCTCCCAATGGAAGTTTGATGCGAACACATCCCCTAGGACTCATGTGCCTTAACAAGTCCCTCGAAGACACCTTCAAGATCGCCGCCAAATTCTCCGTCGTCACACATGCTGACCCCCGATGTGTCGTCTCTTGCGTCATCGGCACTGCCCTCGTCCGTGGTCTTGTCCTTGGCGATATCCGAAAAGAGCGTCACGTCGACGACATGATTGAAAAGGGTCTTGCATGGTACACTGCTCGTCGAGAGAAGGAGCTCAAGAAGCAGGATCGCAAGGACGAGCCCCGGTTGAAGATTGACGACTTCAAGTACCATACCACAGCCAAGACTCTGGCGGACTTGAAGCTTGATGAGAGCACAAAGATTGGTTACGTCTACAAGACGTTTGGCTCTGGAATTTTGCTCCTTCGTCTTGCTATGCGACAACTCGAGTCCAACAACCAGCTGCGATCACAGCTTGCAATCTTTGAGAAGCTCATCACTGACCTCATCATGGAGGGTGGCGACGCCGACACAAACGCCTGTTTTGCGGGCGCTCTCCTTGGTGCTCTGCTTGGCTTCAAGGCACTACCACCTCACTGGCGCGATGGTCTCCGTCACGGAGATTGGTTGATGGAGAAGTCTGAGGGTCTTTGCGAGATTCTTGGTGTAACAAAAGGCACCTACTCCGGCTCTCAGGACAAAGACACAGCTGAAGACGGTGGACGGGGTTTCCTGACGGATGCGCAGATGGAAGAGAAGTGCATGATGATGCAAGCGTGGATGGCGCAAGAAGAGACAGAGTGGAAGAGGAAACAAGAGGCTGAGAAGAAGAAGCCAAGTTGGTTCGCTTGGAATTAAGTTTCACTGGGTATCTTTGGGTCGTGGACGGGAGTTGATGGATGGGTTTGGATATCTGCATTTTGCCGGATTACGGGACACTATGGCAATAGCTTATGAACAACGGAATACACTTGCCCTGTTATGAATACCTCCCCTTCTCACTCAGGGATCAATCATTGAATGTGATCCTACAGAGACTCCGTCTTGGTCTCGTGCGTAGTCTTCTCCTCATGCTCAAACCCAGCACTCTCACCCTCCAAATTCTTGCCCGAAACCTCACCCGGCACACCCATGCTATGATCCCAGTGCAGCATGATCTTTTCGCCAGTAAACAGCTTGTCGATCTGCTCGAGCGACAGGAGTCTCGTCTCGGGGTAGAAGAAGTAGAACATGGGGATGAAGGCAAAGTTGAAGATGCAGAAGTAGACGTACGTCTTCCAGCCGATGCTCGAGATTGAGACGGGGGTGATCTCGACGACGAGGAAGGTGAAGATCCAGTTTGATGCTGTGGCGAGAGCGGCGGCGCGGGTTCGGATTGCGAGGGGGGCGTATTCGGCGGGCACTGGGGGTGGTTAGTGGTGGTGGTGAGGGTTGAGGAGAGGAACTTACAGAGCCAGGGGATGGCGAGGAGACCGACGGCAAAGAAGAAGTCTAGGCTATGTTAGCACGGAGAATTCCAACATTTAATGGCAGATTATACATACTGAACATGAAGAGCATCACGATGGCAACGATACCAGGTGCAGACTTTCCAGTAGACACAGTCCCAGCAAGGATAGCCATACATCCACACTGACCAGCCGCCGCAAACATCATCAGCTTACGGCGACCAAGCCGGTCAATGACCCAGATGGGAATCAGAGACGAGAGGAAGTAGGCGATGCCATTGAATCCTGCCAGGAGGAGACTCAGGTTGTGAGACATGCCGACCGACTCCTGAAAGATGACGGGGGCATACTGTTTCCAGTTAGCAAGCTGGCTCAAAGCTTTGGGGACTGGTTGACTTACATATGTGATGAGGTTGATGCCAGAAAGCTGCTGGGCAAACTGAGCGCCGACACCCAGCAGAGTTCTGTAGAGGAACTTTTGCTCTCCATTCTTCAGCATAGCCTTAAAACTGCTCGTCTGCGCAGCTTCTCGCTCCTCCTTGATGGTATGCTGAATCTCTGCCAAACTCCGACTAATAGACTCGTCATCCTTGCTAATCGACCTAGCATCCTTCCTCACAGCCCAGAGAATCTCTCTGGCTTCGTCATGTCGGTCGTGCGCAATGAGCCAACGAGGAGACTCAGGGAGCACGAGGATGCCGAAGAATGTCATGACGGCGAACAGGATTTGAAGAGCGAGGGGGAAGCGGAATTGAGAGTCGTTGGAGACGAAGGACATGCCGTAGTCGACCCAGTAGGAGAGCATGACGCCAAAGATGTTGATGGCTAGTTCGACGGCGAGACCGCGGCCTCGGTTCTTGGCCTTCATGAGTTCAGAGTGCCACACGGCTGCCCAAATGTCAGTTTTCTTGAGCTTTCAGAGGGTAAAGGGGACTTACGGATTGTACTCGTGTTCATGCCGTTTCCCAATCCCGCAACGATCCGTCCAACAATCATCTGCGGAATGCCAAACGCAGAAGCCTGAAGCGCAGCCCCAATACTCAAAACAACACACCCAATCATAATAGACCTACGTCTTCCAAGATACTCTCCAGCGAGGAGACAAAAGATGGCGCCAAAGAAGCACCCAATCTCGTAAATTGCCACGACGGTGCCTTGGAGAGAGGAACTCCCGCCGCCGCCGTTGGTCGTGTCAATCTCGGGAAACGTCCTCGTGAAGGCCTCGCCCGTCAACAGGCCTGACATTACCCCTTGGTCGTACCCGAAGAGTAGGAAGCCTGAGCCTGCGGTTGCGGTGATTGCCCAGTCGAGGGGCTTTCCCACGAGGAGGGTGGACATGATGGGCAGATAGTTTGATAGAGGATGTGGGTGTTGTGTGATTGAAGCTATTCACGACGGGATCATGGCGTCTTCATATACTCTTTGCGATCTACATAATTACTTGCTTGACTCGCATATAATCAAGGTTTTTTTTTTTAACAGCGGTTCCCCATGGGCGGAGCCCCCAGGCGGGGAACCCATCACATCACGCAACGAATTCTGGGGTCTGGGGATCAGCAAGAAACCATGCGAGATGTTTCGATTGCGGTTTCGAGAAGCTGTAGGGCATCTGCAAGCGTTATTTACCGGGCCTAAGCATGCGCAGGCAGCAAGATTCCAAGGATGTAGAATTCGCTTCTGTTTCCAAGGTCCGGCTTCGGTTGCCCGTTTGTTTTTTCGCACTGACGAGGAGGCCCCGGCTTTGAGAGGGTGTGTATGACTCGGGTAGAGATGGAGGGAGAGAAGCTCTGATCATGACAAGACGAGCAAACATTGAAGAGTCAGGATCCTCTTAAAGTAGACGAGTTTGCATAATGACATTATTCGTATCTCTTCTCGGCCGAGAAACAAAAACACCCCTTCATTGATCCTCCGCCCGCAGGAAGCCACAGCATGCTGGGAGTCGGAACTCGGTAACCCGGAGGAGAGCTCGCGGAGAAGTGGGTCGCCGCGGAGCATAGCCAACCAATCGCTAAACGTTTACGGGGCACTGCCGAAACGAGCAAGTCGGGCGTTAAAAGATGCGCCGATGAACGGAGCCGATCCGACAGAGTTGCATTTTGCCAGTCCATCAGGAAGCTGCATGCGCTGAAAAGGACCGGGGTAGAGAGGTCCGCTTCTAAATGCCGTACAGGCCAAGAGGTGCAGACAGATCACGCCTTCACCGACAAGGCCGGAGGTCATTGCAGTCTGGGATGTTTTCCGGGTAACTCGTGGGAGACATGTATACAGTGTGGAAAGGAAATTCGTTTTGCTTATGTACAGTGTTAGTTACGATGAAGAAATCAAGGTGAGGAGCTTCTTGGGAATACAGGCGCACAAGTCTCACTTTGTGTAAAACTCAACATAACAATCGTAAATAAATCGGTGACTTGACACCACGAAACTCTCATTGGTACTACACGTAGAGAAAAGTCCACTACTTGGAATATTCTCAATGTTTTCTTCCCAGCACCTACGGCAAACAATTGCGCTTCTGTTTGCCCGTGAGAGTCTCGGGTAGGCAAGTAAGCTCAAGCGACAATCAGTCTACCACACAATCACCCATTTCAGCTGGTGAGAGCGACTCGCATTACCCATATCCAATCGTTGCCCAATCGCCAAATATCGACTCTTCACCCACTAAACAACCGCTTAATCTCAGCAATAGGTTATCCCTCTCTCAATCACACGCCCTCAGCAATCACTGTGGACACCGGCAAAGCCCCTCCCCGGGGTAGCACATCCCGCCTAGAGGTTCAGGGGTGGTACGACAGGAACAGTGGTCAGGAGCCCCCATTTACTTTTTTCCTTTATCCGCAAAAGGGCAAGATTAGCCCCCCGCGCTTCAGCCATCATGGACGCGGGGCCGCGGGACCGCGGGAAAATCGAGGGTAAAGGTGCCTGAGCACAAGGTGAGCGAGCTATCCCAAGATGGAAGTTTGGACCGCCTGGCAGCGAGATAGATCAAGAAGACGAGCATTCCCAGTCTGAGGCCTTTGCGAGTGTTTTACTGTCAGATCTATCATCAAGAGACGAAAACTAATCAACAATGACTCTGGGTATGATGAGTATTATGGTTTGGTTGGTGAAACTTGCTTGCTAACAGCTTGCAGGCAAGAGTTTCATCAGTGGGGTCTCGAGTCCCGTCGAGCGAGGTCTACGGAGCTGTATACTCCACGATCCCTCATTGAGTCTCATTGCATCGGAAAAGGGTGAGTTCAACGAAAGTATGGTGGAAGTAAATGGGCTGACTCTCTAGTTCTTTACCGACGACGCGATCCTAAGGATGACAAGGTTGTACTTCTCTCTGGCGGAGGCTCTGGCCATGAGCCAGCTCATGCAGGATACCTCGGCGAGGGTGCCCTCGATGTTGTCATTGCAGGCGAAATCTTTGCCTCTCCTTCTGCTTCGCAGATCTTGACGGGTCTGCAGACTGTAAAGTCATCCAAGGGGTACGTATTGTGAATTGACATGGTGAGGTTTTGGCTGACTAGGATACAGCTCCTTGTTGATCGTCAAGAACTACACGGGCGATAAACTCAACTTTGGATTGGCTGCTGAAAAGGCAAAGGCAGAGGGTCAAAAGGTGGAAATGGTGATTGTAGGAGACGACGTCTCTGTTGAGGGTAATACTCTCGTCGGTCAGCGCGGTCTCGCAGGAACAGTCTTTTGCCACAAGATTGCTGGAGCCAAGGCAGCCAAGGGGTAAGTAAGACAATCCCATTGCCTCACATCGTCTAACAAGAATCTGTTGCAGAGCCTCCCTCGAAGACGTCGTCGCAGTCGCTAAAAAGGCCGCTTCGCAAATGGCCACCGTCGCCGCGAGCCTCGACAGGTGCAACGTCCCCGGCCGAGCCAACCAAGAGTCCCTCCCCGTCGACCAGCTCGAGTTCGGAATGGGCATCCACAACGAGCCAGGTGTCAAGCGCGAAAAGATTCCCAGCCTCGAGACGACGGTTCAGAAGGCGCTCGACATCATGTTTACGCAAAAGGCAAACATGTGGCAGCCCAAGACGGGTCAGCGCGTGGCTCTCATGGTCAACAACCTTGGTGGCCTTAGTGTTCTTGAGCTGGATATCATTGCGGATGAGGTTGTTTCTCAGCTTGGTTCGCGGGATATCAAGATTTCCAGGAGTTTGGTTGGAACGTTTGTAACTTCGCTCGATGGACCTGGTTTCTCGGTGACGTTGCTGGAGCTCGACGAGGAGCTGGAGGAGCTTCTCGATGCTCCTACTACTGCACCCGCTTGGCCTCGTTCGATTCACGGATGGGCGACAGATGCCGAGTCTGTGTCGAAGAGGGAAACAAAGGTTGCAGCAGCCAAGCCGAATGGACGGGAGACGGGAGTCAAGGGTGAGTGAAGTGTATTTAAACATGCTGTGGATGAAGCTAACCCCTCATTTAGTTCCGACAGCGCTCGTCAAGTCCATCATCGACTCGGTAGCAAAGACGACAGCACAAGACGAGCCCAAGATCACTGAGTACGACACGCTCGCTGGCGACGGAGACTGCGGAGAGACACTTCTCAACGGCGTAAACGGTACGATCCCCTCAAATCATTAATGCTCCATCCATCTAATCCGTGCAGGTCTGGTCAAGGAGTTCCAGAAGGACGACGCCGAGTCTCTCGACATTGGGCAAATCTTCCGAAGAACGGCGACTACCGCAGAGAGGAGCATGGGTGGCACATCAGGTGCCATCTACGCCATTTTCCTCAACGCCGTTGCAAACAGGCTCTCGGAACTTGCGACAGCTTCAAAGTCGCCCGCCGTGTCGGAGCTGATCAAGAAGTCCCTGCAGGGCGGACTTGAGGAGCTCTGCAGATACACTCCCGCCCGCGTTGGACACCGAACGCTCATGGATGCCCTCATCCCCTTTGTCAATGCCTATGCCGGCGAAGGTTCCCTCGAGGGTGCCATCGCTGAGGCACGCAAGGGAGCAGAGGGCACGCGAAAGATGGCAGCTGCTCTTGGACGGGCGAGCTACGTCGGACAGGATCGGTTCGACGAGGAGGGTGGTATTCCTGACCCTGGTGCACTTGGAGTTGTGAGCATTCTCAGGGGTGTCGAAGAGGTGTTGAAGCAGTAGGAAGTGTCGTTGGTTGGCGGGAGTAAAAGTTTGGGAGCGTGAGCGCCTCGTGTTTTGCTATTTTATCTGCTTAATTTAAACAGTCATGATTTAAGATGAAGTAATATTTTAGAGGCTAGAATAGAGGAATAAAAGGAATGAAATAGTTGTAGGTGGTTTATGTCTTTGATGCAATGTTCTATTGTAACAGATCCTACAGTTCTCAATCTATTGCTCAACCCGACACGTATTTATGCAATTCTTTTAAGCCGATGCGCAATGTCCTCCATCAACTCTCAAATCCGTCCCATGCACAAACGACGCTCCCTCGGACAACAAAAACACGGCCGGGGCCTTGAAATCCTCGGGCGCACCAAGACGACCCAGCAGAGCACCCGCCATCCACGTCTTTTCAACCTCGGGGTTCTCTTCGAGCAATTGATCCGTCATGGCGGTTCGGATATACTACAGTACTATTAGATCCCGTTTAAAGGCAATTGGGGTATCACTTACACCAGGAGATAGCGTGTTGACGCGGATCGACCATTGGCCCCATTCTTGGGCGATGGATCGGGCCATTTGTTGGACGGCGGCTTTGCTCGAGTTGTATGCCGTGCAGGACAATCCCTTTTAAATCATTAGTTTAAACTTAATTTTTCTTGGACTTGTCTACTCACTCGGTTGGCAATGTTACCCGACATGCTCGAGATAATGACAATGCTGCCAGGACTCTTCCTCTCCCGCAGCACCCTTGCAGCGTACTTGCAAGTGTTGAACACGCCTGTGACATTGACCCTCAATATCCGGTCGAAATCAGCGGCTGGGTAGTCAATGGCTGGCATCTGCTGCTGAATGCCAGCACAGGCAATGGCGCCCCAGAACGGAGCTCCGGCCTTGTCGGCATCCACTGCGATGGCCTGCATCACCGACTCGACCGACGTCTCATTAGTGACGTCGCATTTCCGGTATGACACGGAAGAATTATTGGCTGTCGCGATCTTGTTGAGCTGTGCCCATTCGGCTGGTGATGGCTCGTCTAGGATATCGAGACAAGCGACGCTTCCACCAGCCTCGACAACAGCGATGGCCAAGGTGATGCCCAGACCGCGAGCTCCGCCGGTGATGGCGACTGTCTTTCCCTCGAGGGAGAAGAGCTTGGGAGTTGAAGCCTTCGAGGTAGGCGTCGCTTTCGTCTCTGGCACTTGGGCCGGGAGCTCAATGTCGCTGACGATGGCGGGAGTCATGATGAAGCGATGATCCGAGTGCAATAGTGCAGAGTATGGATGATCAGGGCGACATCAGGAACATCTCTCAGATATACTGTCGACGGATATCCATCTTGGGATATGCCGAAGGCGACAGCATTGCAATTGTCTTCGGATGTACGTGATGGTATTCGAGGAAGTTGCATGCGATCAATTGATGAGCATTCATGTTCTGAAAGAGGTTCAAGATGGTGATTGCAGCCGGAGTGTCTTGATGTGGTGTTCACACCTTTTCGTGTAACGGGCAGTCATTGGCGACGTGGTAGACATAAATGAGTAGACTGTCTGAACCTTGGCACTAGGGTCTAGTGATCGACTATTTTTGACAGGCTACGTAGCACCAAAAGCACTACTTGTGAAACAAACATTGTAAAGACAAAGTGCATGATTCGACAAAACCCTAGAGCCTCTATCCAAGCATAAACACCATACTCCCACTTGGGTAATCACCTCTTCCAGAAACAATCCCAACCTGACCTAGAAACACTTGACAGATAATCCATACCAACTAAGCAAGCCTAAGCGCCTCGGGTTTCTGCGACGTGGCGGGACACTACCAAATCTTAGCTCTCATGTGCCCTCCCCCGGTTCCAGACTCCCCTCGTGATCATCATGAATGGGGTCGAACCCACAATCCCACACCCCTCGTGCGTAGGACTTCCTGTTTCGGCATCTGGAAGTGTTTAACGGTTTCGTCTACTTTTTACGCGTAAGGTGATGGGAGAGGTAGCGGTGATATAAGGCATTGCCCCGAGTCTTTGGCACACTGCTCTCTCACTCTCTATCCTTACCTATACACAAAAGTCTTGACAGAATGGCGCCCAGTGCAATTACACCAGAGCCCAAGGCGGAGCCCGTGGCTGGGCCCAATGTCCTCAAGCTCATCAAGAACGATGATGCCCAGACCATTGACCTCTTTCTGCGCCAGTTCCGCTGTCTGATTGCCGATCTGTGCCAGCAATTCAATGGTGGTCATCCAGGGTGAGAAACTCTAGTCAAAAAACATCAATGGCATCGTTAACTAACATATTCGCAGCGGCGCCATGGGAATGGCCGCCATTGGCCTCGCCCTGTGGAAGTACGTCATGAAGTACTCGCCCAGCAACCCCGACTACTTCAACCGCGACCGCTTCGTCCTCTCCAACGGCCACACCTGTCTCTTCCAGTACACCTTTCTGCACCTCACCGGATACAAGCAGATGACTTTCGACCAGCTGAAGTCGTATCACTCTGCCCGCTACGACTCGTTCGCCCCGGGCCACCCCGAGATCGAGCACGAGGGTATCGAGGTTACGACCGGACCTCTTGGTCAGGGCATTGCCAATGCTGTTGGTCTTGCTATGGCTACTAAGCACCTCGCTGCGACTTACAACAAGCCCGGCCACGAGCTTGTTAACAACACTACTTTCTGCATGATTGGTGATGCTTGTCTGCAGGAGGGCGTCTCCCTCGAGGCCATCCAGCTGGCCGGCCACTGGAAGCTCAACAACCTGGTCGTCATGTACGACAACAACCAGATCACCTGCGACGGCAGCGTCGACCTCTGCAACACCGAGGACGTCAACGCAAAGATGCGCGCCTGCGGTTGGGACGTCATCGAGATCGAGGACGGCTGCTACGACGTCGAGGGCATCGTCAAGGCCCTCCTCAAGGCCAAGTCCAGCACCGACAAGCCCACCTTCATCAACGTGCACACCGTCATTGGTGTCGGCAGCAAGGTCGCCGGCGACGCCAAGGCCCACGGCGCCGCCTTTTCTCCCGACGGTGTCAAGGCCGTCAAGGAGCACTTTGGCATGAACCCTGAGGAGCACTTTGTCGTGACCGACGAGATCTACAACTTCTTCCGCGACGTCAAGACCCGCGGTGAGCGCCTGGAGGAGGACTGGAAGGCTTTGGTTGCCTCCTACGCTAAGGAGTACCCTGAGCTTCACGAGGAGTTTATCAAGCGAGTCGAGGGCCGCTTCACTGAGGACTGGCGAAGCATCATCCCCGCCAAGGAGAGCTTCCCTACCGCCCCTACTGCCTCGCGAAAGTCTGCCGGCATCATCTGCAACCCCCTTGCTGCTAAGCTCAAGAACTTTATGGTCGGCACGGCTGATCTGTCGCCCTCTGTCAACATGATCTGGAAGGACAAGGTTGATTTCCAACACGTAAGTTCAGTGACAAGTGTGACGTGACACTTGCTGACTCTTAACAGCCTGATCTCAAGACCACCTGTGGCATCACTGGCAACTATGGCGGCCGATACATCCACTGGGGTATCCGTGAACATGCCATGGCTTCCATCTCCAACGGTCTCGCCGCCTATAGCAAGGGCACCATCCTCCCCATCACCTCCAGCTTCTTCATGTTCTACATTGTAAGTTTCTCATCCTGAACACAAGTCCCCTCACTAACAGTCTCAGTACGCCGCCCCTGGTGTCCGTATGGGTGCCCTTCAGAACCTCCAGGCCATCCACATCGCTACTCACGACTCCATCGGAACCGGAGAAGATGGTCCTACCCACCAGCCCATCGCCCTCCCCTCTCTCTACCGCTCCATGCCCAACCTCCTCTACATCCGCCCTTGCGATACCGAAGAGACGGCCGGCGCCTTCATCTCAGCCCTCGAGGCCAAGGACACCCCCTCCATCATCTCCCTCTCCCGACAGAACCTCGAGCAGTACCCTCAGTACTCTAGCCGTGACGGTGCTCAGAAGGGGGCGTATGTTTTTATCGAGGAGGAGGATGCCGATGTTACTCTCATTGGTGTCGGTGCCGAGATGTGCTTCGCCGTCAAGACCCGAGAGGTTCTCAAGGAAAAGTTCGGCATCAAGGCCCGCATCGTGTCGTTCCCTTGCCAGCGTATCTTCAACAAGCAATCTCTCGAGTACAAGCGCGACGTCCTCCGCTACCGATCCAACGCCCCCCGCGTCGTCATCGAGGCCTACGCCGTCAACGGCTGGGAGCGATACGCCGACGCCGGCTTCTCCATGGCCACCTTCGGCAAGAGTCTCCCTGGCAAGGACGCCTACAAGTACTTTGGCTTCGACGAGAACGTCATCGCGCCCGAGGTGGCCAAGCTGGTCGACGAGGTCAAGAAGGAGGGCATCGAGAGCCTCCGCGGCGAGTTTAGAGACTTGAACCCGGTCAAGCACGAGCACTAGAGTATTGGTTACAAACTATGGAAAAGGGTTTAAAACTTAGAAGGTTCAGGCAAAGGGCGTCGGGCTCGGAGTTAATTATGTGAGATGAGTCAAACGATATATAGTGTTTATAGAGTTTATGCAAGCATTTGTTTCAAGATCAGTCGCGTGATAATTGTCAGTTGTTAGAAAGATTTTATTGGGTTTATAACGTCTTTTATCTTTACTCAGCCTGTCTCTGTATATCCTTATACCAGGGTAAACACCAACTCCAAACGCTTCGCATCCAACCAGATGATCAATATCCCAAACGCTATAGCCCATATCCCAGTGATTCGTGTACTTCCCAAACAAATACTCCAGCGATCTCTATCCCTCAAAGTCGGCGTCGGCCTCCGCTGGATCGCAGGATAAGATCGTATGGCGGTACCGCCGATAACCCTGCCATCGCAGCATCCTGGAGCAGCATCATCATGACATCGCCTTCCATCAACAATCTCATAGCCCTTCCATCACGCAGCATCCGCACCGCAGGCTGTGCCGCCTCCCACGTATCCTGTATCATCTGAGCAGCGTTCTGCCCAGCCGTCCACGCCTCTGCAGCAAGATGGCACCCCACCTGAGCCGACATGGCGAGAGCCTCCTGAGTGCGCTGTGCCGTGTACACAGCTCGAGGGGCCATGGTGTTGCACGTCCTGGAAATGTTGTTCTGGACGGTCGGGGCCCAGGCTGCTACTACATCCCGTGCCACAGCGAGACGTCGCATGCCTGGGAGTGCCTGAGCAAAGTCAAGGGCCATGGCGGTGCGAGGATAGAGCTGCTCAAAGGTGTAATCGTACTGGACCCGGGGTCCAAACGGGATGTTATAATCCCACGCCGGGTCTCGCCAATGTGGGCGGTCGTCCTCCTCTTCATCCTCTTCGTCGATGCTAACCATACCGTCGTCATCAAAGACGAGAGGCCCCGGTCGGTGGTTGTGGTGTCGGTCTTCGTCCTCATCCCTTGACCAAAGGTATCTTCTTATCCGATTCATAGTGGTTGGCCTCGGATACCAATCTTCGGATTCTTCTACCGCTAGGTAGTCGAGCACCATGTCCCAGTCGTCGTCAGACTCTTCGTCCTCCTCCTCCTCGTCGAGAGCCACATCTTGCATGCTTTGGTCAAGGGGCTCTGTATTTCTTGATAAGACCGGGCTGTTTTCACGGTGCTCCTCAGTCCAGGATCGAAGTCGTGAAATCGTACCCTCCTGAGGGTCCTGGGGCAAAGAAGGGGCAAACAGTTCCGAGTCGTTCAAGGTCGGATTGTCAACCGTGTTTCGACGGCTACGGCGGTTTGTTTGAGGACTTGAGACAAGGTCCTGCCCGGGAAGGTTTGGTCGAGACATGACAAACGATGGACTAGAAGTGGGAAAGAATCGCTTGCTTGCTTGCCTGCTGTGATGGTGGGTGATAAAGATTGGAAACAAAGTTGTCAAGGGTGGTCTGGGTGAAAGACATAGGGAGGGATGAAAACTAGGCGAAAGAACTGAGTGAAAGAACTGGGCAAAAGAGCTAGATATATAGAATCAAACGATCTCTTTTTGAATAAAAAAGGTTGCATTCTGCATGGGTGAATCACAGTCTGAACCTTGATTTCTCAACACTATCTGTGAATGGTCATGCCTGTTCACGCTCTCTGTGAATGGATATAGACCGCCGCCCAAAGTATGCTTCACAATACAGCCGAATTTCTTTTCATGAAGAAATTGTTTGCCCTGAACATGGACCAACGAGGTGGCTTACTGGTCATGTTTAGTCCCAGTCATACATGGCCTTTGCAATTGCTGATGCTCCATGCAACGGTAGAGCTGAAGATTAACTTTGGCAACGCAGGTCTATGCTCTCTCACCCCTGCAAAGGTTAATCATGGCCACTCATTCATGGTTAAAACTCATGGGCCATATTAGAAAATCTTGGCAAGATCTCGGGCTCGTAGGGCAAAAGCTCCTGAGTGTGGTACTAGGTGTCTTGCCGAGATGCACCAAACGCGTATCATAGAGGCTACAAAATCCAATCAAGCCTACCTTACACGCTAACTTGAAGGCAATTTGCAGCAGTTCTAGGTTTATTATCTACTATCTAGGTATTTTGAAAGTCCATGGCGCTTATCGCAGTGTTTGTTTTTCATTTTCGTTGTTCGTAGCCCCTTCAGATGTCGAAGCCTCCGCTTCTCCCACAGACGCACTCTCAAAACCCTAGGGATACAATCATCTTGCAAGCATGTAAGAAGAACCGCCAGGGAACCAGAAAATGGGCCCTAGTCGGAAGTTCTTCTGGTAGTCAACACTCATCAGTCTCGTCAGCCAGCCCATCCTCCCAGCCGGATGCCAACCTACGCCCTTCTCTTGTCCAATACGAAGGACGAGGAATAGTTATACTGACCGAATATCATAATTTAAGGAATGAATATAATCCTCAAGTGTAGTACGAAATCGCTCGTACATATACCCCCGAGGCATTACTTGTACCTATATGCTACAACAGATCGTTTCCCTCCGTAACCGAGGGGCAGAGCAATCTCACAGGATTGATAACATCTTTCACTCCTAGATTGCCAGAGTAGTGCTAGAAGTTACGCAGGTTCAGACTCATCCTTGGATGAGAGAAGAAGGGACACCCTTCCAGGTAGCAAAGTTGAAATGCAGGCACTCTTCCCAAGAACTCTCTAACCCATAAATACTATCCACATATGAATTTTTCAAGGTTTTTATACCTTGGGCATACCTCCGTTCCTAATACTTGTACGCACATCGCTTCTGTCAGACAGATGACCAAGGGAAGTGATAGCCAGCATGCATTTGAGCATCAAAACTAGATTCCTCGATTTGAAACACAGGAGTTACTTCATAATTAATACGTCACGCGTTCCTATTCGATGCTTCTACGGCTTAGGTAGGCCCCAAAGTTGGAAATGCTAGATTCTACACTTTGATGGCGCGCCAACTCGAAGGATTCCGACAGCATCCGCCGGTCTTGGGTAAGGCCCGGAGCTCTTCACATTGGGCTAGACTAAAAATTACAATGGCTTGGATATAACGATTAAAATGTTACTGAAGCTGTGTCTTTCCGCGTCTGCTAATTACGTCAAGACTCACAGTCCGCTACTTAAGGGTCCGATGTCACTCTTCCGAAGTGTCAGAATTGAACACTGTAGGATTTCAGGATTTCTGAAAAATGTATTTTGAAATGAATTCCTTTCAGCAGATAAGTTCCCTAGTTAGGTCAAGGGAAAATCCTTTCTGTCTATGAAATAGGTAGTGAGATGATAGGTATCAAAGTTGTCACAGTCGGAGCATCTAGGTGAAGTCGGTCCTCGGAGAAAACTTTCTCCGCTCGACCGAAACCTGGGCTAACAATTTGCATCTCAGCATCCACGCCCACTTCAAGCAGGACGAATATCGAATCGACCCATTCAACCCGAAAGTCCGCTCAGTGTCGCCGCAGGGCCGTTGTTGATAGGATCAATCAGACGGCTGGAGTAGGCGGGTAGCTTCCTCGGCGCAATTGGGCACCCTCGAGCCTCGGAAGCGCATTCGAACGAGACGACGAGATATTTCGACGACAAGCTTCGGACGAGCAACTTCTAGCGACCCTCGAAAGCCAATCGACCTCGGTGCTTGAATCGCTTCACGATAGAACAAGGCGATCCAAGAATCGATCCTAAACCCCCTTCAAATCCTTAAACCGCTTCCACCACAACTCCTCACAATGGCCTCGATATTCTCCCTTGGCGGGCTCTTCACCCGCCAGGCCACCGCCCCCGCGGCGCCTACAACCCGCCTCTTCTCAACCACTACGAGCCTCCTCGCCCGCACGCCCCCCAAGCCCCCGGCCAAGAAGCCGGCCGGCAAGGTGCCTCCCCGCCGCAAGCACCAGGCCCCCAAGTCGGAGAACTTCTACCGCATCCGCACCCTCCGCCAGAACATGTTCTCCCCGGCTCCTCCGCCGCTCCGCATGGCTCGTCTGAGATATCTCCGCCACTGGACTATTCACCGCGCGTGGCAGTTGTTCCGTCGGCAGCAGCATCTGGCTATTGAGCAGGAGCGTCACCGCATGTACAGCGGCATGTACAATGCCTGCGAGGAGCTGCGCAAGACGGTTGGTCCTGGAAACAGAGATGAGGGGTACCTGTACAGGGTGGCCATGGAGAAGAAGGGTGTCTGGGGCACCGAGGCTGTGCCGATCGAGTATTCGCGCTTCCAGACCGAGTATCCCGCCAAGGAGGCGTGGAACCACGATTGGAAGAGGTAAAATATGAAGTGTTGAGTGTATGAGTTCGGCTGGGAGCTTCATGAGCATCAATGTGTACTGTATGTATTATAAGCAGCTGGTATATGATGGGGGTTAGAACAAGCCAATGTTTCAAGGGTTCTGAATGACAAGGCTGAGTGAGTGTCAAAAGCAGGCACGGCTAGCTCTATGATGAGAAGTGAAAAGGGTCTTGAAGCGAAGTTATGCTGCATGGCCATCCAGACGTATGAGATTTATGTTCACTTGAAGCAAAGACAAGACCGTAAGCACAGCATGCGAAACATCAAAGTCATCACTCTCTATCAAATATCAGCCTAGCAAACGACAGTCACTACCAATCTCGCCTCCATACATCTCATCTCCTATCCTATCCTACACTTTTTCCTCCCCACTCAAGCTCTATTACCAAGTCAAATGATATGCAATACACGCAGAGAGTGTCAATGTGATTTTGCCGCCAACTTGGATTCGAATCCTACTCCGTTGCCATACCATACCCCTCTTCCCCTTTTTGTGCTGTGCCGTGCCGCGCAGCCGCGGCGTTGCAAGAAAGTTTCGCTTGCCAAGAGATTAAGAAATACCCAGATCCTCCCTTGAAACAAAAGCCAACTGATTATTAAAAAACGATGAGACGAATGCGAAATTGCAGGATCAGAAAACGGGAAGAAATAGCAGAATGGGGCTTGAGGGAGGACGGGGGCTGGGTTGTTCGTTCCTTTCTCCGAGAGTTGGAACTCCAATGAGTGAATATTCATTTTGTTTGCAATAACGCCTGAAACAACGCAGTGATAGGTAGCGGTCGGTGGCGGTGATGGCTTCGGGGCTTCGACCGAAACGCTGACGGGGTTGTAAGCAAGGACCTTTTGGTCTCAAGCCTGCCTGAGGTGTATGAGTGTGTGAGTGTGAGTATGAGCATGCGTGCGTGTGTGTATGCGCATGTCAAGTAAAGAAGTCCTCCCTCCAAAGCGCCGAGCAACAAGTCCTCTATATCCCGATTCTGATTCCATGTCCCAAATCCTACAATTATCTCCAGATATCCAACTTGTTCTGATATTATGGCCGCGGCCGGGTGAGCGAGGGTGGGCTGTGGAGCCGACGAGGGCATTCATGGATCGTATGTCAGCCTCGTCTGACTCGTCCTGATATTGAGCTTGATCCCCTCGGCTCAGGTGTTGGATTCGCATCGTATGCTCATTCCGAAGAGCTAGGTTGCAGTCGTTTACAGCACGACACAGCAACCACCGCCCTCACCCTTCTCAAAGGTCAAGAGGGCGGCGCGAGTGGCAGCCTCAAAGACATCATCGACGCCCTCGCCGCTCAAGCTAGAACATTCCAGATACCGCTTGGCGTTAATCTCGCGGCAGATAGCCTCGCCGTCGTGCTCGGAAACGAATCGCAGCGACTTCTTGCGCATCTCCTCGATCGCGACCGGGTCTTCTCGGAGGTCCTTCTTCAAACCGACGAGGATAATAGGGACACCGCTGCATAGGCGGGTAGCCTCTTCGATCCACTGTAAGAGCACACGTCAGCTTCGGGGTGGTTCCATCACCCGTTCCGGGGGAGCCGCACCTTGTGTTTAACGTTGTCGAGGGAATCTGGAGTATCGATGGAGAACCCTATCAGGATGACATGGGCTTTTGAGTATGCAAGAGGCCGTAATCGCTCGTAATCTTCCTGGCCGGCGGTATCCCATAGGGCGAGCTGGACCGACTTGCCGTCCACTCTGCAATCCGTCACATAGTTCTCGAAGACTGTAGGGATCTGGTTCGGAGGTCAATAGCTGTCGTCGCAAGGCAATTTCGATCGAGACTCACGTAGTGCTGTAAAGATATATGTTAGCAAAGTCTTGATACAGAGGGTGGAAGGAGGAGCTTACTGTAGGGAAGTATCCTAGCGTAAAGACGCTCAGCAGACTAGTCTTGCCGCAGGCACCATCACCGATAATGACCAACTTCCTATTATGAATGTCAGAAATCAAGTTGATATATAGATTGCCGGTATTGTGATTGATAGAGGGCGTGGACGGGCGCCGGGAGTGGGCAAGGCAGCGGCAATACGGGGTCGAGGCGCGCAATAGAGGTCGTACCTGCGGATAACGTTCTGGGGATTTGCGCTCATGGTGAATCAATTATATGGGTCAAGAATACGAGCGACGCTTGTTCGAATGCAATCGGAGGCGATGTTGGATCTGGAGTCTATTACGAGCCCCAGATCGTTAGGGATGGAGGATGGATCGGCCGCTCTCGTCGTCGGATTGAGCTATGGGCCGAGCAGCGACGAGGTACAGTAGCAAGAAGGCGTCGTCGCGATACGTTGATGGGAGCAGTCAGACGAAGATGACAGGATAGATTCGAGAGCTCGCTTCGTTGGGCAAGAGGAGAGAAATGTCGTCGAGTCTGGGCCCCTATTTTCTCACGGGCTTTGGATGATGGATGGTTGTTGGATGAGTGAGCAAGGGACGTCGGGGGAGCGCGGACGTGGAGCGAGGAGCGGGCAGTGAATACGGTTCAGCCCCGGGGGGTAGTGCGCAGGGCGTTTTTTTCTGGCGGTGGGACGCAGGGAAAGACGGGAGAGAGAGAGGGAAAAGAGAGCGTGAGGGCGGTGGTTGGAGGAGGAGAGAGGAGAAGATGGGCTTTTTAATGGGAATACGAGCGTCAGAGTACCAAGGTAAGGTAGGTACGTATGTAGGTATGGATGTAGGTAGGTAGGACTCTGGGCTTCTTTTTTGAGGAAGAAGTCGCCCAGCCAGTCAGTAAAGCAGACAAGGCACAGTAAAGTCGGGGGTGCGTGGGCGTGGTGAGGTGCTGTGCTGTGCGTGCTGTGTTTTTTTTCGGCTTGTCCCTGCGCTGCGAGCTGGGGCCGGCTGGTTGGCTTGTATTTTGGGCTTGGGCCGAACTGCGCTGAGAGAGGTACAGCTAAGCAGCTGGGCTGGGCTGATGGGATGGAGGGATGGAGGAGGGATGGATGGAGACGGGAATTGGAGAGTTGTTCGAGGTTTCCGGCGCTAGACGAACCCGACTTGGATGCTAGAGCAATATAGCAGATGGGAAAAGCAATCACTTCAGCTCCGTGCGCCTCAGAGGCAGCCTCTGGTCTATTGTTGGCGTTGTCTTGGGGCTGTTTACGACGGCGACGGTGGGTGCAGGTGGTGGTGGTGGTGGAGAGAAACAGCTCGGCTCCCCTGGCGCTCGAGGTGGAGAAGCCATGGACACAGAAAACGGGCCCGGGACCTTTTTTAGCTGACGATGAGGTGAGGTGAGGTACCTAGGTTGGGTGGACAGCAAGACGCAGACAGCTTCTGTTACAACCGTCGAGCAGGCAGTGGAGGTGTCCTGTGGGTTCATTGATGTCACTCTATTCTCAACGTGCCAGAGACATCTCCACGGCTCTGGAAGATTCATATTTGAGCAATTGCAAGCATTAGCAACCAGCTCACTGCATAACAGTAAGCACCTTTGATACCAGCCAGGGGCATGCCACCCTGCAAAGCAGAATGGTTACCAAGCAAGCAACAGCAATAGTTCACCCGGCGAGCTATCTCACTAACAGCAGCCCCTGGGGCGGTGCGTCAAGGGCTCCATCCTCCAGCCTGGGCCTCTATCCCAAACAGGCAATGTGAAGCCAGCCGCAAAACTAAAGGGTCCAGCGTCAGCGTCAGAGAGACCGATCTCGATACGCTGACTCTCTTAGTCGCGGCAATACGCAGTAGGATGCAAAAAAATTGCTAGGTGCGCTGATCTGCAGGCACATATGTACATGCTCATCGCGAAGCTTGCTCCTTCCGGGTGATCCAATTAGTTATCGCCAGTATGTATCGTCGCCACGGAGCTGAGTTGGCTCCCATCAACATCCGCCAGCAATCGACTTTTTAACCTTTCAAACATGGTCATCCGTCTCAGCGAATAGCAAACCTCACGCTCGCACTCCTTTGTTTCGGCATAAATTATGTTCCCCGCGAGGAATCTCCACCATCGACAGCCTAGCTGCAAAACAAACAAAAAAAAAAAAAAAAAAAAACAGGTCAATACGATGATGACGGTCACATCAGATCCATGGCATCTAAATGCCGACATATCCACCTCTCGTGGCCTAGATTCTCCCCTAACTGCCTATCCCGGAGTTTTCGCATTCGGTTTACTGTGTTTGGGTACTATACTGTATCCTCGACTTCAAAACTCCGCGGTCTTTGCTTAGCTGGCGCCGCACCGTCATGCCATGTCATGTCACTGGCCGAATGCTTGGGCGCCTTTTGAGGCTGTGCACCTCAAGGCAGGAAAAAGGGCACTATGGAGATGCACCAACCAAACCCACCCGCCAGCCGGTAAGCTAAAAACAGGCACAGGGACCTCGCCAGGATGAACTAGAGATCCCCCTAAAAAAGAACCCTGGCAATTGCATTGGATTGGCAAGAGAAAGGGCCGGCCGGCCTCCATGCCTTGGAGAGACCCCCGTGTCTCGGAATATCACAGAGATCGTCGCCGCCGTCAACTCTGACCATTCTCCCGGCTCCCTCCCGTCGGGTCCATGAGCATGCCTCATCCCAGATCTCGGGCCCGGCGGAATGCCGGTACGTCTCCGGTTCGCTTACGCTTCATGGCTGGCTGGCACTGGATTTTAACATGCAAACACGAACATGGCCAGTTCTCTCCCCACAGAGGCTTCTTACCTGCGTCTGGTGATGACGGCAGATCGGGGTCCCCGATAGCCAAATCCGTCACCGTCAAGTGTCTCACCCGCTTATTCGCTTTTACTGGGTTGCAACCACAATGCTTGATAGACGATAGACGCTCCATCTTGCTGCAGCCAATGTTGACAACTCTACAACCACGTCTCTTTAGACGACACTCTTTGTTCCCATGGGCCGAGTGTCAACTTATCTTCAGGCGAGACACGCAGGAACCTTAACATGAACCGGTTCATTGTGGCAACAGCCCTTGCGAGTTTGCTCTCATCCTGTGCCGTCTGTCCCCTCACGTGTTAGTGCCACTGCAAACGGCCTCTGTGCAGCTCACTTCTCGCAACTGAGACTCGTCTATCCGTGTTTGGTCAATCAGCCGAAGCATCTCACTGTCGTCACTCTGCCGTCGACACTGTCCTCTCCGTTTGTCCAACCTTGAAGACAGGGGGACGAAAGAAGGTGTCGTCTCATTTCTGCGTCTAGTCGCACAGGCGACTTCATGCGCCAACGTGGACGTATAGGCTGTGCGCTCGTACAACGTGAGGCTTGGTTCAACTCCAGGCGGATGGGGTCACAGCAGTCGAGTCAATTTCTGTATTTTTCCACCTCGTGCCAAGCTAAACCTGCCATGTCAACGCCATACGAGACCGGCAGCTGTCGTGATGCCGGCGGCTAGAGTGAAATTTGTCGCTTGCACATCAGCATCAAGAGTGAAGATCACAATCCAAGAACACCCCGTTTCCTCGGTCGTCTAGCCAAAACGGTTGTCCTGCGTGGAAAAACGGAGAGATGATAATCCTTTTGGAGCTCTATGAGGATGTAGTTCCCCGTTTCAACTTGACATGGGTGAAATGAAGGACTTGACAGTATCCGCGAAGTCGAGACGGATAGGCGTGGTGGATTGTTTCAGCAATCTAGAAGATGGAGTGGGCAAACGGCGGGCTTATTCGGGTAATCGGGTCCCAGTGAATGACGTTGTTAGTCAATTGAGTTGGGAATTGACTCTTATTGTATTTGTAGTCGTATTTGGGTTGATTTGAAAATACTACAATTGTCGTTGTTGCACCGCAGTTCCTGAGAGGAAATAACACGCGACATCCGGCTGATACAATCATGACTACGAAACACAGTACTACACAAGGCTTCCTTCTACTGGCATTCCAGGGAAATAAGTCAATGATTGACGCAAAAATGCCAAGATTACCTACTGCAGTTTGATCAATTGTCTGTCAATCCCCTCCTCAATTCCACCACCTCCCATTGTCCCAATGGATGTTTGCTTGCCCCAGGTTCAGGGTAACCAAATTGCATCTTGGTGGTTTGCCAGCGGAACGGAAAAGTGACGTTGACATCAAGGTCGTTTGCTCCCCACCCCCACCTGCCTAAGGCACAAACGAACCAGAAGGCTAGATCTCCCTCGTCACGTGCGCGATCACACCAGGCGAGGCAAAGAGCGGGGCCGTCTCCGTCAATCAGATTCGTGCCTGCCACAGCGACCTGGCTCGTTCGGCTGCATGAGAAAGTACAGGTGCCATGTAACTCCACCAGAGAGTGACTTCCATCGCTTTGCCTTGAGCCTTGAGTCTTGAAGTACTGTAGTCTCGAGCAACCTACGCCAAACCACCAAACAAAGACTTTGCAACATCTTCACTCTTTTACTCCCTCACCGTACAACATCATTACACGCCTCGCACTGCCCTCGCGTCTGCAGGCCAGAAGCATCTTATCGATTCCGCCCTGGGTCCCTCCCCCGCAGGCGTCATCGCTGACCTAACCCTGACCTTGGCCTCGCCGACTGTGAGTGCCTCATTTTGAGCCGCCCCCCAGACCCTCCACTCTCAACGTTCGCTCCGCAGCCGCCTCGCGACCACCACCTTGTCGCCTTACGACGCGCAATTCACGCTGCTCTCCTGCTGACACGCTCACCGCGCACAACAGACATCGCCCCCTCCATCCTCCCACGAGTTCGACAGACACGTGTCGCGCACAGCATCTTCATGCCCTCGACTGCCCTGCTCCCGTAAACCTACGATGCCGGCCAACAACCAGAAACCGGCTTCCCAAACGCCGGCATCGCCTCGAAATACTGCAAAATACACCAACAAGGATGGCTCCAAGTTCATCACCGTACCTAAAGGGTCTCCCTCCGAGTCGTCGCTCCCCCCGACCCCCACAACTACCAAAGCCAGCGCCCCCCCACCAGATGCTAGCAATGGTCCTGCTCCTACTATCAACCGCAAGAAGCAGAAGCGTCGGCAGAAGGCCGCTGCGAAACTTGCCCTGCAGCAGCAGACTGCTAATGGACACGATGCAGCATCTGGAGCTGGTTCGGCTGCGGGATCGACGTTGGGCCGCGGCCCCGCTGACCATGAAGAAGTCGAGAGCGATGATGAGCACGAGTATGTCCTGGCAAGCGAAGTATCAGGGCCGACTAGCAACGGCCATCCGCTCCCGGATTCCAAGTCCAAGAAGAAAAACAAGAAGAAGAAGAAGGGAGGCGCAGCAAGCAACGACTCTCCACAATTGGCGGCCGATCGAAACCCTCCATCGCAGCCTAACATGTCGCGAGGTTCTGGCATGTCTCGCGACAAGATTTGGAGCACTAGTAACCAGGAGGAGCGAGAACGCATCAAGGAGTTCTGGCTTGGATTGGGTGAAGATGAGCGGAAATCCTTGGTCAAGGTGGAGAAGGACGCTGTCCTGAAGAAGATGAAGGAACAGCAGAAGCACACCTGCAGTTGTACCGTCTGCGGTAGAAAGCGCAACGCGATCGAGGAAGAGCTAGAGGGTCTGTACGATGCCTACTACCTGGAGCTGGAGCAGTTCGCGAACCAAGGCGAGGCGCCTACCATGCTGCCTACACCCCGCGACTTCTCCCTACGGCCACCTCGAGGGCTGCCATCGAGCTACGGCAATCCACCGCCATCCCGCGGGCGGATAGTTGAACATGTTGGCGATGACGAGGATGAGGACGACCTAGAGGAGGTTTATAGCGAAGACGGAGTGGAGGACGATGACTATAGCGACGACGAACCTCCCGAAGAATTCCACAATCCACACGATCGAGACGTCGCCGATTTCTTGACGTTTGGCAACAGCCTTCAAGTCAAGGGTACGCAGCTTCTTGAATCACTTCTCCACAGATATGGTAACATGGACTTAGGTGGCATTCTCACCGTGGCGGATGATCTCCTCAAGAACGACGGCAAGCGATTCATCGAGATGATGGAGCAGCTCGCGGAGCGTCGGATGGCCAGGGAAGAGGATGCTCGCGAGCACTTCTCTCGCGGCTATGGCGGTCACCCCAATGGCTCATACTCCAATCCTCATAACCATCCTCCTCCCGACGACGACGAATATGATGACGAAGAAGACGAGGAAGAGGACTATGACGATAGCCAAGACGAGGAGTATGAGGATGAAGAGGTATACTCGAACCCCTCTGTGATGCCACCCCAGTCCCATACTGAGTGTTGCTGCCAGGACCAGATGACGGAGGAGCAACGGATGGAAGAAGGCCGTCGGATGTTCCAGATCTTTGCCGCTCGCATGTTTGAGCAGCGCGTGCTCTCAGCCTACAAGGAAAAAGTGGCCAAGGAACGCCAGCAGAAACTCCTCGAGGAGCTGGAGGACGAGAACCGCCTAGTCGAACAACAAAAGGCCAAGAAAGCTAAGAACGCCCAGAAGAAGAAGGACAAGGCTGCTCAAAAGAAGCAGGCTCAGGCTGAGGAGCGGGCGCGCAAGGAAGCTGAGAAGGCTGCAGAAGAGGCTGCACGACAAGAAGCCGAGAAGCAACGGATTGCTCAGCAGAAGGCAAGGAGCGAGGAGAAGCGAAAGCAAAAGGAGGCTTACAAGAAGGCGGAAGAGGAGGCTCGTCTACGGAAAGAGGCGGAGCGACAACGGCAGCGCGAAAAGCAGGCCGAACAAGAGCGCAAAGCCCGTGAAGCTAAGGAAAAGGAGAAGAAGCTGAAGGAAGAACAGCGACAGCGGGAGAAAGAGGCTCGAGAGCAAAAGGAGCGCGAGGCCCAAGAGCGAAAGGACAAGCAGGACCGCGACAAGCGGGAGAAGGAAGCCCGAGCTGCCAAGGCCCAGAAGGAAGCCCAAGCTGCTCGTGAGGCCAAGGAGAAGCTTAAGGAGGAAAAGGCGGCAGCTCACAAGGCGGCCACCCAAGCATCACAGCCTCTCCAAATCCCCAAGCGCGGACAGCAACACCCAGTCTCGATACCGACCGCCCTGCCGCAACATCCTCCTAACCCCAACAGCTACGCATCGCCTAAGATACCGGTTGCGACACCTGTGATTCCCAAAGCGCCGACTCCTATGCGACCCAGGACAATGTCGCAGCAACAGGACACGGCACCGACAAGCTCATCTGCGTCTCAGTCTGCTTCTGCTACTAGTCAGAACCCTTCGCCTCACTCATTGACACCAGCTCACATGAGCCCGGGCCCGATAGGGCAGCGCAAGAGTAGCGCAAGCACGACAGCAACAACGTCGCAGCATTCCCACTCGGTATCGCCTACGAATGCCCAGTCTAGGATTGCTAGTCAACCCATTGGCTTCCAGATGCCTCCCATGGGAATTCAGCCTCCTCCAGGATTGACTCATGCACCACCAGGTTTCCCGAACCGTATACCCCACGAGGCCATGTTCCCTCCAGGTTTCAGACATAGTCCTAATGTGATGATGCCTCCTCCTGGCATACACGGCGCGCCCGGTCGTGGATTCCCACCAGCGTCTATGCCGCCCCCGGGATTCCACCAAGCCGGCGATCAGTTCGGAATGGGTGGTTTCCCCATGCCCAAGGACGTCCCCCCGCCAGTGCACACCCGCCAGAGCTCTGGACAGTTCGATATTCCGCCTCCAACGGCGCAGCCTATTGGACGGCCTGCTCCTATTGGACGTCCTGGGAGTGTCAGCATGGGAAGAATGCCTGATGATCTCGATGATGAGACTACTCATCTGGGAAGTCGGGCGCTTCTTGAAGACGACGAACCGCTTGCCTCTGATGTGAACCCGGCAAGTCTGCGAAACCAGCCTCCGGGCTTTCCCACAGGTCCCTTCATGCCCTCAGGGTATCCCATGGCGCATAACCCCTGGGGACCTCCTGCTGGCGGCACGTTTCCTCCTCCTGGATTCGGAAACCCGGGCTGGGGCGCGCCAAGTGCGCCTCCGGGTTTCGGCATGGGATCTCCGGTTCCCTCGATGAGTGCCATCCGCAGTACGGCTCCGGCTCGGCATGTCGCTGTTCGACAGATGCTCTGCCAAGCCTGTAAGGCTCTGGGTGGCTCAGGTGACTCGGAAGGCTTCATTGATTTGTCAACCATCAAGTCGCAGATTGATGATATGACGGGTGACAATATCTCGGAAATTGATCTGCTGAACTTGTGCGAGACGGAGGGAAGCCCGTCCAACGGAGGTGGTGCTTTTGACCTCAAACGGGATGTTGACGGTTCTGGAAAACACCGGGTACGATGGCAGCCGGATCCAAGCGACGGATTCAATCCTCAGTATCGAGCCGTTGGCGCACCGGGTGAAATTGGCAGTCCATTGATGGGCCATGTGTCACAGCATGTGCCGCAGCGAGGGTCCTAGGGAGGCCCCATCCAGAGGCCGGGGAATGAAGACGCCCAGTGGTCCAGCATTGGCACGACCAGGTCGTCTAGACAAGAGAACAGCAATAGTAGTCTATCTGGGATTCCAAACTCTAGCAGAGGATTGCAAATGCGCAAAACCGACCTTGGCTTGTTCGATACACAATCAGTCTTGGAGACGCGCGGCTTGCCGAGACCTTTGAATTTGCGAGCCGAAACATCTCCAGAGAGACCATTCAACCTATTTGAAGACTCGTGGAGACAAAATGCGTCACCATCGTCATCCACTACCACGACCTTGGAGGCGCAACTGGGAGAATCTTGTTTGTTTTCTGGACAAGAAAAAAATCCGTCACAGCGGACACAATCGAGATTCTTTCTCCCGAGTAGACGGAAGTGAATGGACTGAGCCAGGATAACAAGAGGACATATTCGGTTGGGCTATGGCAGGGTTCACAGGGACTGGACTGGAATGGACAGGCATGGGTGATGGTTTTGATGCTGGATGCTGCTCAGCGGTACCACTTGGAAGGTGTTGAGAAAGCGAACCAGCGGACCAGCGTGAAATTATCGCTGTTATTACCGAAAGGAATCTTGTTCGAGTATCGGATAATAAACATGAGTCAAAGCGGGCTTGATGCATTGGCAATTTTGTCTGTCTCTAATTATTTGTGATGTGTATCTGTGAATGAAGTGGTGATGTTCTTGTGGGATGGCATTGATGTGGTTGGGATGTGTGCGAGGGTGTTGATGGATATGAATGGCAAGGATGAGGTGATTCCCATGGCTAAAATTGGCTTACATTTGTTTGACCATGGTGGAGTAGAGGCCAAGGGACAAGTTTCAACGGTGGGTCCAAATCTAACTCCAGCGTCGATGCCTCTGTGATGCACCCGGGCCGTTTGAGGAAGGCAATGGAAGCACGTAAAGACAGAAGCAGTAATTATGTGGCGATGGCATGGAAGTACAGGTAATACTTTAATTCAACGTCTAGGCTCTCCCCCTTTGGTTTCGTAGATGACATTCACACACAAAGTTGCAGACTTTATCCTTTCCCATTGCTCCGAAATACTCAAACATGAAGTTGTTGTTGATGTTGTTCCCTGGCCTGACAAAAAGGTATCAAAAAAGACGTAACCCTCGCCCCATGGCCTTGAACCGAGTCAAGTATAAGACTCCCCCGACGCGTTCAAAAAGACACAGCTCAGCGTTGGGGTTGTGGTGCCCATGAAGGCTCCTCCCAGACGCTGGAAAGCCTTCCCGACTCCCTTCCTCGGACGGACCGTTCCGCCTAGATTCGGGTCTGGTCCTGGAAGGGGTTGGCTCCGGCGTTTGATGGGTTCGACTGACCAGAGGCGTTGCGGATGAGGGGCTGGCGCTGGGCGGCGCGCTGCTTCTTGGTGGCGGCACGGGCGAGAGCGACGGCCTCGGACTTGGCGGCGAGACGCTTCTGCTCCTTCTTGTCTCTGCAGCACATGAAGGTCAGGTAACCCATCATGAGGGCGAGGGCGCCGGCAAAGACGATGGCGATGATGATGCCGGCCGTGTCCATCTCCTTCTTGACCAGGCAGATGGTTTCGTTGCTGTTGTCGAGCATGGTGCAGATGACATCGTCACGGCAGGTGCTCGTGGTGGTGGTGATGGAGGAGCAGGATCCCGTCTCGGCCGTACCGCTCTTGGTCTTGACGTCGCAAGCTGTCGTGTCCTTGACCTTGGCGGTCAAGCAGTCCTTGCCAGACGAGGTGTCGGCCGTCTCTCGCTTGAAAAGGGTGCGCTTGGAGCCGGGCTCACCAGCGGCGGCGACACGGGGAGCGATGGTGGGAAGAGGAGCGGCCGGGAAGCGCTTCTTGAGGTCCTCACCCTTGGCGAGCTCCTCGCATCGCTGCCATGTGCGGCGGGCCTCGGCGACAGCCTCCTGGGAGGAGCAGCCGGCGTCGGTGTAGCAGCCTTGGACGGCGGGCTCTTCGGGGGATTCGAGCTTGGAGAGGCACCCAGCGAGGGCGGACTGGTCGGCGCAGTCGGCGTAAGCGGCCAGGTCAGCACTGTTTTGGGCGAGACACTCTTGCTGGGCGATGGCGAGCGCGTTGCCCGCGAAGAAGACGGCGGATGAGAATCGCATGCTGGCGGGTTTTGGGGGGGAGTTCGACCCTAGAAGACTTTCGGCGAGAAAAAGAAGGGAGGACGATCGGCTGGCGATGGTATGGGATGGCTTGGTCTGACTTGCTCCAGAGGATGCCCCGCAAGCTCCAGTTGTCGATTGCGATTGATGGTCGGAAATCAAGACACGTCAATCCCTTGCAGTAGAACAAAGGGAGAGAGAGGAGGAAAACGACGGTGTGTGGGAGTCGGAGATGGAGAAGGGTTTGGCGTTTTCGATGATGGGTGATGGATGTGGCCCAGCAAGGGGGGGAAGGAGCAAGAATGGAGGAAGGGGAAAAAAAGAGAAAAAAGAAGCGAAAAAGCCAAAGGAGAAGGGATTACTTCTTTGCCTGGGAATGGATGGCTGGACTGGACGTGAACAAACAGGACAGGGTGTGAGGCGGCCTTTGGGGCTGGGCTTACTATTATGGGGACCAGCCTGCTAAAAAAAGGGGAGATGATCGATCCCTGAATGGGCGGCAGACAGACAGACAGTGAGACGCCCACTCTGGAGCCCTGGAGGGAGATGAGCTAGTGAGCAGTCAGCCTTGGAGATGAGGAGGGTCCTTGGGGTGACCGGGGGTCTCTGCAGCTGTCCTGTTGGTACAGTAAGACTGTGTCGTTGCCGCTGAGTAGCTGGAAATTACGGGCTGGACTGCCGCACACTGCAACTATCCCATCCCCATCCCCATGGATGAGCTGGCAGAGCGTGTGGCGCTGGGTGGAACTAACGTTGAGAGCGCGGCTGAGAGCGTGAGACATGACCTCCGCGTTCAAATCGAGTCTAGCTATTCTATGGTGGTGGCTTGGATGGGTTCAGCCGTGGGAGGCTTTCTTCAAGAACCACACACTATCCTAGCCACATGGCAATCAGAGACAGATTGAAGCTGTCCGGCAATGGGTCTAATAATATTTACTGCGTACGGGAGCATCTCGGCAGAGAGTGTGTTTTCAGACAAAAAACAGGGACTGACCCATCTCGGGCTGGGATGGAAGCTGGCAACGCAGCGGGCATCCCCTTATGCACGCATAAGCACAAGCCTCCGCAAGCGCTCAGTGGCTGAGGGGATCCAGCTTGGAAGGATGGCGGTGCGGCACATGGGTCTGACCGGGGGTTGTTGGGTTTTTGGCTGCTGGTGCGACAACGGGCTTTGAGTGGAGAGGAGTGACATTTTGTTTTACGGGTTGGGTTTTTGTCTACGGCTGTTGGATCTTTATTTCTTGGGGGGGACTTTGGTGAGAGGCTGAATATGGATAGCTTGACCTGTCAATAGAAACCCAAAAGTGAGGTGAGAAAGACGGTCAGGATGGATGCTTACGGCTTACAGCTTGGTCTCTTCACCCCTGTCGCTCACGCCGAACGCCATCAAGCGCTTTGGGGTTTAAAGAGCAAGGCCTCGCAAAGAGAAGACCGAGACTCTTTTTTCTTCTGTCGAGTTTTGCTGTCGGAACATGCCGACTCCCAAGGCAGGTTCCAAGGTAAGGTATTCCCGACTCGTCAACCATTGGGTTTGTCCACGCAATCATTTTTTGCCATGGATGTTCAGGGGGCCTGATGGGTCAGTGCATTTCTCTGGACAACAATCAAAAATACGAAAAAAAATCTCCGACAACAGGATCAATCTAATCCATCACTCGTTTTCTCTTACAAACTGAATGGTAGAAATGCCTTGAATCTTGATCAAGCTTGCCTGTCTCACAAAGTGCACGTCATGGGCTTTGAGTCCTTCCGGGCAACGGGCGCGCAGCCAATCCGGCCGATTGCCATGTGAGGCTACGTCATCGTCGCGAGAAGCTTCCGAAGCCCGTTCGTAAGTTGATTGTACGAGTAAAGCAGGAAGGTATAAAAACCAGGCTGCGACGGAGGTTTCCAAGAACAATATTTTAATTCTCTTTTTTAAATCTACACGAGATAAATAATTTGACACTATTCACAATATTTTCAACACAAAACAACAATTTCACCATGCCTCTTGTCGTTCCCGGTATCAACTCTACTTCTGGCGATAACGCCGAGGAGTGGCAGAACAAGCTCGTCGGCAAGAAGCTCTCCGAGTCAGAGTCCAACGAGACGGTAAGCTCTTCACTCTGACGAACCGGTTCATATGAGCTGACGAGCAGCAAGGTCTTTTGCAAGCGGGATCTTCCCGAGGAGACGCGCATCATTGAGCCCGGCATGATGGTGACAAAGGACTTCAAGGAGAACCGGCTCAACGTTCACCTCAAGGACGACGGAACCGTGTCGCACGTTGTCAAGGGATGAGCTGGTGGTTCGTCTGTGTGAGGTTGTACGAATAAACGAAGGGATGGCACGACAGCATGAATAAATGAGAACAACAGGATCACAAACAAATACTTACCCTGACGCGTGTTCATCGTAGACGCCGTGAATTCAGTTCATGGTGATGCTCAAAAACCCCCCCGTATTGCATCTCGAGACTTACCCCGCCACTCCGATCCGCGGGGCATCGACTTTTCCCCCCTACCAAAACAGCCCACCCCACCAAGACACGAGACGAAGCTTCTCCCTCACGAGAGCCAGTCCCTTTAATCGTTGCTACGCGTCTCAATCCATTTCAATTCTTTTGTATTTATAGACTACCACTCGGCACTGTCGTAAGCCGTCGCCATGTTCAAGAAAGAGTACATCCTCCTCGATCCAAAGCCCCTCACCAAAAGCTAATCTCTCCCTCTCTAGGATCCAATCCTCGCCGAAGCAAAAGCTCAAGTCGTCGGTCCAGCGATCCCTCCGACAGGCGCTCCTGTCCACGTACCCGCTCCTCACGCCGCACATCGACGAGATCCTACCCAAGAAGGCGTCCCTGGCGAGCATGAAGCTGACGGACCGCAACACGCTGTACGTCCTTGACTCGACGCCGCTCTTCTACCAGCAGGACATCTCGTCGATTATTATCCCTCACCTGCGCCTCGTGCACCGCTTCCCCGACGCGTTCCCGAGCATTCGCATAGATCGTGGTGCTATCCGCTTCGTGCTCTCGGGTGCTACACTTATGGCTCCTGGTTTGACCTCCCCCGGGGGTAGGCTGCCGGCCGATGGTGTCCCCGAGAGGCTGGAAGAGGGCAAGGAGATGGAGCAGAAGCTAGAGGAGGATGGAAGATGGAGCCGGGAGCTCGAGAAGGGCGAGCCTGTGGTCGTCATGGCTGAGGGCAAGGTGGAGGCTTGCGCCGTGGGGACGCTGGTGGCGGGGACCAAGGAGGTCAAGGCCAAGGGCAAGGGGCCCGTGATTGAGGACGCGCACTTCCTGGGCGACGGCCTATGGAACCTGAACACCGAGTGAGGAACATTGGCTTTGGGATTGGAGTGGGATATCGTGATACCAAACAGACGTCGAGATGGAAAGCTCATGCCAAGAGATGGTGTCAGGGGTCTTCGGCTGGGTCAGGGCCGAGTCGTGTCACCCGAAATCGACCGAATATTGAAACGCAGCGAGGACGTCTTAGGATATCGATTCAGCCGTTGTTTATCGGCACCTTGTTGCTTCTGAGGAAAGATTTTAGACAATAATATCTTGGTTAAGAGCGCCTTGAAGATTAGGTCTCTGTGAAGTTTGCCAGGCAAACCTCTAGTTATGTGTCGAGGCCAAGTCAAACTGTCTTGGAGAAACCAGAGTATCTCATTAAGTCGATGCTCGTCGTTCATTAAAAAGAATTGATGCATGGCGACTCTCGAATGGCCCTGTCTCTGCAGTAAATGCAAGCCTCTGGGTTACTCGATCGATGCTCGGTCTCCCAGTGGACCTTTGTGAGCGAGAATGCGGATATATGAGTTCTAAAGTTGCTACTCAAGATGACTGATGCCGTCGGTACATTGGTTAACTATTCATAGCTTGAGAAAGAGGCCCTCTAACCCCAGTGGCATCGCTGTGCTTCAAGACGGGGCACCCGTCCATGATCCTCTAGGGCCCCCCCCAGGCGAGGTCAAGGAGCTATAGGCCATGGGTGCTTACTAGAAATAACGATTATGTGATCTATCTTGTAATGTTAGTTTAGGCATGGTTACCAATAAAATGAATTATGAAAGCTCCTCAAACTTACCCCCTGCAGAAGCGTTGGTAGATGCAGTGCTTGATAGATTCGAAGTACCGTCCAAAGGCCGACTCTTTATGAATCAGTAGCTATTGCTTTCGTCGAGAAACCCCACTCCCGTCATCTGGCTTGAAGGAGCCTTTTACATAGTCGGGCTGTAACACCGTCTTTGAGTCAGTGACAGGTAGGTCAACCAGATCGTTTCACGAAGGGAGAATAAAAACTCTAGTTTCTCCGTTCGCTCTACGAGGAAAGAAGAATATGATACATTTTAGGCCTTTCCTGTAACTGGTGCGTATTGAAAGCTCTCGCATGTCTTGACCAGACTGTGGCAAGTTGGGTTTAAGTTTCGACGGAGATCTGGCTGCCATCTACTCGGGGCCTCTTTGACCTTTTAAGCAGAAATTGATCCTATGATAGGAAACTCCAAACATGCTAATCAGAGAATATCATCTTGGAAGCCCCTGGATGTATCCTCACTCTTCAGCGTGTAGTCCAGACTCTACGAGGGCTGTGTTCTAGCGGACCAAGCAGATTCAAGACTTGGAACATCTCGACGTGTTTAGAAGGTGTAAGAGTAGTTTCTATGGCTACTTTGATAGCGTGCTTGGTGTTGTATGTTCAAGTGTCTGTCGGTTGGTAGATAGATGGGAGTAAATGCGTCTCCTTGCTCTCCTCGCGCACATCTTGGTCCGAATTCATAGTCAATTGATAAATTTTCAGGCACAAACTACTGAAAAAGTCATTGTGGATAGATCTTGATGTATCTTCAACAGATATGCTTGTTCTCTGGGTCGAGTTTGACGAGGTAAATACTCCCCTCGCGCGATGAGAGGGGACCAAAGCAAGGGTGCATGCCTCCTCTGGACCAGCCAGTCGGAAGATATCATGGCCAAATGGTGAAGAAGGTAAAATGAACCAGTTCCATATATTTGAGGGAACTTCTGACCCTAGTTTGCCAGGCCTTTGACTGATATGTGTGATGAACCCGCGGCGTCATACGGGGCTATCGGGTAGGGTTCTTAACTAGTCACTACTCCGTTAGAAGAACAATTGAATCTTTGTCTTGAACAGGCATGGTAGGGAGAATCTCTGACAAAAAAAGATACGATTAAACAAAACTCCTGAAAGAGTCCTTTGAGAAGGGCCAAGACCTCGCGTGAGGTTCTGCAAATTCCATGAAGGAGTCGAACGACGAAAGGTTCACTGACCACTTTGATAAAGCGTGATGTTACGCTGTGGAACACAATGGACCACTATGCCAGGAGCAAAAGTGAAAGATACCTTTCAACAGGCACCGAGGCAATTAGGACATTTATGCTGCTCAACATACGTGTATATCAGTTGGCCCCCTAAACTTGATAACTGACACAATGATTACACTTGAGACCATATTGAGTTTAAGAAAAAAGGTCAAGTAGAGAGCCTAGCAAGAGCAAGAAACAAACGTAGGCGATCTAGAGCAGGCACCGGCGATAAATAACGTGAGTTTCAATAATAGAAGAACTGGAGTCTATCTTGAATGTATCAATCCTCAGGAAGAACGCAGGCCGTCGCACTTCGCTCTTATAAGCCTGGTAACTTGGCAGTCTAGAGTTGAGAGACTGCATAGCTGGGCTCTCTCAGTTAGATCCCTTCCAGTAGCGTTGACGACCGCATGGCAACTAGTATCTGGGGAATCAGATTTCTTATGCTCCAGAACAGAAAGGCCTTTCTGGGTGGCAAGGAGCTCAGGACGACTGCCTTTTTGAACGGATATCAGAGAAGTAACGCGAGAAAGGGGTTTGCTTCATTGAAAAGTAATTTAACCTCATAGTATCCTGACTGGTTGCCGGGGTTTGCGTCATGGAGAGAAATGAGTTCCTGGATCAGCATCCTTTGGATATTGTGATTTGCCCGGATCTGATATGTTTGTTGGTTCTGCTGCTAATAAAAGCAATGAGAGAAGCAATATGCGGGTCTAGCCTTTCTATGAGTGGCTGAACCTGGTCCCCAGAACCTTGGCATCGGTTGGCCATGCTTCTTCCAGCTTAGGTTACATCTGGAAGTAATTTGCGTCCCGAGACTATTGACTGTAGTCCACGCCACGATCACAGGGAGACGTTGTGGGTCGTTGGGGTGCACGACCTTATAAGAGTTACAGCTGCAGCTGTTGAGCAAGTGTTTGCTTATCCCCTCGACCCCCTCGCTTAGGTTTCGACAAATCCTACACTCGTTCTTAACTAGGTTCTCGAGATGGTATCCCACAAGTTCCTGGTTGCCATTGCAGCCATGTCCCTTGCGACAGGCTCTTCTGCTGGTCCATGCATCCCACAGTCACCCGTCACAACCGAGACAGTAACAAGTTCAGGCACCGAAACCAGCTTGACAACAGTCTCTTCCACTGAGGTGGCCTCTAGCACAGAAACCACCATCTCCAGCGCCACCGAAACTGCCTCTACTACAGAGAAGGTTACTTCCTTCAGCACTACCGAGACGCCTTCGACAACTGCAGCGCCTACTTCTACCACAACTACGGAGGAGGAGATTATCATCACAATGGCCAAGAGATCCTTCCAGGATGGCCCTCCTCTCAGAAGAAATGTCCACTGCGAGGTCAACGGCTCGCCCAGAGCAATCTCGCCGGTTGACGAGTTCAACGAGGAGCGACCGGGCGTGCCAATTTCCATCGAGGGTTGCTATCAGAGATGCAAGGTAAGCCAAGCTCTCCCACAGCCCCGTTGATAGTACTGACATGCATGTTCAGGACAGAGCCAACGCCGAGTCTAGTTGCAAGTCCTTCTCCTTCTCTTATGGTCACCTTGGCCAACCCCTGTGTGATCTCTTTGGCGGGAGCGTTTCGGAAAGTGTAAGCACGCTGGACCATGCTGAGGTTTCCTTATGGTTCGATCTCGTCTGTGGTTCGCCCTCCGAGAAGGGATGGGAGCCGAGTGATTCTTGAGGGTCTGGTTCGGATGGTGGAATGGGTTGGTTTAGGGGCAAAACGAATGCTCTCGAGAGCATCTATTTTCTGACCGAGAGATGAATATAGCCGCTTGTCAAGTTGTAGGTACTGAGATCTGTCTTTGATGTTGTATTATAGTACCTATGATATTGGGAGTCTGTCAGATTAGTCATGGACCTGTTTCGTATTGAGACTAGTCGACCTCTGCACTTACTGGGATTTGTCTCGCGCCTTTTGCTTACGTTCCCTCCACCATTGATCCTGTTACCATTGGATAGAACATCCATCCAGACACAACAGAAGCTGCCAAACCAATCGTTGAGGTCTCGCTAGGATGACCACATTCTCTTCCATCCCTCCATACATCCTCGGCGGCGCCTGTGTCGGTCGAGGCCTGATGGCCATCTACTCCCCACGAAAAGAATACGGCCATGTCGGTTTACCGCTCGAATCTCTAGCAACTCCAGCCGACCATGAAGCCGGCGGAATATCGCCGCTCATGTACTTCAAGGGGCTCCGCGAGATCTCATATGGTCTCACGCTGATGGTACTGCAGCGTCAGGGGAACGAGGACGCTGTTACGACCTTTGCTGCCATCTTATCGGTCGTGAGGATCGGAGATGGTCTCGTTGTCTGGTTCAAGGGAGGTGAGGAGTTGAGATGGAGGGCTATGGGCCATTGGATCACTGGGGTCGGGTTCGTTGGGTGGGTGATTTGGAGGTGCAGTTATCAGGGATACTTTTGACGGACTTGAACACTTGATTAGATCTGGATGAGAAGCCGCGTTAGCAGCATTTTGAACTTGATATATCGTGAGACACATTTTTCTCTGCAAGGGCCCCTTACCTCGTCCTGCAAAGGGGTACATGTTGGCGTATACGACTCCCATCAGCTACGATGCCTGCCTTTGCTCCAATATCAGAGTGCGAGCTTGGTGTAGTTTGGAATGACGACATGAAGTTATGTAAAGTCGACATAAGATAGATGTAGATATAAGAAAGGAGATCAGAGTATACCCAGGTAGCCTCACGGAGACCAGGGGCAACATGGGGCTTGGGAAGATCCTTCAGCGTTCAGTTACACGTTCTCCAAGCATCCTCTGTGCTGGAGGGGGGACTCGGAAATTTCAAACACCCAAGCTCTCGTTTAATCCAGCGCTGTAGAGCGTACTGGCCTAGCCCTATTAGAGGTTATTGTTCGTCCACTGTTCGTGAGCTCGGTCTGCCAGCTGCCAGGCACTTCTTGCCGGAAATCAGTAGGCCGTTCGCGCACACCCAGGCGTTTGGCTTCTCTATTTTACTCCCCTCTCGCTTTTTCATTTCTAAAACCTGCATCGATTCTAGAAATCGCATCCTCTCCAGAACAAAAACACACCTGTTCTTGAGACGAGCTCGATTTCTTCTAGAGATCACATCGATTTCTAGAAAGCAGCACCAATATCATCTTCTCGCGCACATCTCATCGCACACAAACTAATATTCACCACACTTCATCAGCACACGAATCAACATGGCGGATGAGGGTCGTCTATACGTTGCCTTGTACGCCCGCGGAGGCAGAGCCAGAATGGCCACGAAGGAGGACAAGTAAGCTTTCTCTCTTCCTACTACACTCGTACTTGAATACTAACGATGAGCAGATTCCACTGGGCTTTCATCACTGGTCCCGACTATGAATCTCCTGAGACTCGTGCTACTCGTCACCACGTCACGCACGGTGTCGAAATGATCGACGGCACGCCCCAGATGATGTGGAAGTACTGCGAGCAGGACATTCCCACCGGCTGGACTTCTCAGCTCCTTGTTCGCGTTCTCATCGGCGAGGTGAAGTCCATGGACCGGGTCAACTTCATCTTCCACAACACGCCTCTGAAGCACGACACTGAGGGATGGAACTGCGTGAAATGGGTCGAGGACGCCTTCATGACCATCATGCAGGACGACAACGCTCTGGGAGAGGCAGTCACTGACTGGGACGCCATCCGTGACAAGGCTATGGAGTACGTCGACGCCAAGATCAAGTCTGGTCGCTTCGAACTCTGCCGCGACTTTGAGAACGATGAGGTTCCCACTTGGGACATGGTCGACAACAAGGAGCTTGCAACTTAAGCGAGACTTGAGAGACATGAGATACACGAGGGAGGATGGGTGGCAACGTTGATCATGTATCTGCCTTCAAGGGCTTGAGAACAAGCTGACAACTCTATGCGAAATTCGGGTGGTAATGAATCAAGAAATCACCAACCTTGTTGTTCTAAAATGCATCGTGAGGGCTGGCTTGTCTGGCCCAAGTGTGCTCGCAGTAGACCGAGAATCACCATGCCGTCTCTTAGTCCCCATGCGCAGCACAACGTTTCTATGTACTAAGCTGGCGAGTCTGCTTGGTCCACGTGCGTAGAAACTAGCTGGCTGCTCGACCGCCGGTGAGATGCCAAGAGCCCAGACACACATGAAAGCATGTTCACGTACTCGACATCTGTTTGCTTGCTCCAGGTCCCGTGATTTCAAGCCCCAACCCTCACTACGTAGCTTCCGAAGCATCAGTTCACCCCCGGGCTCTCTCTAGCCCGGCGGCAATATGAAGCCCCTCTAGGCATACCAGTGTCTCGGCGTATCTCTCGCGTAGGCACAGAGAACATCACGATGGAAATTTTCTCTCGACTCGTGGCCCATGTCTTGGAGCTTTTGTCGACTGCAGTTGGAATAAACATCCAACGAGACACACCTAAAAAAAGGATCTCACTGCATATCATGTCTTGGCAATATAAGCATCCTTGAAATATCCCTCCGACTTTCCTTGGCCTTTTGCGCCAGTTTTCGCCCTCGTATAAATCCAGATCAAGCTGAAAAATTCAACACTGTCAAACCACTGGCAATGCCATTGACTGGGTCATGCAGGTCGTCTCTAATGAAACAGGCGGACCTGTGGCTTGCTGAATCTTGGGCTCGTAGCGCCTCAGCGCCACTTTCTGACGGGCAGCCGATGCAGCGGCTGAGGACATGGTCTGATGATTTTCCGGTGGGAGCGAGACTTGGAGGAGTGCTTGGTAGAAGAGATTATTTGGATATGGATATTGACGGGAGCGTACATGAGACTCTTTTCTTGGACGGTTGGGAATACGATGACCATCCCAGAGGAAGATAGGTGGCTGGAGGTGTGGCTTTGCCTACATTGTGAAATCCAGTAGATGTGCAAAGCTACTCATGCTTCAAGACGAACTTGATACCTACAACATGCTGTCATACTACGCCGTCGTGTCCCAGACCGCTGGGACCGACATCACTTCACCAGATCTCAGTCCCGTCAAACAAAGTCAAGGAACCAGCGGCCTCAAAGAAATAGTCCAATCGCAGAGCCCTAGACGAAAACCAATAGCTCGTGCTAATAATAGTGCCGCCTGTCTCACATTGGCCCAATGCCGCAGCTCGGGCTGCCCGAGCCCCAGGTCCAGACCACATGCGAGACCTCGTATTTCCCCACAGCCACCGTTAAGCTTCGCTGTCAAGGTATGCGCGCGTGATGGGTTGTCAGTGCATTCAAGAGAAGAGGTTCCGTTGGGCTGGGACGTGGATGGGAACGTGTATATAAAGGTTGGTTCGACATGTTCAACAAGACTCATTATCACTCATAGCATCTTCAACTCCTTACCACTCCTCCACAAGCCTCCAACTTACACTCAACAACGAACCTTTCCACTCGCTTTCAAAACAACCCACCTTCACCATGCAGATCAAGGCCCTCCTCCTCACTCCCCTCCTCGCCGCCGGCATCGTCTCGGCCGCTCCCCAGCAGTCCACCAACTCGTTCGAGCTCCTCGCCCTCCGCAACGGCAGCCCCATCCACTTCTCGGGCGTCCAGGCCTCCGAGAGCCGCCTCACCCTGAAGAAGGCCAAGCAGGGCGCCTCTTGCACCGCTGGCCCGGCCGACAACCACGCCATCTTTGAGCTCCTCGGCGAGAACCTCTTCCTCTACGACAAGCCTCGACGCCAGCAGATGTGGGTTGACCGCTCTGGTATGGGACAGGGTATTCTTGGATACAGCACCGGTGCTCAGCCTCTTCCAAAGAATGCTGAGCAGACCGGTTGGAAGGTCGACAAGAATGGAAACCTGAACTTCAAGGGCTCTGGTCTCATTGCTTGCCCTAGCAGCAAGAAGAATGGCCCTTGGTCTATTTGGGTCAGTGTCGGTATCAACCAGCCCGGAGGCAACAAGGGCTGCGTTCCCTTCACGGCCCGCGCCATCAAGAACTTGAAGCCTACTGGCTGCGAGTACAGTGTGCAGAAGTAGAATTTCTTCCACAGGATAGACTGGTGTTTGGGAGAAGAGCATTGGGGTTGGATAGAGTTGGTTTGGAACTAGATAGATTTACGGTCCTTTAGAACTGGCATTGCATGACAGTTACGAAGATATGTACATGGATGATAGAATTATGAAAATATTTTGATATGGATACGATACCTGTACTTTGTACATAATGCAGATTGCTTGGTGAATACACATTGTTCAACCATCTACCTGGTGACCCGACTTACACTCCGAGAAACACGACGGACTGAGCCAATCTGGATTCAACATTGAAAAGAAGAGAATACCCCTGAAAACACACCCAACAGCTAGCTAAACAACCGCTAATGCCAGCCATCCACTCCTGTGCCACATCAACGCCCTCGACCGAACCGAACCCAACCTTTCCGTGCCACTTAGAGAGTCACTGAGTACACATCTCAGGCTGCCAATTTGTCCAGTTCCTCCTTGGCCACTTCACAATCGAACTCCTGAACCTTTGGAAGCTCCTTTAACCCCTTGGCCGTGGCAGAAACACTCTTGCTAAACGGTGTGCCAAACTTGAAGTTGACCTCTGAACCAGGCGCGAACCAGTCCTTCTCCAGAAACTCGCGATCCATCGTACCGAGATATATGTGAAACACGTCCTCGAAATCCTTGGGGAGGTTTCCGTCGTGGCAGTACTCGGGGAGAAGCTTGAAGTGGAAGCAGATGGGTGTTCCGCATCGACCGCAGAAGCTGCGGGACCAGGCTTTGCCGCAGCTTGTGGTGTGGTAGAAGCGGATCCAGGTTTTGCTTTCTTCTGCTGCGAGGAAGGCTTGTGTGCCTGGGACGTAGGGGGGACGGTCCGCGTCGGCCTTTTCAGCGTCGTAGTCCTCCGCGAGGACATCGAGGAAGCGGCCGCTCACGATGGTGGACTCTGAAGAGGGAGAGATGGCAGATACCGTGAGCATAGTGGCTGGAATGTCGGCCATGGCAGGTGAAAGGAATGCGCCAGTTGATCTCCGGCAGTCGTTGCAGTGGCATGTAATCGCATTTGGGAGGCGTGTGTTGGAAGAAGGAGGTGCCATTGGGTGCAAGGGCCGATCTTCAAGACGGGGGATGGCGATGCGATAGCGGATGGCGCCGCATGAGCAGCCGCCAGTGACGGTGTTTGCGTCGTCAGGAAGAGGCATCTTGTCGTTGTAGATCAGGCAGAACTGTTGTGAAGATTAACAAACAGCGACAGCCCGCTGGTTATATAGACACTCAGTCAAGCTTTGTGACTGGTGTCTCAGTCGGCGGCACCAAACTCCTTTGACGCATCTCTTACGGGGAGGCGTCCTTGGCGGGGCTCCTTGACTGGCTACTCCTAGCCTTGGCTGACCAAAATGATCTCCCCATGGCTGCACAAATATGCCCGTCTTATTGAGCCTCGAGCTATCAATTGGCGTCGTGAAATGCGATGGGGGATTAGCTGCCAGAAATTCACGGCGCAAAGACAACGTCGTGAAGACGCCCCGCCAGCCCCTTAAGCGCGCGGAATAATTCCTAGCTGCGAAAGAGGATACTTTTGTAATTTCGGATGTCGGGTTGTATAGAAATTTCTATACTATGTGAGAAGAGCTTTAAAGTTAAAAAGTAGTTTGGGTTGGACCGTGGTGGAAAGGTGAAAAGTCGTCGCTCTGCTGGAGGGTGTTCATGGCTAGTTGGCGGCCTCGTCAAGGTCACCTACGACGGAGGGCTTCTAGTTTTCGTTCACTCTTGGGCGCAATTGATTATGGAGATTGTGGCCGTCTGGTTCTCCCCGTATCCAAGGTTGATTCGTGTCCGATGATGCCCATGTCGCTGCTTCTCTGGCCTTTCGAGATTTGACCGGATTCGGTGTTTCCGCTCTGGTTTCCATTGTTAGTTGTCAACAAACTGCGTTTTTCTCTATTCGAGGCTTCGGGGCACTTACTCGTGTGTCGCTTCTCCGAGCCCTGAGATAATGGATAGCCTGGACGAAGGGTGGCTTGAAGGCGTGAGGAAAGAAGGCAGAGTTTACGCTGCTGAAAGCGTCTCAACTGACACGAAGCCTCCTTAATATGCTGGAAAAGAAACCATCAAGGCCCATAGAATAAGCATAACTGAAAAGATCCTTCAAAACACCAAAGTTCTCTGCAATAGGGGTCATCTCAACCTGGAGTCTTCGAGTTGATGACCTGGGCTGTCCGGGGAAGTCTTGACCTGACTGCAAACTGATAGGCACTATGTCGTTAAAGGGGCTTTTTCCTGATCAATAGAGGGCGAGTGGCTAGCTGTGGTTTTGCTGACTGCTGGGAGAACGCATCGATATCATCCTCACTTGGATTTCCTAGGCGGCAATGTATCGAGCTGGCGAGGCGCATTTCCTCACGTAGACATACGTTGGTTTGCGTACTTTGCCGCTGGTGAGTAGGCTCATGAGGATGTTGGGTAAAGTCCTGAAACATAACATCTGCTTTGATTAGGGGATGATTGAATAACAAGTAACACTGGAGCTCAAAGCAACGAGACTTTTTGATGCGCACCGAGAAGGGAACAACACAATCGCTCGATCAAATGGATGGGAGGCTGTCACATACGAGACCGTCGCAGAGGAGGACGACAGCCTCCATTAATTCGGCAGGGACACCGTTCTAAAGTTGAAGGGGAAGACGGAAGGCGGTTGATAACCGTGTTTTTAGTGATTGTGACTGATAGCCTCTTCATACTCAACAAGACCGGCCGCAGATTATCTATCCGCTCAGTTATCCCATCAAGGACCGGGCTTCAACTATAACAAAGAACACAATACGCTCCGCAGACAATCCATCATCTCTTTTCTGTACACCGACAATACTTCGGGGGGCTCTATCTCGCCCTAATCCCCGAGCTGCTGCGCTTAGCACTTGGGGCGAGATGGAGCCCTCCCAGTACTCCTTGGCTGAATATTGCGATCTTCTGGCTCAGTTAACCCATCAAGGGCCGGGCTTCAACTATAAGAAAGGCCGAATATTGCATCTATGGATGCCTTCCTGATAACTGTGTTCTCTTGCTGTTGTGGCTGATGGCCTCTGTTGGAGACGGCAATGAGATCAACAATGTGAAGGTGCGGGTTGACGAGGTCGTTCTGGCTGAAGTGGGCTCTGGTGGAAGGGCAACTGTCGAGCAGGTCCCGTGGGAGGTCGATTTCCTTGGATCGGTAGACGAAATAGGCCTGTCAAATCTCTGGCTCAGTTAACCCATCGAGGGCCGAGCTCCAACTATAATAAAGAACACACTTCTGTCAAATCTCGAGGCCCAGAACGCCGATGGAAAACTCACATGCTGATTTATTGATCGATTGATGGTCATCGAGCCTCGCGATCTCGCGACGGAGGTCCGTCTCTGGGAGAAACGAAGGGTCGACAGGATGGAAGTCGTTCGTAGTTATGGAGGTCTCAGGAATGGCGGGAAACGCGTTTGGGACGACATAAAGGTGTGGTGCTAAGGGAGGAAGTAGACAAGCGACGAGAAGGATTGTTCGTGAAGCCTAACAGGATGGATCTCTGGGATCCTAACATAAAGTTAGCATGGTTGGGTGTAAGTCAAGTTCCAGGCAACAAACCTAACTGTTATATAGACTAACTCTCAGTTCTTAAGGACGGCGTCGAGGAACACATCTAATTTCATGTCAGCACACTGAAGAAAGAGAAACTATGAGGGGATGGAAGATCTCAAAGAATTTACTGGGTTGAGGATAACACTTACTGTATTGGGGGCTTCTCAAGGCTGGGAGAAGGTATCCTCCATAACCCCCACAGCAAGGCTAGGGGTGCCAACTCTGACAATCGAGGTGATAGACGAGCCTCAGAGGACGGAAATCTGACCGACAAGAAGAAGAGATTCGACGTGACTTTTGGTAGGGGAGAAGAAAGGGATAGAGAGAGGTGGGAGTGGACGGACAAGTGGCTCAGGGGTTCTCGTGTTCGGCAGTGCGTGCGTTGACAGGGAGTAACGGCTCAGGCGTCGTTGCAGAATAGGGAGGAACACTGTGCTAGCATTGGGATATGGTGCTATGATGTGTTGGTATTGTGTTTCTTGTTATAGTTGAAGCCCGGCCCTTGATGGAACAGCTGCGCTCATGGGTAGAAGACTCGCCACTTCTTCGTCGGGCGATGGCCACGCCGCCTAGTGCAGCATGCGAGCCCGGTGGATGTCCCGCTTTTCCTCCACGTTAGCCGATGTCTAGGGAAACAAAACGACCGGAGTGTTGGAAGGGGATCGAGACTAACCAGGCAGAGGAAGCCGCAAGGGAAGACGCAGAATTCCACTTTCTGGTATCGAGGATAACTGAAAACAAACTTGGTAAGTCAATGATGCAAAGGCCTGAAGGAGAAAGACAGGGAGGGGAAAGATCGAAGAGCATGTTCCTTGTGGTGGGAGTGTCTGGTTGCTATGCAGTTGCAGGACTGCTGCAATGCGGCCAGCTCAGCTCAGCCAGGGGAACGAAGGAAGTGAACAAAGATCTTAGGATAGTTGTGAAGAATGCATCGATGGAATCGAACGTCTGTAGAACCTTGTGCTAAGGGGAAAGGAAGTGATAGGAAACAAAACAGGGGAGGAGGAGTGGTCAAAGGGGACAGGATGTTCCTGGCAAACATCATCCGCGGAGTGTACTGACAAAGAAAGACATCTGAATTATCCCATAGCGTTGGTTTCGACGCCGCAACAGTGTAATCCGCGAGCGGTAGAGGAGGGAGCAGAGCCGCCGGCCAGTGGAAGGAGGGAGCACCTCCCGATGGTGGGTGTGAATTGAGAGGGCCCAGGGTGCTGGGCCGGAGCACCCCGAGCCAGAGTTTGAACAGAATGTTTCACTGTCTTGGTCAGCTCCTGATAGCAACGGAAATAAAAAAAAAAGCAGAAGAAACTCACAACACCAAAGGCGAACTCGGCGAGGAGGCGGCCCCCCGCTTGGTGGAAGGGCCCTGCCCCGTCCCTCCCATGGACACAACACCACGGGAGCAGGGCCCTTGTTGAACACCCATATTTTCGCTGAGTAAGAGGGGGGCCGCCTCGGAGAAGTGCGACGAGGGGTTTGTCGGGGGGCGGCCAGGAGGCCGCAGCCGAAAAGGAGGCTGTTGCAAGCTGCTGTTGATGGAAGAGAGAAGAGGAACGAAAGGATGTTGGGGAGGGGAGAGGAGGTTTTTGTCAGAGGAAGCAGGAGGAGGAAGGTGCGTAGAATTTGCCACTACCCTTCCGAGAGAGGAGAGTGCCTCTGCCTGTGGCCTTGTGCCGAAGGGGGGTGCACGATCGATCGAGACACCACACAGCACATTAGGAATCTGTTGGGGCCTCAACAGTTGAAGATGAGTAACTTGATGGCATGTAGGTGCCTGGAAATCAATAGGTAGGTAGGTAGCAGTTTGACATCCCATTGTTTGTCCGAGTCCTCGCTAACCTGCTCGGCTACGCATTGCATGAGCCCGGTCATTAGAGTGCTCAAACACCCAGTGATACCGCTATCTGGATGCCTGATCCCGCCGATACCTCACTGCTTTTCCACCGGAGGTCGTTCCCCGCCGTGCTATCATTCCACGGCAGCCAGTTTCTTCAGTGTGCGGCCAGGGCGAAGGCTAGTAATTTTGCACACACGCCGTGGGGATTAGACGCAAGAAGTGAGCTGTTCTTGGAATTCTCTACATAAACTCATACCTAAGAAGGGCACACTCCAGACAGGGTCATTCCCTACCCACGTCTTCGGGCATGCCAACCCCTTGGTGTGTTGTCGCAGTGCTTGGTAATAGGTCAAGGTAAGGCCTGAAATAAAGAACCTTTCTGCTCGAAATTGCTGAGCCGGAGAGCTTTTCACAACGGCGCGTCAGCATAGAGGACACCGATGTCGAGGAAGTTGACGTCGGGCAGCTGACGGCTGTAGTCTCCAAGTGTCATTGCCTCGCTTCTATGCAGCCAGTCAAAGAACCTGTTGCCAGCTCGGTGCAGACATGAAAGATTGACGGTCATCTTTTCGTTATTGGGTGTGTCGTAGCGAATCGTGATGAGGCGTGAGGAGGCCTAATAGTGGCACAATAGACAACACTCCCATAACCAAGTCTTGAATAAGAATTTCGAATTTCCTTGGATAAAGAAGTTGAAAAAACATCATGGCAATGCGGTCAGGCAAAGAAAACAATGATTCAGCAATCGTCAACCCTTTACATTCCCTCTGGCTCTATCTGTAAAAAACCAAACATATATAATTAGATGGCCGTAGCCCCTTGTCCTCCAGCCACCCTCTTCTTCACCATCGTTGTATTCTCATGTGGGCAGCCAGCAACCCCACAACCCCATTAGAGTGAGGAAGAGGTACTGTTGGATGGTTAACAAGTAGCCAACCGACCCCCGCTACACGGGCGAGGGTGATAGCTACAAGTTAACCACCAACAGTACCAACTCCTCACAACAATGAGGGAAGGGAGCTGCAGGCTGCCCACCAGCAACGGACCGACAACTCCTAATGCACCACAACGGCACAGCCTCCCCAGTTGCGAGGTGGAAAGGTGACTGTGCCGTCGGGTCTCCATGAACTTACTGTTCATGGCTATCATCAAGTTAGAAAGATTTCATACCAAGTCAAACAAGGTAAACTTACTCGTCCTCCAGGATGGGACACATGCCTGGGTATCTCTAAACCCGGCTTGGCTGCTCATGTGACCTCTTCTCCCTCATCCTCCGGTGGTGGAGGTCCATGGCCTCCTTGCCGATCCTGTCCTTGTACTCAAGGACGAATGACTCGGTTCTACCAAGATGGTAGAAACCTTCGTCATCCCGAAGGTTCCCAGGGGCCATAATACTATATAACCCCCGGTTCCAGTCGAGGACGATCTCCTTCAGAGCCCTGACCAGGACTGTCCTGTACAGGAAGTCCTCCTTTGCGGCGCCCTCCGCTGGGAGCGGAACAATCCTCTCGATGATGGTCTTGAGGATGTGGCGCTTCTGGTCTTCGACCAAGAAGGCCCGGCGCTCGGTCATGTAGGTCTGGCGTACATTGAACCTCGCAAAGGCACGACCGCGAACTTGGTCGCGGGTCATGGGCTCGTCGGAGAACCGGCCTTGCGCTCGGCAAAGAGGCTTGAACTCCTCTACCCACTTTCGGTAGGCGGGACGCTGCTTCATCCGTCGCCGGTCGTTGGCGCGGAGAGCCGACTCGGTCTCGTCGGCGGAGGGAACCCAGAACGTGACGCAGTTGGCCACATACTCGTACATCTGGTACAGGTCCCTAAAGGGACCTGCCCAATACCGGGTGTACGGCAGGCCAAGGAAGTCTAGGATCTCGCCTGGGTCCCCGGTGACCCAGACCTTTGACCTCTTCCTGTCGGCGTCCTCGATCTCCGGGATGCGCAGCCAGAGTCCTTTGTCGTCTACGGTTAGACCGTAGGGCTTGATCACGTTTCCCAGGAGTTGCCATATGTCTCCATGGGCGTGATGGAAGAGCATGTAGTGCAACCGGCTTGACGAGTCGAAGACTTGGACGTCGACCTGGATGTGAAGACGACGCTCTCGTGCTGGGGTGATGGGACGGCTGGACGGGAGATCAGGGGCGAAGCTGAGTCGGGAGAAGGGGGCAGAAACAGACTCCTAAGGTGAAAGTCAGCATTTATTTTTGTCTAGTCTGTCAGTAGAAATAACAAACCTCTTGGGAGTTGCTGTTTTCATTGGTGGGTTCTTCCCAACGCGGCGGTCCTCTTCGGGAGTAGGGGCGAGCGGAGCCTGTCCGATGTCATTAGTTTCTGTTTCACAAACGAGTTCAAATTAGACAAAAGATTACCTGACCGGGAGCGTCTTGATTGTCGGGGGGCAATCTGTTCTGGGTCTTGGCGAACGGGAGGAAGACTTCTAGATCTGCCGCCTCGTTGCTGGGCACCACTGACATGTCTGAACTCTCGATCAGGGAGGGTCATCTCGAGCTCTGTTGAACGAGGCCACTGCGAGTATTCTTGTCAGTTCTTCCTGTACAACGCAATCAAGTCTGAGAGGCATGAGGTCTTACGTCTGGACGCTGATTCGGTTTGGCATGAGTTCCGTCGAAACGAGATCTTGGAAGGGGGAATTCGGTAGGAGTAACAGCGTTGGAGTGTGCAGAAGGAACAGCAGGGAAAGAAGGGAGAGTGGGAGTGGTAGCAGTGACAGGGGTAGAAGGAGAAGCATTGCTAGGCGTAGAAACACTGCCGTAAGGAGAGCGAACGGCGGGAGCAGAAGCGCCAGGATGAGTAGAAGTGCCGACTTGAGCAGGGAAGCTGGGATAAGGTGAATTGCCGATCTGCGCGGAGAAGCTGCGAGGAGTTGGAGAGTCGATTTGAGCAGAGGTACTGGGACTAGTCGAAGGTCCGGCCACGGCATAGGTCGGCTCTTGAGGGTTAGGCGAGTCGGAAAGGTGTTCGAGGTCGCGAGGCCAAGGGATAGCAAAGTGACCAGACGGCTCCTGAACTCCTGCATCTTCAATAACGGCTGTAGCTCCGAGGACAGCGCTGATGTGGTCAAGGTACTCCCTTCTGGTGTACTCGTCTCCTTGGCTCTGGAATCTGGGACCCGTCACGAAGACGTCGACGTCGCCAAAGTCCTGCTTTGCCGGTCCCTCGATGGGGAAGCGAACAACAGAGAAGGCCTTGGAGAGTCGGTGTTCCACGCGTCTCTTGACTTCATGGTAGACTGAACCTGGCATCCGCGGCGTCTGCAGGGGAGGATTGTGGTTTGCGAAGGCTTTGCCACCCATGATGACGGATAGGCAAACAACAAAGGGGGAGGGAGAAGTGTGTGACGGGACAAAGAGGGCAAGCAGAAGAGGAACACGGTACGGGCTTGGTGGTGCGAGGGCTTGTGATTGAAATGTGAGGGAGAACAAGTGATGTTTTTGCGAACGCGATGATGCTCGAGGAGGGGAAGATAACAACCAACGAGACTTGTAGCAGACGGGGAAGATGGCCGCTAGCAGAACGTTGTGGTATCTAGTATAGAAGAGGAGAAAGAATGAAGAGTTTGCAGAAAGAAAAAGAATGTGGTCGCTGAAGGGGAAGAATGTTTCGCGGCGTGACTGATTCAGCGTTGGAGGAGAGAAAAGGTGAGTCAAGTCGAGGCCTGAGAATTTGGGCTGGTAGTGGCTGAGGCGGAATCAAGGTACCATCTGTTAGAGGGGCCGGGCGACCTGCAGCGATCACCTCTACACAACAGTACCGCCACACTGCCATCAGCACTAGAACAATAGCATCCAACCCAACACTCGAAAAAAAAAAAATCAAGATGACTTCCGAGGAGAACGAAGAATGGTATGCCTGGACCTCCAAGAACTTTTGTATTGGATCCTGGGCTCTTTTCCTCTTTGTGTGCTACATGATGATCTGGCTGGGCATCTAGGATGTGCCTGAGTGGCTGCCATGCCTGCGAGCCATTCGCATGACCAGACCCATGTACCGTTAGGTCTGGCACTTCAAGGTATGAAACCTCATTCAAAAGTTGAACAAGAAGATTTTCTAACTGGTGAGATTCAGGGGATTTCTTCAAGTTGCGGTTCGAACGAGAAAACCGTCCCCAACCTCGTCATTGTCGCTCGACCTCTCGAGTTTTTTTTTATTTCCCTGCCTCGACCACGAGCAGAACGAGCACTGTTATCACCCAGCGGCGGACTATGAATCCTCTGGAAGCTTCAGGAGAACGTGTGGAATGATATTGGTTCCTGTATTTAATACAATCGAAAGGAACAGCGTTGTGCTGCAGGAGGCAGCCGAATAGCACTCTTTCCCACTCCATGACACTGCCTTGCCAAATTCTCTGTGAAGATTAGAATCGCCCTGAACCCATTTTACAATTATCTAAGGTCGTCAAAGTTCATTTCGCTGTTGAAACAGTCCCAGGTTGCCCGACGTCGCGCCAAAGAAAAAGTGAAGCTTCTCGAAGCCCCCACTGGACCCTTTGTCCCGGGCGCCTGCAGACTGCAGGCTGCAGGCTGCAGGGTTTGCTCGGCTTGTGCAACCGTGGCGCCGTTGCATCAAAGATATTCTTCGACTAGCTCTACCATGTAGTTTCTAGAGTGACACCGTGAGTGGATAGAGAGATGTGTGTGGCCCTGCCGTGCCAATATTGTAGGCGGCATCCATTGCTTCTGGCGTCTTCAACGCCTGCCTCCAGTGGTGACAGGCGCTCTGGATACGCGTAGATCGATAGCATTAAATCCACACTGTACGCTAAAAATCTGGCTAGCTCAAGCCTTCTGTGCTCAGAGCTCCGTCTGCCATGGGGCTAGACCCTTCCCGCCTACTTCCTCCCTTCCGCCAGCCATCGTCAAGGCCACTCTCCTTTACGACCTTAATCCTCGGCACGACTTCCGCATAAAGACTTCACGCCACCTTGAGCAGTTTTTGGGCCACTCATTTCTGGTCTCGAAAGCTTGTTCCTCAAGCTATATAGTACCGTACATGGAGCGCCGTAGACCAGATGAGGCGCGAAAAGTATCAAACACAAAAACCTTGAGCCTTAAATCCGTCCCGGTCAACTTCCCTATTCCTCCCTCGGAATCAAATGCAGTCGAGGTCCGACCTGGACTTCTAGACCATGTCCCTCCCGGAACAAGTGGAGTTACCGTCCAAGACTTAGATCCTCCCCTGATACTACCCGAGTCAGATACAGATACCGTCGTCCGTAGATGGTCAGTCAGTATCTGTCTGTGTCTGCAGTGAATGCAGAAACCATTCGGGAGTTGTCGTCCAAAAATCAGATCCTTTGTCCCCGAGTCTTGGCGGAGACCCTCGATGTTAGATCGTTAGTCTCTGTCCATGTCCGCAGTGAATGTAGACGCCTTTCGGGATCAACGCCAAACTTGCAGCCTCTGCCTCTCCGAACCAACCGTGCGAGATTGCCATTAGATCATGGGTGGATCGTCATTACCACCTGGTGGCCAGCAAAGCCCCTTGATCTCCCCATCTTCCCAACCAATCCACTAGACTTTTTCGCGGGCGACGGGTGGCTTCTCGGGTCGTGGGCCGCATGGCTTAGCATCGAGAGGCTTTCTACCATAGACGACGTAGCTGGACATCTGGTCAGCTCTGTGGTGCAAGGAGTGCAAGTGACTTACAAGGGCATGTAGCTGTGCATGTTGGGGTTCAAGACCTCTGTCTCGGCCTGGGCGAGAATCTCACGGTAGTAGGTCTGATCACCACCAAGAGCGTTCTGGCACATGTTTCTGAAAGTGGTCATGGCCTGATCACGCCAGTTGAGCAGCTCAAAGTTTCCAATCTTCTGGAGATGAGGGTTGCTGGGCCATGGACCCATGGGGAGCTTGAGAGCACGCTCGACAACGTTGTCGAATCCGGCCTCCTCGAGGTATCTCTTCCAGCGGATGGGCTCCTAGCCCGAGACGTTTCGCTGCTCTGCAATCTCGAAGTTGAGCTTGCCCACCTTGACGTAAGCAGAGTCCTTTGGAAGGGTACCGTCGTCGGAACGAAAGTCGGGGATGAAACCAGAGATTTCAAAGTAGGCACCGGGCTTGAGGGCACGGTAGACCTCTTGGACGAGGTTGGGCCAGTCGTAGATTGTCATGGTGAGCTCACGGGCGTGGATGAAGTCAAAGATGGACTCGCCCCAGCGCCACTCGACCTCTACGTTGTCGATCTTGGTCAGGTCAGCATGAAGAGGGCCAACAAGGGGCTTGGGGCTTGGCGGACAGCGTACCTTAAAGCGAACGTTGGGTGGAACAATCTTGGTCTGGAGTGGGAAGAGATCGACTCCGATGATCCGAGCAGAAGGGTAGAGCTCGGCCATATCAACAGCCCAGATTCCAGTGCCAGTACCAAGATCGAGGATGGTCTTGGGGTACTTGGGCAAGGGAGACAGGTGCAACTTGTTGTCCAGAAGCATCGTGTATTTGCAGTGGCCAAGGTCATGCTTGACCAGCTGCCAGAGGGTTAGCCGATGTCAACAAACAATGAGGGCGCACTCACCTCGACGTTGTTGCAAAGTGCCCATCCCTGGCTCTGAGTCCAGGTGTCGCCATGATTGACATCTTTCTGGAGCTCCAGGCGAACTTCCTGAGCAATTTCGGCCAAGTGACGTGTCATGATGCTGTTGGGGTACATGCCTCGAGGCTCGTAGTCAACCCAGTGGATCGGCTCGATGTAGGTGACCTCAGCAGTCAGAGGAATCACCGACATGAACTCGCTGATCCGAATGTGCGCGGGACGATCAAAGACAACGTTAGCAGGTGCAGAAGAACTCGCCTCTCCGTTCTTGTTGTCGCTGTTTGGGTCATCTTCCTTGCGCTTGCGACGGAAGATGCGCGAGACGCTCCGGAGGAGGGCACCGGGCTGCTTCTTCGGCTCCATGTTTTCACGAGCGATTTCCCCCTTGAATCAGGTTGAAATGGTGAGGCTTTCGAAGCTATTGTTATTGTCCGCGTGTTGTGGCGGAAGATGGTGCGGGATGGAGGAGGAGTCCAGGGCTGCAGCCTGCAGGGGATGTTTTGAAAACCCCTCCCGCTCGCAGTAGTATTGCCAGTGCCAAACCCAGCAGCCCTGCTTCAGTGAACTGCAGGGCCCTAGCCATGCATTTTCCTCCTATAAAATTCCTAAAAAATCAGCCTGTACTTGATTGTTACACCGACGAGCGTACTGTACAAAGCATTGCCTTTATTCTCGCTGCGTTTACCTTGTCACTATGGCCCTCCCTAGCAAACAGGAAGTCAATGACCTTGTGAATGGCCTTGCACAGGCTGCTCAGGCATACTCTGATGCTCCGGACCTTAATGGGTACATGTCCCGCGTGCACGTTCTGGAAAAAGCCAGGGCACTCACAAATGCCCTCATCACGCCAGACCAGAAACCAAACTACCATGGCCTCAATGTAAGTCAGAGCCCATTCTACTCTTTTACATGTCTCCTACATGCATACTATCGCTTTTACCGTCTCTAGATCGCAGAGCTGGTCGCCATCCGAACCTTCATGAGGCTCAAGGTCCTCGACGCTATCCCCGCAAGTGGCTCCATATCCCTCAAAGACCTCTCCCAGGCCACCGGCGTGCAAGATTCGCTCCTTGGTGCGTTTGATTTTCTTTAATACCTATGCCACTGTTCCTTCGACTAACATCCCTCTTCTAGAGCGTATGGGACGCGTCCTCGGTCGGTTCCTATCCAACTCCTCTCTTCACCGCCCGTTCTGACAGCCCACTCCAGTCGCTTCCGGCTTCCTCGACCAGACCGAGCCCGATGGCGGAGAGTACAAGCATACCAAGTTCTCCCTAGCATACATCCTGGACAAGCCTGCCCCTGGGCACTTGTTCCTCGCCATGTAAGCTTCCCCTGAAACCTGGGCATCATGGTCGACATCTAACCTCCTAGGTACGACGAATGGTTCAAACACATGCACAACTTTGACGACTACCTTGTCTCGAAAGGCAAGTTTCAAGAACCTCAGGACCCCCTATACAACCCGTACACTGCCTACTACAAGCAAGAGGGAACCCCTGTTTGGAGCATCATGATGCAGCACCCCGAGCGGTTCCAGGCCTTTCAGACTGGTATGTCAGGCATTGACGTTGCAATTCCGGTTACTGGTCACTTTGACTTTAGCTCGCTCAAGAATACTGCTGAAGAGGAGACCAAGGGGGCCGTGGAGCTTGTCGATGTCGGGGGCGGCGAGGGAGTGGTTCTTAACAAGATTCTGGAGGCTCACCCTGACCTCACACCCAAGAATTGTGTACTTCAGGAACGCCAAGAGGTTATCCAACTTGCCAGGAGAAACGAGAACCTCCCTGAAAGTGTCCAGCTTGTCGAACACGACTTCATGGAAGAACAGCCCATTAAAGGTAGAAGCACCAGCCAGTTGCACAAGCCCGTCACTAACACGAGACTCCAGGTGCTAAAGCCTACTTCATGCGCATGATACTTCACGATTACGCCGACCCAACCAGTACCCAAATACTCTCCCGCCTTGCCGAAGCAATGTCCCCCGACTCCCGAGTCCTCATCTGCGAGATGGTCCTACCTCCACGCGTGGGAGAAGCAGACTTTGCTTCTGCTGTCCTTGACCAAGCTGTTATGACCATGGGAGGCAAGGAGCGAACGGAAGAGGGTTTCAAGAAGATTCTGGAGGCTGCTGGTCTCGAACTCGTCCATACCTGGCGTGTTCCCGGGGTCCCTGGTGGGTGTGTAGAGGGGAGACTCAAGAGAGCATCTTGATGTAGTTGCTCTAAGTCAAAGGATTGTCGAGTTGGATACTTGTGATGGCCGGACTCTAAAGAATGTCTATTTAAGTTGCCCGAGACTTGGTCTCTTTTTGGACGCGAGCTAGCCTACACCGTGACAACTTGGCCTTTTTTTTTTCACCTACAGCTACCGTTCTATCTCTCGTACACCTTGAAAAGAACTAGCAAAGTAGTCCGAGGTCAAATTGCATTCTCTTTCACACCCTGAATTTCAAAATATGCTTCCTTTTGATTAGGGCAAGACCTTCTGAGAAGACTCTGGCCAGTGTCAGCGCCCCTTCGCCCTGAGCAATAACCGTCAAGGGGATGGGATCCGAAAATCACTCTGCATGGTAATTATCCGGACTTGAAAGGATAAATAATATTAAAAAGTGCCATTTGTATCGTTTTGGCTGCAAGAGAGAGTTTGATGAGGTGGGAATCGAAGAGTGTTGCCACTGCAGCATGCGACCCGTGATACCATCCACGGATCATGGATGGTGGAGTGTTGTAGATCAATCGGTGCCTTGCCCTACAATGTACTGATACTCACCTTGGGTCAATTCCAACTTGTTAAATCCATGTGATCTAGACCTAAGGTAGTTGGAGAATACAGGTTCAGTCGGGATCCTCGACGCATCTTAGCTATCCCTGTCCACTTCCCCGACCTGCGGCAAGGTTTGGTCGAAAAGGGTACCAACACGAGCAAGCACAAACGAAATAATGAGTCAATCTAGTACAATGCAGTTAGACTTGATTTTGATCTTGTGCTGATAACTGTGTCCTTCGCTATAATGCATGGCACTCGCTGTCTTCATGACAAGGGAGGTGCTCTACTCAACAATTCCGACAAACCAACAATGTACATTTGTCCCTGACCAGCAGTGAATCTGTCCCTGAATTCTTCAACGCAATTGGCCCATCGCTCCCGGTCATCACCTTTTGCGTTTGTGGTAGATGTGCAATGTGTACTGTGCTCATGTTCTGTTGTAGCCGTGCGAGAAGGATCTCTGTGTGTCTCTTTCTTGAGGGAATCCGACAAGATTCTAGGAAGGGCTGGTTTTAGATCGGTTCGGATGTTGCGAGAGGAATGATTGTTGTTGTTGTCGTCAGTATCAATGATGTCTTCAAAAGAGGCTAGCAGCCACACTTTCTGGTCTGCCTGGTACTGCGATCTGTCTCTGTAGGCTTGAGCCTGACCGTTGACCCGCACATAGAGAAGGTCTTTGTTGACAAAGGGATCATTCTGCTTCCTCCTTGGATCGTCCTTTTCGCCGTCGGTTGACATGGCCAGGGCAGGGTGGCTGGCTGAGATAGGAACTGGGCCGGGAACATGCCATCATGTATTGATGACTGTGTCTTTTGCTGTTATGGTTGATGATTCAGTCGTCTTATGATAAGTGGCAACTCCAGGATAGCCAAGTTGGCTTTGGTTGCCAGAAAAATAGGGAACGAACGATGAGGCAGCATACTGTGGCGGGATCCTGGCGTTCATCTGCGCCGCGGGCATCTGGACTGGCCGAGCTGAGAACGGTAATTTGTTCTTTTTTATAGCTGAAGCCCGGCCCTTGATGGGTTAACTGAGCCAGAAGATCGAAACAGAAGACTGAGATAAGAACGGCTCGGGAAAATGAGTGGCTGAGGCCAGGGAGCCTGGGGCATCATTCCTGGATGAGGGAAGGCTGCGTACGGGATCGCAGGCTGAACGGCCATGTGGTGAAGGTATGGGCCGAAAGACGACGTGGGGTATCGCGGCCGGATATCATCACTAAGATGATCCCCGTTGAGAGTCTCAATGGAAGACCCGGCTTCCTAGTCCGGGTCGAGAGTCCCATTCGAGTAGTGTATCACAGGCCCGTCTTCCTCCTGGGGTTGGTATCCCCAGCAGACCTCACACGTCTTCTCAAACGTCTTGTCGTTTCCACATCCGAGGCAGGTGTGGATTCGCGGCAATCCCAGTTGTTCTTTCACGCTCTCGGTGCCAGGAGGCCAAATGTAGTCCCTCACGGACTCCGTAGCCGGGATGCAGTCGAAACAGATCCCTCTCCAAGATGAACCAAAACAAAACAGGAAACAGGAAACAGGAAACAGGAGACAGGAAAGGGGAAAGAAAAAAACAGGAAATATAACACATGATGAACCAAGACAAACCAAAACAAATCAAAATAAACCAAAACAACCAAAACAAACCAAGAAAAGTAGCCGAGCTGGGGCCCCTGGGTGGCGCATAACCGATAGGGACGTACTGGGGGTAGTACCCGGGGACAGCCATGGGTTGTTGAGCTGGCATAACTGGGAAGTAAGGATATCCCATAGAAGCCTGGGGAAGGTTCCCAGCGTATGAGGCGGCGTCCATCTGTGCCGCGGTCATCTGAACCGGCTGGCCTGGGAACAGTGATGGGAACATCGGGCCCCGAGCGGTGGTGTTCTGAGGCACTGAGTGCCAAGCGGGGAGATGATGTGGGGGTGGACGATGGCTTTTGACTGTCAGTTAATGCTGTAGAACTCTTTCCACGTCGTGGAGCTCTTACCGTATCATGAAATGCCCTGTTGGCTTGTAGGCAAGAAGCCGGCGGCTGAAGAGCGAAAGGCAAGCAAACGCCCAGTCGTCTGGGGCTCGTTGTTGAACTGGGGAGGATCCCCAAGAAGCCGGCGGAAGCCCCCTGAAACGAGTGGTGGTTGGGCCCCATGGGCGAGGGGCGGATGGAAGAAGAGCGCGCCACAAGGTTTTCCATCGTGATCGATGGAGATGGGAGGGGGCTCCTTGCCGACACCAAAATAAACCAAGACAAACCAAAACAAACCAAAAAGAAGGAAGACCCAGAGGGAACGGCAGATGATTCTCAGTGGTGACAGTCTGCCGAGGTCGAGAACGGAGGAGACCTTGCCGATTGACTTGAAGGGGCAAACACCAGCCGAGCAGTCGCAAGGGCCACAGTAACCCTTCTAACGGGGAAGTCGTCTAACATTCCCCGGAGGCAGCCGTCTATGCGATAGGGTGTGAGTATGTACAGAGGGAGTAGAGAGAGCATCGCGAGACGAACCTTGTGAGGGAGCTTCTCGGGGGGGCCTCTAGCCATGGCTATGGCTTTTCAACGGGCTGTAAATCCCTTGCGCTTCATGAGCGCAAGCGACGAGAATTTCTATTACTTCTATCTTGTTAGCTACCTGTGTTGTCACAAGAGGTACCGAGGCAAGGAGAGACGGGCACTTACCATCGTCTTGACCTGGTGGCCAGCTTGGCTTTGGCAGAGGATGTCCAGGGCCGTGGTGTTCGCAGTGATTCAGAGCCGGAGAGAGAGGAGTAGGCGAGGAGGATGCGAAGAGGAAGCAGGCTTTAGGAGAAGCGTGAAATGCAGCACGTCGAGGATGAAAACCATGATGTTGGTGTGAGAGGTGCGAAAATGAGGTTTGTGGGAAGATTTTTGTGTGGGTGAGAAGGAGGAAGGAGGGAGATGCACCCGTATGGCCTCGTTTACAGTCATATAGCCCTAACTCCAGCGCACGATTAGGGCTGCTGCCTCGGGGCATCTTCTCTGGGCGAGCCTCTCAGGGGACGGCGAGGCTGGTGAGGCTAGAGGGGGGGCATACGGGTGGCAGGTCATGTGCCGAGTGGCTGAAGGACTCTACGGGCACACATTGAGGGAGGCCACGCTCGTCTGAGGCTCTGGTCCCTGTGGTCGAAGTGCTCGAAGCTTCTACGATCGATTGTACGGGCACCGGATGCCATTTCAGCACGCACTCGTGACAAACACGACTGTGTTCCTGAATGCTAGTCCCTCATTGTCACCAGAAGGACTTTGATCGATCCTTGAGGGTTGTTCATGGGCGTATGTGCGCCTCAGACTGTATCTCGCCGATGTAATTCCCCGGAGAAGCTGCTCCAGGTCTACTGTGCGCTGTGACCCCCCTACAGTTGTCTGCTGACTGGCTTTCGAGTCTCCCCCTCTCTTCTACTGCCAGATTCTCCCCTTGACGCGAATTAAAATGCGAAAGAGGCTTCGAAAACATTCCCGTACCGCCCAGACGTCGTCAGGCTGGCGGCACCTTGCATCCATCGGGTGTGCCGACACCACCTCTACCACGAAGCAGAACGACTGCCGATGGGGCGCGCAAACCTCCTATCAATACTGCACTGCACTTCGCTGAACGAATTCGCTGTCTCGTCGAAGCCTCTAGCGTCAACAGCGATCGAACGGATATTCAGGGGCTACCTAACGTGCAGCAGCCCTCTCCTCGGCCATCGCGCCGTATTACGCAAACAGCATCGAAACTACCAAAGAAATCATCGGGGGCCATACTTTGACATCTTCTCCATTGCAATTGGGACCTTCAGGGGCGGTTGCCTTAGCAGGTGCTCCATGTAAATCAAAGATCTATTATATCCAAAAGATTCTCCCTCCTGTACTTTAAAACAGCAGCTCTGAAATGGCCAAGAACACAGGGACAGCTGCCAGAGCAAGACCTGGGGCCAAGCCAGCAGCACCATTGCCAGGAGCGGCTGTGGCTGTGGGTGTTGAAGTCGCAGCTGACTCGGTCTCTGAAGCAGTCGAGGCAGTTCCAGTCTCGGTTCCAGTCGCGGTTCCCGTAGACGCTTCTGTAGATGTTCCAGTAGCCGTAGCCGTGCTCGTGCTCTTAGTTCCCTCCCTAACAGCCTTCTCATACTGGTCCACGACATACTCGACCACCTCATCACCATACTTAGACACATACTCCCCATGCACATCCTCATCACTACCCCGATCGCAGTACGTATCTCCCGTATCGCAGTAGGAGCGAATAATTCCAGTCTGGGTGTACTGATCCTCGCACAGCGTAATGTTGGTGCGGGCAAATACCTGTAATTCAGTCAGCCATTGGAGACTATGGTATGGTGTCACACGGCCAAACTTACGCCGTTCTTCTCGCCGGTGCCCTGGTTGTACGACGCGTTGGCCACGTGGCTCGGGTCTCCGAAGATGATGATCGCAACGACTGCTTCAATTAGTTACTGCGGCATGCGGGTTTTCGGCGTGAGTGCTCACCGCTGTCTTCGACTAGATCCGTAGAGATGGGCTTGTTGTCTGGAAAACTGCCGCCGCTTCCGCCACAGAATGTGTCTGTAGCGACTTGACCACCCTGCATGGCATTAGACATCGTTCGAGTTGTACCAAGAGCAGAAAACTGACCTGAGAGTAGCCAAAGACTGCAATCTTTCCATCCGGGCACGAGCTGTGATAGTTGGTGAGGAGCTTGGTCATGGCTTCGACACCGGCAGCCTCAGACTCATCGTAGGCTGGATCAAGGAACGTTGCTGGATAGTCGAGAGGCTCGACGATGGAACCCTTGACGCGGTCGGCGACATCCTCAGCGACCTCTCCAGTGATGCCAACGCCTTTCTCCTCGCCTGTGCCTCGCGCGACAACCATGTACAAGCCATCGGCACATTCCACATTTTTGCTTTTCTGGGCGAGAGCGGCGGCGACAAATAAAGCCGAGGGAAGAGTAAAGGGACGCATTTTGAAGAGAGAGGCTGGAAGTGTCGCGTGAGAGAGCGATGGACGTGTCTTTTTGATGGGCGAGAGAAGACGTTGACAACACGAGACTTTTGCAGAACGAGGCCAGCTGAGCAGATCAGATGCAGCTGAGAGACGAGCTGCCGTTCTTGTCCTGGGTGGGTTCGTTATTTATTTGTTGGTCTCGCCCTCGTCCACGCGTCCAAGCTCCCCCGGAGCTTGGCATGGGTAAGGAGACCTTTTGGGCCGGTCCATCCGGGATGAGTCGCCAATGGAGGTTTAGTGGCCCCCGTAACCCCGCAAGTTGGTGATGGTGCCCCTGGTCCCGAGGTTCCTTTTCGACCTTTAAATTGAAGCTTGTGAGGGAGGGGAGGGGGGAGATTTCATGCGGACGCTGCCGGTATCCGATATACATCTTGTTTGTCTGAGATTGACCGCATGGAACGCACGCGAATGGGTGGCATGCCTTGATGCTACCACGTTGGACTCGGCTCGGATCGTTTGGAATGTGGCTGCATGACAAAGGACGTTAGTTAGCGGGTGACGTCGAATTAGAGTCCATGAAACCGTTTCTTTGACCGGTTACAAGCGTTGAATCTTGGTTTGACAGTTGAACTTTGTTGCAGCCTGACATGCATTCACAAAGAGTGCCCTGTTTCTTCGACATCATGAATGGGTGCTGCGATCGGCTTCCCTGCAGTTTGCAATTGAAGGTGGCTGGACAATTGAAACACGATTGGTGCGAATGCTGGAGGAAAACCTTTCCCCTGTCACCCAATGGCAGAAAATGCCCAAGCTCTGTATTTCCCCCTTGCATACGTGATGTAAAAACACCACAAGTCGCAACATCCAGCTTTCTCACCAGCTTCAACCAAGGCATTGACGATCGAAGAACCATCCACACACGTTGCAGTCGAAAATCGATACATGATCTGAGCCATTGACTTATTCTCAGAGTAATACTGTCTTGATTTTCCAAACCACGTGCCCGATCCAACCTTGTTCTACGATCGGAATGCTACTTTTGCCACCTCGTTTGGTCAGCCGAAGATGTAAGACCTGGCCACATGCGGAGGATACAGCAAGAATCGAATCCTGCCAACAGCACACTGAACCTAGGAAGCTGATCTCAACTTAAAAAGAAACACCTCTTTCTTTGATAGCGAGTGGGCAGTCGATCGGGTTGCTATCATCTGGCACACGTTTGAGCTGGCAATCTGTCGAGCTGCCCAGGAGCAACACGCCCGAGTACCTGCGGTCTGTCGAGGTTATCACAGCTAGAGAGAATCTGGGTCACATCCATAATGGCAAGATTTGCGCGATGGGGGTCATGCGCAAAGTGCCAAATGTGGCCCCTTTACTTTCCATCAAACATCGGGGTTGACACACCTCGATTTTGAAACCTGTGATATTTTCTCATATGCCTAAAGCTCTGTTGAAATATGGAAAGGGACGTAATATCGTCACCAGAACCGCCTTTTCAGTCTCAACTTGCGAGTCTGTTCCCTCTTCTCCACGCCTGCTCAGGATATCCCGCCCACGTTCCTTCTTCATGCTCTGAGACACGACTTAGTACTTTAGAAACTACTCGTCAGGATGGAAGCTGAGACTTGATTGTCAGCGGCTGCCATGGTTCATCGGAGAAAATCAATCACATACCGAAGAGTGGGCCAGACAACAAAACGAGAGGAATCATTCCATGTACCACTGCGCCCCGAAAGAGCCGTCGTATGGCCTCGCAGGGCAAGTCTCTTTGTGAAGCTTCCTGTCGTGCTCGAGGCAGCCCTTACTGCAGTACCGAAAGATCCTGCAGCCCTTGCAGATTATACGGGGCTTCGGACTCCCACAGGTGATGCACGTCTTGCTGCAACAATGTCTCGTTGGAAGTTCGTCGACTGAGTGTCTGCATAGACTTGGATTCGTTCATGTTTGAGAAGTAGAGGGGGGAGAATACTTACCCAAGGCCGTTTCCAAGTCTGGGATCTCCTCTTGCACCCCGTGTCTTGTGGCGAGAGAGGGTTCTTGCGTACATGGCTTCAAAGACCCAGTGTTTGCCGTTGTTCTTGTACTCCTCGCAGGCGGTGAGGACTTGAAGTTGGTGAAAGGGAGAGACGAGGTGTGGGGTGAATGCCTTGGCGAATTCGAAGTGCACAGGAGCAATGACGGCGCCAACCCTCATGGCAGCAACGACAGCCAGGACGTAAGTGTAGCGTCCAGCTCCAAGAGTGCAGGGGGAAGACATGTAGCGAGCAACGATTTCTTCCAGGATGGCATCGAGCAAGCCATTGCCAAGCATCTCGGCGACAAGCTCCCTGTCCTCGACTAAGGGGCGCCAGATGGTAAAGGTCCGGTCTTCGTCTCCCTCGGCGTAGGCGAGTAGTTCTCGAGCAATATCGTCAATGACTTGGCCAAAGTACTCAGCATCGTCTGTGTGCAAGATGTTGCATCCCTAAGACATCATCTTGGCAGCTTGATCGATCGGTGGGAAGTAGAGAGTGTGTGAAGAGGTGACAAGTCTAGAGAGCTCAAGAGGAGCAAAGAAGCGAGTATATAAGAATGCATCATGAGTGATTCAATGTCGAGCAAGGCAAATAAAGGGATGATGCGAGTCTCTATAATTCCAAAACGGGACCAAGAGGCAAACGAGGCCAGTGGCAGAAAATGGAATCGGCAAATACGGTTGGCGTTTGAGCAAGCGGCCAGCACAACTGGGCACGGAGCAAACTGTCCGAGGGGCAGTGAATCAGCGTTGATACGGGCAGACATAAATCCTCGCTTACAATCTCCCACGCACACAAAATTCTCTGCCTTTGCAAAAACATCACCCGCTCTCTCTTCCTTCCACCTTCATCTCCCCCCACAAACAAGCACCACTACCCAACATCAACATGGCCTCATCAAGTTCTGCACCGCCTTCTCTTCCTCTCTAATTATTTGCTTCTCTTTGTCTTTCGCGCACTATGCATCATCATAAAACCACATGGCCCTCATAGGCCGCATCATCCTGAGCTGCACCCCCAGAGCAACACCAAACTCCTCGTTTCCTTGACGCATCGGACGCGCTTGCAAGACCTCCGCATTCATGGTCCTCTGCAGGTTTGCAAGAACTCCACATTCATAGTCCCCTGCAGGCTTGCAAGAACTCTACACTCATGGTCCTCTGCAGGCTTGCAAGAGGCTCTCTACGAGCCAGGTTTTCTGCATCACACCAGTTGCCAAGCGCTCCCTGTGAGCTAGGTAAGAACATCCCCCACCTTTTTCACTCAGCGATAACTAACCGCATGTTCTGCAATAGACGTCCCTGCGAGCGTCGCATTCAGTCATGGGGCAGCTCCAGGAAAAAATAGAAGGGACATGAAAGTCTCTGAGCTACCCCGTGGATCAAGCTCACTCCACTAGTCTCGTTCTTGGTCCTCTGCAAGCTTGCAAGAGCTCCTAGTGAGCAGGTAAGGATGACTCCTACCCCTCTGACCAAGCTAGTGAGAGCTAACCGTATTTTCTACCATAGACACCCCGGAGGGCCTCACGTTCAGGCCTCGGACGGTTGCGGGCAGAAAGAGAAGGGCCATGGCAGGCTCGGCGATTCTTCACATGTCGGGTCTCCCCCATTCTTTCTGCCTGCGGCCGTCCCCATTCATTAGGGGACGAACCCGCTCTGTATCAAACTGTTCAGGAGAGGTGAGTACATCCGGGATTCTTGAGCATGACTTCTCTAACAGCTTCCAGGTACTCTTCAGCTTCGACCACACCTTCCAAGGAGGTGGGGTATGTCCAAGGTCCCCAGTTTGAGCCCATGAAGGGGGAGAGGGAGGATATTCTTTTTTTTTTTTTTGGTTTGTTTTGGTTTGTCTTGGGTTGGGTGGTTCTTAACCCCAGGGCCCCCTCTTCCTCCCACGTCACTCTCGCGGGTTGGGCCCTGGTGTTAAAGACGGGAGTCTATATGTGGTTGATACGGATATTTTGACGGACTGGATACTTGTTACATTGTCGGTCTTCCGGCTCAGTTATCCCATCGAGGGCCGGGCTTCAACTATAATAAAGAACACATTATTGTTGCATTGTCGATTTGAACGGTATCGGATCACGACTTGGAAGGAGAACTGGGTCTTGACACCAACATCGAACAAACCGGGCTCTTTGTTATCAATTTGTTGTTATCAATGACGTCTCCAAAAGAAGGCATCGGGCACAATATCAAAGAACACAGTAATCAGCACATGACAGTATCAAGCCCACTGCTCTGTGGCCCATCCCTCTTTCACGTGTCTGACCCTTCAGTACAGTGATCATCTACCTGCATGTTTTTGTTCGTTATCGTGCTCGATGAGGTCATACCCTCCAGCCCAACCAACTTCGCCTTGGTGAAGCTATCACAGCCACACAGAGCTCAGACACTGGGTCGATCGACCAGGGTCAGGATAATGGCGCGTACCCCGACTCGACCAATCAAAATGCACCATCCCCTGTCCCAGGGCTGAAAATCCCCTGGGGCGGAGTTGGGATCCTGGGGCATTGCTGACGATCGACACTCTTCCTACCACATCTGGTCATTTGGAGCGCTCCATCGGAATTCAAGCTAAAGAGCTATCTCGAGCTCTCAGTATTTAAGAGCTTACGACCCCGCCAAGAGGAAGGTATGTTTGCATCATCGAGATATTGATATCGAAGACTTCTTCTCACCATCGTCAACACCAGAAACTCGACCTATCTACACATATAACACCTTCACAATGGGCCACGGCGACTCAAAAATCCCCTCCCCGCAAATGTCCCTCGAGTCCGCTCAGAGGGGCGTCCCTCCCGTCATCCGCGCCGCCTACAAAAAGTCATGGACAAAGATCATCGTCCACCTCGGCGAGCCTAACAAGGACCCTATCTACTGCCTTTCTCTTCCTCAAGGCTTCTACGGCCAGATGATTATGCATGACGGTCCCGATCCCGATTCCCCGGCCCTCGGCGGCGCAAAGCCAGACGGCTGGAGGGTCGACTTCAATATTCAACTCCCCGCCATCCCTGGCACCGACGTCGGGGAGAGCGTCGAGATCCTGCGTCACACGAGCAAGAAGTCTGAGAGATATTGGTTCGGTTTACAGGTTGGCGAGGGCGCGAACCGACATGTTGAACGCTTCGAGTGGCGACGTTCCCACGGCAGCGAAGTCAAGAGCGTAGGAGAGTCTAAGTGGGGATGGAAGCTGGTACGCCTTGGTAACATTGTGGACGACCCGAACGACGACGCTGAAGCTTCTGGCGAAGAACCAGATCGCCTTGATGGCTTCACGAGCGATGGGAAGGAGGTTGTCGCCGTATGGGCCGACGGCAGTATTAGCTGGAAGAACAAGACAAAGATTGGAACGTTTGAGCTCCGAGGGAGCGGCCTTACGGGAGAGCTGGGCACACAATGGGCACTTATGGCTCTCTTGAGCTGCATGTGCCAGTGGCAAGCGTTGATGATGACATCGTCGACAACGACAGCAATTGCTGCGACGACTTGAGGTCGTAACGGACTTGATTTGCAAGGGTATTGATTGGGAGCGTTTGGGAGCATGGTTAGGAGTTGGATAAATTGATGAGTTTGTAATATCACGATTAGGTTATTTACTTCAAGTTACGATACATCAGTTTAAACACCCTGCATTTGATACTCTTTCTCGATTCTAAAATTCAACCTTGCCATTCTTTGATTCTCATACCCAGTCACCCCATGTCATGATCTTCGGACCCTTCTAAAAGCGGTGACAGCTCCGTGAATCCTACTGCAACCCTGCGAGCCTCGAACGTCTTGGCAGCACAATATTCTCCAACTGTGCCTCTCCAAGTCAATGCCCAAGCCCTCCGCCTTACTCTGAGAAGAAATCGCCGGGTTCGAGGCCCTTTTAGCCCTGCAGTGTGCCTGCACAGCGAGGCGAGTTGGGCATTGGAAATAGCACTGGCAACTCGGACCGTCTAGACCGTCTGGATCGTATAGTAGACCATGAGCGTACGATAAATGCTTGGCCTTGCCATAAGGCTCTTTATTTAAGCCCTAGTGCCCCAAACTTTCTCCCAAATTCTGGCTCAACTGCGGAACACCAAAACCACCGCCACAATGCCGTCGCTCACAGAATACTTTGGCCACACCATCACCAACTTCGGCCCCCTCACCACAACATTCACAGCACCGTCATCATGCGCCACCGAAACGACTGACCGTATATTTTACGGAAACGCAACGAACCTCGCCATCCAATTCGGAAACCCCAAGTGCAAAGGCGGGTACGTGGGGGATTGCATGCCCTCTGGTTCGGTATACGATGACTATGTGACCTCGTACTGGGAGCGCCCCATCCAGGCATGGTACCCCTACTTCTCACCCGGATTGGTGTGTCCTCAGGGCTGGAGCACAGTTGGCACATTTGCTCTTGCTGGGAATACCAGTTCGGTTGATGCGAGTGGTGTCTTTACCAAGGATCCGCTTGATGGCTATGCTGGCAGAGTGCAGCCGTGGGTTGGCCCCGAAGAAGTCTGGTCCAATGCTTTGAAGCCATCTGAGACTCTTGCATACTGTTGTCCAAGGTAAGTCAAAATCATGCTTTCAATATTACAACTAAATTAATGCAACCATAGTGGATATACGGGTGTTGTCGGAGGCTCCTGCAATTCCGCCCTCGGCCCTCATGAATCATTCGACTACAAGTCAGTATGTAGAGCCTTTTACCCAAGAGGCGCCATCACCACGGTCTACACAGTCGAGGGCGCGCCGGTAACGCAAGGGATCTATTCTGTGGCTCCAGTGACGGAGAAATACACCACCACGACAGTAGCCATTGCCGATGTAACGGGCGAGGAAGAGATTTGGGGCGATTGGGTGGTTGCCACGGCGTATCCTGCGGTTGTCCTTGTCTATCAAGAAACGGACATTGCCAAGGCAAAGGAGCAAGGTGGAAGCGAGGGCGAGGACAAGGACAAGGATGACAACAAGAGCGGTGATGATGAAAATGCGGCCTCTACGTTATCAGTTCGGAGAATTGCCCCGGTTCTTGCGGTGGCGGTTGGTATGCTTGCTGGAGCTGGCTTGCTGATGCCTTGGTGAGCTTTGTGCCCAGATATCGACAATGGCACATGGGTATTTGGAGCATGTGTGGCTACGAGAACATGATTTGATGGGAATGGATGCATACGAAGATACCTTGGCGTGCAGTATGAGGATCATTTGGATAGATCTGGCTATTCTAGTTAGTTTTAATGTCTCATATTTTACTTTTGTTTCTTGTCTTGGTAAGTATCGCTAGGTTTAATCCCATTTGCCCCTTTTCACTCACGTTTCTCTCTGTCTGGGTATCGTCTTTTCTATGGACTTGTTTCGTAAACTCGACTTAATTCTTTCCTCTGATTCTTTGACTGTCTTTTATGTCCTTCGGTGCCTGTTCTTTGAGGCTAAAATCATTCCAAAGTGGTCTACCTAGCCGACCTTATCGCTCAGTCTCCAGACACTTGGACTGCCAGATTTCCCAATGCATGTCTAGACCAGCACGTGGGCGAGAAGCGTAACTCATTGCCTACAGCAGATTTTCAGTCCCTCTATGAGTATCTTGAAGACATATCATGCGCTTTCAGCTGTAATCTCCGTGGCCATCTCCCCTGTGTAAGCGTGGCTTGCCCCTTGAGTCCTGCTCGTCCTCACACAGCCCCAGAGTTTCCATCATAGAGCTAACAGATCATACTCCTATATAGATTGAGTTATCTTCCGAGAACACATTTAGCCTGCTCAGTAAATCTTGAACCGAGATGCCTCGCCGATCTGTGGGGAGGTTGTTGCGGGGAACCCTGAAGTGGAATGCTGGATGTCGAGAAATGGCATGAAGGCCTTTTTCCGATGCCCGGGTATTCACATCCAGGTTTTCTCGGGATTAAATATTCCGGCCATAGAACAGCATCCTTCCCAGTTATAAGTATATGAGGCAACTTGATCCCGTCCTTGTGATTCTCTGAACTCCGCGAACAGGTCAACCGGGCCTTGGTAGAGAAACCATGCGTCTTCTTTATGTATTTAGCTTATGGGCTGCCTCCCTCATCGCCTTGGCCAGCCCTTGTAAGACGGATGAAGACTGCAGCCTGAACGGCATCTGCACACGATCACGCAAACCCCAATCCAATACAAAGGGGCACGCCAAAGTCTGTCTTTGTGATCCTGGCTGGATTGGTGACGATTGCGGTCGGCTCGACCTTGCCCCTGCAACACGATACACTGGCTACAACAACACTTATGAGCCTCCAGGTCCCGATGACTTCAACATCTGGCCCAATGCTTCCTGGGGTGGTCGAATCGTTCAAGATCGTGACAACGCTTCCATCTTCCACCTCATAACGGTCCAGTTCACACGTGGCTGTGGACTCAGGGGTTGGCGACCTCACTCCTATATCATCCGCGCCGAGTCACACGACGGCCCTCAAGGTCCATATCACTACGCCGATGGGATATCTCCCAACTTTCGTCACAACCCAGACGTTGTCTATAGCCCGGCAGACGATAAATATCTGCTGTACGCCATAGGTGTCGACTATGACAAAGAGTACACAAAGTGCGAGAGCATCAGCTATACGAGATGGCCAAACAACATCTCCGTTTCCACCGCAGACGATATTCGCGGTCCTTGGTCTCCTTTCGAGGTAGTTGTCAATAGCGACCGCCCAGCCGGCATTCACGCAACAAACCCCTCAGCCTTTCCCCTTTGGACGCCTAAAAACCCCACAAGCGAGATTGTTCTCGGCATGAAAGACTACTCCATCTTTACAGCCAAGTCGTGGGATGGTGACTACAACCTCAAATACCAATCAACATGGAACGTGTCGGAGCGGGAGAACCCCTGGTGGACCGAAGATCCCTTCTTTTGGCGTGACAAGCGCGGAAACTGGCACTCGATCAACCACTGGCTGATAGACTACGTCGAGCACGACGGGCAACAGTGGCCGCGAGTTGGATCCCATCTCTTTTCTCGCAAGCTAACAGGGCCGTGGCATTTCAAGCTCCAGGAGGCGTTCAGTTCCAACGTCACATTTACGGATGGCTCATGGCAGGTTTTTAAGCGCAGAGAGAGGCCCAAGTTATTCTTCAGTGATGATGGAGAGATGACACCGCTGTACATGACGAATGGGGTCCAGGAGATGAATCAGACGGGGGCGGCGTTCACGCTGATTCAACCGATTGGAAAGAAATGGAAGAAGTTTGAAGAGAGTTTGGGCTTTAGAAAGGGTAGCAGTTGAAGCTTCTTAGGTGGTGATATAAGTCGTTGTTCTCAATGGTCAGTTGCATCTGTATTGTGCCCTCTTTAAATAGAAGTTGCCATAGGCCGGCATGTCGAGCAATCAAGCAAGGCTTTGAAAGGTTGTCATCCTTTCCATTGCGATTTGCAGGCTCAAAGAATGTCCCTATATGCCCAAAAAGAGTCTTCCCAGTCAGCCGCGGCAGGGTGCTGATGCTAGGACAAAGGTCGACATTCCACAAACATTGTGCTATCCAGACTCTATTTAACTCTCATGCGCGCTTGCTTATTTAGTCCCTGTTGCACGATCTCCCGACATGTCAGTCTGCAAGAGCAAAGTTCCCTTGCTCATCAGCCAGCCATTGACTTCCCATTGCATCCTCCCCAAAACATCAGCAAGAAACATGAGTTCCCTCCAATACCCAGAGGATATTCTTATCGAGATCTCGCAATACTTGTCCTTCAGCTCTCTTCTTGCCTGGGCGCAAGCCAGTCGCGTTCACCATGAAACACTCACAGGAGCCATCCTACACAAACTGGCCCCATGTCAGTACCTACCTATGAAAGAGTGGGATCAAGATGTCCCCTTCACAGCCTCTTTCAGCTCACAGGGTAGGCATTATTTTATGAAGCTCAGCGGAGGAGAGTCACAGTCTACACCCCGACTCCCCCGGGGCGCCGTGCTGATCTGGGCCGCTTCTCAGGGACATTTTCGATTGGTGAGGAGCGTCTTGTCGATGCAAAATATGGGACCATGGATCAACACGCCTATCTTCAGCTCCGGACACGGAACATCTCTGGGCTCGTTTGGCACGACACCCCTCCACGCTGCCGCCAATGGAGGCCATACAGATGTTGTCGATCTTCTCATCGAGTACGGGGCGGACGTTGAAGCAACCGTGGCAGGAAATCTGCGTCCGATTCACTTTGCGAAGAACGAAGGTGTCGTCATGGCACTTGTTCGGCATGGAAGCTCCATCCTCTTGGGAAGAGTGAAGTGCCCCCATTGACATACGTCCTCACCATAAAATATCACTTAAGCGCCATTCAATGTTTTTTTTTTGAAACTAGGATGTGACCCAAATGCTGCCACGTGGCTTGGGTTCACAGCTGCTGATGTCGCGGTTCAGACGGGAAATCTCGAGGCGTTGCAGCTCCTTCTGGACGCTGGCCTTGACGTTTCCCCTTAGCTGTTAGGGAACAACTCCCTTATATTCAAGGCAATTTATTGTCGTCAAAATGACCCGCCTGATCTTTCCCTTCGTCTCGTTGGGCTTCTCATGGGTCATGAGATCTCTGGTAAAGGAAAAAGCCCAGAGTACAACCCACGACAGCCAACCCCGGCTACCTCAGCCCATGATCCAAAATCCCCACGGGACAGCTGGACTCCCTTTTTCAATCTCTTTCCAGAAAGACCTAGTCTCTTTATTGGCCTACTCTTGAACGCAAGGGATGCTCCAATCGGATACGAAGTCCAAGATGCTGACCGGTATCTCTCAATGGCCTCCAGTCTTGTCGATCACGGAGCAAGCCCTGACGTCCACCGAGAAAGTTCCATGCTACTCAAAATTTTCTTGAGCTGCGAGAAAGATTTTTCCGAAGTCATTGAACGAGTATTCATATTCTTGCTTGATCAGTTGGCAGGCGTGCCAATCTCACATGGCCAAGCCCCAGTCACGAGGCAGGTCATCCACCTTCTCTTCACCAGGGGATACAACTTCTTCGATATAGGCACCAATGCAGTGATCGGTCTCCGTATTCTAGTGCGTCTTCTGTACCTCGGAGCTGATCCAAACGAACCAGACTCTGAAGGCAACACTTCGCTGGCGCTACTCAGCCAACTCCCCTCCCATACTCATGAGAACCAAAAACTCTACACCTCTGAAGCTACCAAGCTATTGCTATGGCACGGTGCTAGTATTAATACCCAATAGGAGAAAGAAGACTATGCTATCTACTAAATAGCAACGCAAGTTGGGACATAGAAAGGGGGTTAAGATATACATAGCTGGTACGAAGAGGATCTAAAGTGGCCGGATTGGTCGGTGATCAAGTTGCTAGAGTATGGTATAAGGCATAAGTTAGAGTACATTGTGTTGTTTTCTATTCAGAGGGATGATTTGTTATATAATATAGTACACTAAGAGCTTTGACAACACCACCTCGACTGCAGCAACATGCCGACGCATGTATCTGCGTTCAAAGACTTGTTATGGGTCAGGATCTGGTTCTATCCAACCCTTAGGCCACTTTAGTCCTTGGGTGGTCGATTGGCGTTAATCTCTTTGAGGATTTCACTTGCACCTCCTTTCGCCAGTCTCGCAGCCAGATCCCGCCCCAATGCCGTGGCCTCATCGTCATTCTGCACCGTTGCATCCATCGTGTCTTGAACGCTCTGGGAACCGTCAAGACTGACAACGATCGCTCTCATCCTTAGGAGAAGTTGCGACTCGTCAACCCACTCCGTCTCGACGCCAATGGGAACGGTGCAGCCGCCTTCAAGGGTGCGTAGGAGGGCACGCTCCGCAAGACATGCCAGAGTGGACTTTTGATCGACCAATCGGTTGATAAGTTCTAGAATTTTAGTGTCTCCCTTGCGAATCTCTAGTCCGAGAGCTCCCTGGCCGACTGCGTGGTAAATCCCCCCGTCCTTGGAGCCCAGATACTGAGTGATGCGATGTCCGAGACCAACTCGCTGCAGGCCGCATGCAGACATGATCATGCAGGTATACTCACTCTCGGGGTCGTCCACCTTGGCCAGGCGAGTTTCGACGTTGCCGCGTAGGTTGGCAAAGCGCAAGTGAGGGTAGAGGCGTCGAAGTTGTGCTGATCGTCGCACCGATGATGTGCCAACTACAGCACCCTCGGGTAGTGTCTTCAGGCTGTTGTATGGCAGGCTGGCCTTGACGATGAGGGCATCACGGGGATCATCCCGTAGGGGGATGGCTGTCAGATCGCAAGTGTCGGGCAGCTTGGTTGGCATATCTAGCAGGAGTTTAGCGTCACTCACTACGAAGGAATGGTTGATATACCTTTGAGACAATGGACAACGACGTCGATCTCGCCAGAAGTAAGTTTCTCCTCCAGCTCAGTTGTCCACAAGTTCTTAGCCCCAAAGCTATACAGCGCCGTAGACTTGTCCTTGTCGCCCAGTGTCTTCAGAGCCTCGATCTCAAAGGTGCGGTCGGGCGCAATCTTTTGCAGACTGTCACGGATGCCCTCGGCCTGGACCATGGCCAGGTTAGACCTTCGGGTGCCGATTCGCAGCGGCGGCTGCGCAGTAGGAGCGGCTGCCATGGTTGCGGTTATTTGGATACAAAGTTGCAATTGGCAAAGAATCACTTGTTTGTCAGAGACTAGCGCCGTCTTATATACCATTGTTGGTGGATCTTGGGTTCCGTCCTGGGACGTGATTGGTGGGGTTAAGAATACGGTGATAACATGGCATTGTTGGATTTTAATAGAAGACATTGGAAGAGTTATCAGTCGATAAATAGTAGTTCTGGTTGTCCTCGCAACGGTCTCAAGATGGGAAGATTGCTCTTGTACTTAGCCCCCTTTCAGCCCTCCCCACACTACCATGAGTTTCCCGAGCCCTGTTTCAATGGCTCTTGTGAGTGCTTCTCCTGCAAACATGCTTTCGCCAGGTCAAGCTGCCGACCAATGACATTTCGATAAGCTTTGAAAAAGTGGTTGACTATTCTCTACTCAACATCCCGCTCTAGTCTAGTTACTGTGATATTTTCACTCCTTTTGGCTCCTCAACTAACCCCAACGTCCAAAAGTAGCTGTTCCATTTATCTGGCCTCTGTCTCCCTAAGAACTCCATTGCTAACTGCAGTCGCCAGAAGCATCAGGGGCGTGAAGCCTATATCAGTCAGCCGGTTGACGTCCTCGGTAGCACAAAAATCAAGCAACATCCGCCACATAGCAGGATCAAATTCGTAACAAGTAAAGTGTGAGAGTGCCCCTCCCGCACAGAGGGGCTTCTCTCGGCTTGTGCCTTGAGGTGCGTGGACGTCAGCGCCCATTATCAAAAGAGACACCAAGACAGTCAGCTCGACGCCACGCAAAGTACTGCTTCTTCTTGTACCGCCACTATGCAGATGGCGCTGTAACGAATAGGATCGCGGTGAGCCTTCCCAGAGAAGTCATGCCGTCTGAGTCGCGATGCTCAAGGTTGCAGTCTCGATGTGAGCTTGGTTTGAAGTACCAGCTGTAGACAGATTGACAAATTTCACATATCGTGGCTTGAGATACTATTATATAGATGGCGCAGTTCTTCATCCCCCATAAGGTATTCATGTCGGCACTGTTGCACGGTAATAGCCATGTAGCTTCGGAGCTGCGGCGTCTTAGACCCTCTAGACCCTCTTCGTGCCTACCTCAGGTCCACTGGGACCGTCGAGTAGGTTCGGAGAATCTCTGACATTGCCTCTCGTGTCTCATGGAAGCCGAAGTAGCGGCCCTTGGATGAGCAGTCCAGGAGGTAGTCGTGGGCCGTCCTCCCACGTCTATCCCTGAGAGTTCGGTCTGCCCCATGATCCAGAAGTGCCCTGGTCATTCTCCGAAGTCCATTCCTAGTTTTCTTGTCGAAGAACGTAGTTTCTACTATCACTTTTGCAGCCAAATGCAACGCAGTTCGCCCCTCGTGGTCCTGTGCGTTGACGTTAATCCGCACCCTTCCAACTAGGAATGCAATAACCCGTGGTAGTTTCTTCTCCCAAAAAAAAAGACGTCCACAGTTTGAAACCATATAGTGAAGAGTTGTTTCATTCGCATTGTTGACGGCGCGGAAATTGTAGCCCAGCGCAAGGAGGGTTTCCAACAGTGTCAGCCACTTGGCTCCAGGGAAATAAAAAAACGGCTTAGCATGAAAGAGTGTGTCCCCATTGTCGTCCACGGCGTTGATGTTTACTTGCAATTCCTCAACAAGAAAGCTGAAAGTGTCGGAGCGCAATCGAAACCCGTGGCAAGCAGCTTCAAGGAGCATCATGTGATTGCCTGTCGAAGCCTTGTGCCGTTGGATCAGCCTCTGCGCAAGATGGACATTACCCTCACCAATGGCAACGGCCAGTGGTGTCCACCCCGCAGTTCCAGTAGCATTGACGTTGAACTTGTACTTCTCAATCATTTCATCGCAAAGAGCCTCGTTCCCGGACCTCGCAGCGCAATATAGCAGGCCCCCATCAGCCTGTCGCGACACCAGGTCTTGAATCATTCCTTGACCCTTCTTCGTTTTAGCTAATTGACGAAAGACGCCCATATTTCCCCTCTCCAGGGCATATTCAAAGGAGGTCTTGAAGAACGGGTTCCCAGTTGGCTTGATCGGATCCGCACCACGGTCCAGGAGAAGTGACACAACTCGTTCATGGCCCTCGTCGGATGCCAAGTGAAGTGGAGTCAGCTTGTTTCCACTCCATGATGGCCCGAATGTTTTGTCGACTCCCAGTTGCTTTGGTAATTTAGAAAGGATCAATTTTCCATCAAGAAGATGTTCTGCAAGGTGGTACAGCCCCAAATAGCAGGCAAGATGTAAAAGCGGCATCCCGGGGTCATACGATTGGAATCGACGCCTGTCATCTAGCACACGATCCCTGATATGAGATTTCTTGGCAAACCACTCCTTGGTTTCTCTGATGAGGACAAGGGTTGACGCCTTGTCCAGTTGTTTCATGTGGTCAGACCACCATAGCGCAGCATAAGACTCAAGCGGCAAGTACTCCTCCAAGAACTCATGGCTGGGCACTTGCTGGATGAGGTGTTGAATCAAACGTCTGCAAATGGCTAGGTGCCCTTGATCCCCATCCATATGATGTCTCATCATCCCAGGATGCGATGACTTTGAAAGCATGAAGTCCTTCGCACTTTGGTGAACGAAACCAACAACGGTCACTCGTGGTAGTGATTGAATTTTCTTGGGATTCCAAAGCCGACGTAAGCCAAGATATCTGGTATCATCCATCTCGGTGAATTGAAGTAGGTGGCCACAGGCTTCAATGTAGCTCTTGCACACGTCTTCTCGATTCATGAATTTCGTGCCCTCGATCCGAAGCGCCTCACAAAGCTCCGAGACCGATAATGGTACCTGGGCTAGGGTGATCCAGGTCAGCAATTTGGTTACCACTGCCTGATCTCCAGGTTTGATTTGATCTAATATTCGTTCATATACTGCGTCGAGACCGCGAGGAAGCTGGTGCAAGGAAGATTCAATCTCCCAAGCCGATTTCTTGTTGAGATCTGCAACCATGAAGCTGGCCCAAAGGAATGTGCCTTCTGCACGGTCGTGAAAAACAGCCCCGATGTGTTTAAGAAAGTCGCCATTGTGGATTCCCTTTCTCGCACCAAGCGCCGAGACCTGGTCCTGAATGTACAACTCAATGTCATGCCTCTCGTCGTCGAGTAGAACATGGTTGAAGGTGCTCAGTGCCTCAGGAAGACATACAGGGTGTCGTCTGCTCAGAACAGTGAGTTTGACCTTGTGTCTCGCCCTGTTGTCCAAGTCGAACAGCTCCTTGAGTTTGCATAACAGCGGTTCCAGAGAAGCTTCGGAGCACTCATCAAGTGCATCAAGTACACAGTAGATTGGTGTATCAATCAGGACTGAAACCATTGCTTGAAAGATGGCCCATAAGCGCTCAAAAGAAGATTCGGAGAACAGCCCGCCTTGTTGGACTTTCCAATGCTCCATCAGAAGTGACAGTAATCTTTCATGACGTTGAATGAGCTGGTACATAAGACCACGAAGAATATTGACTGCTGTGTTTCTTGTTGATACTTTGTTGTCGCAGAAGAAATAGATGAGGGTGCAGCCAGACGAGACGACCTTGGCCTCTAGATGCTGAGTGAGAAAGATTGAAATGAATGTTTTCCCCTTGCCAGGAGGGCCAGATATCCAGAGAAGGCTCGATTCAGGTGTGTTTTCCCAGGTCTTGTATTCTTCGGTCGAGATGATCCATTCGCAAGTTCCGGCGGTCCTCTTGCCTTTGGCAGTGATTATGGCATTTCGGTCATTTGTCGGATCAGTGACAAACAATTCCCGGAGACAACGTTCCTCTTCGGTGCCAGTCTGGACAGGTCTCTGGCTAACCTGTTCAAGCACTTGGCTCAGTTGAGACGACTGTTGGTGGTTTTCGCGCCTGTTCTGTGTCAGTCATGTGTCTACTACCTCTGAGTTGGGTTAGGATAATAGGTAATTAGGAATAACCTACGAGTTGGCTATCTGGATTTGCAGAGCCAGCGTGCTCTTTAAGCGTTCGAGTTGTGTAAACAAGTCTCGGATGTCTGACTCTTTGGCGAGGCCTCCAATGGCCTTCCACGTTTTTTGACCGACAGGGTCTGAGTCGTGGAAATCGAATCGATCGAAAATGGCACATAGGTCGGTGGTCACAGATGTGCAGCTTTGGATAGTTTTGATGACGGCCGGGTCACTCCCGAGAGCCGGAACCCCGTGTGCCGGAGCCCCGCGGGCAGGTGACCATTGGATTTCTTCCACGAGGGTCTGAAGCTGTTCAAGCTCTGACCTCCAAGCTCGCACCTCTTCAGGCCCATCTTGCACTTTGTCGTAGATCTTCTTGCATAGTCGAACAACCTTGATGGTCTGTTCGGTGAATTGCGTTGTGGCGGTCGCAATGGCGAGGGCGTCTCCCATCTTGTCTCAGTCGGTTGGGCTCGCTTCGGCCGGTGCCCTTGGCTTCGAGTCGCTCAGAGTCTCGCGCTCGGGTTCGCTCGGGGCTTGGTGTTGCTTCGTTCGGTACGATGATGAACAGGTCAGAAAGGATGAAAGATGGTGGAGGGGGCGGAGCCGGGTTTATGTGTCTGGAACCAGGCTGTGGCAGCCACCGCCTGCAGGTGAGGCCTCAGCCCCGACGTGTTGCTGGCAGGGTCGCCTTGCGTGCGAACCATCCATCCAGACTTGGCCGTACAGCTCGTACCGAACTGCGCGATGAAGATGTGATTATTTTGGGCTTTTATAAGGTAAAATCGTCTAATAGACATCATATACATGGAAGATATAATGCATTTATAAGGGCTGTTTTTATTTTCCTAGATATTATCGTGAGACTACCTATCCTAAGTATTAGATCGTGCAATAGTATCATAAGTGAGAGGTTACAGTTCTGTCATCCTCTCACCGCGCGCAGAGGAGAAGGTATTCCCAAGACATTGAGCGCAATACGTAACATTACTTATGCAAGATGAGGCAAAAGTATACAATAAATGATCCCCGTCTGTGTTGGTAGTCCTGCAATATAGGAAGCAAACCTAAACATCCTCTCAACCTATCAGCACCGTACTTATCAAGAGACATTCCGGTCTGCGACCCCGCCTCGCCGTGTTACACACCTCTACGTCAGAATGTCTTATCAGCCTCCCTCACAAAGAGGCGCCCGTGGAAGCGGGGAAGACTCTTCCTTTCACACACAGGTAGACTCGATAAACAATGGCTTCAACCGTCGAAATCTCTCTGCCCAACGGCCTCAAGTACAAGCAGCCCACCGGCCTCTTCATCGACAACAAGTTTGTCGATGCGACGGGCGATGACTTTACCGTGTACAACCCAGCGTGCGTCCCCCACCTCTATTTCTCTTGCTTTTGCTGACCAAGTCAAAGAACCGATGAGAAAATCATCGCTATCAAGGGCGCCTCGGAAAAAGACGTCGACAAAGCTGTAGATGCAGCTCGCCGTGCTTTCGAAGGTGAATGGTCAGAGCTTGCGGCCGTCGATCGCGGTGCTATCTTGTACAAGATTGCCGAGCTGATTGACCGCGATCGCAAGCTTCTTGCCAGCATTGATGCATTTGACAATGGCAAGGTATGAACTCCCAATTGACAAAAGAAAAGAGTCATGAGCTTACAATTGGTAGACGTATACCGCGGCACTTGAAGGTGATCTCGATGAATCTTACAACGTCTTTCGGTACTATGCTGGTGCCGCTGATAAGATCACCGGTCGGACGATTGAGACTTCACCGGCGAAGCTTGCATACGTACTCCAAGAACCTCTGGGAGTATGCGGTCAAATCATCCCCTGGTAATCGTCCCAATACAATACCATTGAACAAGACGGGGTATTGACCAAGCCTAGGAACTTCCCCTTCATGATGCTAGCCTGGAAAGTCGCCCCAGCCCTAGCATGCGGCAACACCGTCGTCCTCAAACCCGCCGAGCAAACGCCCCTCTCAGCAATGTATTTTGGCAACCTCGTCATCGAAGCCGGCCTCCCCCCAGGCGTCGTTAACATCATTCCGGGCCTGGGCTCCGTGGCGGGTAAGGCGCTCGCAGGCCATATGGGCGTCGATAAGATCGCTTTCACTGGAAGCACGGCGACAGGTAGGGCCATCATGAAAGCGGCGGCTAATAACCTCAAGAATATTACTCTTGAGTGCGGCGGAAAGAGTCCTAGCATCGTGTTTGAGGATGCGGATTTAGAGCAGGCCGTGAAATGGTGTCACGTCGGCATCATGGACAATATGGGACAAGTCCATCACCCACCCCATTCATCATCCACCAAAGCTAACAACCCCAGGTCTGCACCTCAACCTCGAGGATTTACGTCCACGAGAACATCTATGAAGACTTCCTCAAGCGCTTCGTAGAAGTGACAAAGGAGAACCAAAAGATTGGCGATCCCTTTGGTAAAGATACCTGGCAAGGTCCCCAGGTGTCGCGCACCCAGTACGAAAAGATTGTCTCGTACATCGACCAGGGCAAGTCTTCGGGCGCACGTCTCCTGCACGGCGGCGCAAAGACGGGGTCAAAGGGCTACTACCTTGAGCCCACTGTTTTCGCTGATGCAAGTTTACATGAAGCCTTTTATTGTAGACGATGGCTAACCTGCTTAGACCACCGAAGATATGGCCATCGTTCGCGACGAAATCTTTGGCCCCGTCGTCGCAATCGCCAAGTTCCGCACCGTCGATGAGGTCGTCGCCAAGGCGAATGACACCTCGTACGGCCTGGCAGCCGCCCTCTTCACTGAGAAAGTTGCGAGGGCTCATACGGTCGCTCGCAGACTTCAGGCGGGAATGGTGTGGATCAATTCGTCGGGAGACTCGCACTTTGGCATTCCATTCGGTGGGTATAAGTCGTCCGGCATCGGAAGGGAACTTGGACAGTATGCGCTGGATGCGTATACCCAAAGCAAGGCGGTTCATGTGAATCTGGGGTCGAAGCTGTGAGCTCCAGATGAGCCTCTAGGCTGAGGATGGGTGAGTCGCAGAGTGTAACCTCTGATGAGATCACGAAAAGCACACCAGTCAATGAACCAAATATGGAGTCGTGCACAGCATTCATTACGTGGTATATACAACACGGCCCTCCTGGCCCTTGGCGTGCAATGCGTCTCTGCTGCTGTCTTTTCCCTCTCTCTTTGTCGCACGCTCCAGTGCGTCATGTGCCTCGTCTTGTCTTGCACATGTATATCCTCTTCCCTGTGTAATCCAGCCTTCCCAACTTTTGGTCTTTTTTGGCGTCGATCCTCGTAGAACCCAAGTAGGCTTGCCCGCCGGCAAAGCAGCTAAACTCCGCAAGCAGAACGAAATGAATAAAAAAAGGACATGAGGGAATATGGTATCAGATAGGTGGCGGCTAGTGATCAGGCGGGATTGAAGCCTGATGAGAACCTAGGGTCTTAACCGTGCAGACCACAGGTGCGCTCTCGCATCAGCTCGCGTCGCTTCTTCTCCTTGGCTGTGAGGCTGTTAGCATCTATTTGATCTCATCATATGATAGCAGGTTAACTTACTTCCGTCAAAGACAAGGAACTCGTGCAGACCGGATCCGACAGGCACCATGGGCAGGACAGGCACCTTCTTATCGGTGATGACCTCCAGCAGAGCAGGGCCATCAGTGTTGATCAGCCACTTCAGGGCGTCCACAACCTCGTCGGGCTTAGACACGCGACGGCTCTGGATGTGCATGGCGTCGGCGAGCTTGATGAAGTCAGGGTTGGTCTGGTGGGTGTGGGCATATCGGTCCTCGTAGAAGATGTTCTGCCATTGTGTCACCATGCCCTGCTCCTCGTTGTTCAGGACAATGACCTTGACACCAATGTTGAACTGAGCAGCCGTGGAGAGCTCAGTCAGGGTCATGTTGAAGGAAGCATCACCGTCAATGTCAATGACGAGAGCATCAGGCTGGGCAACCTTGGCGCCAATGGCAGCAGGCAGACCATAACCCATGGTACCCAGACCACCAGAGGTGATCATAGATCGGGGGTGTCTCCATCGGAAGTGCTGGGCAGTCCACATCTGGTGCTGGCCGACACCGGTGGAGATGTAGGTCTGATCCTTGCGGTCCTCTGTGAGCTTGCTAAGCTCCTCAATCAGAGTCTGGGGCTTGATCAGACCCTGGCGCTCAGCCCGCTCGTAGTCGGACAGAGGCCACTTCTTCTTCCACTCGTTGATCTTGGCAAACCACTCCTTTCGGTCCTCCATGGTCTTGGCATCAACGAAGGGCATGAGCTGCTTCAGGTTGGTAGCAACATCGCCCTCAATGGCCTCGGTGGCCTGGACGACCTTGTTGATGTTCTTGGGCATAATCTCGAAGTGGACAATACCACCACGGCCCTCAGCAGCAGCAGCCTTGGCGCCAGGGGCGAACTTGGCGATGCTGAGAGTGACACGGTCGTCGAATCGGGCACCCAGAGCAATGATGAGATCAGCCTCCTGCATGGCCATGTTGGCGTAGGCAGCACCGTGCATGCCGAGCATGTGCAGAGACTTCTCATCGAGCTCGTCGTAGGCACCCAGACCCTGGAGGGTGGTGGTGACGGGGATGGAGCACTTGTCAGCCAGCTCCTTCAGCAGCTCGGGGCCGCCCTCGGAGAGGATGATGCCCTGACCAGCATAGATGATGGGCTTCTTGGCAATGTTGACAAGCTTGCTCACGCGCTTCAGGGAAGCCTCGAGCTGCTTCTTGCTCACCTCCATAGCGGCGCGGGAAGCAGCGCTGGGCAGAGAAGGCAGAGCGGTCTCGGTGGGGATAGCTCTCCGGAGGACACCAGCGGTGACATCCTTGGGGAGATCGACGAGGACAGGACCAGGGCGTCCGCTGGTGGCAATCTCGAAGGCCTCGTTGATACGTCGGGGAAGCTCGGCGACATTCTTAACCATCACGTTCCACTTGGTGCAGGCTCGGGAGATACCGACGACATCGGCCTCCTGGAAAGCGTCACTGCCAATGGCAGAGGTGACGACCTGACCGGTGAAAACAACCATGGGTGTTCCGTCGGACAGAGCATCCTGCATGGGAGTGATAACGTTGGTAGCACCAGGGCCAGAGGTGACGAGGACAACGCCAGGCTTGCCAGAAGCGCGGGCGTAACCCTCAGCCATGTGGCCAGCGCCTTGCTCATGGCGGGGAAGAATAAAGTCGAAGTGTTTTGAGTTGTAGATAGCATCGAAGACAGGGAGAATAGCACCACCGGGGTATCCAACTGTGACTCATGTCAGTACTATGTGCGGTGTCTGGAAGTGGTTACACGCACAGATGTGTTTCACGCCATGGCGCAGCATCATCTCGTGGAAGATTTCACCACCAGTCTTTCCAATGAACCTGTTATAACCTGGTGAGACTGCGTTCGGGATATGTAGGGACGGTGTAGGTAGCATACGACTCATCCATGTCATTCTTCCGGGGGTTGACGAGGGGTTGCACATGGCTCTGGTTCTTCTCGGCATTGAAAGCTGGGCTGGGAATATCGCGAGCTGGTCTGCAGTCGCAATGTTAGTATATGCATATTGTAATAGGTGGAAACTCGATGTGCGCATTGGGGTAATATTACCCCAGTCCTAGTGGCAAACAGGACACGAGGGGCAATCGCAACAGCGCAATCAGGAATTGGCGACTCACGCAGGAGCAGAAGTAGTCTGATTCCGTTGACCGGTGGTGATCTTCTTGGGAGCCTGGATAGCGGCGATGGCGGATGTGGTGGTGAATGATCGGGTGTGGGCGACAGCCCGGATGGCCTTTGCGGCCTGGCGTGTTCGGAGCATCGCGAACGGTTGTGAGGAGGAGCTGGAGCTCGGTGAGTCGAGGAGCCACGAGGCTCGAGGAGGGCTCAAAGGGTAGAGGGGAGATGGGGTCTAGGAGGTCAACGATTCAGGAGCAGAATCAATTGAGAGCCCAACGAGAAGCGGAGAGGGAGATATATGACGAGGAACAACCCGGGAGGCGAAGGGAAAAAAGAGGTGAAGAGTCAAAAGTCTGTTTCGCTAAAAAGAGACAGAGGCAGAGGCAGAGGGGACCCGGGAAAAAATATCACAGCAAGTCGGACGGCCGGTGGCCGGGGTGGGACCGGCGTAGGTGTGGGGTAGGTGCCGCGCAGATTGGGTGATGGTGACTCCTTTCCCCAGCGAAAACATGGGCGGCTTGCGGTACTGCGCAGGGCAGTCGCCAGGAGCACGGGCCAGTCGCGGAGGCGCCAGACCAGAACGGCCAGAAGAGCCACTGGTGAGGGGGCGGATCGGGGGGCGCGGACCAATCAGGGCCCAGATGAATGGCCGATATCGCCACTAGCACGAACGCCTGGATTGGCTGGATTGTGAGAGAAGCTGGTCTAGCTGGCATTTAGCTGGGCCAAGGGAACAAAAGTCGGATGAGTCGTACATGTACTATACAGTTGTGTGCGTGCTCAGGTCATTTCAGGTCAATTGACATGTAGCCTGTTGACTCACCTTGATTTGCCCGCGGAAAGATGCTGGCGATGCTGATGGTGATGCCCTGCTGGCCTCTCGGAGCACATGTGGCGGGGAACCTCCTCCTGCAGCAGCTCCATACCCTCCTTGCTTTAGTTCAGACATGTTTGCATGCGGCGACTTGTTTCTGGCATTTCTGTGTCTCTCTCTGCTGAAGCAATTCCCGACTGGCCATCAAATTTCCGTCTGGTCGCTCTCAATTGACATTACGATGCCGTAGAGGCCCGGTCCATTATGACGCATCCGGATCACGTGTCTCATCTCAAGCGACGGACCCTTGCAATTACCGCAATTCCTCTTGTCCTCGATGCTCTCTCGGATCTTGCCCGTCACCATGTGAAAGTGAAAATAAAAGTAGCACGTCCCTGAATTCCCCTTTCGGCAATCATTTTTGGCCCCGATGCTCCCCACAAACTCAACTCTGACAACCTGTCATCCATGAAGCGACGCCCCTGGCTGATAGCAGCACGATATAAGAAGCTTGTAGATTGCTCTCCGTTCATCAATTCCTCTATGACTCGTCCCGACAACTTGCGACATTACCCCGCCACGGCACCCTCGCCTCGCGACCCTCCTCGCAAGCATCCCAACCCGCAATTCCGGCGCAGCGCAGGCAAAGCTCAATGTAACCTGGACATGGTTAGCTTTAATCCCCGGCGCAGGACCCGTATTTGGTCCGTTCAACATGTCCATATTGACCCTACTCAAGGTACGCGAGGCCAGGGGCTTCCCTCGACGAGTACTCCACCATCATGACGCCAATGTTGAGTGTCTCAATCGGTGTCTCTTCTCTTACACTCGCCATCCACACATCAGCCATCAACTATCGGCGCCACACCTGCCTCTGACGGATCTGCAAGCCACATGCGCATCGCCCGTTGAGGCCCGATGACGGCGTTTCTCGTAAGGTGCCTGTATCTGACTGGATACGACAGTATTGCTTTCCCAAGCGGTGAGTTGAGCTCTCTATGCTATGGCTGCCCAATTCTTCAGGCAATTGCATGGCACAGTTATAGAGGGCTACAGATTCCTCCAATCATCACGCACGTGGTTGGCTTGGAGCTCCTGGCAACGACTACATGCTTGATACCTAGATAGGTTGGGTCCAGCTGAGCACAATTATCAACACGTGCCAGTATTAAAACTTAATCGCAAAACACTACGGGTGCGAGCTTGACTAGTAAATGCCCATCTACCTTGGCTACGATTGGGTTCAGTACCACATGTCCCCCACGATGCTGTAAGGAGACTACGATATCCTGATACCAGTATTCTAAGCTGGATAAGTCCGAAGAACGAACCATCACGCCAGACGGCTTCTTCGCCCATGCCAACCGCGCGTGGCTGGGCCGTCTCATAGCAGAGGGAGCTTGTTGCACAGACATCGCAATGAAGTCTCACTGTCAATCATCACGCTCCGTTGTGTCAGAGACGCCTCGAGCGGATCGACCAGCCGAAGACCTTAGCTATCTTGTGTAGGTGAGAGACTGTATTTCTAGATAGAATGGCTCTCAGTGTATTAACTGCGAACATTTCAAACGTTGTGACATGCAGTGCTTTGTATGGTAGAGATGTTAGAAAATGAGGGATTGGATATCTCAGCATCTCCGACTTCTCACGTTGACTTTGGAAGTTTACAGGTATCACAGTGGGGAAAGCAGAAGAATAATGAATCTCAATAGGCCGATGCCCAAAGTTGAATATTGATGCATCCGATGGCCCAGCTTAAACCAAGTAAACGAAGAAACACGTATACCATTAAAACGCCACCCAACTCCAATGGGATCATAAAAGTAAAAGTCAACAGCCCATGATCGAATAAACCTCGATTTTGCCCCGCCAGCCAAAACTCCTTACCCAACAAACATTTTTCAAACTCAGAGGGGACTGTGCCCAGTGCAAACGGGGATTCTCAGCAAAGAGTTTTAATTCCCGGCTAGCATACTGAAATGCTAGAGGAGGAAATCTATAAAACTATTAATATAGATTCATTGAAGAGTCCGGAGTCAGGTTGAACTTACCAGGACCTCAAAAGGGTTGATTCGTGAAACCACCACTTGATAAAAGCCTCGACATCAAATTCGCATCCCAAGTCTTCCTCCTCGACCGAGATGCCGTCGTCGCTGCCATAATCCGAGCCATAGTCTGACTCGGCGCCTGACGCCAGGTTTTTCTCCCAGTCGTCAGGGTCGTTGGCGAACCGGTATGGCTCGCCCTGCCAAGGGTTGGCCGCCCCATGTTGCGTTTGGGGGCTTGGTGCCACCGGGGACTTGGTGGACTTTGCAATCTTTCGATTGCGGCGGTAGTCGGCGTACTGGTTCGAGATGGTGCGGTACTTGGCCTTGACACTCTTGGTCAGGCGGGAAGAGAAACGGAAATGCATCTTGATTGGTTGTTGGGTCGAAAGAAGGAGGGAAGGATGTGAATCTCGACAAGCTGACGAGATTGTTGTCGAGTATTGATGTGATGAATGTTTGGGGTGAAGAGGAGGAGAAGAGTGTAAGTCTTGAGAGTTCAAGACAGACTGCTGTCAATTGTTGACGCAATTGGTGTTTGAGTGAAGAGAATAGAAGAGAAGGGTTCGAATCTGTAGAGGATGAGAGAGATTGATGACAATTGTTGATGTGAATTGAGAAGTTGTTGTTGGAAGTTGTTGTTGGAAGCTGTTGTTTGAATCTCTCGCGATCAAGTGTGTGTGAACTGATGGTGAAGGAGAGAAGAGAAATCATGGGAAGGAGAGGAGGGAGGAAGGGATTATAAGGACGAACTGAGGTCAAGGTTTTCTTCTATAGAAACTGATGGATATTCCGAAATCTCAACACTCCCTCCATGACTCTTCACCGTCAGGAAGTAGCAGGCAGAAGGATAGGATAGGGGTTGCTGAGCACAATAATCTGCAAGATATAAAACCCAATACTGCATATCCCCGTATATGAGGTCCAAGTTAGGAGGAGAAAATGTCCAGCGTGACCCCTGTGCTCCTTGAAAAGGCCGGAGATATGCAAGATAATCTTCGTACAAGTCATCATTCCCTGTCAAAGTTCAGGCGCAGCTAGACCACATCAAAGCCAGTTCCATGAGATGTTTCGAGAATGTTCATCCCAGAGTAATCCTCTTCTTGGCTGGGATTGTGCTGGGATGTTGGACGTGTCAGTCTCCGAAGTGAGGAGCAATTGGTGGCGAGATGGAACATCACAAATTCAAGGAAAAATCGGGGTTGATAACTACTCTCTTGTATCAAGAAGGATCTTTTCTAATAGGAAGGGGAAATGTCCCAATTGGTCAGTGCAAGAGAAAGAAAGGGGAACAAGTTACACTAAATTCATCCACCCATTGACTCTTTCCAGGACACGATCCCAACTTCATCATACCAGAGCAGTCCACAGACACGAAGCCCCAACACTTTCGGAATCGACAAGAAACAGCAATTGGCCGCTGAAGAGTTATCCACGAAATGCAGTGCAGTCCCGCGATAGTTTTGTGTTGACAGAGCAACCACAACGGCGTGAAGTTACCAGTCAGCTGCCGCCTTTTCATTGGCCGCCTTGTAAACTGGCACGTGCAAGATCTTGCGGGGACAACCGACTGCCTGTTCACCTTTCAAGACATCAGGCTAGAACTGGAACTTCATCTACTTGGTGCTGGTATAAGTGCAATCAGTCTTGGAGATAGAGAGATTCAGATTGCTTTCATTACGTAAACACCTACCACCTGGGCCAAGTTTGGTGCAAAAACAATGGCTAAGCGCCCAGAAACCATGAGGTTTCATGGGTCTGGAGGATCACCCACCTCCAGGCAGCGTCAGCACCCAAATCCTCAGCTCAATTTACCAACCACAACGACTTAAAGCCGCCATAGCTTCAATTCAATGAAACTATGTTTACCTATTCACCCCTCGACCGTCACAAATCCGAGATCCGTCTCGTGCGCTTCGTTGAGTGTCCGAGTGACGCTTCAAAGCTTGAGCTTGAACTGCGCCACGCCTCCATGAACGACACCACGTTCAACGCTCTCTCATACGTCTGGGGCGACTGCTCCGAAACAATCGACCTCACCCTCAACGGCCAAAGTTTCCCAGTTGGTCCCAGTCTCCACTCTGCTTTGAAGCAGCTGCGGGAGAATGGCCTCCCCTCTTGGATCTGGATCGACTCCATCTGCATTCAGCAGACCGATCTCGAGGAGAAAGGATGGCATGTGCAAGAGATGCGGACCGTTTACAGTCGCGCCGAGTGCGTGTACATGTGGCTCGGCCCAGGCTCCGATGCCACCGACAAGACGATAGAGTTCATGGCTGAGATCGGTCCAACGCTTGTCGAATTGAACGCCATGGAGATACTAAGCTCTTATCAAAACGGCATTGTCAACACGTACTTTCGGAGTCGCGTATCAGGTGAAGACCTTGGTCGTCCTAATGAAGATCCGGCCGTGAAGCTAGCCCAGTACATGTATGGCCTACTAGATCATCCAGGACTACAGGCTGCGAAGGACGTTGACGGTGTCGAGGTCCCTCGGGGTGTTCTAATCGATGGACTCTCGGAAATTGTCAAGAAGGAAAACTGGCACCGTATATGGATCGTCCAAGAAGTTGCCCTCGCCAGAGTCGGGCTCATCATGTGCGGCACTAAGGCCACCTCCCTCGAGCACTTCCAATCAACCTTTATGACTCTCTGGGACTGCAGCGTCTTCGACAAACGTCATGGGAGTCGCGTGAACGGGGGAATAGGCTTCGAGTGGGCCTGGAACTGGATCCTCCCGCTGCTCATCCGCCGACGGAGACAGTACTGGCGCGAGGGACCGCTCCGGCTCTCCGAGATCTTACGTCCCTCGTTCAGGGCGAAGCATACAATATACGCAGCCTCAGACCCGCGCGACATTGTATTCGGGCTTCTGGGTGTCATCGAGGACGGTGAGGAGTTGGGTCTTCGGGCCGACTATACCAAGTCCATGGCCGAGGTCTTTACCGCGGCGACAAAGGCATTTCTTCAACAAGACGCCGGTATAGGTTCATTCCGTTTAGAATACGTCACCCCCAGAGCCGAAAACCCCGATGGTCTTCCTTCTTGGGTCCCGGATTGGAGAGAGATTGGAGAAAAGGGCACATTGATAGAGGACGCCGGCCTTCATATCGACGCCACCTCTGGTATGCCAACATCGGAAAACATGACTCTCGACGAGAGTCCCTGGGTCTTGAGACGCTTTGGATGCTACGTCTCCACGATAACCGACGTCATGGAGATCCCGAAAGATCTACACAGCTTCCGAAAAGGCATCCCCTACGCTGAACTCGTCGAGGATTTCATGGCATCAGTTCTCAAGTTCGCCAACCTTGGACCAGACTCGGGCCCAGCCGAAGATTACGTCTGGCGCACTCTCGTGGGTCGACAGTATGGAGAGCCTGCTTTTCACGATCGTTACCACCATTGGATGGATGGTGATGTAGGGCTCCTAGTCCGCAGCATCATGCGTCAGGGGCAGTTTGACCCAGAGCATCTCACAGAGCCCCAGAAAGAGTTTATCAACAACGGCCCATTACATCTTAGTACCATCCGACTAGATCTCGACACTCCACAGAAGCAGCTCACGCATATCGTTCAAGAGTGGCCAGAAGACATCCTCTACTACACCGTAGGGAGGACCCTGTTCAAAACGAACAAGGCCATGTTCGGACGGGGGCATGTTCTCGTGAAGCCTGGTGATATTGTCACTATCCTGTCTGGGTGCGAAGTGCCAATTGTCTTGCGGCCACGCGAAGAAGGAGGCTATACGTTTGTTGGGGACGCCCATGTGGATGGCATCATGAACGGGGAGTTTCACCAAACCGCACCAAACTACCAGACATTTGACATATACTGAACTACTATACATAAACAGGGGGTAAGAGTCTCAAATCTGACTTTACAAGGGAAGCCCTCTCACTTTAAGCAGACAGATGTGCTTCGGGTGTCGCAAAACACTCGGTGGCATGGCCGTCTGGGCCGTAGGCTTTGCTACCGAACAAGGGGTTGGAGTATTGTTAGATTACAGTTTCCTATGGTATTACCTTCCAGGGGAAGCAAGCTCCATACTCCCAAAGGTCGGTAGTCAGTCACACGGGGAAAGGTTGCCAGGTAGTTGAACGACTTCATCAACAGGGACAACTAGTAAAGCAGTGTTCATACATAATAATAATAACACAAGAAGCGATATCTATATATTGACGACTCGAACGGAATTGCAGCGATAAGCTCACGTCAATCGAGATCAAGCGTTCGTGTGACGTTACAAAGCGCTGAGTTGGTGTTGAGAAGATAGAAACACCATAAATATGACACAAAGTTCACCAACGCCAGACCAACAGCCTTCCGCACCTCCAGACAAAGTTCTATCCATGACACACCATCTCATACTTCATTGTTTGGCTCTACCATCAAACGTCCAAGTTCAGTCACGCTCATGAATGCACCAGAAATAATCTTATCAAGATTCGCATTAATGCTCTCCCATCCCGCCTCTTCCTCGCCACCTATCTAACAGGTATCAATTCCTTCCCGTACATGTCTCCTCAACTGGCACACAAGGGTATCTGCCCGTCTCGGTATATCCTCCTCACATGATGTCCCGAAAGATGCCAATATTCACACAGAAACACAAGCCAAAATGTACTGCAAAAAAAAGAAAGACCCGTAGAGAGGCCTTGGCCTCGTCTCTCTCATTCCATCCCTTCTTCAACACCGTGGTATCTCAAAAACAAGAAATGCAGACTAGAGAAAACACACATAAAGAAAAGGGGGTGTGTATGTGTCGGTCCCACATGCTGGTAATGTATCCGAAACAGTAAAACATGGACAAAAAGAAAGATACAAGTGATGGTCTTCTCAGAGATCCAAGAGGATGGGTATCCCGTCGTCATAACGTTCCTGTCCTCCTCTTGTCCCATGAAGGGCAGATATTAGTACAGCTATAAAACGTTGAAGTAAAAATGTTGAAATCATGATGCTAAATGCTTTTCCTTCCCATGATAAACAAACGCCTTATAGTCTCATGTCCCCATCATCGAGGTAAAAGGACGTCGGTGAGCCGAGTTGCTGCATCTGCGCTTGCTGCATGAAGCCAGCTGGGTTTGATGTGTAGCCTTGTGATGGGTGGCCCATCCGCATTGGCAGTTCGTAACCAGCGGGCACGGATGTGGGAATCATCTCAGCGTACATTTGTGGCACAGGGGGCACAGCGTCGGTGCTGGACGCTGGGCTGCCGTACACGCTGGTCTTCTTCTTGGGGCGAAGGTTCTCGAGGCTGAGTCGCTTGCCCCAGGAACCAGGTCGTTTTGAGGGGATTGGTGTGGCAGGGCGAGCAGACTGGGGTTGGGTGTGGTTAGGGGTCATGTAGACATTGGTCATGACCTCGTCTTGTTGGGGGAACTGCTGCATGCCGCTCATGTCTGTCCATTGTTGCTGGGGAAGCTCCTGTCCCGGCAGGATGTAGGTCATCGAAGCATCGGCAAAGGTATTCATCTGGTCAGGGGCGAACTTGGGTGCATCGACGGGCCAGACATGCTCATTGGGGATCGGAAATGGCGTTCCGGGATGGGGGCCAGCTGCGAGGTCGTCTCGAATCATGGGCTCGGGGATACCGTCCACTGGTGTCGTAGGTCGAGTCTCCTGCTTAATCCTTCGGTTGGGGAACGTGTTCGCCTGAGGTGTAGGCGGTTGCTGCTTAACCACGGGTTCTGGCGGTGTGTTGTTGACGTTGTTCTCCATCTTGGGTTGCGCTCCATCAGCATGGCCAACCGTGTCCATCAAGCACTCGGATCGGACGGGAAGAGAGAACTGAAGATCGATCTCGCTAGGAGGTGGCGTATTGGGGTTCGTAAAGGGCGATGTACCGAGGATGAAGGCGAGGCGGACAAGAGTCGAGATATCCTGGCCGAGGTGGCGCGCCTCGAGCATTCGCTTGAGGTCACCAGAGGATCGCGGGCGCCATGTGAGCTGTTGCCTCTTCTCCTTGGGCCAGATGCATGTCTTCCAGATAGACTTGACCTTGGACTGACGCATGAGGTTGTGCAACTGAGCCTTGTACTCCCAGTTGTTGACATCGAAACCGTCCTCGAAGTGCTTGGCAATATGCTCAAAGTACTTGTCTCGGCTGCCCGACGCCTGGTCGTTGGTCGCGGCCTCGAAGATACGGTCCTTGCAGTTGGCGAAACCGCACGCAAACACGACCTGAGGGCACAACTCAGTCTTGGCCGAGCTATTGGGGAGAGCGTCCATGCGGTGTGTCTCCTTGGCGTGAGTGCTGTAGGCGCGTTCAGTAGCAAAAGAGAGGTGGCAGCCCTTGGTCTTGCACAGCCACGTCACATCAGCGCCGTGGAAGTTGTAGAGATGCTTCTTAAAATCACTCTTGCGACCAAAACCCACGGGGTTGTTGTCCAAAAAGCACATAGGGCACTGGTATTTCTTGGAAGTCGGTGCGACATGTCGAGGCGAGGGGTGGGAGGTGACATCGCATGAGGGAATAGGCGACTGCATGAGGCTGGGCGAGTCGAGCCACGTCCGGTCAGGAATTTTGCCGACTTCACCATCATGAATCGAAGGCACGTCGGTAGAAGTGTCTTGCCATGTAGACTGGGTGCGTATCGAAGCGGCATCGGATCGGCCGTGAGAAGCCTCGGAGCTGCTCCATGTCAACGAGGGAGCACTTGTGTTGCTAAGAAGCGTGGTCGCTGAGAAGGTCGAGGCCCGGGCTACCGTGTGTCAGTACAGTTACAGCATAGCTATCCGACAGAAACTCACATGAAGTGCCCAGACCGCTCAAAGCGCAGACGAGACTGGAGACGCCATAGCGACGAGCCAGACCCAGAAGGATCTGCTGATCCTCTTCACTCAAAGGCCTCACGGCTTGGTCGTCTTGAACCTGGAAGGGGAACATTATAGCAAGAGTGCACAACGTCCGTGTCAATCGACAGAACGTTGATGCGCGCTCAGCGCTTGTTATGTAAAATCTGCAGCGAGTCGGGTCGCTGTCAGCAACAGAGGGCCTGCCGTCTTAGATGTGTGTGTCAAGTGCGGGAGGCAGCCGTCGGGGATGAGACTCGCATGAGGCTCCAGGCGAGTATTATTCGAAGCAGGCGGTACAGGTGAGAATTAATCGCTCTAAAGTGAAGCGTCGTGTGCGCGGTGGCGGATCGATCCCAGGAGTGTCCTTCGGAGAGAGCGAAGAGGATGGCTGTGCGGCTGAGACTAGTAGGCCGTTGCAGAAGTCGAACTCGTAAGCACGCTACAAGAGGAAATGCGTGAGGTGAGTTTAACGAGAGGAAATCGCCAGCCCGCGACGATTAGTGAAGATCGAGTCGAGTCGAGTCGAGTCGTAGAGTCGTGACACAGTCGGTGGTGGTTTGTGGTGAATGGATGTGGAGGAGACAGGTTTGAGTGTGACGAGGTATGAGCGCAGGCGCGGGTAGGTAGCGGGAGGAGGCAGATTAAACCAGAGACAAGAGTCAATCAAAGACACAGGCCCTTGCTCCAAGACGGGAAGACAGGAAAGGGTAGGGCAGAGACAATGGGAGGGGCGAGAAGAAGCGAGGGGAGACGGACGGGGCGAGTGTACGCAGCGCAGCAACCAAGAGGCAGGGGAACAGGGGAGACGCACGAGAGAGGAAACCCTTCTAGAAGCCTTCATCGAATCCTGGACGCGGCGTGAGACATTATAACGGGCTTGCCGGAGTGAATCGCTCTTGGTCGGCCCACGTTGGCTCACCCATGTCCTAGCTAGCTCCTCGACTAGTTGCTCCGTCAGGCAGGGGACCCCAGTATACGACCAACACCGTTTCAGGAACGTCATTTGCAGAAGAAGCTTTTTTTTCTCTCTGTTTTTTCGAAGCCGGCTCGGGGAGGGTCTCACTGCGGGTTTGTCTTCATCGTGCGGGTGCCGGCAATCTCATGAGCCCCGAGTACGATGTCCAGATGACGTGCCTTGCCTTGGACGAAGTGATCCATCATGACCGATGCCACAGTCACTCGTAGCGCACGCGCACACCCACTGCAATAGGGTCAAACACTCAGCCATTCCCCTCCAGCGCAGCAGGCGGCGTGCAGCCTCCTCGGGGGCGCCTTGCTGGATCCTCGATAGTGTGAGGTGAATCCGTCGCCATGTCCCTTGTTTGGGCAGTGGTGGCCCAGCAGCCAGTGTCGTAGTGGACGAACAGGTCCTAGCTGTGACTGATGGCATAAGCCTCCCAACAGAACAGTTCTGACCCGTGATGCCCGACTCTCAGTGATCGACTCATAGGCCACAGAACAAGCCTTCCCCTTCCCCCTGGCAAGTCGTGATTGCGCCCGCAAATTGAACCTCGTTCCCCTGCAGCCCCCAGCATACGAGTCGCGACGGTGAGCAACCGTGACCGTAACCCCTACGGCCTGGATTGCTTCTGCCGTTCTTCTAGAAGACGTTACAGCCGAGCGACGATTAGGCTTTAGTACTGTGCGCAGTCGTTTTGTTGCGCCGCAGCATCTCGGGGTTCTCAGCAATAGGGTTTGGCTGGCGGCGAACCGTGCTGATGCCGGCGTGGTTCAGCATTGAAGCATGAAAGCATGGCCCTGCTTGTCTCCCTTTCCAAGTGCCGAACGACACGGCACGACGCAACGCAACGCAACGCAACGCAAAGGATTGATTGAGCACCCCGTATCGTCTCTTCCGCTGTGACCTGTGACCCCGAATACGTCAAAAACAGTCAATCATCAGTCAGTCACTTAGTCAGAGCAACTGGGAAACGACCCCATCACGCCCAGCCTAGCGCTATTTCTTCACCTTGTCGCATCTCTCTTCAGGCGTCGTCCAATCCCCAGTCAGCATCGAATCGGTTCTGCCGAGTACCGGGTCTGACACTGGGGACAGAGGCAGATTGCGCTGACCAAATCGAAACTGAATCAAAAAGGCGCGCACGCAACGCAGAGCAGACCAGAACAGAGGGGCCCACCGTGGTCATCACGCACTGGTGCAGCGACGACATCCACAATGGACTGACCCCTGCCGACGAAACAAGAATGCGGACGGAGAGCAAGTGCCCCGAGAGCCTAGAGCAAGCCTAGCAGGTACATGTGCCCAAGACGACGTGAACCCGAGAGGGTCTAGCGCTGCTAGTGTTGCTAGTGCATCAGCGAGTTCTCTGGCTGGACGCGGGCCAGCAGACGACCCTGTTTCAGCGGGAAATGACGATGGGCCAATCTCTGGCCTCTGCTCCAGGGCCCGACGTCTGTTTGGTCTGCTTGCGAGCCGAATCAGCGAGGATCGAGGGTCGAGCGAACCAAGACGAGAGTTGGTGTGAGCATGAGGGGACAAAGGGCGCTGCCGAGACCTCTGGTGCGGAGCTGGAGGGCCAGCAATGCACGGCATTGGCTGCGTAAGAGGGTCATGACACGACCCAAGCCAGAAGCACTCAGCCAGGTGCGTCGACCAAGCCCACTCCAAGCCACTCCAAGGTCCCCTTGCAAAACCCTGGCAACGACGGCGAGTGTGGCCTTTTTTCCTTCGAGACGGTGAATGTGGATGCTGGCGTGCGTGAGTGGTTCGTGTGGCGCTGGCTATGCGTTATTCTCGTACGTACAATGTACTGAAGACGCATGTCGTGGTGTAGAAGACGGTGAGAGAGGAGCGAGTTCTTGGCAGGGCTTCTCTCTGTTGGCCCCATCTCGCTTCGCTTGACACGGCAAACAACTGCTATGCTATTTCTGCACAATGGCTGTTGGTCTCGACGTTTCGCTGATTTAACTCGACGGATTACGGGTCATCTCCAATACAACCGTTACGAGACACGTTCGAGATGCGCCGTTGATGAGTCGGTCAATGGATCTTGTGGGAAGCAACGCCATCCGCTGCTAGCAAGACGAGAAAAAGAAAGAAACAACCGAACGACCCGGAGTCGGGAAATGACAGATTACCAGATGCATCTCGGGTTGATTGCTTCTTGTTTGTGTTATTTCGTGCAGGTTGCTTCTGGCTGACGCCTCTTTGCTTGTTCTTTTTTTTTTTCCTTTGGGGCTTCTGCACCGCCGGAAGCAACCTATGACTGCCGCTGTAAGCTTTTTGCTTTTTTTTCTGGAAATTTTCTTCAGCTTCGCCAGTGGTGGATCTCGTGTCGCAGATTGACAAGAGACGAGTGTGGCTGGCTGCGAGATGCATCTCACGCCTGATCCTGATGATCGCCGTGATGAGATTTGATGGAAATGCAATTAATTACGGTGCTTCCGTCCGGAGAGCGAGCTGAGCTTCCTTCTGCAACCTGCAAATCAATCAATCCATCCATCATCTTTCAAAGTGCTCTGCCGGATGGACAAACGAACACCCACTCACACGACAGGAACTGCAAGATGCATTGGACGGCTTGGATCTCTTGGTCTCCCGCTCTGGCACGGGACCTGGATTGGCACTCGCTTCGTATCTTGGGCTGCTGCGGCGTCTGTGGTTGCATTTCGCACCAAGGATGAAGGCCTCTGACACGACGGGCATGCCTGCATGAAACGATGATACCCCAGTCCCAGGCTGGGGAAAGGGCGAGCAGAGAACAGAGCAACAGACCTGCTAAAAACATGGATGGAGATGGTAACGGCAGAGGTCATTGATTCGTCGCCCTCGTAAAGTGCGTGACCCCATTCCTTTTCAGGGAGCCTGCAAGTTTGCTTTGGAGCGGTTACTGAGGTGAGTAGGTGACACTGGCTGTACCATGCACTTTCCTTTTCCTTTCAAGCCGACCGGGAGGTTGTCAAGGTTGTCTCTTGCCTTGCCTTGCCTTGACTTTCTTACCTTGCCCACCTAGGTAGGTGCTGTCTGCCTGCCTGCCCGCCTGTGCCTGCCCACCTATACCTGCGCTGCTCGTTTGTTGGGTGGTCCTTCCTACGCATCTTCCTCTATCCGGGGCCCCGGTCCCTCCTTCCCCTCCCTTTCCCCATCCCCCCATGACTTCCGATTTGTTGCTCGCTCAGGCTTCAAGTCTCTCAATGTCTCACTCATGATCTTCGTTTTTTTTTCCCTTGGCTTTTTTTCACGTCAGCACAACACAGCAACCCACGACTCCAAAGCGACCAACCAGGGCTCAAGACCAAGAGACCCATCAAGGATCATGTCCGTTGGCTAGAGTGCCTCCCATATCCATATCCGTACTTCCATCCTCCGTGCCTCCCCCTCCTCCATCGCTTCCCCGCGGCGGGAAACCAAAACGAGTCGAGACCGCCCAATGTCACGCCACGCTACAACGCTGTTGGAGAGATGACATGCTCGTCACCACTTTTGCTATCAATCGTCTACTGTTCTGCAAGTGTCTTGGGGTTCATCAACACCCTGGATAACACAGAAGAAAGTCGTCACACAAATGGAAGCCATTGCCATCACCTCACACTGATCAACATCAAACGCAGCCCAACGTCAAGTGAAACCTTCTCTTCAACGCCCTCCCACGTGGCCCACCCGCTCGCCGATCCTTGTGGCCCAACTGAACTGGATACTTGACGTTCCTTGAGTAACCGATGGCTCTTCGGTTAACAATCTCGAGATGTTGGCTCAAAAACGATGTGCAAACTGCAGACTGCATTACTTGCAACTTGGTCGCTGCTTGTCATCAGAAACCCTTCTTCTTACTACCTCCAGATATAGCATACCGAAGTCAGCTTCTTGTTGTCTCTTATCCCCCCCTTGTCAGCGGCCCAGCACCCCTTGTTCCCAAAAGGCACACGGACACACACATCGCAACTCGCGGGCAACACGGAGGTGTCGGTCTCCCGTCTCTGGAACGAGTCAGAGCACCCTCATCACAGTGCACCAGTCTGTTGATCTCCGTTTCTCAACTTGCTGGTGGCAACTCTGCTTCATCCATTCCACGTGGAAGTCATGCAGGTCCTCCCTTTCCAGACCATGTCACCATCCCCTCATTTCCATGGCTCATCCTCCCGAGCCATTTCATCCTTTCTCACCCCAACTCTACAGTGCAGTACCGTACCAAATAGAGCACCTTTCCATCCTCTCGGGTGTCAGGCCGCCAGACGCAGTGCTACTGCATAGTATGAAAGCCACTCAGCCAGCTTGGCTACATCCAGTCTACACCCGGGGCTAGCCAGTCGCGTAGCCAGGATCAAGGCATGGTATTGTTACTGTAATCCTTTCACTGCCTCTTTTCTCGGCATTATCCCAATCTAGGTTCGCGGGGGTGATGAGCAATCGCAATGCTTGGCTCCAACGAGCTGGCCTTATCTCTACTTGGCTATCCGGCCACCCTTGCCGTGCCAAATCTTTGAGCCATTTGAGCAAGCCCAGTCAAGTGCGGAGGCCTCGTCCTCTCCGCACGCCATCGCAAATGGTTGGTTGTGTCGTTACGATATGCCAGATCCTGTCACCCTCTTTCTGGCTCTCAGCCAACCAGCGCGTGACAAGGTCTGACTCGCTTGGGGTTGTCGTCAGCTGTTGAGGCTGCTCCAAAAACAGCGACTTCTCACGAGGTTGACAGAGTTGCTATGTAATGGATCCAGCGCATGCCACCATCTGGCCAAGGTCGAGACCATGCCGTCCGTCCCCTGTCCGCACCGCAAAAGAACTCAAACCATCGTGCCCCAGACTTGAGATGATTAAACCGCGCCATATTCAAGCCTCTCACGTCGATATCTTGGGGAAGCCTGCAAGTCTCTCCTCTGACGGGACATGCCATCACGCCCTTCTTATCAAAAACTGTCATCCTAGTCGTCCGTTCCCCCTCCAATCCCCGCACCATCTATCTCCCTCTTTTTGGTCCTGGTCTTTGCTACCCTAGCAGAGAATCAGCTCACAGGAAGCCTCATTCTTTTGCTCGCATCTGACTGGATGGATGGGGAAGGATCGCGTCCTCGGGAGACCGTGGCGAAGTGCGGAGATTACAGTTCCCATCAGTAACCGTAGCTACCCTACACTGTCGTCTGACTTGGAGAATTTGGACATCACAGGCTCCCATGGCATTGAAGTGATAGTTATTGAGTGATGATGTAGATTTGAAGCTGACACACCACACCTCTTACCAATTCGTGCTGTAATCGAGTAGGGCACGTTGGGGGGGAATCCATCTGTCGGCGATTTTGTGTTGAGCTGTATAAATCACGATGAGATAAACTTAATCGAGCAAACTTCGTTGGCGGCATAACGACGAGAACTATCAGGGGCTACGGCCTCTTTCTCGACTTCCTAAGATCTCACCCTCGTAGTACTACTCCTATCCGTATCGATCATACCCCATCCGTCTATCCGTCCCGTTGCCGATATCTCATGGCCTTGGGACTTAGGGACTCCCACTCCAAACCACATACTACTCTAAGGTAACTCATCATCAGCAGCAGGTTGATACACGACCTTCACGATTAATGCACCATGAAATGCAGCAGCTTTCCAGGCCCAGCCGCTGCATGCAGACATGCCAGCCCTCATCTATCAACCCGATACACGAATGCAGCTCGTTCGAATGACAGTCTCGGATCATAGCCTCACCATCAAAGCCAACGTCAGCGTCAAAGCAACTGTCACATCTAAAGTGTCACATGTAAATTAATGTCGTCGTATACTCGATCATATATCCTTATTTTCCATTCATCAAAAACACCCATAGGCACCAGAAACAGCATCTCTTACTCTCACATTCGGGGTATCAAATCTCAACGCACTCCCACGAGCTCTTCCATCCCATCATGTATAAGGGTTGCCAGACTTCCATATCCGCTGCAATGCAAAGTATAGGCCTCGTGGGTAAAACTACCCAGCAGTGACTCCACCAAACAAAGAAAAGTCCCAAAAGATATATCGCTCCGACGGTCCCCTTTTCCATCTTGAACCTTGCGTGTATGAAAAGTAACGAGTAAGGAATGAGCAGGATGGTCAAGTTGTCATTGACCATGTCCCTGAGTGAGTGGGTCAAGTTATAAGTAAAGGCTCACGTTGGCCATGCGTATCAATATCAGAATGACTGCAAGGGCAATAGACGGCCTGAAGAACAAGCATTCAGATCTGGAAGGCAACCAAATCCGTCGCTCGCCGTGATCTAGGCATATGCAGAATCATAGCCTCCAAATGACATTTGCTGACTTATAGGGGTAGTAGGAGTAAGGCATGAAGCATCAGATGCCGAGGTGGTCATGCTCTGGGGGTCATAAGGAGCCGAAAAGGCTGGCTCCTGCATGAATCCAGCGTCCATCATGTCGGCATCGTTCATGTCGATGTCTTGCTCAGGCATGCTGTTGGCGATAGACCGAAGGCTTCGGAGATCCTCGGCGATAATACCCCCTGTGGCCTGCTGCATCATAGCAAATTGCTGCTGCTGCCGAGGGTCGTACATCTGCGCCTGGGGTATGTTTGCATACTGAAAGTGATGCGGCATAGGTGCCGGAGCTGCCGTTGTCGCAGGCATCGTATGACGAGGTGGCCGGGCGGAACGACCGGAGCGAACTGGACCAGGACGTGGTACATAGACACGCCGTTGAGAAGCCAGATACGCTGCCAAGTTGGGGTTTGTCCCCCGAGAAATGCGGAACTGATACTGATCGGCATCAGGAGAGGGACCCGAAGGTGGAAGAGGAGGTGCCCGCGACTTGTGTCCTGGAATTGGCTGGCGGCACTGGTCCTTGACGGGGTTGATAAAGTCCTCGCGGTACTTGGTGATGGAGGACGGCTCCGAACCGAGGGCAATGGCATATTGAACCATGAGTTGCAGGTCGCCCAGATGCCGCGTTTCGAGTCGTTTCCGCAGGATGCCACTGGACTGGGGATGCCATTGCAAACGATTTCGTTCTTCCTCGGGCCATGAAGAGTTCGCCCAGGCTCGCACCAATCCTGACTGCTTCAACAGATTTCGCATCCTTCCAGAATATGTCCACTCTCCACTGTTGGATCCTTCGTCGAAATGCTTCACCACGTGGGCCACAAACTCCTTAAAGGTCGAGTCGGCATCGTCGTCGCTGGGAGCCTCAAAAACTTGAGGGCAGTTTTCGAAGCCACAGGCAAAAACGGTCTGAGGACACAAGTTCACCTTGGCCTCGTCGAGAGTCATGCGAGAGCCACCGTGGGCCTGTTTCAGATGGGTCTTGTACGCCGTCTGCCAGTCGAAAACCATGTTGCAATCCGAATGACGACAGAACCACTGGGCATTGGTGTTGTGAAAGTCCTCGATATGACGCTTCAAGTCATTTTTACGCGTACACGTCTTTTGAATGTCTTCTTCCCTGCAGAAGCCACATGTGAAGGAACCCTTTTGTTTGGGTGCGTGCGGAGCCGGAGTTGCGGAATCACCTGACGGGGTCGTCGCGGCCTCTTCCTCTCGATGTGTTGACTGCGAAGTAGAAGGGCGAGTAGACTGATTTGATTTGCGACCAAGTAGCTTGGCAGTGCGTGCTGACACATTGGAGATGATGCTGCCACGGACAGAAGAGTTATCGGAGGAAAAGGTTCGCACGCTGGCGGTATCGAAGAGGCTGGCGGCATCCTCGGACTTTACCGAGGAATATGTACTTGAAGAGATGACTGAGGCTCCATCGTTGACTGATGAAGACGGAAAATTAGCGACAACGAGGCCCAGGTAGACGCAGTCTCGACTTGGTGAGATTAGCGACTAGAAAGAAGCGGTCACTCACGAGAGATGGCAGGCGAGGTTGCCTCCTCGTCCATCAACTGGGCGACACCTTCGCGACCATAGCGGCGCATAAGATGGCGGAGTAGTTGACGATCGAGCGAATCATCCTGATGCGACATGGAAGAATGTTGAGATATGCTATCGGCCTCGGACCACGAGTCCGGAGCCATGGTTGATGTCGGAAGATGGAGTTGGCAGGAGACGGGGAGAGGGATTGGGGCGGTCGAGGGAGTAGTGGAGCCCAGGGAGGCGATGCCCCAAGCAGCAGCCCTGGGTTGGGTTATTGGTAGTGCAGGTCAGACCCCGTTGGTAGGGTAGTTCGGGGAATTTTTGTTGCGGCTGAGAGTTGGAGTTGGAAGAGAGTAGATAGATAATGTGCGAGGGTGGGAGAAGGGGAGAGAGAGAGGGAAGAAGGGAAGATCAAGGCCAGAAGGAGGCAAAAAAGCGTGGCAGTGACAGCGCGACAACTAAAAGAGAGGCCAAGCCAAAAAAGAAAGTCGTTTTGAGATTTGGATCGCAAATGACAAGCAGGAAACTGAAAGGGCCAAGCCGGAGGAACAGGGATCACTAGGTTGGTACTGATAGCGGCCTGGGTGGGAGAGATAGCGCTACGCGATGCGAGAGGACGCGGGCATTCTGGGGTAGTATGGAGTTTGGAGAGAGTCCCCGAGACCCAAGACCAAGGGGGCACAGACAAGGGGGCGGATAGACGGATGGGATATGATTGACAGGGAAGAAGAAGCAGAAGCAGATGAAAAGGAAAGCTGCAGCAGGTCAAACGTCAGCGGGGAGAGGCGAGAGTAAAAGGCCGACCGACCAAGTGTTGGATGACGGTCGATCTCTTGAGGGAGAGGGGAATGGGCACCGCCCGGGCCCTAGACCCAACCTGGCCGGGGTATTCTTGTTGGAGAATTCATGGACACACAGGATTGACGGCGACTTGAGAAATGGAGATCAAGGCAGAGGAGAGACGACGGGACTCGAGAAATGACGGGATGGACACTAACCAACGGTTTGGCCGAGGTCAACGTGGCTGGAACTTGAGGATCTGCGTCAGCGCTCGACACCACGGCCTTTTTTTCTAGGGCTGAGTGAGTGTGAGTGAGCATGAGTTCCTGGAGATCATCACCATGGTCAATCACTCTCTACAACTCTATTCAAGATTTGTCACTGCTCGTCTTGCTTCTGTTTCTCCTGCATCGCAGACGCCGGCAAGTGGGATGAGCCATCCCGGGTGGAGAGACAGAGGGAACAGGCTGTGGAGTTTTTGTTTGAGATCTAGGCCCTGAAAGGGCTTGTGCGTCGAGGCTCGACCAGAACCTTATGCGCTGGAGAGAGTACGGGGGCCAAACTCTTGCAAGCCAGTCTGACTTGGGGATCGCCACTGAAACCATGTTGTCCCCGTCATGAGCTGACCTAATGGATTGCTGTGATGGATTGAGAATGGGATGTTTTTCAAAGAGTCAATAGCCTTGAACCTACTACCCCAGGCTTCGGATCAGGCCCCAGAGCGTTTCCGGTCATCGTCGCGCCTGGGCTTAGGTATTTGAGAATATCTACCTGCCAAAAGGGACCTTCCGACGAGCGTTGAACCAGGCATTCGATTCGATCCCAAAGTCTTGGGACATGGCCAAGTAATCTTGACTGGCCAACTTACGATGCAAAAACTCAAAAGAAGGGCTTCTTGACCAAAGCCCAGACCAAGTGGGAGAGAAAAAAACTCACCCCCAAGATCTTCTTCCCCCGAGTCTCCCCTGGTGGGGCGCCTCCGGCGCGCCGTGCCACCCCAGGAAGGTGGTTTAGGTGAATCCATCTCGTCATGAGAATTGGCGTGCTTATTCGAGGGAAGACATGATGGGATCGTGGTTCTTGTGTAACTTGAAGAAATGTGATGCGTGGTCGATGCTTGAAAATAGAGAAAGAGGGTTGGTGGAAGAAAGATTCTGGGGGATCAACTGTGAGATTGATATATATTCTTGTCCTTCAACCCGAGACAAGATAACAAACCAACAGTCAAAGATCAAAAAGACTCGGTCTCGTCAACCAACCCCATGATGGCTTCAACCTCCCCTCCTCGCCCCCAGGAACCGGAACGGGATGAACCTGAACTCTGCCCGGTCCCATATCCCTCGTCAGCCAATAGGAGACGCACCATTCAGCCAGTCATCATCGTCGAGCCATTAATCACCAAAAACCCCAAGAAACCCGCCGATAAGCCTTTCGTCCCCCTCAATTGGGGGTCGAGATACCAACAAAAAGATTACTATACAAAAAAAACACATCTCCCCGTTGGCTGTTTCTTTACGACTCTTGTCCTGCAATGGCACTAGATGGCTTTCTCAACTCGGGTCTCACGGCACTTGGGAACACACAACACAAAACAACAACACGTGAAAGACTTGAACAACCATCGGTTTTTCCCCAAACACCAGATTTCCCTTATCATCATCTGGCCGCTCCCCTCCCACGTTCCATCCCCTGCCCCTGATTCGATCGTCCAACCCCTGCCCACAAAAAGCCCACCCCCAGCAAGGGGAAAAAAATAACAGGAGACTGATTTTGGTGATAGCCACCGCGAAAATGTGTGTCCTGTTTTCTTTCCACCTCTAGCCACCACACCCCCAGGTCCGTTCAATATCACCCCAAACCCGACCCCAAGGAAAACCCATGACTGAAGATGCTGACACATCGTCCGCTTCGTTCTCGGTCTGCTTCCGGTGTCTCCTCCGTCTCCCCTTTTTACCGGGACGCCGGCTTGTGCCTGTCATCCGTGCTTGCTAGCCCTGGCTTTTTTTTTTTTTTTTTTTAAACTCTGAAAGCTTTGTCCGGGGAAGGTCGGGTCGCTATAGATCCCAGTTTGCTTGCTTGTCCTTGTCTTTTTCTTCTCGTGTCGGCCGATCAATCTTCTGGGTCCATCGCCTTCATACCTCGGCATAAAAAAAGGACTCTCCAACGTAAACTTTTGCGCCACTACATTCTTGGTCAAGAAATACTACGTAAACCTTCAAAACTCAAATAACCAAACTAACAAAGACCCCATGGACCCTGAAATTCCTCTCCCCCCCTTGTCTCCCGTACCTTCCGGATCGTCAACCTCGGGACTTGAGGTGTGATTGATTAGATTCAATTTCGGCACTTGGGGAATAAAAAGGAAATCTTTGCCGTGCCGTGCCGTGTTGTATACATTGTAGGCCCGACAAGGACGTATACCGTGGCTTTCTCCCGAGCGCAGAAAGACGGGCTCGTGGTGAAACTCGGGAAGAAAAGACGTATGTCGTGTAACCCATCAGTGTTGCACTAGATTTCGGTTCGACATGGCGTAACAGAAGGATCTATTCCAACCAGTCGAAGAAGCACGAGCTGTCAAGCCTGGTGCTATTCGTAGAGGAGACCAATGTTCTGGAACCTTGTTGGCGAATGTAACATCAAGAAATATGATATTCTGTATGTACTCTACTTTTCTCTAAGGTGCTTACTGTTGTATCCCATCTCTCCTTATGGCTTTACACCGTCCTGAATATAGTAAATTGCACTTCCCGTCGCGGGCCGGCTCACGACAACGGCCCCCTTCCTCTGCTCCTCTGTAAGTTCCCGCTTGGAAAAGTACTCCTTCTCCAACGCTTCTGTAACAGCCTCGACCTTGTCCGCCGGAACGAGGTGCACGCTGCAACCTCCCCATCCCGCGCCGGTAACCCGTGCACCGTAAGCTCCGGACCGCAGCGAGATGTTGCAGATCTCGTCAAGCTCGGGGCAGCTGCACTGGAATAGGTCACGGCAAGACACATGCGTTTCGTTGAGGAGGTGGCCGAGTTCCTTGTTGAAGGGTGTTGTGTCGGTTGCGCCCGTGTGGACGGGGTTCTCGAGGAGAGCCATGAAGTGGAGGACACGGAGGGCCTCTGTGAAGACGTGCAGGGCACGCTGACGGAGCTTGAAGCGTTCAGCCCGGACTGGGAGGCGGGACATGAAGCGGGCTTCAAGCTCTTCGACCGTGATGTTGAGCACCTTGGCCACCTCCTCTCGCGTATAACCCTCCTCCTGTGTCAGAGTGTTCTTTGTCACCTCGATCAACTTCTTAAGCTCCTCCTCCTTAGTAACACTCTTGGCAGCTGCGTAGTCTGAGCCGTTAAGATGGTAGAAGAAGGTCTCATGGAAACCCTGCAGACTAATACCCAAGGGACCCGCGTCCTCTGGTAGCTGAGTGCCCGGAGGGTTAAGGACAGCATTAAGATAAGCCGCAGCCATGCTGCACTCGACTACACGCAGGTTGTAGTGAATCGGACCTGTAACCTGCTTGTTGGATGTGACAAAGGACTGCACGATAACAAAGCAGAGCTCTGGGTGTGTAGGGGGAAACTTGACAGGTCGAGCCTCGAGGCTTGGGCTGAACGAGACAAAGAGGGCTGCGCCTTTCTCAGAGAAAACAGAGGCGGCCTGATCCATGCTATGAGAACCGAGTTAGCTGTGTTGTCATATATGTGCAGCCTTGATATCACGTACCCTCCTGAGTTGACTCCTACGGCACGCTCGTTGACGATGGCGAGCTCTGTCAATTCCTTCTTGTCCACCTCCTTCTCGCCGTTGGCCAGCAAGATAGCCAACGAACTGGTGCTCACCACAGCAGCACTCGAGCTCAATCCTCCACCGACGGGAACTGTCCCGTCCATGAGGAGCTCCATATTGCAAGGTCTGAATCCAGCTCCATGCTTCTTCCTCAACAAACCAAGCACACCTCGAAGCCCACTCTTGAAGTAATTCGTCCACTCCAGTTTTGTCGCATCGATCGTCACGTCTCCGTCGATAGGAATCTCAAAGTCCCTGGCCTCAAACTTGTCCTCCACATTAGCGATGCGGATGCGGAATGTCTTGGCGTCGTCGGCGACGGGGGTGTGAGACACGGCCAGGAGGGCGTCGGCGGTGATGGCCATGGGGAGCACCGAGTAGAGGGAGTAGTCAATGTGCTCGCCGATAATGTTGACTCGGCCAGGTGAGCGAGCAACAAAAGTAGCTGGATGTCCATATACGGACTCAAACTTGGTGAGGAGGTGATTCCATCGTGGTGCTTCGGTCGCGAGAGAGGCCGGAGGGTAGATGTCAGCGAGAGCGTTTGCGACGGGGACGGAGCGAGACATTTTGGCAATTGCTGCTTGTCTCTAATTGTCTTTGACTTGTGAGAATCTTGGGAATTGTCACCCGCAAGGTCTCAAGTGTCGTTCGTTTCGTCGCGTGAGGAAGCTGTAGGCGTTGCAACGTTTCTATGCCCCGCTATTGCCCCTCGTGGGATGTGTCGCGGTTGCAGCTTGTGATTGATGACGTAGGTAGTTTTGAAGAGCTCAATTTTGAAGCTCGTCGCGATACTTGGCCAATTCTATAGAAATAGAAGTCCAGCTGAGAGATCAAGTGTAAATGTACCAGGAAAAGGAACAGGAAGAGCCGTCGGGTCTCAACACATCTTGTACCCCGTGTTCAACGTTCGTCAACCCCTCAGCTTGTTGCGCCGAGTATATCCCCACCTATCGGCGTGTCGCCCAGGGTCTTTTTGCCTATGGTCAGTTCCCCGTAACAGGTATCGCGCGGTCCGCTGCTCGGTGGAATATGGCGCGTGGTCTTGAGCCTGTGGAGATTTCTCTTGTTGATGGGCAGAGGAGGTCCCGCGGTTGTTTGTCATTGAGCTGGTTGTTGGCGTTGTGGTCGGCTCTAGATCCGACCGATGCATGACATTTCTTTGTAACGGCATACCTTGGGAATCAGGTGAAAAGAACTCATGATTGGAAGGGGTTTCAGTCAGGCAATGGTGGAATGATGGAATTGGTTCCAGTGGTGGGATGCGCGGGTGAACTATCGGGGCCAGTTCCGCCGACTCCCGAATAGTCAACTCACAATATCATCAAGTTGATGCAAACAGACCGGCAATGGCTATGCAACACTGCTTCGTAGCAAACAATCTTCACATTTGCACTGACAGCTGGTCGGCACTGGCCTGGCTGTCAACACTGATCATTCTGACTACCATGCAGGCAGGCACTGGCAGCCGTCATGGCGATATTGAGCCTTTGGCCTCATCATGACTTTTCCTCACCAAGTGTTCGTTGCATGACAACCAACCCACCATTCTCAGTTGCTACACACGGGATAGAATCATCGTTTCTCTCGATCAATCACGAATCTTCAGAAAACGAGGCCGAAATGTCCTACCCGGCGCAGGTCTTGCAGCCAAACACCCTGTACCTGACCATCTCAACACCTGAAGCGCCCGCGAGCGCCATCGCACACATCTACGATGCCGACATGACCTGGCTCCAAGGCGCCCTGGCCGCACCCATGGAAGGAGCCGACAACTTTGAATGGGGAATCTACTGGCATCGAGGCCACCAAGACGGAACCTGGTACATGATGCACCGCGCCGGCGATCCTGAATTGCCCACCTACCAACTTGGCCTCAAGATGAAGCACCCCTTCAAGAGCATGGAGATGAGGCAGTCTCCCCGCCTCCACCACCACGTCGTCGGACTCATCCGCCTCATGCGCATCACCGACTTGACCGGTCCTGAAATCACGACCTATCTCGACTGGCTCGCACCCAGAGCCGCCATGAAGGCGCAGCGGAGCGTCATGTGGGCGATGACGGTCTACGGCCGGACGAGGAAGCACGTCGCCAAGGTGCGCGGAATTTGTGAGCTTGGATTCGATACCTCTGGGTTGATCCGCGAGGTGCTGCAGTTTGCGCATCGCGAGATTTGGTATTCGCTGGCTGGACAGTTGCCACGTCCGATCTTTCAGCCGCCTGTCGGAGTCGAGAAGGAGACGTCTTGAAGGATTGCGTGAGGAGAGTCCTTGGACGAGTTCAATTGGTGAGTGAGGATCGTGAATGCCTAGAAAAGGTGAACATGGCTAACTGTCGCGTAGCAAATGTCCACTCTGTATCACAGCCTGTTTGTCGAATGAGAATGTTGATGATGGATTAAGAAGTGAGGCGTAGCGGGTTTGACACGACATGGATGGTTCGTTGAACACGTTGGGTGACGAATACTCTCGATTGGTGCTGTTACTGTTCCTGGGCATGTTACGAGTTCTCGCACGTGAGATTGGACGAGAACTGAACACGAGGCGATATAAATTGTACGAGAATGCTTTGCTGTAAAATGAAACCTGTTTTTAAACCAGGTCGAGGGTTAAACAGGTTTGGCCCATCAGCCCTTCACCGTACCTTGCAGCAGGCGTGCCGAGGATACCGAAAAAGCCAGGGAGCAAAACGAAACGCCACGTGACACAAGGCCAGGCTGCTAGACATTCCTCCAGCCTCTGCAATCCAATCCATTTTATGCCAGCAAACTCCCTTTGAAAGCAGGTATCGAAAAAGAGACCGCCAAGACGGACGGGAATTAATTGCCAAGTATTGGATTCTGGAAAGATGGGACATCACAACCTTCGCTTTGATGGCGATCCTTATTCGTCCAGCGGAGCTTGGAGCCCGCCAACCAGCAGGGCAAAGTAAAACCGGCAGCCTCGGGAAAGCCCTTTTTATGCAAGAGTTTACTGACTTGGCGGTTAGTTTCTGCGAGGAGGACTATGTCATTACCTTGTATCTGGCAGAGTTTGTCAACGCCTTGACCAACGTCACCTATGGTATGTCCTCGAAGCTTGGTGTGTAACCTTTCGTGCTCCGCTGACTGTAACCTTGATTAGTCTACTTTGCTCTGCGATATATGTATGGCGGTTCTGGTAGACGGGGGATTCTACCCGCCAGATGGGACTTCATGTCCGTCTCCCTGCTGGTTCTTGGCATTGGATCGTTTCTGTTCCACGCATCGCTCCGCCAAACCCTCGAGTTTGTCGATGAGCTGTCGATGCTACTGCTCTCCTGGTCCATGCTCCGGGCCATTCTCATAATGCGACAGACTCCCTCAATGGTCCGCCTCATCACAGCAATCCTCCCCGTCTTCTTCATCTCATTCTCCGTCTTCTACGTCTGGTCGGCGAAGATCATCTACCAGGTGATTGGATTCTGGTTTAGCCTCATCCTCATCGGCCTTCGCATACGGTACCTCCTGTACTGGCTCAAGCCGGGCTTTTCTGAGAAGCAGACACACGAGTGGGCCGTCAGAATCTGGACGGCGACCTTTATCTGCCTGTTTGGATACTTCATCTGGAACATTGACCTCGAGTTTTGCGCCGAGCTCAGAGATCTTCGAGCGAGGGTCGGACTGCCCTGGGCGTGGATCTTTGAGTTTCACGGTTGGTGGCATATCCTGACGGCTGTTGGTGCCAGTCAGTTCATGGGTGTGGTGCGAGAAGTGCGCGAGGAGGCGGCCCGTATGAAGCAGGAATGATTGTTGGATATGGTAGGCGTTTGCCCTCATTCTGGGCGGGGATTTGGGTTCTCGTAGTGGTACATGTATAAATTTTGTCAAATCATTAGAGCGCTTGGATTGCAAAAACATACTTGGTATGGGTGTGTCTGATAGATGGCGTCAACTGCATAGAGCTCTCGCCCAGTGATGAGAATCTACTTGATCTTCAGTGCCTAACCCACTCCTGACCAACTGTAACTGGCGTCTTACATGGAGAAGCTTGCGTCCTTAAAAGTTGAACTGGTCAAACAGAAAGATATGAGACCGATCGCCTTTCCGATGTGAAGATTTGGTGAGAAATGGCCAAGGACTGAGTTTGGTAAGTTGGGCTTATGTCTTAGCTGTGGCTCCCGCTCGCCTTGAATAGAGCCCACAAGGGTGATGCCCTGCGACGCGGAGTCTTCCTTGAGCCTTGAGTGACGCTCATATGTATAATGCACTCGAAATGACATAGTTTGCACTTTCTTATATCTCTGTTGTATCGAACGAGTTTTGAGGATTTGTTGTCGGGTTCCCGCTTTGTGGATCGGATGACTCTGGGGGAGTTCGCAAACGCGATGGACACACGTTGGACTGCTAAACACATTGGCGAGAAGACGGTGTTGAAGATATTGAGGAGTGGATTTTATGACATCTCTTATTCGACGAAGAGCCCGAAGCGACGTCCTCTTCGAGTCCTCTCGGGTTTGTACCAGAGCACCCACGTCCAAGCCCGGGATGGGGTCGAGTTTAGGTGTAGCCATTCGAGATGGGATGTAAACTCAGCTGCAACGGAAATGGACATGCGTGGTCTTGTCTATGAACTCGCTCCTAATTGGTGTTGGAGTGTGGGAGGTCACGATATAAAGCTGGTCCGAAGCAGAAAGAGTTTGGGTTGACAAGGCTATCCATTGGAATTCCTTCAATATCCAGCATAAAAGCTTGTAAGGAAGGCTCCATGTCAAGCCATCGAACTAGTGCAAACTGCGATCGGAGGAGTTGTCGGCCTTCCTAAGCTGGGGCGTCATCGGCGAAACGTCAAAGGCCAACCCCTGAGGTGTGACCCAAAGACGGGGGCTCGGAGATGTGCTCGAGGGATTTTCAACTCTGACTCATCATCACACAGAGTTGACATGAGTAAAAATGGAATGTTTGCCAAGTACTGGGTCTGAGACACGTCTTACTCGTCGTCGTTTCTGCAATTTCCACGCCAACCAAGACATTAAAGCCACCCTGATGCCACATCGGTGATACGTAGACGCTCTCGTGACGATTCTTGCATAAGGAAAGGAGAAGGGCCCTCCGGAAGTCGTGGTGATGCATTTGGGAGTCAGTTTAGGCGGATGACGGGGATGGATATGGTCGAGCCAGGGGCCAAGTCAGAACACACGCATGGACGAGGGCAGCAGTTCACTAAGAGACTAGGAATTACCTTTAGAGGGCTACGGTTAGTAAAGAAGGATGCTGGAGATAGAGAACAAAGCCTCCGTGTAGTCATGTCTGGGTGGTCAAGGCTCTTTCTTTGTTGTCGGAAATGTGGCTCAACGCCGTATTCACCAACGCATCTTGGATCAACGACCAGCCACAACTAGTTCCCCTTTCGAGATCCCTAATAGCTGCTGGAGGTCGATTCACAATAAGGGATGATAGGGGTGGATGCCTTGGCAGGTCAAGGAGTGTGGTGATTTATTAGACTGTTGCTTAGACTGTTGCTTAGACTGTTGCTTGAGTCTCCGAATAGCTTCCATCTTCGTCTACGCTGAACCTCAACTGTCGGTCCCACAGAAGTAACTATTCTACGGAGCCGTTACATAAACGAGCCGACATCCATCATACCAACGAAACTCGAATCTTCACTCAAACAAGACCAAACCCCTGGCATGGAACACGGGTGGGCGCGTGAGGCGGCTGCGGATAGTGACAGGCTACGGACCGGCACGCCTCAAGGCGGGAAGCCGCGGGAGTCCCGCTTGCCACGAGACGGGATGGGATGGGGGAGCTTTATTTGAGCAAGAATGAGTGGGATGGATCGGATTTTGACGTGTTTTTGACGTGGGATATTTTGTTGGTGTAACGGGGATGCAGTGCGTGTACCTACCTACTAATATTCCGACGTCATTGGACCCTTGGGGAGGAACCATAAATTACCCCTCAACCCCGCCGAGGGCATCATGATACCCCGCCTTGAAGACGAAGGGACAGTTGTAGATGGATGTTCAACAAAAGCCATTACTATAGTAGAGAAGCCTCATACAAACACAGAGATACCCTTCCCTCTCCAAATGCTTGTCAATCTGACACTGTCCGTTATAAAATTCCCACTGTACGGATCTCGGGTCAACATGATGCCATGCACATGCACACCAGCCCAGCGCCCACCGACACGCCGCGCCAATCACGGTCCAATCGATGAACCTGAACGCCTCCCCCCGAGACGTCATTCGTCACGCCTCATCTGGAAGGACCAAAAGAGGGCACGAGAATCCCTCCTCTCTTGGGCAAAAGGCCGTGGTGTGCCCAATGAGGGGGGCGTTTATCTTTTTGCCCACACGAACGAGCCACTCGGGGCATGGTCATGGTACTTCTTGCTGTGTTGTAGTGCGTGAGATGGAAAAATAGGACCCGTAGTCTCCCCCCCCCACGAGGAATGGAAGGGGAAGCCCATTCACTGCCGCCGCTGACTGACTAGGCTTTAAAAGAAGGTATTCCTCCACTCTTGGTCTTCTCTCTCTCTTCCTCTTCACCAAAAACCTCCACCATCAACTTTTCCAAAAACTCCACATCACAAAACACACACCAACTTCAAACTTAAAACCATCATCACCATGTCTGGCTGCGGTTGCGCTTCCTCCGGTTCCTGTGGCTGCGGCTCCAGCTGCACCTGCGCCGGCTGCCCTGTAAGTGTCTTGTTTCTTCTTGGTTTAGACGCAAAGTCGAGGACTGACGGTTGCCAATCAAGCACAAATAAACTACGGTGCCGATGAGAACCTTGAGGGTTATTTGTTCTGGAGATGGGCGGCGTGAGATCGACTGGGGGGCGGATGGGATCCACTCGTTTTGAACAGCCTCTGGGGAATCACGATGATGATGGCACATGAGATACAGATTGATCATGAATAAATGCAACCTTTGTTGCCCATGTTGCAACGTTTGCTTATGATGTGATCAGTGAACTCTGACAATCCTCAAACTCCTTAGACGCCTCGGTGATCCGTTCCTGAATGATCTGCTCCTCAGCGATCATGACCCGACGGAAAGAATGCCAACACTGGGCTTAGAGCCTGGTCCTGCCAGCTCGCCTGTTCAACCGTCAAACCCACGGCAATCTCGCGATCATTATCCGTGTACTTGTTTCCCATTTCTTCATCGAAATCTTGAACCGACAGCTGTTGCTCGTGCTTCCTTCCTCTCTCATACGCCACCAGCATAGCCTCTCGCAGCAATCTCGCCCCATAGAGCACAGCCGCCAAGATGGACACGGCAAAGCTCGCCTGTGCGATGCGGCAGTATCCTCGGTTCTTATCCCAGGCGAAAGAGCAGCTGCGAGTGAGGTACCATGGTCGTGGGCTCGGATGTTCAGGGTCGGATAGGTCGCCAGAAGCCTGGTTCGCGAGGCTCAGGCTCCAAAGCCACAAGAGGAGGAGGTCGTAGAAGGCGCTGATGTATCGAGAGAGGTAATCGACATAAGACAAGAGTGCGCGGGCGAAAAAAACGAACAAGCCGAGTATAGCGATGCCAAGGTTGGACTCTGTCAGTCTTGAGACATCGTCAGCTCATCGTCTCGTGATTGATTTGTTGATGTTTCTCCTCACCTTTGCTGCCAGAGGTAGGGAACCTCGGGGGGCTCTCGATGGTTGGCGTAAAAGTAGATGCGCGTGTTGGGATTCGAGTTCCATCCTTCCTCTCCGCCGTTCTCCCAGAGTCTCGATCTGAAGCGATCCGGGTACGCGAGGCCAAAGAGGATGACGGCCATGAGGGCGATGGTCAACTCGACCAGCAAGAGGCTGAGGGGTACCTTTGTGGCGGCCATGGTTTGGATAGAGTGTCGCAGAAAAGAAAACTAGTAGCTATCCCCCGAAAGAAGGAGAGACATGCAGTGGGGGCATTGCTTTTCCCATGTGGACGTTTAATAGGTGGTCTCCTGGAAGAGATTGAGATGCGTGACTGGTGATGATGCCATGAAGGTGTCTCGGTGGGTTGATTGTCTCGCCGCCGAGAGCCCACTGACCTCGCCGACTCGGCCACCACAACCACTGTATTTTTTTTTCTTACGCGCTGGGGGTGAAACTTGCTCATACTGCCGCAAGCAGGGATTATCCGGGTATGACACGTTGAACATGATATTGACAGTTAATCATCCTTGTTTATTATAATTAATTCCGTCTGAAAGATGGGCATTTACTGCTTGATTAAATCGTGTTGACTCTGGCTGAAATAGAGTTGCTTGTCAAGTACGCCACCAGATCTCCCATGGATCCATTGTCCAGACCCTCTATTTCCGGGCTTCGACTACTACCCATGCTGAACCTCTTGAACGGCTTATGTCTCTTCATGTCTCATTCTGCTCAATATCTCTCGCATAGCCCTATCACCTGGCACCCCCATCCCGGCTCCTTTCTGCGTGCGTAATCTCGCTCTCAACGAACAGCCCGTCTCGTCTTACATGATGCCAACCCCACTCGCTGCAGCCTTGAGCAACTGCATTCGAGTTCCGTGTATCTGAGACTTTGGTTCATGAGGGGCTGATTTCCTACCCTCGAATGTCGAATCTCTGAAACATACATCTTGATGTAGAAAAGAGAAGAACTGAAGATATCATCGCCAAGACACCACAGTGTTGTTCTGCTTGGCTCGTGGACCCTGCCATAATGTCTCTGCAAAAAGAGTGCCTGGCCTTGATACCAAAGACTAAATTATTTCTCCTTTAAAATTGAAGATTTCTTTTCAGTCTAATCATCCCGCTCGAACCAAGGTCGTAGCACTGTCATGACAGTGACTCAGCATCAGCTGCAGGCCTTGGCCCCCAAGACCCCCAGTATCAAAAGTAGAGCAAAGTCTCTCAGATGAGCAAGTTGTACGGTCCTTGACTGGTGGCCGAGTTTACTCCGCCTCCATGCCTTGGCTAGTGCCGGGCCTTTCGTATTGAGCAAGTTTGGGATTCAAATCGTTGCTTTACCCTCCGTCTTGGGAAGTTTGGATAAGTACTGCACCTTTCTTTCAACACCATGGATTGTACTTTGCAATATGCTCTTGTTTGATATTGCAGAAAAGTTTGATGTTGATCTTTGAAAAATAAGTATTGTTTGATTAGAGGAGAGCAGAGCATGCAGCTTGCCCCAGGAGGTTCTTTCATGGCTTGAGCGAGGTCGTGCAATAAAAGTCGGCTCTCTAACCTAAACGGTTGACGAGTTAAAAAACACGGCAAATGATCCCAACGAACTGGAGCTATACGCTGAGCTGGGAGAACTCTGGTCCGTCAGTTTTCTATTCAGGAAGAAGTATCCATGTCTATAAGTGTAGTATCCCACACGCCGACCAATGCAGGAGAATAAAGTAACGACAACCAAGCCTTATATGACCAAATTAATAACTCCAACAGCTATAACCGCCGCCAGCATGCACATCGCCGTCGTGACAGTTGTGGATCTAGACCCCGCGCTTCGAGGCTCAAAATCCTTTATACACTGGCCAATGCAGGCGTCCAAGTCCTTCTCACTGCTTCCATCACTGTACCGCGTCTTATCGCCAGTGTAATACTTCATGTGGCACCGTCTTGTACACCCAAAGGCCCAGCAAGATATATCGTTCTCATCGCTACTGTCCCACCCGTCCAACTCTCTCTGGCTCCAAGTCCCGTTTGCCCCAAGCAGTGTCGTCCGGCTGCTGTAAGAATATCCATTGACTCTGGACTGGCCTGTCTTGTAGAGGCTAGCGGAGATGCGGATCCGGGTCTTGTCAGGCGCCACGTCGGCGGGGATGGTGATGTTGACGCGATCCGTGTCCAGGGGCACGCTCCAGACAAGCCAGCATACCGGTCCCGCACCCCATCCTGGTGGCTCTAGCGCGAGGAAGACGCGGTAGGCGTTGAATCTTTTCCGAGCTTCGTGATCTGACGCGTCGATTCTTGTTCTGATTGTGAGCTCCTCGGTCTGACCGGCTGTGATGTTCCAGGGGACGACGATTCCAATCTCGGCGTTGGTGGAGGTGGCCGCCAAGAGAGTGAAGGCGACCGCCCGGAGAAAGAGTGATATTAAGACCATTAATGAGAGTGATGAAGCGAGAAAGTTAAAAAAAAAAGAGTGACTTGCTCTGCTCACAGAGGCAGAAGACGAGAACGAGTGAGAGTTCTGCTGATGTTAGGGGTTCAATCCCTGTGTATTTTTGTTCCCACCCCTGTGTTGCTAACCACATCTGGTCACCGCTTCGGCCATTTCCTCTTTGAGCATCCACTTGAAAGGATCACTCGAACAGAACGAATGCACGGTGTTGGACAAGAGATGATAAATTAAAGGGTAATAACTTGAGATGAAAGAAATATTCCCATATTTTCCATGAAAGTTCTCTACTCGTGTTGGCACGAAGGAAGCATGATGTAGAGTTCAAGATTCTGGAGTACTAACACCGACCATTCGCCGCTCCTATACAAAGGTCCCTTTATCAGAGTTCTATTGTCTTGGATGATGGCTGAAAAATAATCTTATTTGGGAACATGTGAGGGCTGGCAGGGGTTACGCAGACTTGTGTAAGATAATCTTATCAATCATGCTCCAACAATCGTGATCGTGAGATTCTCGCCAAGCTCCGCGGGAACTCCGTGAGCACGACTTGGAAATTGAGGAGAGTTCCGTTGACCAGATAACAGCATTATATGAGTTAAGAAAGAAAAACTATTCAAGTTGAACGTTATTTGAGGTGGTCCTCTCTACGTATAGTGAATATAATATTCAGAATTTTGATCACTGTTCCACGTGTAAATAGAACAACAGTCAGGAGGCTGACCGGAGCTTCCGCGGAGCTGAGACGGACTTCGAAGAGTCCGGACAGAACTCTAGACCATATATAAACTACCTGTCAGCTATCTCCCAACCCATAAATGATTTATTATCTGATTGAACCATCTCCATGCGTCGTTGCATTGCCCTTGTAACTCCAACCCGACCTTGAGCTTCACCGAGACTCCCCAAAGCCACTTATAAAACGAATCACAATTCATCGCCATGGTACCGGATAGCATCAGGCTAGTCGGCAAGGCATTGAACTTCTTCATTCCCTACCTCGGAACACTTGCTGTTCAGCGCGTGGCTGCTATTTATCACAACTGGACATGGCACGACACGCCCGATGCTCAGAACGTCGTCATTATCGGGGGTTCCTTTGCTGGCATCGAGCTGGCAAAACGCCTGGCAGAGACTCTCCCTAAGGGATATAAGGCTGTTTTGATTGAGAAGAATTCTCATCTCAACTACTCCTTCAACTTCCCTCGCTTTTCTGTCATGGAGGGGCATGAACACGAAGCTTTCATCCCCTACGATGCCATTTGCCGGGGAGGGCCTCCTGGAATTTTGACACGCATTCAGGATACGGTCGTGGACATCACTGAGAATCAGATCATCCTGGCGTCGGGGAACAAAATCGACTACACGTACCTTGCCATCGCCACAGGTTCCTCGCAGCCACTCCCAGTGCAAGTCTCTGCAACCGAACTTCCAGATGCTTGCCGCGAGATGCGAGGGGTACAAGCAAAGATCAAAGCGAGCCAGAGGATTGCCATCGTCGGCGGAGGAGCCGTGGGCGTTCAGATTGCCAGTGACACCAAGGGCTTTTATCCAGACAAGGACGTCACGCTGATACACTCACGCGGCCAGCTCATGAATTACTTTGGAAAGAGGTTGCAGGACTATACCTTGACTGCACTTCGAGATGAGCTGAAGATTCGCGTTCTGTTGAATGAGAGACCCAAGCTTCCTCCACAGGGGAATATGGCTACATCAGCGACCTTGACTTTCTCAGACGGACGAGAGGAGAAGTTTGATCTTATTGTAAGTTTGAACTCTTGTCAGAAACATGAGCAAGCTAACTAGAAATCAGATTGGGTGTACCGGACAGCGGCCCAACTCGTCTGTTCTTCAGTCTCTATATCCCAGCGCCATTTCCAAAGAGACGTCTCGGATTCTAGTTGAGCCAACCCTCCAGGTATCAGGAGATGGATCTCTCGCCTCTGGAGCCCGCATCTTTGCTTTCGGAGACGTCGCTGATCACGGAGGTCCACACATGGCACGAGCAGGATGGATGCAATCCAGAGTTGTACTGGACAACATCCTTGCCATGATTCGAGGGGAGAAACCAACACAAACGTACAAGCCCAATATGTTTATTGAGGGCGCCATCAAGTTGACTCTGGGGAAAACGCAGAATGTCGTCTACTCCATGGAGAACGATGGCTCTGATGTGTTGGTTCCCGGAAATGGACATCTGGACCTCGATATCAAGCGAGCGTGGAGTCAGTTTGGTGCAGATTTCAAGCAAGCAAGTATTCCTAACTGAGACAAAAGGATCTGTCGAGGGGTGGTAGATCTTTTTTGACGCTGAAGGTTTAGACGGCACGGAAACTAATAATTGTTTGTAGAATTTGTCTTCTTCGCAACGCATGTACCTGAGATTAACATACAAGTTTATGCCTGATACAATCTAGCCCGCTTGTGACCGTGATGCATGCTAATACGAACAGCGTTGAGTTTTAATTCTGTCATTTGTTTATCATTTTGTTCTTTGATATTGGGCCTAGGGAAGATGTCATCGATACCAACAATGCCAATGCAAGACAGAACTGTCAGCCAGCCTATCTCAAGGAAGGCAAAGGAATTATAACTAAATGTTACAGGTTCCTAGACAAGGTCTAGGTAATGTATCCAGTGCGACTTCACCCTTGATAAGTCATAAACCTTGCATAATTTCGAGAAGCAAATCGATCGGTGGTGAACAGCATCTCGAAGATGGGCAGGATGGACATTGAAACTCGCTCGAACGATTGCCTATGAATTCAGTACAACGATCAACTAGTTCAATTATAAGTCTTACAAGTTGGAATTCTATTGCCCAGGTATGATTATTTGTTTGGCGTTATGACTGACAATTATCATCCACGCAATCTGGCTCATAAACCGAAAGCCGGGAGTTTAGACACCCCTATTGAGTATCCTCACCAATCAGTATATGCTTTGACTGAGTGATTTCGAGAAGTCCCCAAGCGGTTTCTTGCCTTTTCAGCTCCGGGCTTATTCGCCGGAACCCCGCACTTGACATCCGGGCCGAGACTCTATGGAACATGTCTGGGCGGAGCACCGATAGCCGTCTTCATAGCCGCCGCCACGCAGTCCGTGACGCCGACTTCTGCATCCGACATACCGAGGAAAGTTGAACTGAGGGGATATCCATCGACCCGAGTTTCTGGCTTTCTTTGCTCAAGAAACAAGCAAGTGAAATCAACTGAAAATACTCGACGCTTCAACGCCTCTCAAGCAACATGTCAGACTCGAAGCAAGCATCCGGTGGGGGCAACGAACGCTTCAATGCTGAGGCTGCCGCCTGGGATAGCAATCCATTTGTTCACGCCATGAGCCTAGAAGCCTGGAAAGCTATCCAGAAGTTTGTTCCCTCTCTCTTTGGTGGAACTTCTTCACGACCGGACGTCCTCGAGATTGGCTGTGGAACTGGACTCCTCAGCTTGGAGGTCGCCCCCGCCGTGAACCGCTTGGTGGCCGTTGATGCGGCTGAGGGCATGATTGAGGTCCTCTCGTCCAAGTTGAACAAGCCAGATGCACCCAAGAACATTCAACCTCTCGCCATCCTTCTCGAAGACCCAGAGGACAAGCGACTTCCGCCAGCGGACGAAGCCAAGCCCGATGGTCCAAGACTCAAGTACGACCTCATAACCTCACACTTGGTACTTCATCACATCGCAGATCTCAAGCCCGTCCTGACAACAATGCTCGGATGTCTCAAGGAGGGCGGCATGGTAGCCCTAACAGACTTTGAAGACTTTGGCCCTGAAGCAAGAAAGTTCCACCCAGAAAGCAAGATGGGAGGCGTCGAGCGTCATGGTATCCCGAGGGAGTGGATGGCCAACCTGATGAAGGAGGTTGGGTTCAAGGATGTCAAGGTTGAGGTTGCGTGGGATCATACGAAGCTGGTGGAGAAGTTTCCTGGCGAGTTTAACGGTCTCAAGAAGGGTGAACCGGATTTGGATGCTAGGGTTGGAGAGTTGATGAAGTTTACTTATGTGATATGCATGGGGAAGAAGGGTTGAGGCTTTTCAAGGGGTGGAAGTTGTGTATCAAGTTGTGATGGAAGTGCCTAGAGGTAGTGAAGGGATCCTATTTCGTGGTACTCACAGCCATCTCTATAAAGACTTGCTTCAGAATTCAATACTGATTTTCAAATCATATGAAAAATCACATCACATCCTCACTGATCATGTTTGTGCTTGTGTGAACTGAAAGATCCCTGTCTATTGATTGGCTGGGTATCTCAGATCGCTCTTCAACACCCAAGGCAGAAGATGATGCAAGGACCCACTCGAGCTCACGAGCCACCAACCGCCGCGTGCCGAGCCACAGCTTCCTTGTCACCTCCAACATCACCACCATCAGCTCCAGCACCCGACGAGGCTGACTGGGTCTGACTCTTTCTCCTCCCCATCTTTCCTTTTGCTCTTCTTCTTCTCTCGCACATTTATTTTACTATGCTCTAAGACCAAGCTTCATTCCTAAACCCATACTCTGCTCTATTCATCGCCGACTCTCCCACTCGGCACGCGACCCCGAGGTCGCAAACGCCGACCATGCCGCCGGCCGAACCTCAGAATGCCTCCACGGGCGCGCCCCGATCGACCGATGCGCCGCGGCGATGCTTCATCTGCCTGACCGACCAAGACCCTGAAGACCCCCCGGGTTCGTGGGTCGACCCCTGCGGATGCACCCTCGAGGCCCATCAGGACTGCATGCTCTCGTGGGTCACCGACTGCGAGCGATCCAACAAACCCCTCCAGTGCCCCGTATGTAAAGACCGCATTCAGCTTGAAGGGCCCTGGGACCCCGTCGTTGCCTTGACCGATGTCGTCGCATCCAAGTTCACCCGCGCGAGTCCCTTTATGCTGCTCGGGTCTGTTACTCTGGGCGTGCAGTTTAGTCTGCAGATGTACGGTGCCTTGGCCTTGTATTGCTTCTCCGGCCGCGAGGCCCTGACCGAGTTTATCCTGGGCCCTGAGGTCTGGACTCACGGAGAGGCCTCGAGGGTCTTTTTGAACAGAGGCAAGAGGTTGCGCAATGCGCTGGTGCTGACCAACGTTGGTCCCGCTCTGTTACTTGGGCAGCTGATGCCATGGATTGGCAATAAGGTCTTCTTATCTACAGCGTCTGCGGTATGTAATCTTTGCTTCTATAATATGCGATGCGCCGTCATCTAACGACTCAACTGTAGTACGGTGTATACCAGGCAATGCACGAGGATGACTTCTTTACCTGGCCACCCTCGCCCCAGCTGGTCATGGCCGTATTCCCCTACATCCGGTCGGCATACCTCAACGCCTGGCGCGAGTTTGCCTTTCCCTACGAAGTGAGCCTGAACCGACAAATCATGGGTCTCCCCCCTCTCGAGCCTAGGCAGAACGAGCCCCCCGCCAACGACGGTCAGCCCGAGCGGCGGAACGGCGAGGGCGGCGTCGTGGGTTTCCTCAATGGACTTATTGAGGCTTTGGAGGCGGACGATGGCGAAGACGAACAAGACAATGATGCTGGAGCTGGAGGACAGGTGAGAATTGGTGGTGATGGTGAGGATGGAATGGTTCTCGAGCTCGTCATCGAGGAGATTCAGGATGCACCCGAAGAGGATGAGGAAGAGGACGATTGGGTCGAGAGGGCGCATGAGGGCGCCCAAAGACATGGAAACGCACGACTTGATGAGGATGAACCTGTACCACGTCCGGCGCAGGAAGCACAACGAGTCCCAATCCCAGCTCCAGCCCCGGCTCCTGTGGTTGCTGCACCCGCACCCGCACCCGCGGCTGACAATCAACCCGCGGAAAGAATTGAGCATGAAGCTCCCCAAGCACCACCGGCCCGTCGGCCTGGTCTGGGAACAATTCTTTCAGGAGTATCCAATGCGATAGTCAGCGCCTTGATCCTCCCAGGTCTCTCCTACGCCATGGGCGAACTGCTTCGCCTGGCACTACCCAAATCATGGACCATAACATCCCCGCAAGGAAGCACAGGGCGACCTGGTCTGCTGCAGCAACAATGGGGACGAAGCCTGGTAGGAGGGTGTCTGTACGTGGTGATGAAGGATGTTCTTAGGCTGTACACCAAGTACCGCAAGGTGGCCGCCATAGGAAAGCGACGGGTGAAGAACGTTGACCGGGAGAGGAGGCGGAATGCGAGATGATGACCTGTTGACAGAGTATTCGACATACCCAGTATACTTGAATGATTGTATGCATTAGATGGAGTTTTGGGTGTCTCTGCAGGTGATAGCGGGTTGAAGGGATATTGCAGATGAAAAGACTACGACTGAACAAATCGCCTCTATCTGGCTCTTATTGATGTGATTCTTAATCTATCCGGTATATCTTGTGGTGCTTAGTAGTTGTTGGGAATCCCCCCCCCTGCTTTACTCACCTCGAAGATACGTATCCCTCACCGAGGTGACCGTCCCCCACATTTTGACGCCTGCCCCACGTGGAACCTTCCAGCCCAAACTCCACGACGCCTCAGCCGCGGGGCCCTTTTTGCACCGTCTCCTCTTCCTCTTGGCCTTTTGATTTTTGGATCACATCTCAGCAGTAGACTTTTTTCCAGTTTAACCTAGCCCGCCCCGTCTCCCTCTACGACCTGTTGACAGGTCTTCTCTCTTCCGCCATGGTACGGGCACATGTTCAACTTCTGAGAATGCATCGCTGACTCTTCACAAGGCGTCCACACACACCTCCAAGCAGCGCCTCGCGCTCGCCATCTGCGACTTCCTCTCGGCCTCAACAAATGACGGCACCCTCACAGCCGACGACAAGGACTCGATCGACGTGGCCGTCAACTGCATCGCCGAGTCCTTCAAGGTCGACCCCACCGACACCTCGGCCGTCGCCGCCGCCGTCGGATCCCAGAACCTCCTCCAGATCTACTCCGTCTTTGAAAAGGCCCGCGCCGACAAGCCCGCCGCCGCTGCCGCTTCTACTCCCGCCCCTTCCGCCCCCGAGCCTACCGAGGAGCAAAAGAAGGAGTCCGAGGGTCTCAAGTCAAAGGGCAACGCCGCCATGGCCCAGAAGAACTATGGCCTCGCCATCGACCTCTACACCCAGGCTCTTGGCCTAAACCCCGTCAACGCCGTCTTCCTCTCCAACCGCGCCGCTGCCCACTCGGCCAACAAGGACCACGCCTCCGCCCGCGCCGACGCTGAGGCCGCCGTCAGCATCGACCCCGGCTACACAAAGGCCTGGTCCCGCCTGGGCCTCGCCCGCTTCGCTCTCGGTGACGCTCGAGGTGCCATGGAGGCCTACGCCCGCGGCATTGAGCACGAGGGCAACGGTGGTTCCGATGCCATGAAGAAGGGCTACGAGACGGCCAAGCGCCGTGTCCAGGAGATGGAGGCCGAGGAGGACTCGCTCAACCGCGCCGCCCCCGGTGTCGGTGTCGATGTCAACGCCAACCCCGGTATGCCCGACCTTGGCAACCTCGCCAGCATGTTTGGCGGTGCTGGCGGCCCTGGTGGTGCCGGCGGTGGCATGCCCGACCTTGGCAGCATCATGAACAACCCCATGTTTGCCAACATGGCCCAGAAGCTCATGAGCAACCCTGACTTGATGAACAACCTCATGAGCAACCCTCGTCTGCGCGAGATGGCCGACCGCTACTCTAGCGGCGGTGGTATGCCCGATCTCAACAGCCTGATGTCTGACCCTCAGATCGGTGAGATGTAAGTCTTGGTCCCTGGTCTCCTTTCTCTTCATAACAAAACTAACAACACTCTCAGGGCTCGATCTATGATGGGCGGTGGTGGCCCTGGTGCTGGAGGCAACCCCTTTGGTGGTGCTGGTGGACAGGGCGGTGCGCAACAGTAAGGAAGTGGAAGACGAGGCAACATCATTATACCATGGCTGTTAGATGATCTGGATTAACAACACACCGTGACGAGACGAGACGACGCATTGATAAACGTGGCAACGCAGCAATGTGCGTGCTTCTTTTTTGAGCTTTGAATAGAAACTACAAAAGCTCCTCATGGTCCTTAAGTGTGCATGCTATGCTGTGCCTTGCCTCGCACACTGCCACCCTGAATAGAATACCTGTCTAACAACCACCACCAGTATTACCTCGGTCACCCTGCCTCGAGCCTTTTATCTATTGCCGATAACGCCATATTAAATCCATAACCTGGCCGACCATGTCCTGTTTGTTTGAGAGATGCTTTCCCCCTAAACTTTTCCTGCCAGTAATCCGTTGACATTGTAAGTAATATCATCGTCTTCCGGGATTTATATCGATGCACAAGTCATGCTTGTGATACTCTAACCTGTTTGCGTACCAGCTGCACCACCCCGGTAGCTTCCTCGACCTCGTCGGCCGCGATACCAGGAACCTTTTCCTCGTCGACCCCCGCGGTTACCACGACGTTGGCTGGATACGGCGGGTTCATTGCCGCCGCCCGAAGGGCCGTTGCTGTTGGGCGCATTGGTGCCTGGTGGCATGACGGGCCTGCCATCGCTCATGATTCTGACACCCGAGTTCTCCTTGCCCGAGGAACTTCCTGCGCTGGCTGGGATATAGGTTGCGCTGCTGCTTCGCAGAGGCTCCGTTTTCTGACCACGAGGTTGCTTCTCCGGTGAGTGAGCAATGGTAGGTGTCTGGTTGCCTCCTCTCTGCGTGGTCGAGGGCAATGCATTGTTGTGTTCGATGGGCTTGGGAATTTGCGAGCCACTTGTTGTACCGCCCTTCATGGAAGGGAGTGAGACGTGACGATAGACCTGTGGCCTGTTAGAAAACGGACATCTTGTTGACGAGAGTCACTGACCGGAGACCTTGGTTCCTTTGAGACAGGATCCAAGGCCGCTCTCTCTGTATCACTCCCCTCCGACAGCTGACCCTCCGATGTTTGTGACACTTGGGATGGCTCGCTCTTGGACTGGACCCGTCGAGAGTAGCATGGTAGTTTGAGCTCAAAAGATGGGGCACGAATGCCATCATCTTGGGTTACACTGGTTTCAGGCGCCACCTCAGCCTTCTGATGCTCAGCTTCGGCATGGCCTGGACGATTCTTCAGGGCACGGTCCACAGCTGCGATGAAAGCCTGACGTTTCGCTCTGGATCCAGCTCGAAGTCCGACTTTTTCGCCATCACTGACAGGCTGACCCTCCTAGAGTTGGTCAGGGCCCGCGATCTTCGTTCTGGCTTCATCTTGTTCAGCAACCTCATCAGACCATTGACGGCTGGTCTGTAGGCTCGTGCCCATCGTTTCACTCTGCGCCCCGGAAACCTCGGATTCCTCGGATGTCTCAGTTGCGAAAGTTTGTCTGGCCTTGGCGAGCGTCCGTGGCGTAAACGTGGCGGCAACAGGATTCAACCGGGTTCCCTACAAGTAGAGGTTAGAATCGCCAAAGGCTACTTTGCTTCGGCTGACTCTACCTCTTGCTTGCGCTTGGGGGTTGATGTTAGTTCCTCTCCACTGGCTTCTGGCTTCGACGAGTCTGCTCCTCCGTTGGCCGTTGGCGCGGGCTTGTTGACCTTTGACAGTTCTGTTCTGGTCTGCTCCGAGGACAAGTCGTTAACAAATCCTGCTTGACCAGCCGAGTTGTTCTTGTCTTCATCATTCGATCGGACAAAGACCTGCTTCGACCAGAGGTCTGCGTATCTTCCACCAGCTACAATCAACTCATCGTGGTTGCCCTGCTCAAGGATCTCGCCGTTTTCGACGACGATGATACGATCCGCGTTCATGATGGTTGATAGGCGATGGCTATCATGGTTAGAAGAGGCTACCAAAATACGCCTGAGAGTACTTACGCAACAATGAAAGTAGTCCGTCCTTGGCATAATCTCTTGAAAGATACCTGGATCTGCTGCTCAGTGTCTGTGTCAACTGCACTGGTAGCCTCATCCAACAAAACGATGTCTGGCTTCTTCAGCATTGCTCGGGCAATTGCAATGCGCTGGAGCTCGCCTCCAGAGAGTTTACTGTGAATGTGAGCGAGCGATCATATACCTGGTTCTCCGACTACTTACACGCCTCGTTCTCCGACTCGTGTCTTGTAGCCTATTTCGCATTAGTAACGCTCTTCAGACGACCCGTGAAGAACAACGCACCATGGGTAAAGCCCTTGATCTTATCATGAATGCACGCTGCTTGGCATGCTTCAAACACTTCCTCGTCGCTCGCGGTGATTCTTCCGTACCGAACGTTGTTCATGATCGTGTCATCAAACAGAATCGGGTTCTGGGGCACAACTCCAATTCGATCACGAAGACTGTGATGTGTTAGCAAGGTAACATGGCGAGTAGAGACCACACGCATCCTTACCTGAACAAATCAACGTCTCGGATGTCCTGTCCGTCAATACGGATAGATCCCTCGCCAACGTCGTAAAACCGGTCCAAAAGTTTGATCAGGGTGGATTTGCCTGCTCCAGTGGCTCCAACAAATGCAACCGTTTGTCCAGCCGGAACATGGAAGCTCACATCTTTGATGATGCCCTTCTTTTTGTCGTAGCTGAAGCAAACATTGTCAAACTCGACCTCACCAGCAACAAACTTCAACGGCCGAGCTCCCTTCTGGTTCTCAACAGATGGCTGGGTTCTCATAATGTCAAGCAACCGTTCAGCATCGATGAAGTCGTCACTGACATTCTTACCCAACTTGGCAAAGAATTGAAGGGGAGATGTCAGCTGAGCCCAGTACATGAGAAGCATAGCAAATTGACCGGGGGTTGCGTGTCCAGCCCTGATGCGGTAGACGGCCAAGAAGGCGCTCGCCAAAAGACCGGATGTGAGCACCAAGGTCTGAAATCCGATAGAGATGTACCACCCGAGGACGTATTGCTGCTCCCTAAGCCAGCGGTTGGTGACTGCATTGGCGTGTCGGTTGTCTTCATAGCCAATCTGGTTGAAAGCACTGACGGTTTGCCATCCAAGGAAGCCTGACTGTCGAACATAGTGTTCCTCGTACAACGCATTGACACGATTGCGACTTGCCGCCTTGGAGTTGGCAACGAGTCTGCTGGCGATGAGTAGGAAAAAGACTCCTGTTGCCATAGTAATCAGTCCTTCGTAGGGTCCAAAGGTGATGGAAAGATAGACGACGGCCACACCCATGTCGATGAGCATGGGAACAGCGTAGAGCAGGACGTTTTCGATCACGTTGGAAACTGCGCTGCCTCCATAGATGGCCATCATCATGTCCGAAGAGCTCTTGGAGTCGTGAAAATCGGCTGAAAGATGCATCATGTGCGAGTAAGCAGCTCGCGTCAGGGCGTCATGCGAGTAGTACTTGACGGGGACCCAGAGCCATTGACGAACAAGCTCGATACCCGATTCAGAGGCGGCCAAGCGGAGAGCAGCAAAGATGATGACGGCGAGCCAAGGGTTGGTTTGGTCAGATCCGCTCAAACTGTCCATGATGATACCTGTCTGGCGAGGAATGAGCAAATGAAGCGCATTTGAGCCAAACAAGCACAGGCAAACTGCCGCGGCACGGAGCTGAAGACCGATATTACCAACAGGCCAAACGTATGGAAAGAGGATCTAAGAATAAGTCAGTCACAAGTTCGGTGTCAATGGAGCCGAAGCAAGGGTCGGGGCATATCATACCTTGAATCCTTTGGCGTACTCAAACCAATTACCACCTTCTTCGAGCCGCTTCTTCATAGCTTCTTTGGCCTCCCTCTCACGTCGCTCCCAGTTATACTCAGGAGTCTCCTCGGTGTCTTCCTCTTCAGCTTGGAGCGTTGATCCGTACCCGGACTCCTGGCTATGTTGAGACAGGCCAGTGGGGCTGCTAGGTGAGGTTGTCGTGTCCTTGGGGAGGAGGGGTTGCCGCTCCTCATCCGAGCTTGGCTTGAGTGAGGGACTGAGAGTGAAAAGAGCCACCAACAAGAGAAACGAGAGGCAGCGCAGAGCAACCACAGCTGTATCAATGATGCTGAAAACGTTGGGCTGGAGCAACAGTCCTAGGCCTGCCGATAAAGCGAGGATGATGACATCAAAGACGAGACCGAGCAGCCAGGAGCCGACAAAAGGGTATGATGGGTCATCTTCAAGGTCAAGGCAACGGCTAAGGTGAATGCCAAAGACCAGAATGCAAGACAAGTGTCCGATGATGATGTGGTCCTGAGTAGGCCACTCTCGCGCCAGGAATGCCTCAGTACCAACCACGGCTAGCTGAGCAACGAACGTCAAGATGCAGAGGAGGGAAAGCACCAGAGTAGTCGTGCGGCTGGGGCGGTTCTGCTTGCCATTTTCGCTCTTCTTGGAGGCGGCCACTGTGCAAGCCGAAACAAGGGAGGAGACGATGAAGTAGAGGAAAACAGTAGCCGGATAGATGTAGTACAGGACCACTAATGCGGTCTCTGCCGGTGAGACGGCTGTCATCGTGATGGAGGTTTGATCGACCAGCTGGGCCAGTCAGGGGAGTGCAGCTATCCCGATCGCGCCTGTGATAATTTCCTTGGAAAGAAGGGCAGTAATTCAACCAAGAGACGAGATAGTTGAATGGCGACTGGTTTGTCAGGATGGCGGGTGAAAAAGGTATCGACGGCTGGCGTGAGGGGTCCTGCAGAAAGGAGGAGAGTGGGAAAAGGAACGGCCTTTGGCCTGTTCAAATGAGCGTCCCGCTGGCCGGTCGTGATCCGATACGCGGCGTCGATGGCGGAAATCGACTTGAAGCTCAAGTCTGGCTCCGATGAAGGATGATCTGAGAGACCAATCGAAGGGTGCAAGTTGAGGAAATCGCGATCACAGGACGCGGTGGAACGTGACCAACAGGGTCTCGCCTGCACACTCTCGCTGCTTCTTCTTTCACGGCGGATGCTGTGTCGCGGCTGCTGTTTTGGGTTGGTTGATTCGAGGGAAGGTGCGATGTTGAGGTTGCTCACGGGACACTCTTTCCAGCTGTGAGAGTAAAAAGTCTTCTCACTCAGCGACTGCCCAATCCCGATCGGGATTCGTCCAATCCCTTCAAGCACGATGCCTTCTGGAACCACCACTCTTTGAGGCCTTCCACGCGTCGAATTGGCTCGAGTGGAGGAGTTGGCGATGGCCGATGGTTGATTCGTCGGTTGATGGCGCGTTTGATAGATGCTCCCATCCAATTCTCGCCGCTTGGTCAAATTCTTTCCCCCGACCAATTCCTTGTGCAACCAACGACAAAGCAAAAACGAGCGTCACTTCGCAATTTTACCGATCAAACGTTGGGATTCCCATGCGCTTTCTCACATGAGAGACTCCGTTTGTTTGTTTCGCGCGGCTCGAATGCAGGTACGCAGGGAGATGGAGTGAGCGATGAATGATGCCTGTTCGCGTGGCTCCGCCAACTCCGAAACGATCAAGCAAGGGCAGCTTCAATTGGGACACGGTTGATCGCCCAAAAGACTTCCACTCACGAATAACGATGATTACAAGTCTACGTTTGCGGAAACCATCAGCTTGAAATACGATTCAGGACGCGTGGACCGAAGGGGGGATATTTCCCTAACTCGTGACAAGGGTCGTCGTTTGCGAAGCCATTCTTGTCTGTACCCACTCAAGTCTGGCCACCGTCTCACGCGCCTCGCAGAGGCTGATTGGCGTTAACCGACTTCCAGTGACTTGGATCGCCTCGCGACATCCCTGGCTCTTTGTCAGAGTCAATGTCCATGTCCCAGGGATGCCGTCACCATTACCGATGTGGGATTCCAGTCCCATCTGCAGGTTCAGTTCGCCCCAGGTGGGCTCGAATGAGCCGTTCCGGAACCCAGATTAAAACGCACGATTTCCTTGTCCGGTCAGTGCTCTTCCCTCTTGCCGCCTCGAACTGCAAAATCTTACCATGGTCTAGGCTCGCGTGCTCCCGTGTCCCGCTCTCCCGCCTTTGAGCTTCTCCAATTCGGGCTTACCATTACCGGCCGATGACGGTCGGCCTCAATTTGGCACGCCACTCTCAACATCCAGGCCTTGGGTTAAACCATGCCACTCAACAGGAGAGCAGCTTGTGATACGTCGACCGGCTTCAGGTACTGCACGGCTCAACCATGCAACGGCCGCACAGCTGTATCCAGGAAGAAGCAAAGACGGGGCCAAAAGAAGCAACGAAACATGCAGAACAGCTCAGGCTGAGCCGCCAGAGCAAATCGACAACAAGGTTTAACGGTGGCTGTTTATTCGTCATGACATCCTTCCCAGCATCCCAATATCTGCGCCGTTGGCCAGTTCAACGGCCAAGCCAACGCCTCCTTACAGACAGCAGTCTTGACAACGGCCTGCACATCTGATTCATCACCCTGCGAAGTTCTTCCACGCTAGCTGGCTACTGGACCAGATGATAACTTGGGCTTGGTGTTTGACGTCTGCACGTGCCCACGCGACCTTTAGCCCTGCGAGTCAAGGGCGTCGAAATCTATGGGACCCATCGCAACTTGCTTCGTTTGCTTTCACCGACTTTCGCATCTGCATCCATCTCATTTCCCTCCTCCACCCGAGCTCTTTGTTGGGCGCGTCTTGCATCGCACCCCGAAGCGAGAACCTGAGCGGTCAGGTCGACGATGCCGAACCGCCAAGTCCGGGGTCCCAATATTGGCCATCGCCGTGTTAGGCGCGTTCCCTTGCAGCCGTTCAATCAGCTGCAGGGGAGGAACGAGATCTGGGTTCACCCCCACACTCTACGATCTGGGTGGGTGACAGATACAACGATCCACCTTCCTCTTGGGCATGGCAATTAATTCCTCTTCAGTTGCCCTGTCTGTTAGAAGTTCTCGAACAATTCTAGTCGACTCTAGAAACCCCGTACAACACTTGAATCGGCAGCTCCAGTCTCGTCCGACTGATCCGAACAGTGTGTTCGAATTTCAACACCAAGGCTGCTTTTCCATGTTGCCTTGTAGCGTACACCACGTGCTGTGGCCATTGCCTTATCACAAACCGAGAATGGATCATGTCAAGATCTGGAGGTGGGTCGATGCTAATGCAGCAACCACGGTGGCAGGGCGGATCTCCCGAGCGTCGAATGCGTTAGATCAACAATACACCGCTTCCAATATAGAGAAGTTTATTGCTCATACACGAGAGACATGGGCAGCCGCAGACGTCTGGATGGCCTCGCAATTTACGGACGTCAATTTATCCCGAGACAACTCTGTGTATCAAGGATATCAACCAGAGATTAGACGGCAGCATGCAAATTGGGACGGATGATCGAATATGACACTGCTCTATGGAGCTTTTATTTTCCCAAAGAACACGAAACCCAGCTGGCGAAAATCTGGATCAACCACAAAGCTCGCTAAACTCCTAGGGCCATGGCTGCCCGGCGTGGACATTACTCAAGCAACCTCCATGCACAGATGAGGTATTTGCAACCGAATCAGGCATGCCATCAATATTGCTCTGTCGCTCGTATATCACGACTCAACTGGTTATCGCTGTTATCGAAAACCCCAAGAAGAGTCCCAGTTTATCCCATCCACATGTTGGGGTTGAGGCCCCATGCCAACAAACATCTCCGACTCAGAATTAGGTAGAGGAAGGTTGGAGATGGGCTGACCATGCATGGCCATCGTGCCCTTGTTGTACTGGTCAATGGCCATGTCAAACATGTCCTCGCCAACTTCAGATGATGCTGGGGCTTGCTGGAAGGGATGTGACCAAGTTGGCGAAACACCTTCAAACTCGGGTGTAGGCACTCCCAAAGACTCTGTGGGGCTGGTGCCGCTATTGCTTGAACCTCGACGGTATGGGCTCATTGAGTCATTGTCCATCTGGAATGCCTGAGAACAAGAGAGCAGGCCGTCGACGGTCTTCTTTGCTTCGTTGGCAATGTACTTCTGGATGAGGACACAATTGCAATCAGTGTGTTGCAAAAGCTGCGTCTTGAGATGATAGATCTCAGCAGTCAGCGTGTCGAAGCATGAAGAGAGGTAGCGATTTTGGTCTTCCATGGCTTGCTCTCTGGAGGCAAGAGCTGATGCTTCATCCCGTTTCCTCAGGCGGCACTTGGTGGCAGCAATCCTATTGCGTTCGAGAATGCGTCGACGTCGTGGGTCCTTGGGAAGATCATCCTCATCCAGTTCCACTTTCCGGCGCCCTTTACCTGGCTCCTTTGGTTCGTTCTTGGGTTTTCGACCTCGCTTCTTCTGCTTCGGGGACTCTGGGGCAAGACCAGGGACACTCATCTCCTCCGACATGCTCGAGCTTGCTTGTGATTGTCGTCGATTCCGGGTCCGGCGATTGGGTTTCGTGTCAGCCTCAACGGTCGGCATTATCCTTTGTGGAGAATCGGGAATTTTTGGTGCGGTGCTATACTGGGACGGCCCTTGGATGATGCCAAAAGGGATGTCCTGGGGCATTGGAGAGCCTCCGATTGCTTCCTCAAAGAAGGATGCATCGGGTGCCTGACTGGGGAGTGGCTGGTACACCATGTTGCTTCGGTCGGTGGGCGAGGGTGTTCTGGTGTAGTATGGAGATGGAGTCATCATATATCCTGGGGAAGGTGTCGTGGCCATTGCACCCATGGACGACCCAAATGCAAAGTCCATTGCGTGGGGATAGGAGTGAACAAAAGCAGCCATCGAAGGACCTGTCGTATGAGCGGCCCACTGGCTCTACTTGATCCTTTATAGGGGTGAGTTTTCAGGCCCTCTGACCACGGTAAAGTGCCTGAACAATGGTTGAGAAGCTTTGCTGATGTGGGAACAGTTGACGTAGTGAGCTTCTGATATCAAGAGAGGATATGTACGAAGGCGTGGTGATTGCAGGGCGGTAGAGTGGGAAGCAAGAGCTTAGGTGCGTTGCGTGGGCAAAGAAGTGAGAGGGGAGGTTGGCTGATATATGGACAGATGAACGGAACCAAGCTGATAAGCTGGAGCTGGAGCTGGAGCGAGCAGTACCTCTCAGCGAGGGGTCAATGTTGACGATGGCAATTCAGGAACACGAGCACAACATTGATTGAGGGCACGGGTCGATCAAATACGTATGGCAGCTCCCCTCACCAGACAGCCACCCAAGGACCAGACCTCGCCGGAATGCGACCATTGGGCTCAGTAGCCAAAAGCTTGGCCGGGCTCTGGGAAGCGGAGACAGCGCAAATCAGAGGCTAGGCCGTGAGGGGAAAATAGACTTTCCCGATCAGAGCGAGAGGGGAGCGAGAGATTCTCAGATGCCGCCCGCCACAGTCTGCAAGATGACAGGGTCAGCAGCAAGCCCCTCAGTCTTGGGCTCTCAGATGCAGTGTCCTTGATTGGCCCGGGGTCCTCTCGGACGCTGCCTTAGCCCACGTCCAGTGCCAGGCCACTATCATCTTGCAGGTCTGCTAGCAGGTCGCTTGCTGGGGGAGGAGAATGCATCCGTTGCCAAAACGGTATATGGCGTGTCCAGCTATTCTCCTCGGACACAAGCTGCACTAGGGCGGGCAAGAGAGGAGTGCATCAAATGCCCTGGGCTCAGACTCCGGAGAGACCTCCGCATCCGCCATGGTTCTGATACGGCAACTCGAGCGAAATTTCATGGGCACCTTTGGTATCCAATGGGTGCCGTACCTTGAAGCAGGGACGGTGGCGTTTGGATTCTCATACTCCTGGAAAATGAATGCTGCCACCTCCCAAGACGAGGACGAGACTTGGCCATGTCCCAATAGCCTTGACCTCGTCAGAGCAGAGAGCCACGCTGATGTGCGCCTTCTGGGGCTTGACAACCCGCCGAGAATGTCTCAGAGAAAACGTTCAAACCCAGCCCTCAACGTGGCAACATTTCTGGTTGCAGCCGGTGTGGCACAGACAGATTGGACAGGGCACGGTGAGTTCCGAGAGTTTCTTTGGGTTCGAGGTCGGCGAACGGCGACTTCGGCATCGCAACCGTGACAACGGGGTATGATCGATCTCAAAGCAAGCTCGTCGCAATCGAGGGGGCTATCAATTGTCACCCAATCGATCAATCGTCGTTCGATGTGACGGCGACGGTTGCGTTTCGCGGGAAGCCGACGACGGCCGAGCCCAAGCGGCCCAGAGCCCGACCACCACTACTCGGCCGAAGATTTCAACCATCTGCGGGATAGGGTCCATCGGGAACAAAGCTTAGCTCTTGGAGATGAACGGAGCGCCTGGGGCCCCAGGGCTGGGAGGGCCCGGCCCATCTCTGCTTGCATCCGAGTTGGACGGGCAATGGAGCTAAACTAGGAACTAAGCTTTGACCCAGTTGATCAGGAACTCATCGGCTGCTTGAATCCCCATCCGGTGCTAGCATCTTGACGACAGCTGGCTGGCTGACGAGCGGCGCACAACTTGGTGGACAGGAAGATCAGCAGGCGTTCTGAGGCTTTCTGACGGTTGGGATGAGCTCCATGCGATGCATCCAAGGCACCAAGGCACATCAACTTGAGGTTAACGCCCGTTCGCATGGTTTTAAACACGTCGAGAGGTGTGGCCCAAATACGTGCTACGTGCATGGATTGGCCTGGGCCCTAGAGACGGCAATGATGAGAGGGAAGTTCCTCGCTCCCTCAGCAATCGACCGTTTATCTCATCAGCAGAGCTCCAGGATGATGTCACGGACCGGATGCTCAGCCAGCCGCGCTGTACCATCGCAGCTCAACCCAGCACAAAAGCAAGTGCCGTCTGTTGGTTGGGACGAGTGCATCTTCAAGGGTTCATGCTGCAGAAGTTGATAACTGACTGATCCATGATTTACGGCCCAGGGTACGACATGGAATGGATGGCTGAGGGCTGCTCAGGCCCAGGAGCAGCAGTTAGTGGCTTCCAGCTCAACCACGGCGCATCTCCGTCGTCCAATACGGCAAGACCACCCCCAGCCAGTGGCTTTTGGGTCACATCTTGAGGCTCCTGGATGATCGCCGATGGCTTTTGGCGCATTCTGGTCTCGACCTTGACCCTCCGAGTTCAAGGTTTGCCAAGTCCCTGGCACCGGGCGGCCGTTTTGCCTCCACTGCCTACCTTGTTGCCTCCACTGCCTACCTTGTTGCCTCCAAAACTCAACAAGCAAAACCTCTGGAGCTTGAGTCCGAATACCCACAAGGCGTCTCAGGGGTTTCCAAGTCCAAGAGGCAGATGCAAGCCTGGCAGATAACGTGCTGTTTGTGCGGGCTGGGTCTCGGACTCTGGGTACCTGGGCGGTGGTAGGACCCTGCAGGGGCAGGGCGACAGAGCGGCTGATGGCAGCAAGAAAAGCGAAAAGCAAACAATTCCTTGTTGGTTCTGGATGACGGCGGATTTCAGGTCGCCACAGACCGGATGTCTGTCTGACTGCGTCCAAGAGGGGATGGGTGCAACGCTCAAGCTTTGGCTCGCTTAGAGAACTGAAGCTCTCCTCAGCAGCCGATCGTTCTCCAAGCTTACATACATACAGCCGCCTGCAGGCTCTGCTTACCATGCTACAGCACCTTCGGGAGATGGACGCAATTATCTTGGACCCAAGCCTCAGCAGCTCCACCTCTGTTCCCGGATCGACTGGCGCCCGCACTGATCCTCATTGGGGAACAGATGGCGACGTTGGAGATTCCGCCGGACCAGCTGTCCAGGCAGAGTCCGTTTCTTACCAAGGACGCCAACGTTTGCTCTGTTGGACCCTATCGGAGGGCGCCGATGGAGGGAAGCCTTCGCAATAGCTCCGAGCTCTCTGATTGGCCTTTGGACCTGATGGATGATGAAAGGTCTGGGCTGGGAGAGCCAGAGATGGCCTTTCCTCTACCGTCCAGGGCGGCCACAATAGAGCAAAACTCTACTGCGAATGCAGAGCAAAACGGTGCCTCTGGCTCGTTGGTGATCCGTCCGTGTACAGTACTGTAGGTCGTCAGCTCGCATGACCCCGCTCCGCAATGCAACGTCGAACCAGGATAGGTTTGACGGGGAAATGATCCGCGATGCATCGGAAAACAAGAGTCAACGGTCTCAAGCGCAAACCTTGAAGATTCTGATCTGGTGTGTCGACAATTGAGTTGATGAGAGGGCCTGAGATTCACCCTGCAGGGCAGTGCAGGCCTGTGCACTGCGACGTCCGTGACACCACGCTGCGTGGCTATCTTGGACATGAAACCGACCCTTGATGGCGCCTCTAATTTGCTGGCGTCCTCTCCAGGGGCACACCTCAATAGGCCCGAAGCCAAGGCAGTTCGTATCCCCGTTTCAAATCGACCGTCCCTTATGGCGTCTTTCATAGGGCTGGCCTGGTCAGTCCGACGGGTCCGAGTCTCCGACTCATCCGGCCGGGTCACGGCCCTGACGACTCAGTCGAGTGAGGATGAAGAAATATCGACAACTCTGTGTCTTTGTTTATCGATGCGCAAAGTGCCATTGCATTGTTGGAGGCAGGCAGGGCGCTCTTCAACACGGTCGGTTGCTTATGCCAGGCACACGGCCGTTTCCGCCCTGGCGCGGGCGTCTTTGGGCTTAGAGTGTACTGTGCTGTACTGTACTGGGCTGGGATGGGCTGTACCTCGTCTCGCGAGCAAAATCAGCCATAGCTGAAGCTCAGGAACTTTGCCAGGTAACACAAGGCCTCCCTTCCTGCCTTGAATGGCCGGGCTGTACGGCCTCTGCGTCGAGACCGTTCGCGTGTCGGGGAAGCTTTGGGGCTATCCAAAGTGCGACGGTCTGCAAGCGCGAGGGGAGAGGAAACAAGACAAGACAGACAACGAGTGAGCCACATTCGCCTCGCGCACGGATCTCGCGTTCAAGGAAATTTAGCTGTGGACCTCGCACTCTGGGCGTGCTATTCCAACCACAGTTTGGGACGTTCCTGGAGGAGGGTGGTTGGTCATCGCGTCTCTCCTGACCGGGGATTGGCGTGGCAACGTCCCCTCACAGCAGAGTTTCGACGGGCTGGTGATTGCTTTGCAACTGCGCCCACTCTTGTGCAATGGCACCTGTCATCTCGTTTGCTCGACTCCCTGACACCACACCCTTTCAGAATTTTTCCCTTCAGGTGTGAGGGGACTCTGGTGCGGTTGCACATGCTTACTCCCTCTGCTCTGAGATGGATGAGATGGATCGAGAGAAATGGTACGACATTGCTCTTTCAATAGGGTTTGATATCTGATCGCCATCCACCATGTTAGCTCGAGCGCCGTTGCGGGTACAGCAATGTCTCCTGAGACCTTTGCAATGGCGGATGGACGTCCCTTGCTCACCTAGCACCAATCTGGTCATCCGGAGGGGGGAAGGCATTCATCGGGGGCAGGTCGGGGGAGAAACTCGATCCCACTGACGCGTTCCAGATTGCGCCAATTGTCGACCAAATGCCTCTATGCCCTCTCCTCGGCTGGTTCAATGATCTACCCGCCGCCGCCATTGTCAAACCCACAAGGCGGGACTCGGCCGGATATCCATATCCTCAGAGGCTAGTTGATGACCCAGTCTGCGCATGTGATCATTTCCAATGTGACGTGGGGGTCGGTTTGCGTTGACTTATCAAGTCGGGTCTTTTTCACATCAAGATGTCGAGACAGCTCTTTTGCTATTCGATGAGGCAAACCTGGGGGTTCTCTGCCGTGTCTCAGTGTTCCAGGCTTCTGTTGACGACAAGGCTCTGCACTCTGGGGCCTTGACACTGTTCTGTTCTACATCCTTGCGCTGTTTGCTTGATTAGGCAATATGAGGAGAATCCAAATTTGGACCCCGGCTGTGTCAGGATGGTTCGACGAATAGCTTGGTCGGCCCCGAAACGGCCAGGCGGATGCTGCAGCCGAGTCAGTCTGGATGTCTCTAGCCAGAGCCATGACAAGAAGGACAGCCACGATGTCATGGGGAAGTTGGAGTTGCTTCCTAGGATAAGAATCCCAAATGCCATCTCCAGGCGCCGGGTTTACCAAGAATGCTGTCATCTGACTCGTGGAGCACCCGTTTCACTAGACAGATGGCTAGATAACGGCTCTGCAGCCGCTGGTCCAACAGCAACTCCAGAGGATGAATCACTTACATTTACATAGTGGATCGACCGCGGCTGAAGGTTGATGTCTTGCTTAACAAGCAAGGCATGCTAACGAGTAGGCTAGGGTCTCCGGTGTCAAAGCGTCGATGTTCTCTCCACATGTGAACATTATCTGAGTCTTCTATAGACTTGACAAGAAGAAGAGGCTCACGATGCGGCATATTCGGCGCCAAGCCGGCTTCTTCCAGTCCAATCGCTATAGAGTTGCCGCGGCCCGGATGGTCTAGACCACCTAGCTGGTGTTGGTGGTCAAGGAGGTCCCATGTTCGTCCAGCAGGCAAAGCTGCATATATTCGAAAAGGGAGAAAACAGCCTGCTGGCACCGACCGGCACAGGAGCCAGCCGATCACTTGAAACTGTTGAGACATAACGTCTGTTCCGCCGAGGATGACAGGATATCAATACGGCAGTTGGCTGACGATCACGGCTTCGCCCCACCGACAGGCCGGACCGACGAGACCAACGACGCGACGGACGCGGCCCCGTGCTGGCTCTGACGATCCATGGCCAGTGCTCTTGGGACCTCTGGAGACAGTGGGTTTAGGGTCGTGGATCTGTATCCATGGTTGTTATCGTTTGCCGAGGAAGTGCTTACAGGCTTTCAAAGGGGAAGGTCTTGTCCGCGCAAAGACTTCTTGTCTCAACCCCTGACCCTCTAGGCATCAACTTTGACACTTGGGCAGCATCCGCGCAAGTGCCGCGGATCTCGGGTCGCGAAGTTGTCTGCCGGTTGACTCGTTTTGTCCAAGCGGATAGAATAAAGCCAGCCGGCATTGAGAGTTCGTTATTTGGGCTGGACAGCCCGTTCCCCTAGTTGGGGTTCGTTTTGGTCTCGGTCGAAGGATTTGATAATCCCCCACCCCTGAACATCTTACGAGTGACCATCTTAGACGTATGAGGATGGCAAGTAGGTCACGAAGGAAAGGGGTCGCCAAGATACCCAGTTCAGACAACATCTCTGGGGTTGCTCATTGCAACAGTGCCGGCTCACAAGTTGTGAAGCTCATCATCCTAGCCTTGCACTGGCGCATCTACCAGCAGCTTATTACATAACGACGTTATCAAAGGATGAAGTAATACCATATGGGTGCATCTATCGAGTTGAATAATGGTTCTTGGTCATGGGTCGTCACGTTCATTCAGGGATGGTAGCATCAGGGCTGGGAGCCCCTTATGACTCTGAGCTCTCCCACCATCCCTCTAGTGGATTCTTTATGTACTATTAGAGAAGATGAGCATTGCTTTTGAGTGGAAATCAAATTTCTCACAGCCTTCTGAGCTCGGAGCAAAGCAAGACACGGAGTGGAAGACGGATGAGAGGTGGTCAGGGGGTCGGGATCGGAAGCGCCTCCGGAAGCGCCCCGCCATTCCCGGCTTCCGATCATGTGCACGGTGCGCCGGTTGGTATGAGACCTTCTCTCGGGGGCTGTAAGTCGATATTGAAACTTGTTTGGTTGTTCTTGGCGAGGATCTCGGCCATCGGGTTGAATTTCCCGGCATATTCGGGATGTTTTGCACCCTCACCCCCTGACTCTTGGTGTTTTCCTTCCTCGAACCTTTACCTTGCAGATACTTGTCCTAAGGGATGCTTGAATGAAAGCCGGAGGCCTGTCTTTATGTTGACACCACTACTTCCGAGCTTCCGTGTGGCTATTTGCGATTTCAATTTTGGCTACTCTCATTTCTCTACTGAGCCCTCATCAAGCCTCCTGAGGCTATGTGTATGTAAAACCTACTCTTCCGCCTAAACTTGACTAGAGGTTCGACCTGGTTGGTGGAAAAACTGTACAAATCTTCCTGAGCTTGTGTCTACATCAACCACTGACCAGCAAATAGGGGGGAAGCTGTATCAATGTGGCGGTTTCCTTTCACTTTTCTCTTTATCTCAGCATATTTAGGCTTCCATATGATAGTGATATGTCTTACAACGGGCCGAAAGTGATATCTTGGAATCAAGCCAGGACTGATGTGAGAAAGCCGGTATCGATGAGGCTCCAGGGTTAGTGTAAACTATCACTGACCTCACACAACGCCTCTCATCCGACACCCACGATACAATGCCAAGAAGACCAAATAACCGAAAAAAAGAGGCTGAAGCCCGGAAAGAGGCAAATCTTCTTGGATAAAAGTAAGAAAAAAGTTTCGACTCTTTTGTGGATAATGGTCCGATTTTTCATGAGATGGGGCTTTTCCGGGCAGATGGGAACCAAGAAGGTGGAGTTTCCCAAGAGAGGAACTACGCATTTCAACGCTAACTAGACCATATTTGGAGTTTCCGCGGCATCTTGGCAGTGATAACGTGAGCACGGCAGTTGTTGGGCTCTTGGTGTTTTTGCCTCACTCGTACAATCGGGGGTCATCGTGCGAGAAGACAAGGGCCCATGAGGCTCTTTCGGAGAGAAAACTTTATTTCCATGTTTGGAGTTTGGACTTGGCTTTCGGTGAGAAGTCGGATGAGAAATCATGCGGTTAGTCATTAAGAGCACGAGGGCCTTTGTTGTGTGAAAAATGTGTCTTGTCTTATACTGGACTGTCTTCAGGGGCAAACATACTCGAATGACTTGGACTTTGTGTCTTCTCTTGAAAGAGTTATTATATGGCCCATGTCAAACTATTCAAAATTCTTTCTTATTTACCCATTCACGCACACATAACTTTGCTATGGCCTTCTTTGAGTCTCGAAGTGGCCTGGCTAAGGAGGCAATGTCTGGTGCTTGAGCACCTTGGACATCAGAACAAATCAACGAGCATTCAAAAGATATTCTCTGTCTTTCATACAGATTATCTGGGCTACCAAGTCCATTCATCACTGTTGTATCGAAATATGAACACCGGTTATACTGGTTTCGAAAGACAAATGAGGGCATTCAGTAGGTATACTTTGAGTGTAGAGGCTTTGAGTGCAGAGGATGCTTCGGCTGTGCAGCAACAACAAACTCAAACCATGGGCTGTTCCCCCAAAAAAGCAAGTGACAAACATCAAGTTTTTAAAGGTTCAAGTCTCAATTCTTATATTAAGCCGTCGTACAGATGCATTTCTTTCTCTCTGGCAACACCCTGGCTCACGCGTAGCAGACAGCCTGGAGATCACCGAGTTTCTTTCTCAGCCAACTTTTCTTAAACAGAAGTGAATTAGCATCTCGAAAATTTTCATCGAGCCCTGAGATGACATCGAACATGGACGTTCCTCGACAGGAATTCGGCCTTGTCCGTCTCCCTCCATCGTTGATGATGCAAATCTTTGACCAGCTGTCAAAAGCATCCCATCGTGCCCTTGCCCTGGTCTGCAAAGAATCATTCGAATATTTCTGTCCAAGTGGAAAGTTTCCAGGGCTTTGTAAAAATGATTTGTTTGAGCTCCTACTCCTTTTGGAGCAAGGAAAACCGGATACTTTCGTTTGCTTCAATTGCTTGAAACTCAGCTTGATTGACCGTGATGGCCAGAAAGGCTGGCAAACCCACAGGCATCAGACTTGTGGTCCTCAAGTCAAGAATCTCTGGTCATTCATGGCTATGTCAAAGTTCGGGCGAAGGTACCAACAAACACGGATCGAGTTTTTGCCCGAAGGGACTTGGAAACCAGAAGCCCAAGGACCGGAAATCACCTTTGCTGAGGCTCACCTTGTCATGAACTGGCATCGCACAGGTGGACGACGTGGCTTGCCTATCAGCATCTTCCAGCACCGCTACTCGTTTATACGACTCATTTCTCTCGAGAAAGACGACATCCTAGACGACCACTTTCCCCTCGAAAAGTACCAACCGGACGACTCCTGGGCCACACTTCCGAGCAAGGAAGAATGGTTAAAGAGCCAGAAACAACGACACGGAGCCCAGGCGCTCTTAGACGATCTAGGCACCGGTACACCCTGGGCTTTCACGCACGATTATAAAGCCATGATTATCAACGACGAGCTCTACTTGTCACGCACGCACCACGTCAGAGGGTCCTTTGTCAGGTTGAGAAAGCTTCTCGAGGTCTTGGACACACTGACTCTGCCAATATGCGAGCACATCCGCTGTTATGAATGGGCGCCATGCCCTGAAGAACCTTGGAGAAAAACAGAGGAATCGTCATCAGAGTTCATTTTGCGTGATTGGGATCATCCATTTTTATACAGGTGGAATTACTACTACCCCGACGAGAGAAATGGCTTGCAGCGAGCCTTGGCGAACTCGTGCCAGTTTTGCTTCACCGACTACATCGCCAGCCTCTCGAGGGCAACAGTGACAGGCGTCTGGAGTTTTAAACTCGCGACCTATCACCGGCTTGGGAGATGCCGCACGCCTGAGGATTCTGGCTGGGCGCAGCTACACCGGAGGTCGAGCGAGCAGTTGCGTCCGTGGCCTGTGAAGACGGTGAGGGAAGATAATGTCCTGTCCGTGTTCATCAAATGGCGTGAAGCCACAGGATATGCCAGCTGTTGATAAGAAAGTGAAGGCAATGGAAATGGGCGATGTGGCATTGAAGACGGTACTGGCAGCCTGCTTCGAAGAGCTGGGTGAATGTGGTGTTTGGAAACCACCATCTGGAGATAAGCACAGGTCTTGACCTGGGTGCCATTTGGTAGTTTTTTGTCGGTTAAGTAGTTTATACAAACGAACTTATCAACACACTCTCTTCCGGTTTTCATCATATGCCTAGGTATATCAGAAAGAGAGAGAGAGAGAGAGCGAGACTCATGTCTATCATAGACGTGTGTGTGCCTCACGTGTGCCCTCAATCGACCACGTGCACGGGGGGAAAGCAACACTCGCATTCGTTCTGGACGTGGAAAACGCGTTATGCTCTGAATGACTTTCAGAAACCTTTCTCATAGCAAGTGAGAGGGATCTCAGGCTTGGCGTGGGATGTTCTGTAGATTCGACGTTGGTTGACCTATCCTCAGTCTGTTGGTTGGTCGGGACTTGAGATTCTCCGATCGCGCAATCACGGGTACGGCGATACCTTCAGCAAAAGCGCAAATCCAGTGCCAAAAATATTCATTCACATACCAGCCTTAACTTATGATACGCTTGCATGTGATTCGTTCAAACGCCATTTAATGCAAGCTTGAAATCATGACAATTATATTTGCACTTCTTCTAAAGTTCATATTCCTTTCTTAATAGCCATGAAAAGTAGGCTCTTGATCTTCCTTTGGTTTCCTCCCATGATAACCACTTATACTTTTTCCAAGGTGACTCTAAGGTGGACCGTAGTACAAGGACCATTTTATGGGGGGGGGGTAGGTACCTGAGTGCCCCTCCCGAAAATCGGTGCTCGACGGTAGGAAGGAGCTTGTTGTGACGCACGCATCCTAGCCGAAAGATTCCTCTCTTGACTCACTCCTGGACCTCTAAATTGGCAACCCGCGGCCAATTGAAGTCCAATTGATTACCTCTTTCACATCATTTCCGCTATCGATCGATACCTTCACAACCGCCACCATGGCTGAGCTGCCCGATCCCACCATCGACCTCGACTGGAGCGGCTATGTCGGTGCAATCCACGAGATCTTTCACAAGAACGCCCTGGCCCACCCCGACAGGCCTTGTGTGACCGAGACTGAGAGTTCAACGTGAGAATAGTCGATTGTTATTCGCTTGGACAAGCCGCTAACAGGTGGACTAGGTCGCCAACCAGGACATTCACCTACCGGCAGATCGACGAGGCGTCCACCACCATTGCCAACTACCTACACGATGCTGGCATCACCAATGGAGATGTTGTCATGATATTTGCCCACCGCTCCGTCGAGCTGGTCTGCGCCTTTATGGGAACTCTGGTACGGGTAGCCATATTCGCCTTGAATGTCAGCCAGCTGACCGGCATGTTCAGGCTTCTGGAGCCACAGTAACAGTTCTTGACCCCCTCTACCCGCCGCAAAGGCAGCAAAGTCCGTGGGCTCTATTCTCTCGCCCGCAAGCAGTTTGTCTAACTAAGTTTAGTCTATCTGGAAGTCTCCCAGCCCAAGGCCCTGATTTCCATCGGCAAGACCACTGACGAGAATGGGTATGTGTTTATCGCGTCGAGCCCCCCTTCACCAACGTAGCATCACACTTGGACATGGCATTCTCTTTACTGACAATCTAAATTTAGTCCCCTTGCTCCCTTGGTACAGAAGTTTATTGACGAGGACCTGGGCATCAAAGTACGGATTCCAGATCTCCGCCTCAGCGATGCTGGCCTGCTGTCTGGTGGCGACAAGGAGGGCGTGGATATCTTTGACAGCTTGCGAAGCAAGGCTTCGTCACCTCCCGATGTTATTGTTGGTCCAGACTCATATCCTACGCTTTCCTTCACCTCGGGAAGTGAGGGACGACCAAAGGGGGTGCTGGGTCGTCATTACGGTCTGACCAGATACTTCCCCTGGATGGCCAAGCGTTTCAACCTCTCATCCGAGAGCCTCTTCGCTTGTCTCTCCGGTATCGCCCATGACCCCATTCAACGAGGTGAGTGGCAGCTTTTACTATGACATTTGTGCGGGGCTAACCACCGGGGCTAGACATCATGACACCCCTGTTCCTCGGCGCTCAGTTGCTCATCCCGGCCAAGGAGGACATCCAGCATGAGAAACTGAGCGAATGGATGAGACGTTGGTCACCGACTACGACTCACCTCACTCCTGCGATGGGTCAGATCCTTGTCGGTGGTGCAACCGCCAAATTCCCCGCCCTGAAGCAGGTCTTCTTCGTCGGCGATGTCCTCACTACACGCGACTGCAAGGCACTTCGCCAACTGGGTCCTTCATGCTCCATCATCAACATGTTAGGCACTACCGAGACAAGCCGCGCGGTGTCGTATTTCGAGATTCCTTCCGCCACAGAAGACCCGGAAGCCCTCGACTCGCTTGGTGATACCATCCCTGCAGGTTGGGGGATGCAAGATGTTCAAATCCTCGTCATTTCTCGGGAAGACAACACCAAGATTTGCCCCGTTGGCGAACTGGGCGAGATATATTTCAGAGCGGCTGGTTTGGCTGAGGGTTACCTCGGCGATCCCCAGAAGACGGCTGAGAAGTTCGTCGACAACTGGCTGGTTGACAATGCCAAGTGGGTGGAAGCTGACAAGGCTAACGACAAGGGCGAGCCATGGCGCCGCTACTACAAGGGACCCCGTGATAGGCTATACCGAACAGGAGACCTTGGCCAGTATCTCCCTTCGGGAGCTGTCCGTGTCTCTGGTCGTATCGACTCTCAGGTTAAGATTCGCGGTTTCCGGATCGAGCTCAACGAAATCGATGCCAACCTGGGCGGCAGCCCCTTGGTCCGAGACGTCAAAACTCTCGTGCGAAGAGATCGCAACGAGGAACCCACGCTTGTGAGCTATGTAGTTCCCGAGATCTCCGAGTGGAAGCGCTGGCTGGAGGCCCAGAACCACGAGGATATCGAAGACGAGGGTGTGGAGATGGGGCCTACCGTGGTCTACCTCAAGAGGTTCCGTCGTATGCAAGCCGAGGTGCGAGACCATCTCAAGTCTCGTCTACCCGCCCACTCAGTGCCCTCCATCTACATCATGCTGCAGAAGCTTCCCCTTAACCCGAACGGCAAGGTAGACTTCCCGAACCTACCCTTCCCCGATGCTGCCGCGAGAACAGAGGACGCCTCGGAAGAGGATCTGAAGAGCTGGGAGGCCCTATCTGAGACGGAGAAGACCCTTGCCACGCAGTGGTCAACACTAATCCCTGGCCTCAACGCCAAGACTATCAGGTATGTGGAACAGAGTATTGCTCTATAGATTAGATGCTGACCTAGCTCAGGCCTGAATCAAACTTCTTCGACTGTGGTGGACACAGTCTCCTGGCTCAGCAGCTCCTCCTCAACATTCGCAAGAGTTTGGGTGCTGACATCACCATCGGCGTCCTCTACGCGAACCCCAGCCTCAGAGGTCTGGGATCCCAGGTGGACCGTCTACGCAGTGGTCAGGCTGCTACAGTTGACAAGGCTGTCGACACCGTCTACTCCGAGTCGTTTGACGAGCTGATCAACACGCTCGACGATAAGTACCAGAGCGCGGATCCGGATGCTCTAAGCCCATCGAGTGGCGCCACATTCTTCCTCACTGGTGCTACAGGTTTCTTGGGCGCCTACCTTGTCAAGGAGATCCTGGGCAGAGAGAACACCAAGCTCATCGCGCACATTCGTGGAGCCAAGGGACTTGACTTTGCCAAGGATCGTCTGACGAGGTCACTCAAGGGCTATGGTTTGTGGCAGGACTCGTGGGCCGAGAGGATTGAGTGCGTCCTTGGTGACCTTTCAAAGCCTCGTCTTGGGCTTGACGATGCCAGCTGGAAGCATGTCACCGAGACAGCGGATGCCGTGGTCCATAACGCGGCATATGTTCATTGGATTGCTCGATACGAGCAGATGATGCGCCCCAACGTCCTGTCTACTATTGACGCGATGAAGCTTTGTAACGAGGGAAAGCCCAAGCTATTCTCTTTCGTGTCGTCGACTTCGACCTTGGACACTGATCACTACGTCAAGCTGTCTCACGAGCAAACCGCGACTGGACGCGGAGCGGTGCTTGAAGCCGACGACATGCAGGGCAGCCGCGTTGGCCTTGGTACTGGTTATGGCCAAACCAAATGGGTAAGTATGCTCTTACAGAGGAGATGTATCAAGCTAAACGTTTCAAGGTGTCTGAGCAGCTCGTCCGGGAAGCTGGCAAGCGTGGGCTCCGGGGTGCTGTTGTCCGTCCCGGATACATTCTCGGCAGCCGTGAAAACGGCGTCTCAAACACCGATGATTTCCTGATCAGACTCTGCAAGGGTTGTGTCCAATTGGGCGCAAGACCGTTGATCATCAACTCGGTGAACGCTGTTCCCGTGGACCACGTTGCCAGAGTTGTAATTGCCTCGGCCCTTAACCCCCTACCCGGCGTCAACGTGGTCCACGTCACGGCTCACCCAAGACTTCGTATGAACGAGTTCCTCTCGGCATTGGAGTACTATGGCTACAAGGTCCCTGAGGTGGACTATGAGGAGTGGAAGACGCAGCTGGAGGAGTTTGTGTCTGCCGGTTCCACCGAGAAGGATCAGGAGCAGAGCGCCCTCATGCCGCTATTCCACATGGCAACCTCGAACCTGCCGTCGACTACCCGCGCCCCTGAGCTTGATGACAGAAATGCTGTAGCCGTGCTCAAGGCCGATGCCGACCGCTGGACTGGCGTCGATGATAGTGCGGGCGAGGGTATCACCCGTGAGGACATTGGAAGGTATCTGCGCTTCCTAGCCGAGATCAAGTTTATGCCTTTGCCAACCGGAAGGGGACGCGAGCTGCCTCCCATCGCGGCCGACATTGCGCAGGCTCAGGCACAATGGGGAGTTGGAGGTCGCGGTGGCGCGGCTTAGAGAAGTGCTTGATGATGCAAAGTCGACCATTCAAGTTGATGATGGGGATGAAAAGTACATGGAAATTGATTTGTATTTGAAACTAGAAAAGATGAAAAGCATGTCCAAGGGAACTAGGATATGCGCCAGATTGGTAGAGAAATTGTTGAATTTGGACTGCGAAAGCAAGACAACTCTCATATCGGCTGTGACCTTGATTACCTACTTGACACTTGGTTCTGCCTCGGTCATCATTTAGCCCTTGTTTACCAGCTTGGGTAGATGAGACTGTTTGACTGAGAGGTCACTCTTGTTAGAACTTGGTTTCGGACTTGACAGTCATGTGAAGCTGCCCTGGTATGCGGTTGGAGGGCATGTCCTTGTCACGCGCAGCAACTCGCACAACAGGGCCGGTCCTGGAAACCAAGTGCCGAAATCCTGGTGCTTACAGTGCAGTACAGTACATACGAGTGGCTTGCGAGGCAAGATCGCTCATCTTACATATGTATGTAGGTGCTGGCACCAGGAAAGGTCATCCCCTGGCACCAACTGTCGCCTTCTCGGGCCGCCAAGCGTTCATCCGGGCGAGGACATCTTTCCATGACGACGGATTCAGGTTGGCCAGAAGGGTAAGCGACAGTTGTTTGTATGTCCAGAGCGATCCTACTCTTGGCTAAGTGAAACGACACGGCTTCAGCTCCAGGCAGGGCCCTTAAGAGCCGGGCACACAGAAGGCCCTGCTCCATTGGATAGCTGGATAACAAAACATGGAGGATCGGGGTTCACTCGCTTGCTCTCGGACATTGTGTGGCTTCTTTATCGCCTGATGATGAACATGTAGAGGATGGAAACTCTTCACGGGTTGGGAAATCCAAAGGTTGACAGAGCGTAATTGCTTTACCGAAATAATTACACGAGAATAGCTTCCCACCAAGACGAGATACCATCACTCGAGTATGCAAGTTGCCACGCGACGTTGCATTGCCGGCTGACTTGGTGTCGACGCTCAAACACTCGAGGTCCATACAAAGAAGCCACACACAAGCAATATGATGCATCGTGATTCAAAAGGCTACGGCCCGTCTTTCTAAATCTGGCATCTACCCTCCAACCCTTCTCCGGATCTAGCCAAATGCGAGTCTAGCTTCAGGTCCCACTCGGAGAGAATTGCCATTGGGATGAGAAACGAGGACAGCGAGGTATGCCGATCTTGGAAAGATTTCCCCGAAACTAGGAGTGAGGGGGCGAAAACTATTGATGAGAACGCCCTGAGCAAGCGCCGGGAAGTTCTTGCTAATTTTGAGGTCATAAGATGAAGATGCTTTCGAGACGAAACATCCATGTCAAGGCGCAGGCCGGCACTTGAGATCGCAAGGCTTCCCCGGGTCATGCTCTCATCTCGTGGGGGGAATTACATCCTACACAAGGCCCAGACGCACGCATGGGGTAGTCTGCGGCGACCAGCTGGGGTAAAATCAGGCCATGATGCTTAACGCGATGGTGTTGATAGGTGAGAAGAATATGGATACATGCACGATCAAGATGGATCTTGAAGGAATTTGGGGACTTATGAACGGAACTGCGGCTCCTGTCTTGCTCGGAAACTGGCCGTAGATTGTTGATTGTAACTGAGGGTCTTCTAGAATGGACCCTTGACTTGTCTCACCTGAGGAGATTGACATTTGGTCCAGGTGATCAACTTGTGAAGAAGGCTTCTACACTCGTGGTAAGCTTCTAGAGTCTTTTCCGGGCGCCAATGCTCGGCCGAGAATTACCAATCTAGGCAGCATTGAAGGATCTAGAGATCTCCTCGTGTGCATGGCGATGAGGCAAAACCAAGGGTCCAGCTTCCAAGATTCAGGGCCGGCCGGTTCCTGTTTGGTACCTGTCAAGCAACATTCTCCGAGCATCTTCATCGTCCAGCTCCGGCCGTGACCCGGGTCCGTTTACCGGTTCTATTTTCCCCGCGTGACGTAGAAAGAAAAAAAAAAAAGTTGGAGCTGAGACAGGGGGAAACAAAGAGATGAGAGGTTTTCGGCGAATCGAGGCTCATCCAATTCAACGTGGTTTGCAGATTCCAGCCCCCGCGATATCTGGGTTCTTCTCCACAAGAGAGAACCATGATGCTAATTCTAGTTCGGTGGAGCCGCATCCGAGGGTGTCCCTGAGGCCCGAATAGGATATGCCCGGCGGCTCTAGAAGAATACGGTAAAGGGACGTGGAGAGGTACAGATGCCATGTGGCGTCTCCCGGCGGATCTAACCCGTTATAGACCTCTGAACAGAGAAACTCTTTCCGGTCACGATCCACCGTCCCCAGACGTCGGCCACGGCGGGGGCAGAGTCAACCACATCGAGGCCAACTCTGTGAGGGAAGACGAGGCCAAACACCCACCTGGATGACGCAGATTGGTCATGACGCAGAGGCAAGATCCAATTCTTGTGCGGGGGAAGGATATGCAAACTTGTGTGTGGAGAGGATCTATCTCGTTGAGATGGAACTCGAGATGGACGAGACAAGAAACTACATAAAGACCCTCGAGACACGACCTTGAATCGATTATTTTCCAGACTCATCATCCTCTCTCAAGCAATCCCTTGAACATCACAAGCACATCCAAAGCTTGTCTCACAACATCAATCTCAGCTTCCCTCACCCCTTTCACCACTTACACACTCCATCAATCACAATGGCTCCCGGCGCTGTTGTCGACGACTTCACCAGCCACGACGGCCAGGCTCTCGAGGCCCTCTCTGACAAGATCGACGACGTCAACGTCATCAAGTACGACGAAAAGTCCAAGTTTGACAACGAAAAGGACAAGAACACCTTCCGCCAGTACGCCGACGCCACCGACCGCGTCAAGAACTTTTACCGCGAGCAGCACCACAAGCAGACCGTCTCGTACAACCTGGCTGCCCGCAACCGCTTCTACAATGCCACCCGTCCCCGCGCTGAGATGACCATCTGGGAGGCCATGGAGAAGCTCAACACCCTCGTCGACGAGTCCGACCCCGACACCTCGCTCTCCCAGATCCAGCACCTCCTCCAGTCCGCCGAGGCCATCCGCCGCGACGGCAAGCCCCGCTGGATGCAGCTGACCGGTCTCATTCATGATCTGGGCAAGCTGATGCTCTTCTTCCCCGAGCTCGAGACCCAGGGCCAGTGGGATGTTGTGGGAGACACATTCCCCGTGGGCTGCGCCTTCAGCGACAAGATCATCTACCCCGAGACTTTCGCCGAGGGCAACCCTGACGCCAGCAACCCCGACTACAACACCAAGTACGGCATCTACTCTCCCAACTGCGGCCTCGACAACATCATGCTCAGCTGGGGTCACGACGAGTACCTCTACCACGTCGTCAAGGACCAGTCCACCCTCCCCGACGAGGCCCTGGCCATGATCCGCTACCACTCCTTCTACCCCTGGCACCGCGAGGGCGCCTACCGCCACCTCATGTGCGACAAGGACTACGAGATGATGAAGGCCGTCCAGGCCTTCAACCCCTACGACCTGTACTCCAAGAGCGACGGTGTCCCCGACGCCGAAAAGCTCAAGCCCTACTACATGGAGCTCATTGACGAGTACTTCCCCCAGCGCGTCCTCAAGTGGTAGAATGTGTTTACCACAAGGAAAAGAAAATAGAAGCGTTAGAGAGCATTTGTTTTTTTGAGTGTTTGCAGGCCAGGGAATAAGGCCATGGAATTTAGGGATATATCGAATTGAGCGAATGAATAAATATAAATCGTTGATGATCACTGAGCTGAAGTCCATTGAATGTGGAAAATGTGAATGAAAAGAATTCGGTGCGAGTAAGCAAGCCTTGCTCGCTTGTAAGCTTTCATTGCCAAGCAGGCCTATGAGGTTGTGATTGCAGTCTCCGCATACACTTGTAACGAATTTCTTTGACAGATCGTATCTTGTAGCCTATTCGGTTGATAATTGGCAAAATAGACCTCATCGACTGAAACTCACATTTTTGCTGTCCGGGCTGGAAAACATCAAGTGTCAGGAGAAAAATGAAGCTATTCCCAGTCAATGGCCATATTATTCGCAGGAAAGCTTTTTGAACCGATAAGACCGATAAGAAAAAAAAAGTTGTTTTGAAGGCCAGTGAGTTTTTCCGAGACTTGCATACTACGCCGCAAGAGGCTAGGTACAGGTCACATAAGCCAATCACGTAATGATCCGCCTCAGAGCTGCCCCTCAGTCAGTTGGAAATTTGGAGGAAAGAGCGCCGAGAACCCAAGAAAGATTATCGAGGTCTCGCTGAGAAATCGACAATTCCTCCACCATCTCCTCACGACAATCTCGACACCCTCGAATCCAAGATGGGATCCACAAAGAGAAAGCGCGATCAGGCTGAAGAGTCGAAAGCCGCCGAGAAGCCTGTTGAGACGCAAGTAGAAAAGCCTGCGCAGCAGCAGCAGCAAGAGGAAGAGACTTCCTTCGTGGATCTTGGTCTTGATCCTAGACTTCTCCAGGCCGTCGCGCAGCAAAAGTTCGCGAAGCCTACTCTTGTGCAGCGCAAGGCCATTCCGCTTGCTCTCAACGGTCAGGATGTTCTCGCAAAGGCTGACTGCGGTTCTGGAAAGACTGCCGCCTATGTCCTGCCTCTGCTGTCGAGCATCCTGAAGCGCAAGAGTGTATGTACATACCATTCAAGCCTGGGATCATACAGTTCACTAACCATTGTTCTTGCAGACCGACTCTACCGCCTTCACAGCCGCTCTCATTCTCGTACCGACTCGCGAGCTTGCCGACCAAGTCTTCAAGGCCATCGAACAGTTCGCCAGCTTCTGCGCCAAGGACATCAGCACCGTCAAGTTGACCGACAAGGTCTCCAACGCCGTCCAGCGCGCCCTCCTCTCCAACTCCCCCGACATTGTCATTTCGACTCCCGCGACCGCATGGCACAATGTCAACTCATCCGCCCTCTCGCTCGATAAGCTCACACATCTGGTCCTCGACGAGGCGGATCTTGTCCTTTCCTACGGTTACAGCGAAGACCTGGAGAACCTCTCGCGATCCGTTCCCAAGGGTGTCCAGGTTATGATGATGAGTGCGACCCTCACTGATGAGGTTGATACGCTCAAGGGAATCTTCCGACGCGACCCGACATTGCTGGATCTGAAGGAGAAGGAGGCTGAGGGCGAGGGCATCACTCAGTTTGTCGCCAAGTACGTACACGACGGTTTGCTGCATATGCGACACGATTGCTAATAGTCTACAGGTGTGGTGAAGATGAAAAGTTCCTTCTGGCCTATGTCATCTTCAAGCTCCGACTTATCAAGGGCAAGTGCATCATCTTTGTCAGTGACATCGACCGATGCTACCGATTAAAGCTCTTCTTTGAGCAGTTCGGCATTCGAAGCTGTATTCTCAACTCGGAGCTTCCCCTGAACTCGAGAGTGCATGTCGTGGAGGAGTTCAACCGGAATGTGTACGACATTATTATCGCCGCAGACGAGAAGAACGACATGCTGGGCGACGATGAGGCCGCTGAGGGCGAAGGAGATGAAGCCAAGGAGAAGGCTACCGAGGGAGACGACGATGCTGAAGTGGAGGCGAAGCGACCAAAGAAGAAGGCCAAGAAGTCTAAGGGTGACAAGGAGTATGGTGTATCAAGAGGTATGCGACTGGCCCATTCCTCGAAAGACTGGCCTGTTCATCTTTCGAGACTACAAGATCATCTGCTAACTCAAAAATAGGTGTTGACTTCAAGAAGGTGTCGGCAGTCATCAACTTTGATCTTCCCACCACAGCATCATCATACACACACAGGATAGGACGCACAGCCCGAGCTGGACAGACCGGCATGGCCCTATCCTTCGTTGTCCCCAAGGAGCTCTACCGAAAACACATGCCCACCTCCACACCAACTGCCGAGAAGGATGAGAAGGTGATGGCCAAGATTATCAGGCAGCAGGCGAAGCGAGGCAAGGAGGTGAAGCCTTACAACTTCAACATGGAGCAGGTTGATCCTTTCCGATACCGAATGAATGATGCGCTACGTGCTGTCACCAAGGTTGCTATCCGAGAGGCGAGAACGAGGGAGCTCAGACAGGAGCTACTCAAGAGTGAGAAGCTGAAGCGGTATGCTTGCATTCGATTCTCAATTCATGAAACCATATATTGACAAGTGACACCAGGTACTTTGAGGAGAACCCCACCGAACTCACACACCTTCGTCATGACGGCGAACTGCGAACAGCCAGACAGCAGGCTCACCTGAAGCACGTCCCCGAATATCTCCTCCCCAAGGACGGCAAGCAGGCCTTGACAAAGGACATAGGCTTCGTGGCTATGAGAAAGGATCGCAAGGTCAAGGGGAAGAAGGGTCGGGGATTCAAGGTTGGATCCAGGAAACGGGATCCCCTTAAGACGTTCAAGGCGAGGCGGAAGACGAAATAGACGATGAGGGGTTGAGTAATAGTAGCAGCGTTTTTCATAGTTTTTGGGCGAGATACCTTGCATTGGAAAAGAACTATTGCCTTGTACTTTTCTTGCTGTCCTGGTTTCTATGACGTTTTGATCCTGACTTGAATATCTAAGCATCAACGTTACGCACCACACCATTCAACAGCCACCTCGGACTTTACACTTTTCTCCGTCCTCCCCTATCAATTGGCCCATCAACACGATCTACTCCCATCCCTTTGTCGCGGAAAAACCTTGTTCTAGACCCTTTCCCGCAAAACCTCAAGGTCTGCTGCCAGACGTGGTTAGTCGCCCGAGTGCCGAGCTTAGTCATTCATGCACGATGGCTGAAGCGCCGGAGACAACGGGGACTTTCGGCCGGGTTGAAGGTCCGGCGTGCGGACTGACACCGGAAGACAGAATGTTTTGACGGAAATTTTGATGAATGACGGAAGCCTAACTGGAGAGGGGGAAAAGTATAAAGAGGGACTTGAAGAACGTCGTTGAGGGATTGTTTGGAGCAGACAGAACAGGCAGACATCTTCAACCAGCACTTACACCATAACTCCGAGATCTACATCAAGCTTCACTTGTTCTACGAAACACCATGGCTCCTCCTGCACAGCTTCCTCTACGCCAACTCGGCAAGAATGGACCAAAGATCCCAGCTGTAGGCTTTGGTCTCATGGGTATCAGCATCGCCTACGGTGCCACTGAGTGTGTAAACCCCAAGACGACATCGACACTCCCTCACTAACAGCCCCAGATCAGATGAGGAGCGCCTCAAGGTCCTCGACCGTGCCTGGGAGCTGGGCTGCACCAACTGGGACACTGCCGATGCCTATGCTGACAGCGAGGACCTCATCGGCAAGTGGTTCAAGCTGCACCCTGAGCGCCGCAACGACATCTTTCTTGCGTCAAAGTTTGGGCTCAAGATAGTCGACGGCAACTTCGAGACAGATTCGTCGCCTGAATATGTGAGGGAGTGTATTGACAGGAGTCTGAAGCGGCTCGGTGTTGAGCACATTGATCTTTACTACATGCATCGTGCGAATGAGGACGTGCCTATCGAGAAGACGGTCGAGGCCATGAAGCAACTGGTAGAGTAAGTTGTCCCAAGGCAGTCTTCAGCAGAAAGGGGGGCTAACAACGAACAGGGAGGGCAAGGTCAAGTACCTGGGTCTCTCAGAGGTCTCGTCCACGACGCTCCGCCGTGCCCACGCCGTGCATCCCATCTCGGCCGTGCAGGTCGAGTACAACCCCTGGACGCTCGATATCGAGGGCCCCTCAGGAACGTACCTCCTCAAGACGTGCGAGGAGCTAGACGTCTCCGTCTTTGCCTACTCGCCCCTTGGGAGAGGCATCTTGACAGGCAGGTACCGCTCAGTCGACGACTTTGAGGAGGGAGACTTCCGGCGGAACCTGGCGCGGTTCCAGGGGGAAAACTTCCGCAAGAACCTTGTGATCGTGGACAAGTTCAACGAGCTGGCGAAGCAAAAGGGGCTCACATCCTCGCAGCTCGTCCTCGCCTGGCTGCTAGAGCAGAGCCCACGCGTGTTTGTGATCCCCGGCACCAAAAAGATCAAGTATCTCGAGGAGAACGTGGGAGCGTCGCGAGTGACGGTGAGCAAGGGGGAGGAGCAGGAGCTGAGAAGACTTGTGCTTGAGGCCGGGGTTGAGGGAGGACGAGATCCCACGTTTGGGAACTACACAGACACCGCTCCTCTCGAGGCATGAGTGTGGCCAGGAGCGAAAGCAAGACCTACTTTCGATAGTGCAGCGCGTATGCATACCCAACTTGGCCAGAAGATTCTTTCCCCCCCTTATGCAGTGTGCCCACAATGTATCTTACCCACGTACTTACTCTGTAGACGGTCCCGGCCTTGTTAGGGGATTTCAAGTTGGCAGCCCCTGGCTTACATAGTATCTGCCCACACAGCCAGTAAACGAAAGTTGGGAGAGTATTCTGCCCTTGGCAATGCCACCACGGATGCAACATGGTGAACCACCCCCCGTGACCTCCCACCCAGCACCCGAGCCAGATGATCTCACCCGTTCTCAGCAGCGGGCTCCTCCTCTTCTTATAATGACAGCGGCGCCTGGTCTCGAGCTAGCTCAGAAAGACAAAGCAACCCTCCTCCATGGTAAGCTCGGCATGAGGCTTGATCAAGGCGCACGATTAGATCTAGTCGACCAAGTGCCATCAATAATCTAGACGGCAACAGAAGCCATCCCGAGCTCAAGGACACGCCGGGCCAGCCCGTCGTCGGCAGGGACCCCTGTAGTAACGTCGCCATGCTAGACCTCAGCGCCAAACATGCTCAGCCGCTCGCCAACTCCCGATTCTCGGAACCTCTCCGATTGCACAAGCGCGTCGCGGATGGCTTGATCGCACCCCTGTCGGCTAAGAAACGGCTCCGTGATGGCCCTTCAACATTTCCCAGCGGCGGTGAGGTGAGGCAGCATACAGTAGAGACGAATGCGTCGATGATGAACTGAGGCATCGCGGGATGACACACCAACGTCGCGGATATAGAATGGTCTCGGCATAGTTCCGACTAGCAAACCAATAAACCCGCTGCGGGACCTGGGAGGCCATCAGAAAGGAATGTCTCGGAACGGCACTGTAACTGTACGTGGACGAGATAAAACAAAGACGTTATCGCATGTGGTGACTGAATCAAGAAGCGGCTCAAGGTCATCATGAGATATTCCGGTGCCACCACGCGTGCAGGGACGCTAGTAGGGATCACCATCCCTGAACATCCCACGCGGCTTTCTAGAAGAATGACCAGCAGCAGCGACAGTGGCAGCGAGAGGACAGACACCGAACGAGGTGTCCGCTATTTTGGCCGAGATTCCCAGATTTCCCCCGAGCAAATCTATCGCCTTTGACATTTAGCCTTAAGAGATGCTGGAGTCAATCCGGGGACTCCAAGATCGCTTTGGCGAGCGCATGGAGACGAGACATATCCATCCAGCATGGGTCTTTCTTATTCGGCCTCTCTCTCTTGGATATCCTCCCTCACCTTGAGCCCTCCAGGAGACGTCTGCCCCCCACCCGCGGCCCGCGGTGAGAAAGGGAATCCTTACCAGGCGTCGAGTTCTGCTGGTCAAGGTCAATGTGCATATCCGCCTGCCGACCGACGACGCACTGACGAATTCGACATTTTGGGCTTCAAGGTGAGATGATTGTCTTGCGGATCGTCCATGTACCATCGTCCCACGTGTCTCGGCAGAGTCGATGATATGGCTGATTAACGCCCAGCGAATAAGACATGGTCGTCAAGACGTGCCACCATCATCTCCCCCTGGATGGCGAAAAGGATGTAGCGAGGGTCCAGAGTCGATTGATTCCCCACTAGCTCGCCTGTTTGTTGGTGTTGATGGCAGCCCGGTCCATGTGTAATGCCTTCTGCCCTTCACCTTTGGCACGCCGTGTCACCGCGCAATGCCGCAGATGAACGGGGCTCGGAGTGGGCGCTAATGTACGACGGCAGCCTCTTCAGCCCAAGGAACCGACATATCGCAGCAGGGTGGCGCCCGCTGTGTGATAAGGTATCATTAATTCGATATGCAACCCGGTGGAGGCTGGTTGCAGCGCAACACTTGCGGCTCGCGATTTGCGGCTCACGATGCGCTCCTCACGCAGTCAAGTCACAGGAGAAATGTGATGGATCCATGACACAGCATCCCGGAGTGATCAAGGTGTGGTCGCGAGAGTTTCCGAACGGGGATCCTCAAAGAGTAACCGCAACCAAGCATGACATGGATCTCTTGCTGATAGTTTCGTGATCATAACAAGGCCAATGGCTGAGAGGTTCCATTCGTTGACCAAGGGGAAAGGTCTTTTGCCAGCAGATAGGAATCAAGCCTCCGGTATTTCCCTTTGCTGACGGGGCCAATTCCCTTAGTACTCTGGTCTCTCGAAGCGCGACAGACGCGCCATCCCCAACTCAAAGTAACAGAGTTGTCCCGTTCTGATCAAAGTGTCGAAGCTTGCGTGCTCGGATAAGGCAAGATAAATGCTGCAGCTTCTCTAGCCCCGTCTCTTCATTAGCGTCCGCTACAACTCGGATGATGGCTGGCCCGTCAACATCCGACTGTAACAAACATATTGTTCCAGTCCCGTCTCGTCATTCCGAGTTTTGGGTCGAAGTTGCATGTTAGTGGGACCTTCTGCAATGCCGCACAGAATTGGGTTGCAAGCAGCAAGGGCACGATGGATGATCGGCAGGGTCAGACTCTATTCCCGTCAGTGGAAAGCCAATATTTGCGCAGCCGCAACCGCACCTCCCGATGTCTCCATTGGGCAGCAGTTGGCAGGCAATTGTTGGCCTTGCAACACCACTACTAACAGAAACTGAAGCGAAAGAAACCTCTTTAGCTAACCCACCCCTGGATCATAAGATCGCAGGCCATGTCAGGAGAGCCAACTACCCTATGCGATAGCAAACGAGACGTTACCCAGACCGTGGGACCGTGGGGTCGGCGGTGAAGATGACGGGTCGGTCGAGTCAGCGGAGGAAACAAGGTGACCCCCATGGGCTGTCGGTCAAGGACGGGGAGGCCTGTCACCGGGGTGGGTAAGCTTTCTTCACCTATAAGCGCTCTGTAATTGGAACGGCTGATTGTGCATAGACGGGTTTCGGGGTCTTGACGCGCTGGGACGGTGTTCCAGCGCCGATTCCCACCCACCACCCGCATCCGCAGAATATGTACCAAGAGCCGACTACCTACACAGACCTAGCTGGGCTGCGATGCGGCTTGACGGTTTGGTCCCGTCTTGAATGGATGGTTCGACAAAGCCGAGCTTCGGCCTAGGTGTTCAAGGTCCGGGGAGTGGGCACCTTGATGGACCGCCCTGAAGCCTCATTTGGCTCAACATTGCTGATCGGCTTGCGCTGCTGGACTGTACACATAAATAAGCGTCCAGCCTCCGCCCGCGTCGAGGGAGGTGCTGCCTCCTGTCAAACCTCCGTATCTTTGCGCAAACCTGCTGCTTTGACAACTAGTGGCGTCTGACGCGAGACCCCTTGCCTTGCCCGTCATCGCCCGTCATTGTGGTAGCAACTCATCGACGCCATTCGCTGGCCCAAGAATTGAGGCCACCAATTTTCAGCTGTCCTCAAAACGAGTGTCCCTCCCAGTGCAAGAATTTCTGGGATCCTGTTGTCTTTGTCTTTGTCCTGGTTGTGGCGAATCGACCTGAACCACCATGGCTACTGAGGAGCCCATGCTCATGCGAATCCCTCCGGAGATTCGCATGCTGATATACGAATACCTGCTCGACAATGGCGGGAACAGAGATATCGCGATCCGGAATCAATCGAAGTGCGAGTACCAGGCTCGCCGCTCAAAGTGCCAACGGTCTGCCTACCACATCGTGGAGCGGTCGTTTGCCAAGATGTCATACGAAACAACATACTGCGCCGACGCCGAAACCGATCGAGCGATGCACACGGCGGTCATGCACATCAACAGAAAAATCCGGGAAGAGGCGTCCCATTTTCTGTACACAAGACACGCCTTCCACTTTGGCGAGGACCTGGAGGCCGTGGTGCCTTTCCTCGCTGATAAGACACCACGCACTAGGGACTTAGTTCGAGAGATCAGTCTCTACAAGCGCAGCCCAACCAATACTGTTGAGCCAGACTCATATGACTGGTCTTCAGTCTGTCGCTTCCTCCGAAATTTGCAGGGCTTGGATAAGTTGACTCTCGTCATCGAAGGTGCCCGGCCAAGAGGGCCGTGGGATGGGCCGCAGAGTCTGACTGTTTCCGACTTTCGGCTGCTGTATACGACTAGACACGACAGCCTCGAGTGGGCGCGAGAGCTGGCGTCTGTCAAGACGATCAAGGAGGTGGAGATTGTTGCGGATATTCACCACCTGCCGCACCCTCAGTCAAACATGATGCTGGTCCTAGCCGCATTCTCAGCGTCGATTGAGACGTCGCTGGTGGATTTCCTTCGAGATGATTTGGGTATTCCTGCGCGAGTTGGAAAAGCAAAGTATTGTGGTACGGGTGCTTTTGGGCGGTCGAAGAACTGTCAACGGAACGGGTGTCTGACAAGTTGAGTTGAGGCGAGTTTGGTTGAGCCGAGGAGTTGAGGGGAGAAGTCAGATTGTCGAAAACGAGGCGCGGTAAAGACAGAACGCGAGGAGTTGGGTTGCATCAAGTTGTAGGGCATGTACGGGCGGTCGTAACTGACATTGGCGCATCGGGTAATCTGTCGCAACCTATTATTGTAATGACATGACATCTTTATGAATTAATGAGAAAAAAGATGGTAAAACAGAAAGGAACGACTCGAGTAGATATGCTTTGAGTGAAATTTGATATCTCATTTTCGGCTATGAGGCTCTCACCACTTTTGTTCTCCTGCGCCCGTTCCATTCGGTGAACCGAACCGACAAGTGAACCCACGCGCCTCAGCACTCAGGCACCCGCATTCAATCACGTGATAGGACCCTGCGCCAACAAAGCTCCCGTCGTCGTGTGGCTGGGAGCAGCCCCTGCCGCCTAAAGACGTGCAGGTACAGTGCTGTCCATCAGCGAGCTAGGCCCAACTCATTATCTCAGCCTCCCCCGTATCGTCATCGCCCAGCGCCTTGTTCGCGCGCACTTACCCATCGACGACAACCCGGCGCCTCCGTTCGATCCCAACACCGCCGCCATCTCCTTCGCCATTGTGCCTCTTATTGTCGCATGTTCATGACTTGCTAGGAGCCTGGCTTCTTCCGACCTGCTCCAAGCTACCCCGCTGCGATAGCTCTACAAGATGGCCACGCCAGCTCCCCCCGAAGACCAGGCCCGTCTGCTTGAGGATGCCCTCGTTGCGGTGCGACAGCAAACGTCGCTGATGCGCAAATGTCTCGACACGCCCGGGAAGCTCATGGATGCCCTCAAGTGCTGGTAGGTCAACAGCCGAGCTGCCCGTCTCAATCCCCTGGAAAGTCGCTAATGGGCACAGCTCGACTCTCGTTTCCGAGCTTCGCACCAGCAGTCTCGGCCCCAAGCAGTACTACGAACTATACATGGCCGTTTTTGACGCTTTGCGCTACTTGTCTGTTCACCTTCGCGAAAACCATCCGGTTAACCATCTCGCCGACCTCTACGAACTTGTTCAATATGCTGGCAATATCATTCCCCGATTGTATCTTATGATCACAGTCGGCACGGCCTACATGGCCATCGAGGATGCGCCCGTCAAGGAGCTCATGAAGGACATGATGGACATGAGCCGAGGTGTTCAGCATCCCATTCGCGGCCTCTTCCTCCGGTACTATCTGTCAGGTCAAGCGAGGGACTTCCTGCCGACGACTGAGGGTGACGGCCCTGAGGGTAACCTCAGCGATTCTATCAACTTTGTGCTCACGAATTTCGTCGAGATGAACAAGCTATGGGTCCGACTGCAGCACCAGGGCCACTCGAGAGAGCGCGAGCAGAGGGTTCGGGAACGAAAGGAGCTACAGCTTCTAGTTGGCAGCAACATAGTACGCTTGAGCCAACTTGTCGACCTCGAGACCTACAAGACCAGCATTCTGGCGCCTCTTCTGGAGCAGGTAGTCCAATGTCGGGACGTTCTCGCCCAGGAATATCTTCTCGAGGTGATTACGCAAGTTTTCCCGGACGAGTTCCACTTACACACCTTGGACCAATTCCTCGGCGCCGTCTCGCGCCTCAACCCTCATGTTAATGTCAAGTCCATCGTCATTGGTCTCATGGACCGGCTATCCGAGTATGCCGAGCGCGACGGCCCAGATGACAAGTCGGATGATAGGGCTAAGGTTGAGGCCGAGGCACTGACAAGGCTGTTGGAAAGGATCAACCTTCAGAAGGAGACTCCTCCAGCTGCTCCGACAGAGTCCAAGCCTTCTGAAGAGGCCGGAAAGTCTGAGGAGGCTGGCGAGTCATCCAAGACTGAGGGTGAGGCAGAGGCCGAGCCTGAAGGCGAGCCTGCTGCCAAGGCCTCAGATGAGACCCCTGAAGAGAACGCTGGGGAGACCAGCACCGACGATTCTAGTACGCTCGCCGAGTCAGCACCTTCAGTTGCAGAGACAGAGACCACCGCTGTTAACGGCCAGGAATCCATCACCGACAGCGTGCAGCTTTACGAAGTATTCTTCGCCCAGGTCAAGAACCTGGTCGACGCTCAGCATCTGCCTGTTCCCGACATCATTGCCCTACTTGTATCGCTTTGCAACCTTGCGCTCAACATCTATCCCGACAGGCTAGACTACGTGGATCAGATCCTGGCTTACGCGGCAACCAAGGTGCGGGAGAACATCAACAATGCCGATCTTCACTCGCCCCCGGCTCAACAGAGTCTGCTTGCCCTGCTGCAAGCCCCTATCGATCGATATGTTTCCATCTTTACTGCTTTGTCCCTTCCCACCTATGTTCCTCTGTTTCAGTCGCAATCATACCCCACCCGCCGTGCCGTCGCCGGCGGTGTCGCTCGCACGTTGCTCAAGGACCAGACCAAGATCTCGACCACGGCTCAGCTCGAGAATGTGCTCGAGGTACTAAAGGTGCTTATTAAGGAGGGATCTCAGGCCCCTCAAGGATACCCCGGCGTTGCGCAGCGACGCCCTGTTGAGACAGACGAGACAATGGAGGAGCAAGGATGGCTTGCGCGGATAGTGCATTTGCTGGAGGCTGAGGATAACGACACCCAGTTCAAGCTCCTCCAGATGACTAGGAAGGCATACTCGGAGGGTAACGAGCGCATCCGCACGACTACGCCACCCCTCATGACGGCGTGCATGAAGTTGGCAAGAAGATTCAAGCTGCGGGAACACTTTGACGATAACTGGGAGACCCAGAGCAACGCCTTGTTCAAGTTTATGCACTCTGCTCTGAGCACCCTGTACACGCGCGTCAACAACGCTGGGGCTGCTGAGATGGCATTGCGCTTGTTTTGCTCGGCTGGTCAGACAGCAGACATGGCTGGCTTCGAAGAGGTGGCTTACGAGTTCTTTGCCCAAGCCTTTACAGTGTACGAAGAGGCTGTCTCGGACTCAAAGGCGCAGTTCCAGGCGGTCTGTGTAATTGCTACTGCCCTTCACCAGACCCGAAACTTTGGCAAAGAAAACTACGACACACTCATCACCAAGTGTGCCCAGCACGGAAGCAAGCTTCTCCGCAAGCCTGATCAGTGCCGAGCCGTGTACTTGGCGAGTCATCTGTGGTGGGCGACTCCCATCACTTCGAACGACGAGACGGAGGAGACCGAGGTATGTAGGGTCCCGAAACACAGGGTATACACGACTGACATGTTTAGCTTTACCGTGATGGCAAGCGAGTGTTGGAATGCCTCCAGCGGGCCCTCCGAGTGGCCGACTCATGCATGGAGACGGCAACGTCGATCGAACTGTTTGTCGAGATCCTGGATCGTTATGTGTATTACTTCGACCAGCAAAATGAATCGGTAAGTACTTTGAATGCAAGTCTCGAGCAGCTACTAATACGTTTAGGTGACAACTAAGTATCTCAATGGACTCATCGAGCTTATCCACTCCAACCTGGCGGGCAACCAGCAGGACTCGGCTTCAGTCGAGAACAGCCGGAGACACTTCCACCAGACCTTGGAGAATATCCGCAGCCGACAGTACGAGGGCATTGTGCTGTACCCCAACTAGGACGTGACGCAGCAGTAGTAGAAGGTGGAAAGAGAATGGGACGTGAACGTCATAGCGATAGATAATGCTTGGCCTGCGTGGATCGAGGAGGGAGCAGGTAGTTGTATATATGTACTCTGTGCACTTGGCCCGAAAATTGATGGCATGCCGGCGAGATTGTTGTTGTTGCTTATCCAGTGAGGCGTTACTTGGCTGAATGCAAAGTTCAGGGGTAGCGTTGATATTAGGTGCGGCTGAGAATGGAGAGGAGGAACAGTCAAGATGGTCTCGTGTCCGTTTCTATGATTTAAACGTTTCGTTACCGGTACAGATGCTAACTTTACTGTCAACTGCCGATTTGTGCCATCATTTCTCGCTGTAGAGTTGCTCCAAGTTTGCTTTGTCCATCACCTCCCTCTCCGAGTTAGCGCGTCTCCTTATCCCAGCTTTTGTGGGGTAATCCTGGCGTGGCGTGCACGGGCGGGTTCAGGAGAAGGAGACAGGCGTCGTTGGATGCCTCTCGAAGACAAGTATCACGAGGGTTTCAGCGGATAAGGGATTGATGAATTGGATATCAGAATAAAGAAATAATTGAGAATTTGCTACATTCCCTGGTCTGCGTCCTGGATGTCCAACGTCTTCTGCCAAGCCGGATCGTCTCACTCAGCCACTGCTGCCCTCCCCAGAGTCACCAGCTCCAAGGCCGTTCCTCCGTACTAACCGGCGGGTTATAGTGGGCTCCGGTCCCTTACGTGGACACTCCAGTGCTTCGCCATCATCCCCGTCGCATCCACGCCCTCGTATTTGACCTGCTCAACTTTTTGCCCGTTTGCAACGTCAGGCACTCTAATCGCGTTATCCTGGGCTCTGGGCTTGCGGACTTTGGCGATGCGATCCTGGCGTCCGAGTTTGTCTCTTGTCTTTCCTTCCTGACGCTCATTTCTTATCTGTACGTCGCCTCTAGACTGCTCCAACACGATCCGAATCGCCCACTCCTTTATCTGAATCCATCTATCCATCCATCCATCAGCGGATGGATTTCTCGCTTATCCCCCGTCTCTTGTGACACCCGAATCGATCTTCTCCCGAACTTGAAAAGAACCGAGGGCGCCGTAGCGCTCCAACGCCTTCAACATGCCTTCCGAGAAGGCTCCCTTCTACGATCCCATACCTCCCACCTACGACCAGGCTGTAGCCAGTGGGAGCCACTATGACCCCGACGACTGGGCTCCCGCCCCGAGGTCGCCGACCAACGAGCGGAATGCCACTGAGGCAGAGTCGCAAGGCCTGCTTCAGTCCTCGAGCGGCGCTGGCTCCTCCCGCAGACCCGACGGCTACCGGCCGCCGACAGTGGAAACTGATGATGAGGACAGCCTCTGGGCTAGCGACAGTGACAGCGATGATGAGGCCGCTCAGGTGCGGCGCGAGATGCAGGAGATGGACATTGAGGAACCCGATCGCTCACGGGGCTCCCAGTGGGGGAAACGAATAGGCTCATATCTGACTCTGCCGCGGTGGAAGTGGTCTTGGCGGCCAAGGTTACCCCGATTGCGAATAACCCTCCCCCAACGACCCGATGCGCCGGCCGCTTCCACGGATGATACCGAGGCCGCCACGGGCGAAGGTGAGGAGACGCAGACCGAGACAAGGAGATTCAACTTCCCCAAGATTGACAAGACGGCAATCATCCTCTTTTGCGTGCGCAGTCTCGCCATCACCATCGTCGTCGGGTTCTTCTATCTCCTATTCGCCAGCGACATGTTTGGTGGTCTATCAGATCGCCTAGGAGGTGGTTTCCGCTACAACCCGGAGGATCTACGAAAACACATTCTACACACTGTCGATCCCCTAAGGATGCGCGCCTGTGTGCAACACTTTTCCAATTACGCCCACATCGCCGGCACCGAGGGTGATTACGCGACAGCCATGGACGTTCAGAGCATGTTCAGCCGTGCGATGCTCGACGAGGTGTCTATGGACGAGTACCATGTCTACATCAACTACCCCAAAAAGGATGGTCGGGCAGTGCAGATTATGGACAGCAAGGATAGTAAGAAGGCCATCTGGACGGCCAAGCTGGAGGAAGAGGAGGTAGGTGGTGAAACAGCGGGACGGCAGACATACGCTTTCCACGGACACTCCAAGTCAGGCGACGTCAAGGGACCTCTGATCTACGCCAATTACGGATCGAGGGAGGACTTTAAGGTGCTAAAAGAAAAAGGCATCAACACCAAGGGTGCTATCGCACTTGTCCGATATGGCGGAACTCAGCAGGATCGAGCCCTCAAGGTCAAAGCCGCCGAGATGGCTGGTTTTGCAGGCTGCATCATCTACAGTGACCCCGGAGACGACGGTTTCAAGAAGGGCACCGTCGCGCCAAATGGACCGTGGATGCCCGAAGACGCTGTCCAGAGAGGATCTGTGAGTCTCATGAGCTGGGTCGTTGGTGACGTCTTGACGCCTGGATGGGAGAGCAAGGAGAGTTCACCAAGGATGAAGCCAGAGGACTCTCCTGGCTTGGTCCACATTCCCAGTCTTCCCCTGGCGTGGAGAGACGCCAAGGTCCTGCTGGAGCACCTCAAGGGGCACGGTCAAAAGGTACCCGAGAAATGGCAAGGCGGTGTTTCAGAGATTGAGTGGTGGACGGGTGATGACAAGTCACCAATTGTGCGTCTGAAGAACATCCAGGACGAGGAAGAGAAGCAGCCTATCTGGAACGTTTACGGTCGCATCAACGGCATGGAGCAGACGTCCAAGTCCATCATCATCGGCAACCACCGCGATTCCTGGGCTTTCGGAGCTACTGACCCTCACTCGGGTACGGCGGTCATGATCGAGATGGCTCGAATCTTTGGCGATCTCGTCCAAAGAGGATGGCGACCCCTGAGAACCATCGAGTTCATGTCTTGGGATGCCGAAGAGTACAACCTTATTGGATCGACCGAGTATGTCGAGAGAAATCTGGACAATCTACGAGACAATGCCTTTGCATATATCAACCTTGACACGGTTGTTGCCGGCGACAAGTTTCGCGCATCGGGATCTCCTGTGTTCAGGAAGTCTGTCCTCCACGCCCTCGCCCGTGTCGTTGATCCTCACACCAACGCCACCCTGCGGGAGCTCTGGGATCAGAGCGATGCCGAGATTGAGGGCCTGGGCGCGGGAAGCGATTACGTGGCTTTCCAGGATATCGCAGGCACCAGCTCTCTGGACGTTGGATTCGAGGGCGGCGCATACCCCTATCACACGAGCTACGACAAGTTCGACCTGGTGGAGAGCGTAATTGATCCCGAATTCAGGTACCACGGCGCCATGGCTCAACTGATGGGCCTTCTCATCCTCGACATTGCTGATCGACCCATCCTGCCCTTCGATATGGCGTGGTATGGCCAGAAGCTGGGACAGTGGGTAGCAGACCTGGAAAAGTGGGCAGGCCAGCAAAATCAGCCAAAATCAGTCTCTTTCAAGGAGCTCAAGGATGCCGTCACACTCGTCCAGAACAACGCGGCCAGCTTCGAGAAGTGGGAGATGGACTGGGACCGCGAGGTCCTGGGTAACGGAGGCTGGGAGGCCAACGATATTGGCAACGCCCGGTTGATGTACAACAACAAGATGGCCTACTTTGAGACGACGCTTCTGGACCTAGAACTTGGCGGTGGTGTAAGTGATGAAGTCCCCTTGATCAAGAAACTCTGCTAACCTTTGTAGATCCCCAACCGCACACAGTTCAGGCACGTCGTCTTTGGACCACAAGCTTGGTCGGCTTATGACTCGGCCTTCTTCCCCGCCATCCGCGACACAATTGAGACCGGAGATTGGAGGAGCGCCCAACGCATCATAGCCAAGACGGCGGCCCTAGTACGCAAAGCAGCGACGATTCTAGAAATGTCGAGTGCAAATGTATGATTCAAGCGGACGAAGCAACTCTTTTTTCCCTTTTTCCCCCCTCCCCTTACTCTTGGCGAACTAGCCTCTACTTTTTTCTTTTAAAGATATATAGTACCTGTCTGCTTCGGGGGCGCGTGTACGTCCACACACAAAGTGTATAGGAGGCATTGCACGGAGTTTGGTTGCGTGGATTCTGAAACTTTTTTTTTTACTACGTGTTTATTTTTCTGGGTAAGACGACCTGCCGGGATAGAGCCCATGCGCCAGAGGGGAAATATCTGCTTTGTTATAGTAATGAAGGAATGCGGTTCACTGCCGGTTTTTTGTTGAAGATGATTGCTGCCGCGTCTCTACTACATGATTATTCTTTCTTAAGCCTTCTGGGCGTCGGCGACAGACACCAGACGTCCGACCACGTCGTACTTTTCCAGGAATCTCTCCTCCCAGCCCTGTAGCGCCTCCATCTGCTCGCCGTCCAAGCCCTCGAGCTTGTCGAGCGGTCCATCCAGGTCCTTTGTCAGCATGTCCTCATCAAAGCTCCCGCATGCGAGACCACGGCTTGCATCACGGCCTGCGAAGTTGCTGTAGGGACCTCCAGGGCCGTAAAAGTTGCGCCCGCGTGTCACGTCAAAGACGCGGCCCCGGACAGCCAGGTACACGGGCTTGTCATCCTCGCCATTGAAGGGCAGCAATGTGTGCGGCGTGTATGTGCGAAAGACAGTAGAGGGGGCGTCGCGGGGGAGAGAGGGAGGCGGGGATGGGCGCAGGAGGGCGTAAGCTGTGTAGAGGACGGCGGAAAGAAGGATGAGGTTGAGGGGCGTGGCGAGGGAGGAGCTGGAGAATTGGGTTAGCTGGAGGGGAAGAGAAAGGACAGAGGATTGCTTACAGGCTGAGGTCTTGGGCGGCTTGTTGAGCCATCTGACGCTCGACGTGGTCCATGGCAGATCTGAAGGTATGCGATGCCTCGTGTGAAACAGAGAGTATCGATTGATGTTGTGTTTTGTTGGAGTGTAATGGTTGAGGTTTGAGATTCCGAAGTCCCCGACCACCTTTCTCTGGACTTCTTCCCCCACTCTGACATAAAGTACAAGTACAGGGGAAAGCTTCCGACGCGGGGGACCCCGTCTCGGCCGGAAGTGCGAGGTGTGTGTGTGTGTCGGTGAATGGGCACTGATTGATAAGCTTACTGTATGCACACAGTCGGGATTTCGGAGGATTGGTTTATTTGAGAGTTCAATTCGTCTTAAAGATCAGATCTCGTTCGTTTCTTTGGTGGTTGTTGAAGCAGGGGCTGGTTTAAGCTCAGCCATATCCGGCGGCAAAATGATGATAATGAGGACTTCTCTACATAAATGTTAGAGGAAACAATCATAAGTTCATAGTAATTGACCCATGTAATCTTCCACAGTTGATCTAAGTTTAGGGCAATTTCACTTCATCTCAAGGCCTAAGAATGAGGGTAAAAGCCGTTATTTACTACAGGTTAATTCAACGACACGTCTGTCGCCCCGTCTTCAGGGGTAAGTGAAGAGTCAACCAACTTATTATCTAAAAGCTGAAATCTGTCCGCCTTGGTAGTCACTCGATACTTGATGAACATGATCTGGAATCTTCGCCTTCAGCTGTATCCTCGGAGGTCCAATGCCTCCTCGGCTCATGCCCACAATGCCCGGCCCCCCCTTGTCGGAAATGCGCCATGATGTCGGCAATTCTGTCGGATTCGCCAATGCCTAGCTGCCCATTTGCACGCCAGGAAGCCTGCATCTGCATGTTGCCGATTGTTTCTAGGTCGTTCGATCAATCGGCTCCCGGGCGCCGTAACGGGCACCCTAGCCCTCATGTGAGGATGGTTCTAGCTGGAAGTCATTTCAATTCGCGCCGGAAGGCATGCAAATGGGGAGGTCTCAATACCATTATGTTGTTTCTCCACGTTCGCAGAGCACTTCGTGGGCCAGGATCAGCGTGGACCAGTACAAGACGGATGTTCTTATTCGGGAGCAATCAGTTTTGCCCGCGTCGTAAACGTAAATGTATCAATTCATGTAATGGAATTCTACGGTTCGATGTACAGAGTAGGCTGAACGCATTTATTTTGATCGGTAAATGCGGGTTGGCCTCATTCATGAGAGTTATTCATAAAGCCGTTTGTCTCAGTGGTGGCCTCGCCACCTGTGTGGTTTGGGTGCTCGTACAACGCTCAGTGCCCTTGTAATTCCATCATGGCGAGCGGAGCTTCGGTTGGGAACCAACCTGTTTGAAAACTTTAATTGTCTGCTGTGGCTTGTGTGAGTGATGGCGATAATGGTTTGTGTTGCCTCTTAGCTTCCACCAAGCCCCAAAGTACAATTATCAGAGATTCATTACAAAGAACATGCCAAATACCCGTTTCTCGCTCCTTCCAAGGTCTCTGTAAACAGGTCTTCCAGGTGGTGGCTGGCTGGGTGTCGGGTTGTTGGCGCTCAGGGGCTCCTAGGATTCATGTATCAATTTGACGACTCAGATGACAACAAACAGGGGATTTGGTGTAGGGGTATCACGTCTGCTTTGCATTAAAGCATCTGCAGAAGGCCGGGGGTTCAAATCCCTCAGTCTCCATCCTTTTTGCGCTTGAAAGGTCGGCCGTCTGGACTAGGCACCCCTGTCTCTTGTGTGGCCGAACCTTGGCGCCAGCAACCATCTAGCAGGCCTGAGAAATACTTTTTGCCGTTTGTTTAGCAGTCCTGCCATAGAATGGGGGGTTTGGACAAGGGAGAAAGCCTGAAGGGTGTAGCGTTGTTGACTGTTCTCCCACACCACCACCCTGATACTAGGGTTCACCCAAGCCCCTCCATACACTCCGCGATAAGAAGAACCAGCAAAAACACGACAGCAAATGTTAACAGGCAATCAAATTTATTGTCTACAGTTAAGGCGAGACATGGTTTGAGAACCTAGGCAGAAAACAAGCCTCAACCTACCAAAGACGCCAACCCCAGCCCGTCCCGGTCCGTGAGTCAACGGTGAGGACTCAGCCCCCTGCGCTAACAAGTTCCACTCTCTGTAAGGCTGACAGCGCAAGCCATGAATATACATCTGAACGCTTATAAGGCAGCTGGGAGATTGTCAAAGCTCGTCTGGAATCATCGTCCTTTTTCATCACTTGCATTGGGCAAAATGGCTGAAAGCTCTTCTTCTTCGTCAAACCCCTTGTACTTTTGGCGTGAGACGGATCCTGTCACGGGATACCTCTCGCAGTGGTACTACTGTCCCTTTCGCGATGACGGAGATGAAAAGAAGACGTACAAGACAGCCGAGCAGTAAGTACAAGTTGAAAAAGGTTGCGAGTGAAATATCATGGTTGACCAAGGTCAAGCTACATGATGCATCACAAAGCCCTCCTCTTCAACGACGAAAAAGTCGCCCTCCAGATCCTCCGCGCCGGACACCCCCGCGAGGTAAAGTCCCTGGGCCGCAAGGTCTCCAACTTTGACGAGGCCACCTGGAACGCGCACCGCCGCGAGATTGTGCGCCGCGGCAACGTGCTCAAGTTTACAAACGCCGTCTCCGAGGAAGGGTTCCAGAAGGGCACGCCCGCCAAGGGCAAGAGCGCGGTTAAGCGCAAGTATGAGCCCATTGAGGGGTCGCTGCGTGAGATGCTGCTGAGCACGGGGGAGAGGGAGATTGTTGAGGCGAGTCCGTTTGATAGGATCTGGGGTATTGGGTTCAAGGCGGCTGATGCGGAGGCTGCGAGGGAGAGTTGGGGGCAGAATTTGCTGGGATTGGAGTTGATGGAGGTGAGGAGGATTCTGAGAGAGCAAGGTGAGGAGAGAGAGACTAAGAAGCAAAAGAAGGAGGAGAAGAACGATAAAGATGAGGAGGAGAAAGATGGAGGCGAGAAGGAGACTGACAAGAAGGACGAGGATGAGAAGGACAAGGACGAATGATACCTCTGCGCGGCGCGTATACCAGAATGCTTAGTCGGCTTCAAGCCTTGAATATGTATTGGCCTTGAAAACTCAAGGTAACTTTTGGGTTATGATGTCTATAGTCCATCCTTTTCTTGTGAATACTCCCACCCATCTTGATATCGTCGTCCATCTCCTCCATCAGTAATCATACATACATACAAGAAGCCTCATCCCGAGGCAAGCAGAGCGGCGTGGTTTGTCCTTTTGTTTGCTGATTGTACAGCCCCATACCCATCCCCCCATGAATGCTCATTCGTTTTGTTGTTGTTGTTGCGTTGTGTGGTTTGTTGTTCGTGTCGAATGCCCGCCCTGATAATCCCACATGATGGCACATATTGTACAGTTATAAACACATATTAGGCGAACCGTCGTGAACCGCCCTCTTCCGGATATCCACAAAGTGCACCCCAACCCCTGACGCCGGATGTGAATTGATGGATGCAAGCCCCTTAGTACCAGTCTCGTCCGCTCTTCTGCATCTCAATCAGACGCCATCCCCGTGTCTCGGGGTTGTTGACGTCCTCGGGCACTCGCGTGATGCCGATGGCATAAGTCACCAGCTGCACCTTGTCCTCCATGCCGGCCGCAAGCTCGTTGGTCTTGGCGTTGCGGTAGACGTGGACCTCCTGGGTACGGCAGGTAATGATAAAGACGGGAACCTCGCCGGGGTCGAGCATGCGCGCTCGCAGAATGTCGACGTTGCGGATATCGAGGATCTTTCCGTCAGACTTCATGCCCGCCTGGAGGTATTGCTTGGTCAAGGCCTCGTACACAGAGTACTGAGCGGCCGAAAGCCAGAGCTTCAGGGTCTCAGTCTCGCCCTTGACGTAGGCATCCAGCACCTCGGGGAGAATGTATTCTCGGAGTTCCTGGAGGAAAGGCTCCACCTGGAAGCTGGGATCCATGGCTCGGAACTTCTTGATGACCATGGCCGTCTCGTTCTCGGCAAAGAAGCCGGCGATACGATCCGTGATGCTTCGGGCCGTCGACACGAGGGGGTTCTCAGACTCCTCGTACTTACCCTTCATGCTGAAGAGGCCCTGCACGAACTGGTTCTGGTCACGGAAATCCCTCCAAGCCTCCTTCCACGCCGCATCCTTGTGGACCGTCACGCTAGTGCCGGCACTACGTTTGTTAGAAATGTACTCGAAACTGGGACAAGTAAACTCACTTGGGATCCTCCTCCATGACCTCGCCAGCCTTGAATCCCCGCTGCTTATCCATGGCCTCTCGGCGTTTCCGGCGCTCCTCCTTCTCGACCCATCCACCATATCGTGAAGAGCTGCCATCGTCGATGACATTCTTGACGTCCTTATAAGCCTCGGTGTTTCGGATAGGCTGAGTAGCCTTGTCCATGGCGTCACCAGTCGCGTTGGCGGCCTTACGCACGCCCTTCATAACTGAGGTATCCCAGGTCCAAGTAGCGCCCTTGCCGATGGCGCTGGCGGTCACCTTGGCACCCTTGGTGACAGTTGAAGAAACGGCGCCGGTGGACTTCTCGTAGGCCTCGCGAGCACGTCGCACACCCTCGCTCTCGGCGAACTGGTTGGCGGCGGCGCCGATCTGCTTGGTCGACTCATTCCACTCTTGCGACTTCTGGAACTCGGTGTTCATGGTCTCCATGAATACCTGCCAGGGAGTCTTGTCACCGTGAGGAGGGGGAGGAGGGATATCCTCCTTCTTGTCCTTACCCTCCTCCTTGCCTTCCTTTCCTTCCTTGCCGGCATCCTCGCCATTCTCACCCTTCTCACCCTCCTCGGTCTTCTTAGACTGTTCCTCTTCAGGCTTGGTCTCGGACTTGTTCTCCGACTCGGCCTCGGCGGGCTTCTTCTCCTTGGCGTCGGTCGCAGCGGCACCTGAGGCTGACTTTTCGGTCTTTGGCTTATCTTCTTGAGATAGACGGCTAGAGAGGTGGAAGAGGCGAGATTGGACGGTGTAAGTGGGGGAAAGGCGAAGCTCGGAGGGCAGGAAGGAAGATCTCAACGGCGATCGAACTGCACCGGACAGCATTGGGCCTTGTGACCTTGCGCCATCGCGAACGGCATTCTGTGAGAGCTGGGAGGCTAGTCTCCGGTAGGCGGGACATGTGCCGGCGGAGAGCTGAGCGGAGGCCCGTGAGAGGGCCTTTTCCGAGGGTGCCGTTCTTCTCGCGAGGGAGTTCATGATTGCAACAACACAAAGAGACAAGAAGCCCTCCACAGAACACGATTGAACGTGGATTGAGGCGTTTGGGATAGGAAAAATGGACGGTGGAAGGTGGTGGAAGAGGCGCGAGGAAATTTTGGTTTGCGATCTCGGTTCGGGGCGGGAGGAAGGCGGGCGAGACGGCAAAGCCTCGGCAGAACCGCCGGACCCCGGCCCGTTGGAGCATTGGATCGGAGGAAAAATTGGCAGAAGCCGACACCACCATCAAAGATTCGCTCGTTAGTTCACGACCAGGCAATGCGCACAAGATGAGCCGGCCATTGACGAGTCGCCTCGCGGCGCAATCGATCCTCCGGGGCCCCCGAGCCACCGCCTCCAAGTCCTCCTTCCAGATTGCCCGCCCAATCTCACAGACGAGTGCCCGCCGCGATGATGATCTCCCACCTCCTCCGCCTCGAGCACCCCGGAAGAGGGTCCTGGGCCAACCCAGCGCCTCGTCGTTCCTCCAGAGCATCTACGGCAAGTCACAGCCGAACGCCGCCCAGACGCCCCAGAACAATGCCATGGCCAGTCTTTCCCAGAGCCTCGCCCTCAAGGCTCTGAAGAAGACTAATCTCGATATGAGCCCTCTCGGAGGAGGGGCCATGCGGGCAGCACAAGCCAAGGAGGACGACCTCGAGCCATTCCACTTCCACATCTACTCGCACAAGCACAACACCCACATCACCTGCACAAAGCCCAATCGCGAACCCATCATTTCCCTCTCGGCCGGCAACATTGGCTTCCGCAAGTCTCGACGCGGCACATTCGATTCCGCCTACTCCCTCACAAAGTACGTCCTGGAGCGATTGATCCACACCGGCTGGCCCATGAAGATGAACCGGTTGGAGGTGGTGCTGCGAGGCTTCGGTCAGGGACGAGAGGCGGCCCTCAAGGTCCTGATGAGCCCAGAGGGCAAAGTCCTGCGTGACAAGATTGTCCGTGTGGCCGATTCCACAAGAATCAAGTTTGCCGGAACCAGAAGCGAGAAGCCCAGACGTCTATAAATGGGCTGGAACTGGGTTGTTCGGGTTTATACTGTTTGATGCTTCAGCCGCAAGAGGTTGGAAGTGAATGTACTATTCATACTCTGTACGACTACTATACAAATGAACAAGACCTAACTTGCGCCGACCTGCAAGTTCCTAACGAATGAATCTGCCCCAACTTAAAACCATTGGTATCGTGCTGACCGAGTTGAAGGAGCCGCCCAACTCCAAACACCAAAACAAAGTGACACAGCCAAATTGGCTGCAATGCATACCCAACATCATGACTCCCAGTCCTATCGCCGTGGGAGCCTTTCGGCGGGGGGCAGTCTTCGCCCGTCAGAGTCTCGCACGGCTTGCTTTCCTTTGCCACTACCACCACGCCTTCTCTCCTCTTCACTATCCCATTCTTCATCATATATGCTGCCATCGTTGCTCTCTGTCAAGAGATGCGGAGCAGATGCCCCCAACATGCGGGAATGCTCATCCGAGTTATCGTAATCGTCTAGGAGTGCGCCATCGCTGGTATCGTATTCGGGGGGCTCGATCCAATCTCGCGGGACGACGCATGGCAACGCTACACCGATACTGGCGGCGCGGTTTAGCCAAGACGGGCCGGCTTGGCCTGTGAGCTTCTTGCATAGATATGATGTGAAGTGGTTGCAGTTCTTTGTTAGAAGGTTGTACGAGGTACCGAGGAACTCGTCCGAGGCCGCCCGAAGTGTCGCATCAATCTCCTGATCGCTCGCAAGAGTGAAGCCGTGTAGGATCTCGCATCGAAATGTGCCTCCGGGAGGCTCGGTTCTGGGCTTTGTCCAGTACACGCCTGTAAGCCCTCGCTTGTCGTGTCCACCGTAAGCGTATTCCCTGCCGTTGATTACAACGCCAGAATGAAGAAGTGAGGCGCCGACTGTCCATAGCACCGAGGAGAGGCGGCCGGGCTATCAATGGCACACGGGTTAGAGCTTCGTCATAAGGTTGGGGTTGGGGAGCCTGTCTCACCGGGAGTAGGTCGTAGACATGGATGGTTATCTCGGTCTTTTGTAGCGATAGCGTTGATCGGTGAGATCTGCTCACCGACGAGCTCTTTTTGGGTCGAGGCATTGTGATAAGAGTTGGCGCGGAAAGCGTCGCGATAGATGCGACGATGCGACGTCAGAGTGCGTCGGAGAGCTTGGGGTTGATGGTGTAGGGTGAAGGCGGGGCGACCGGGACACTGTACGAATATATGGTGGAAGGCGCGGAGAGTTGGTGGCTTCCTTCAAGAGAGCAAAGAAGATCTACCAGGACTAGAATCTAGCCAAAAGCGATCATGAACAATGAAGAAGGAAGTTTGAAGGACAAGAAAGCGGAGGTGCCCGGCCCGGCTAGATCGACGTTGGTTTTGACAATCAAATACTCGGCGAAGCAACCTGCAGCGCCTCCAAAGCTAAGGCACAGTACCTGACTGACTCCAGGCCCAGGCTGCCGCTACCCGCTGTGATTCACTGCCACTTACTGCCCAGGCATTTTATCCGCGTACAGCGTAAGCGTCACAAGAATTCCAAGGGTCCATCTCTCTCCTTCTGCGCACGGCCGTGCCTGCCTACGACATCGGCTGCTTTCGTCAGCCAATGACGTTGTCCCCGGTTCTCATCCGGATCAATAGCTTCTCCGCGTAACCGAAAACTTGGCGGGGCCCAACCTCTCTTACCAGCCAAGGTGGGGTGGAACAAATTCTCATCTCATCTCGCAAGCTCCGTCTCGCAAATAAAAAGAGAAATTTCTTCTTCTTCACTTTTTCCCTCCCCTTTTCTCTCTTCCCTCGACGTCGCTCTCGTTTCGAAGCCGTCCAGGGCAATCGAGGTTGGCACTAGCCAACCAATCTCTTCACCACGAAGCCCTTTACCTCTACTCTCACCTTCGCTTCTATCTCCCCTCACTTCGCACCCCGCGCAGCAAGCTCTGCAGCTCTTGGACACGTTCCATCATCTTCGCGCTTCGGCCTGGTCGTCTTTGTTCAACGTCGCAACTACGCCAAGTCAAGAAATAAGATGCCTCCTAAGAAGCAGGTTGTCGAGGAGAAGATCCCGCTGGGCAGGCCCGGTAACAGCTTGAAGAGTGGCATTGTATGCTACCCCTCCACTGACAATCGTCATGCCATCTTGATCGCGTGCTAACACCCAACCCAGGTCGGTCTGGCCAACGTCGGCAAATCCACCCTCTTCCAGGCCATCACCAAGTGCAATCTTGGTAACCCAGCTGTATGAAGCCCCTCGCCGCCCGTCGCCCTTAGATCCGGGGTGCTGACAGCATCAAGAACTTCCCTTATGCCACAATCGACCCCGAGGAAGCTCGTGTCATCGTCCCCGATGACCGATTCGACTGGCTGGTCGAGAAGTACAAGCCCAAGTCGGTTGTCCCCGCCAACTTGACCGTCTACGATATTGCCGGTCTGACCCGCGGCTCATCCACCGGCGCTGGTCTTGGAAACGCTTTCCTGTCCCACATTCGTGCTGTCGATGCCATCTTCCAGGTGGTTCGTTGCTTCGATGATGCCGAGATTATTCACATCGAGGGTGACGTGAACCCCACCCGTGATCTCGACATCATCAGCGAGGAGCTGCGACTCAAGGATATTGAGTTTGTCGAGAAGGCTCTCGAGAACCAGAAGAAGAAGACCCGCATGGGTGGTCAGAGTCTGGAGCAGAAGAAGGCCCGTCAAGAGCAGGAGATCATTGAGAAGATCCTGGCTTGGCTCAACGATGGCAAGGATGTCCGCAAGGGCAACTGGGGACCCAAGGAGGTAAGACTTTTCCAATTTTTCTCGTTTCATTATCCCCTGCTTGCATGATGACAAAAGGCCTATTGGCCTGATCTAATCCCAGCTCGTCGAATGCCTCACCTAAATAACGCTTAGAGGCATTGTGAGATAAACTTTACTCTGATAGCAATACCCTCTACCTGATTTCGCTTTGGATCATGGTCATCGAGCACACGCTAACCCGCTCGTATAGGTCGAGGTCATCAACCCTCTTTTCCTCCTGACGGCCAAGCCCGTTGTCTACCTCGTCAACTTGTCTGAGAAGGACTTTATCCGAAAGAAGAACAAGCATCTTCCTAAGATTGTCGAGTGGATCAACGAGAACGCCAAGGGCGATCCTCTTATCCCCATCTCCGTGTCCTACGAGTCTCGTCTCACCCAGTTCGAGACCGAGGCTGAGGCCAAGGAGGAGCAGAAGAACGTTGGCGCCGACTCAGCTCTGCCGAAGGTTATTCTCCAGATGCGCAAGACCCTCCAGCTGGGCAGCTTCTTCACTGTCGGACCTGATGAGGTTCGATCATGGACCATCCGCACTGGCACCAAGGCCCCCCAGGCTGCCGGTGTCATCCACACTGACTTCGAGAAGACCTTCATCCAGGCTCTCGTTTTCAACTACAACACCCTGAAGGAGCTCGGTGACGAGTCCGAGGTCAAGGCCAAGGGCAAGGTCATGACCAAGGGTAAGGAGTATGTCGTGGAGGATGGCGACATTCTTCACATCAAGGCTGGTGCCGCCAAGGGTTAAATGAACAACACCCTGCCACCGGTCGTATTTAATTATATAGACAAAAGTTAAATGCAACGATGTGATGAAGTCAATCTTATGCCCCCGTGTCTGTGCATGTTCTTGTGTGATCAATTGTTGAATGGACAGCCATGTACCTCATTTGTATTGTCATGCCTCGGGAACGGTATTTAGATGCGCTGTTGATCTTTCGTGAACGCTACAGACAGGCACACTCCAAGCATTCTTTTCGCAAAATCCTGGTCCGACTGGCCGAGGGTTGCTGGGCAAGATGTCGGCGAGACGGCCCTTGAAGGTGCTGCAGCACTGCCCAGGCTCTGACTGAATCATGACACACCCTAAGTCTTAAGAGCACTTCTGGATACACTCGTCCAAGTTCAGATCCTGGAACAGCTGGAGTCTCAGCGCAGTGCTCCTCTAGAAGCCCTGAGCTGAGACACAGGTCGGGTCACCGAGGGCGTTGAGCTTGAGGGCTGGGTTGGGACACTTCCGGAAGTCGGGGTTGGATTTACAGAGAGGCTTAATTGATATTGTCGTGAGCGCAGATGAGGTTTAAGTCGTGAAGGTGGTGAAGTCTGTAGTGGTTGACGGGGTTGTTGAAGCTTCCGATTTGAGGGAGGTGGTATAACTGGGTCTACAGAAAGATGCTTCAGCTCCAGTTACGGCCAAAGCCGTGAACAACATCAGAAACTTATAGCACAGAATTTTGAACCGAGTAGTAGGACGTGTGTGAAGGGGGAGGTGGTTGAGGAGGAGCGTACGAGGGTTGATGTGACCTCTTCTAAATAACAAATACGACGAACTCTCAGCTGGAAAGGCCCCTGGGCCTGGCAACTGGCAACCGACTAGAACGGGAGCTCCTCTGTATATAGTTGATAACGGCATGTCATTACTTTGTAGTTACTGAACAGCAGTTCCATGAGATATAATAAGAGCTCTCGAAGTTTCCCAACTTTCAACATGCTGAAGGAGTCTCTACAACTCAAGTTGGGGGCGTTGACCCTTATTCCGCACCCCTTAGTCTTACAATTTCGTAAATAGTAAAATTTTAGAGGTAATATCTGAAGAGATGCTACGGCCTTGACATGATTTTCGCTACAACTCTTCTCTAATAAGTCCTATCGACCTTGAAGTATTTCCGCAAGCTAGTAAAACCTGACATTGATTTACTCGAGTTACTTGAGTGAAAGCAGTTTCCAAACTTTCTCGGACTTGTTGAAAGCTGAACAAAGCACATTTGGGACGATTTATCACCCATATATTTGTAAACAGGAACAAAGGACTAGACGGAACTTGGCATTTGCTGATCTTGCCCCAGCCTGTCCAGAATAGAAATACCACGGCCAATTACGTTGTAATGAGCGAATCCTGCCGATTACTCTATGTTGTATGATCTAGTAGTAACTTGCCCGCAAAAAAAAAAAAAAAAAAAAAAAGACTAGCATTAGTTAGACTGGTGTTTGAAACAAAGTCTTTGGGTCTTTCTAAGCTGGCAGAGCTAGAGGACTGTCGGTCCAAGTCGATCACAATGTATTTCTTTCAGCCTCTTGGTTAACAGGACAGCTTGAATGACTACCTATAGCCGTAGAATGAAGAGATATAAGTGGTAAACTATTGTATTTGTTCGGCTGCTATTTGAGGTAAGTTGGGAAGGGTTTATCATTGTTGTGGTGGCGGAGGTCTATGATGACAAAAATCTGATATTACCATATCTGACAGGATATGACATCTCTACAAAAAGCAACCAAGTTTACGATCCTTTCATCTAGATTATATACCATGCTTTAGATCTAATAGCAAGCAAACAATTCGGAGAAACCGAACATGCAGGACCTGACCTTGCTCCACCCATTGGTCCCCCTCGTTCCCTGCTTGAGAATGACACATCATGATCTGAGAATCCTGCATGGCAGAACCTTATAGCATCATGAAATGGCAAAAAAGAAATTGTTTTGCCGTCAGCAAGACTCGAACTTGCGTTTTCAGTGCTTCAAGTTGACCACAAACTGATGTACTAACCCCTATACGATGACGGCTTTTATTTGATGAAACACGAAGCTTCTATGCATTCTATATACCCTCGCTTACACACTACTAAGCCACCTTCCCCTCCACTTCCAACCTCCATGTCTGAGCCAACTGTCTTTCTGTAGCAAATGTTTGCCCTACTCAGATATCTTGGGCTTAGACAAAGTTGCCGCTTCCAGTGCAACGAGAAAGAGGAAATTCCTTCTTGGAGCAAAGAGTAATGGCACCTATCAGGGAGTTAGTTGATACATATTAACCAGAAGCAGCATCGTATCTTACCAGAAACCCACTTAATACCAGCATACTCCTTCTCCTCAAAGGAATCAGCAGAGAAGGTACCCGACTCAGTCTGAGAGCCAATGCAGCCCTTCAAGACCCTGCCATACTTTCTAGTCTTGATGGGCTTGGTGATCATGACTCCCGAGTAACCGTCAGCAACCTTGGCAGCAATGTTGATGCTCGCAGAGGAGGTCCAAGTGCGGCTGTAGTCGACACCAAAAGATAGGCCAAGCTTATCCTTGACGACAGTCCAGTCTGCACCACCGCTGACGCTCACGCTGTTGCTGACACTGTAGCCAGAGGTGACGGAGACGGTGATGCCATCGCCGGTGCCGATGATGACAGGGGACATTTGCACGTCCCAGTCGACAAAGGTCTCTGAGCGGTCTGTGACGACAGCCGTGGTCAAGTCACACTGACGCTTCGAGAGAGAGTCGTCGTTACTGGACTTGGGAGCCTTGAAGGAGTGGGAGGGGGCAGGGAAGGCTTCGGGGACTTCTGGGATGTCCTCGGAAATGCCGTCGGACGCGATGAGGCTGTGATAGACGCTCTCATGGACGACCTCCACTGTTATCTCGTTAGTATTCTAAACATTGTGGTAGAGGATACGGAGTCTTGGCGAGGAAAATCAAACTAAGGTGAGATGGGATGCGTTACTTACTGCGACCTTCACCGTAGAGGATGACCTCGTCCGGCTGAAGGATGTGCTCCGGAGTCCACTTGGTGCTGTTCAGTCCATGGAAGGGAGCAGCACTAACAGTGGTCGCCAGGACCAAGCCCAAGAAACTGGAGGAGAGCATACTGGCAGAGACAAAGAGTGTTCAGAGAAAGGACTTTAGTAGAAGAGAGAGATGGTTTGCTGTGTAACTGCTCTTTTCTGAATTTCGTCGCGCCTCGACCCAAGGTATTATATCACAAAACCTATACGAGCCCCATCCCGTTGACTGCGCTTCATGAGTTGATTTCATTACGAGATAGAGATGCCGTCTTTTCCATTGTAGATTACGATCCGTCTCTCAACTTTCCTCATCTATCGTCCTTCTGGAAACAACCCCCTGTCAAGGTTTCCGCCCATCTCACAGAACCCCTGCCAACAACCCCCCTTGTCACCTGCCAAACTCTAAACCGCGCGTCGAGAGACGTCACTGGATAGATAGAGATCCTAAAGGGTCCTCATTCGGTGGGGGCTGGTACTTCCACGAATGCCAACAGATGCAGATCTTGTTTCGGTTTTCATCTTGGGATAAGAGCGGCGGAGGATTGCAAGGGCCATCGCATTGATTCTCGGAAACGCCGTTGCCCTTTTGCCGTCTTTTCGTTAAAGATCTTCATGACGTAGAGATAAGTCTTGTCTGTTTTAAGAAGGTAAGGCTGATAACGTGGCCGCGTGGTTTGATATCACGTCCTCGAGAGGCATAGTTGAGGAGGCCATCGTGAAACACCAGTCGTGGGGGGGTTGATGAATACGAGGCGGTGACTCCATTGAGTAATCTAGTTGACCTTGAAGGATTGTGAACAATATGGCTCATGGGGTGTTATATACCGAGTTGAGTCCGGATCACCATCTCAAGCACTAACCGAAGTAGCACTCATCACTCTTCTGTCTCTGTCTCCCTGCCTCCATTATCTCTGTCTCTCTCCCTCTCGTCAAACTTTACGACAAGTCAACATGAAGTACACTACCATCACCGCTCTTCTCTCCCTCACCAGCGGGTCAGTCTCCCCTTAAACCAACACTTGGAGGCTTGCTAACTAGCCCCCAGAGTCTTTGCCGACCTGCACAACGTTGCAGTGTGCGTCACTGGCAGAAAGTACTCGTCCATCGGCGGTACTCCCTTCAGCGTCAGCTACACCTGGGCAAAGGAGTTTGAGATGCTCCCAGATGCCACCAAGTGTGCCTGCGAGGCCTACAGGAACCGCAACACTGGTGATAACCAGTGGGATCAGTGCCCTGACTGCACTTTTGTAAGTCCCCTTCCTCTCAGCGAGTTCCTGCTTGACTAACGGTTGTTCAGGATGGCACATACTGCAACTCTGCTGGCTGGCACATTGGTGGTGATGAGGTAAGAAGCCTTTCCCCCGAAACTGACTCCAGATCTAACATGTTTGAAAGATCACGTACTACTGCGAAGAGATCTGCCATGCACAGGGCGCTGAGGCCAACCCCAGCTGAAGAGCTGGCAACTGAAAGTGGAAGTTCGCGTAGTAGCGTGTAGTTGAGTTTACTAGTTGAAATCTGGGACGTGCTTGGTGGATTCTTCTTCTGGGGCGACGATCGGATCTCGTATCCGTGGGCAGCGGTGTAAATATCTCAACTTATACTTGGTTTGGTGTCGTTTCTTCTAAGGCTAGTTACTTCTAGGAGTTGGGTTTGTAGATCTCACAGTAAAGCACCCACTTGACAAGGCATAGTCGACAGCTATGGGCAAGTTGACACGACGAGGAATAAAAGGACCTGCTAGATTTGGACAAGTTTTTGTTGATTTGATTAAATACTAAAGGAATTACAGAGAGAAGAAAAAACACAGGCTATTTATTCGTGACATCATCATTGTCTTTTTCTATCCAATTCATCCATTCCCGAGGCGATCGTCAGCGTTCAATCATCATTCGCAACCAGGCGTTGACGTTTCTATCAAAGAAACCATCTTAGATGCCGCCGTATCGAACACCTCGCTTTCCAAGCTCCTTGCGGCCAATGGCATCCTCGGGCCAGACCCAGCCGCGACTCCGCTTGGCCTCCCGCTTCTCAGCCAGCTGAGGTTGGGGGATCCACGAGTCTCGGGGCTGGGCCTTGCGACGGGTTCCCTCGGCGGGAGCACCGATCTCGGCGCGCCAGTGAGCCTGTCCGGCAGGCGTGTCGTCACTGGCGAGCTGGCACAGGCCCCAGAGGGCGAGGCATGCAGTCAATGGCGTCTCATGGGGGAGAGTGGAGGCGTCTCCCTCAGGCGCGGATGAGGCAAGCTGGACAGAGGTGACCTCGAGGTCACCAAAGAATGGAGTAGTCTCAGTACCGTTGCGAACGAGAACCAGCTCGATCTCGGTAAGAATGAAGCCGTAGCGGCATCCATGCTCGCGCATAGCATGGTGGATGGCGGCGAGGCCGCGAAGGTACTCGACCCGCTTGATGTTACCCTCGACACGCATGCCAGTGTTGAAGCGGTCGAAGCTTCGGACCAGGCCGACAACACGGGCAGTGGGCTTGCCGCCGAACATGGCAGCGGCAGTAGCAGACTCGCCAGCACCATTGGCGACAAACACAAGGTCATTGAGGCCAGAAGTCTTGGGGGGCACGGACAGGTGCAGTGGGCGGGTTGAGGACATGGCCAGGGCCGAGTTCAGCTTGGGGAGGTAGTAGGAGGCGTAGATGGAGTGGAGGGCAGCCTCAGTCTCGGGGTGGCGCGACGTAAAGGCAGGTTGAGGGAGCAGAGAAGCCGGGACGGGCGATGTGAGCAGAGCAGTGGCACCAGGAAGAGAGAGGATGGTGGCAGCGTTGAAGGAGGACCAAGAGCGAATGTTTCGGACGTCCCACCAGAAGTGCTTAGTAGTAGCATCGCGAAGAGGGAATGAGATGGTGCGGACCAGTGAGGCTGCAGGGTTGGAGCAAGTAAGGAAGCTGATGAGGTTGGTGTTGGGAGTGGGGTCCGGAGTAGTAGAGATGCTCAAGGGGGACTGAGAACGAGGGCTGTAGTTGTATGAAGCGAATCCATAGTCGGACTGGGGCTGAGGAGTAGCGATAGGAACGTATGTGGGCATCTGACGGTAGGTTGGGTACCCATACTTGTCAAGAGTGGTGTTGTCGAGGCTGGAGGCACGACGCGAGTGGGAAGAACCCGAGACATGAGTGGCAAAGTTGGCTGGGGAAGTAAGGAGAGCTCCGGACAGATCGTCGGTTTGGCTAGAGAATGAAGTGTTGACAGAGGCAACAGTGGCGGGAGAGTCAAAAGTGATGGCGTGGATGGACTCGGGGTTGGTGTAACTGCGAGTGTGACGGGACGGCCTGGGGGCAGGAGGCGTCGTCATGCGGTAGTGACCACAGGGAGTAGCGTCAATGTCCTGGTCCTGGGAGCGGATCTTGGGGAGCAGAAGAGGCCCATGTTGGCGGACAGGAGGTGAAGCACGGGGGGGAGTGGTGAGACGGGAAGCAAGAGATTCCGGGTCGGACTCGGCAGAGGCGGTGGAGTAGACCGAGACCTTTGAAGATGAACGAGAGTGGCCGGAAATGTGGCCGGCAGCATTAGCAGAGGCCGAAGCATACGCCATGTCGAGGAGAGCCTGGTCAAAGGGCATTACGGGCATAGCAGGAGGCGGGCTTGGGCGCTCAATCGAGGCCGAAGGAAAGTTGAAGTCGAAGGGCATGTCGACTGCCAGACTGTTGGGAAAGGGAGAGTTAGTGGTTTGGTATAAAAGATATAATGCGGGATGGGATGGCTTACGCAGACATGTTGGGCGGCTGGTATTAGTGGTCGTATGTCTATCGATGCAGGTGGTGTTGTATCAAGGTCAGGGATTAGGAGACCAGCTCCAGTAGATGCAATCGTGAAACGGCGAGTATGGGGAGTTTCAGAGAGCAAGATGCCTCGGTTTGTGAGGTTTGAGAGACAGAGAGATGGCCTTGTGTGTTGTCTTTTTGTTGGTTCGGACGGACGATTATGGTGCGAGGAATGAGACGACGAGCAAGTGATACCGGACCACAAAAGCACAGGAGAAAAGGAAAAGGAGAAGGATGAGATGATTGGTAAAAGACAGGCTGATGATGAACCGAGCGAGTATGAGAAATGAGACCCAGGGCGAGGCCGTCTTCTTATGCTCGTTACAAAGCAGTGCAGAGCAAATGGTTGGCGATGGGCGGCTGGCCGGCAGGGGACCCATCCGAACTGGACGAAACAAGAAACATGGCAAACACGCAAGAGAATGATGTGAAACACGTCTCTTCTTTGTCTGCCGACGCGCGGGGGGGGGGACCACACGCGCGCTACTGTCGCTGTCTTCTTGGTGTAAGTTGACAGAACGAGATCTGGCGATGCAGACATGTACAGGTAGGGCCGTGATTCGCCGGCCCAATGATATTGACACTGTACCCACAGCGGGCGCTTGGGTGCGCGGTCCAAGTGCGAGACCAAGAAGTGGACTGTGCGACCCCGGCCCCCGGTTCACACCCAAATATTCCCATCCACACGGCATGATCCACGGATCCCGGGGCCAAGGATTCTGGGCTTGGCCCCGTTGCTGCACGACCCCGGTCGCTGAATGGCCGGGCGCCTATGACTCATTTTTAGATCCTGGACCTTCGGCAAGCTAGGGCAGCTTTTTAGCTCAACGCTCCACGAGAAGCTGTCGTCCATTGCGAGAAGCTGGAACAGACGCGACAGAAGTTGAAGACGCGACTCACATCTTGAGTAGATAACCGTGTCGTGAATTCAAGACCTCCCAATATTTACTACACCGCGTTCATACACAATTTTCGTTGCAAGGGACAACCGACATAGCCCTCTCCTCCTTTCAGGGTCTATGCGAGTCCCCCGCTCTTTTTTCATGTACTCTATCTGTATGCCCTCAATAAGCGCCAGTGGCCAACTCATAGTACATTACATACACATACATACACATACATACACATACACAAGGCTACAGGTCTGTCTCACTCAATCGGAGAAAAAATATGAACCCAACCCTCAGAATAGAAGCAGCATCAGACTTTCGCTCTTTTCTTCAAGGGGTCCCCCTTGACACAGTCTACATAGTGGTCCCGGCCAATCTCTTAACCGCCGGCGTTTAATCTATGTCGTGAACCTCGAACGGGCGCCTAACACTCGCCGTTCTTCCACCGTAGAGACCTCATATTAAAGAAGCGCACCGCCAGCGGCTACGGAGATTGTCCTCGGCCCACTGTGTCTCTCTTTCTTCCTCCGTCTCTCTCTCTTTTTTTCCAGCACAGCCTCATTGTTCCGCCCCCGCCCTTTCTCGTGGGGAAGAAAAAGACCACCAGAAGCCTCGGCGCGTAACCACCACGTCGTCCTCCCTTGAACTCGACTCCCATTCGCTCGCAACCACGCGCCAGGACACCACGCGCCGTGGACCAATCGGCTCCGCGTCCCCTCCGCCTTCTCCACGGCGGGCCGTGTCTCGAGCTGTTGCAGGGAATGAGTGGCTCGTGGCCTTCTGCAGCACCGTGGCTTCTGCTTCTCTAGCTCCCTTCCGTACGTCCCTAGCTCGAGCTCTGTCTGCTGCTTTCTGTTGCTTGTGGTTTCATGTTTCAAGTTTCACTCGATCTTCGGCGATTCCCTATCCTTGTCCTAGCTCTTCGCCCAGCTTTGACGGCTCTGCAACGCCATCTTCGCGAACAGACCAGCCTTTGAATCCTTTTTCGTCCCTACTGCAGTTTGTTCTGCTCCACTTGCCTCTTTGAGCACCCATGCTACAGACCAGCTGTCCATCTCGTTGTCTTTTTTCCGGTGAGGCGTCTCTCGGGTATGCACGATTGAAGAAAGCCTGATGGTGGTCTGGTGGTCCAGGTTAAGCTTCCATTGCCATTGTCATTGTCCATGTCGTGATGTCAAGTCGATAGAACATGAGATACAGCTATCTCTGCATGTAAAGCAATATGCCGCCCTCCTCAAGGCCATTATTCTATATAGATATTAGGCCTATAAACTCCATCCAAATCTACCAGACCACCAAGAAATATTTAACGTCGAATACTAGTATATGGTAAAAAAGGTGGCCTTTGGGGTTACGCAGGAGACACGAGCAAGCCTCACCAAGCTATCTTCCCCCATCCATCTCCTCCTCCCCAACCAAACATGTCACGAACTCACGGGGTATCCATCCAGTCCTTCCCTCTCTCCGCAAAGTAACTCGATGTACACTCTACATCCCTAGCCCCTCCTCGTTCCAGGTGCAAGGACCCGCATGCAAATCGCCTCTGAGCTTAGCTCGACTCGTCTTGTCTGTGCTGCCGTCGCGGTCTGCAGCTACCCAACGCGTCTCTCTTTTCCCCATATCACGCGTCTCCCTGGTGTTGTGTCTGCCTGGTTCCCCATATCGTGGATTTGACAGTCCATGTATCCACTCCCAAGGCTACCAGACTATCCAACCTCGCCACCGCCCTCCGACTCATCCATCGCCGCCGGTTGCGCTTCCGTCGCCTCCCGTCTCGGTGAGGAAGAAGCTGGTGACCTCGTCCCGTTGCCCGCTGCATGTGTCCCCCCTTCTCCGCTGCCTGTCCTGATTTTCCGGAGCGCCCTCATCATGCCCTCCAACTTCATCCTCTCTTGCACCACCATTCCTCGCGCGAATTCCCGGATCGCCCGGTGACCTAGCTTGTCGTGTAGTTCCTGCCACCCTGCAAGTTCTCCAGCTACTGTCTGCTGTGTGTACCGAAGTTCCTTTGCGATGTTGGCGGCTTCTTCCCGAGACTTCCGTGCTCGCTCTTCCTTCTCGTCATATAGCCTTTGCCTTGTATCATCCAAAAGCCCCAAGGGCCACCTTGATTTGTTGAGAGAGTTAAAGTTCCTATCAGCCTCACGCTTCGCGGCTCTCATCTGAGATATGAGAGACGGGGGTCGTGACAGGGATGCCAAGAGAGCCTGCACCGTCGATTGCAGGGCCAAGAGTGTCGAGTGAAGAGTCGCCTGAGCATTTGACTGGGTCGGCACGATCGACCGCACATATGTTTCAAACGCCTCGACGTGCGTGGTGGGGAGGAACTGCAGCGTTGAAACAGCTCGATGAAGTAGCACTGACGAATCGTACATGTCTGATGCACTGTTAGTTCATCACCGTTCATTGGAGCACGGCGTCTCATGAAATACGTACCTGCCACCACAAGCCCAACGTTGTTGGCTCGTCTCGTCGCGCTCTTAGTCGAGTAGTTGACGCTCCTAATCATTTCTCGGGCATGGTTGACAAACTGCTCCACCTCCCTCACATCCTCCACTGGCTCATACTCGTCCCTCACCTTCTCTGCTCTAGTCTCTGCTTTGAGAAGAGTCCGCTGCTCCATCATGTCCAGCTGTAGCTCTGGTACAAGGAAGAACTCCCATAGCATCTCGTGTGTTGCGAATGTCGGATGCATGAGCATGATCTTCAAGAACCAGTCCGCTCGAGCTTGCATATCCCGCAAGATCGCTCGCGAAGGCTTTGACGGTATTTGAAATGGCGAGCGCACATCGTTGAGCGATGGAATCCATGATGCCGGGTTCTCAAGTGCCAGTAGGTTAGGGAGGTGCTCAAAATCGGAGAGCGAACGGCGACTGGTCGTGACTGTGTAGCTGTCGTGGTCCGTTGGAGCAGCCGACTTCAGCACCAACCGTACGGTTGCGTCCTCCACAAAGAACGCCCTGACTACTCCTGTGATACGGGCATCCGGCCCCGGTGCCATGCTGAAGAGGGCAAGGTCGTCAATCTTGTTACGCACATCGTCGTCCTTTGCCAGTTCAACGGCTGTGAGGCCTCTAATCTCCTTGGCTCCCACGTCCACTCTTGGGTCAGCAAACAGTGAGCGAACCATGTCATATCTGCCGTATTTGCTAGCAACCATCAACGCCGTAAATCTCTTATCGTTCGTCGCATTGACGTCGACATCGCAGTACTGCAGGATCCTCAGGGCGAGACCTGCATCATTCATAATGTGCAGTATCGTGTTCCCCTTATTGTCGATGTGCTCGTCGATGTGCAGGGGTTGTCCGTCACGCTGGTAAGCCGCCGCTACGTTCAACCCAGCTTCAACCATCTCGTGGTAGTTTCCGTGGTCGTAAGATCGACAAAGAGCGAACAAGGGTGTTTGGCCATTCTTATCCCGTTGTCGCCATGGTATCAAATGGCCGATTCGTGTGATTAATGAGGGTGCGTTGAAGAGATAATGACCACAACTGCGCCCCCAGATGTCTTGCTGCGCCAGATATGATGTGAGCTGCTCGGGGGTCGTCGACGAAATCACAAAGTCGATGGTCATGTCTATGATTTGCGTATTACCGAGCTGAATGGCGGCGCTCAACAGGGTGGTATCCTCGTTGTTCATGTCGTCAAGAACAAAGGAGGCAGGGAAGCACTCGGATAGAGAAAGCAGATACTTGAGCGTCTCTGCTCGTTCGGCTTGAATCGCCATCATGAGGACAGATTCTCCAAAGGCATTGTTGGTTTGCGACAATCGGGCAACAGAGATGTCTCCCTCCAGGGCGCTCCCAATCGTGCCTATGCTTCCAGTACGGGAGTGGAAAGACACCTCAGACGCCTCCGATAAACTTCGAGTGTCCATAGACACCTTCTTCACCCTTCGTATGGGTATCGTAAAGTCATGCGAGTGTGTCTCATTGTCACCATTTGCTTGGAAGGGAAACACATGGCTGAGCCCTGAGCCGTGGGAGAAATGCTCGTATTGCGACAAGACCAATGAGGACCTCCGAGACCTGGTTGGGCCTGAAGACCGCGTGTCATTCTGAAGACTCAACGCAGTTGATGGCCGACGGCTTGAGATGGGAGATTCGGACAAATCATCGTCATCCGCAGCACCAACATCAGGCTCCATAATCTTTTTGAGGTCATCAAGAGTGCCAGTCTTTGCGGCATCCCATAGGGCTTTATTCCTTCGGCTTGCGCGTCGCAAACCCGCCGAGTCGAGGACTAGATAGGCCAGTACAGCTTCGAACGTGCTCAAGGCATAACCTAGCTCGCCACTGTCGACATCATCGATAAAAATAAAGTTCCGGACATAGATCAATCGAGCCTGGAGCTGCTTGACCTGAGATCGTATCACAACGTACAGAAGGAATGAGACCAGTGTGTCCGCGTTAACAGTCATGATAGGCTTCTCCGAGGACGAGTCTGATGGCACCGTATGTGACTTGGAGGAGTCTGTTAGCTGCGACACAATCTTGATCGTTGACAGCAAGAGACCCAGCATGACCTGCGGGCATGTAGCTGCAGAGATCTTCTTAAACTCTTCGACGGCAGGCCCGAGCTGGATGATGAGGTCATGTTTTGCCTTGGAACCACCATCAATGCCAATGCCCAATTGAGAGATGTCGATGAACTGCATCTTCTTGATCTTTGCTTCGAGCTCTAGGTCGTATGGTCGCTTTAGAGCGTTTAGCCTAGGGAAAAGCTGATTGTGAACATTCTCCGTAACATAGCGCTCAATCAGCTTCTCAACCAAAGGACCTGTCAGGTCTGTCGTGGCTCCCAACAAAGATAGTTGCTGCTTGTCGACTCCTTGGAAAAGGTCGATGGCAGCTGTAACAGCAGTTTCAAGTGATGCTCTCATAATGTCCTCGTCATCTTCGGCGTAGAAGTTTTCCATGACTGGAAGCCTGCTATCATCACCCGTACCCGTCTTTGCCGACATGCTGTTGGATCGAGCTCGTTTCATAGCACTGGTAATAGGCCCATCCGGTTCAGGGTCTGGGATATGCTCGGCCGATGGCGGAGGAGGTAGAGGCTTGCGGAAGACGTTGGTGAACTCGAGGAACAGCTTCTCGAGGCCGGGCTGCATCTGCCTTGCGATCATGGGGAAGTTGTTGAGTAGGTCATGGAAGCTCTTGATGTCCTTCTTGCGTGGAGCGGCATTCTCGGTCGATTCGGCGTTGGATGTCTGCTTCTGCTCGTTCATCTTTCGCTTCCTAATGCCAGGAATGAAGACGGCCGGAACAATCTTGTTCTCCTCCCAGATGCCTACAAGGGGCCTGGAGATAAAGTAGAGAAGCCATTGTCGTGGTTCAAAGACGTCGGGATAAAATACAATGTCGTTGAGAAGTTGAGCTTGCGCGAGTGTCTTGAAGCCTAGATTCAGTGAGCAAATGCACGCTTGCGCGGCGCAGGTTGATACGCACCTTTGTTGCTATATATGAATGTGTCCTTGATAACCACACTCTTGCCGTTCAGAGTAGAGAACTGCTTCGCCTTTCCTCTCACCTCGCGCAGGTTCTGGGCGCCGTCCTTAGATCCTGCTGCTCCATTCGGAGTAGGCACGCGGAGGACATGACTGGCGAGAAAGTCCTCCGAGGCGATGACCTCAGCGGGGGCTGAGCCGCTTTCGGTCTCGCGGAACGTAAGAAGCACATCCGTCGACGGGACCAGTAGGATGTGATGATGAACCGGTGTGCACTGGCTTGGGAGGGAGCTCTTGAAGAAGGCGGCCAGGAATGGGTTTAAAGGTTGCATTCATTCGACTTGTGGCCGGCCGTGTCGAAGCTTGGTCGACTCCCCAAGGTCGCGACGTCAGGGACGTGGAGGAGGGTTAAGTTCGCGGGGAGATGACGCAGGTCGTGAACGGATCGATCGGGATCGAGACACATGCAGAAGAAATAGGATTCCTTTGGCTGAGATCGAGTTCGTGTAGTTGTTTATGGCGCGACAGAGGTATGGCTAAATTTCATGACGGAGCGACTCGAACGAGGCATGCGGCGATAACGATAGCGATAGCGCGCGGTCGTCAGGAACAATGGAGCTATTGCGGAGAGCGAAATGAGTTCGGTGGAGAGTGCGAGTATGCGCGTGAGCGTAGGCGGCTGGAGAGAAGGTCTTGAGTGACTCGGTCGTCGTCGAGTATGGAGAAGGTTATCGCTTGGCTAATAAGGAGAGCTGTCGATCGTGATGTAGTCTAGATTGACGACGAGTGTTGGGAGGCTTGAGATGGAGCTGACCTCACTCACCCAGTGGAGGCACACAGGGCACGTTGCGGTTGTTGGAGATCGCCTAACTCTAATTTGTACTGGTACATGAGCTTGGCCTGATGTCAGGCATGAATGGCATGTTGAACCCCTGAGACCATGTACCGAGACTCAATCTGCTGCTGGCGGGCGCCAATCCGCTCCCGAATGCACCTGAGCGCACGGACTGTTATCTGATAAACCCCTGAGCTCCGGGCCGGGCCATCAATCCTCCGGGCTCTCCAAGTATCACATGTTACAGTCTGTGTGAATAGCATCCACCGTTTAGATACAGGAGACTTGTGTTTCCCAGCCACATTCACACAAAGCCCTCACAATTTGGTGTGGTTAGAAAGCGAGGTGGAATTATTAAATTTTCACTTCATTGTCGAGTCACTCGATATTGGGTCGTTTGCTCTTGTTCTTCGAAACGCCCGTGTGTAGGGCTTGAGTACAGGGTAGGTAGAGACAAACGAGTGCCAATTTACATTAACTCCTGTCTTGAACTACACCCATACCACAAGCTGCAGTGCATGCACGGGACTATGTTAGAACATCTTTGAGTCATGCTATCGTATCAAAGAGTTGCTCATGCATCCCGCCTTGAGTCTTTGTCTTTCAACATTCTTTCAGACGTGGCATCAAGCCTTCTGTTCAAAGAAACTAGGTATCAATGCTTTCCCAAACAACGCTACAAAGGGCCCTACGTGGACCATTGCCTTACTCTTGGACATCATGTTCCCAAAATGTTGCTTATAAGCACTCAAGTCTTGCCAAGAAACACCAAGACCTTCATCCACCAACACCCATCACCGATATCGTCATCACGATCCACCATCAACATCATGAAACCTTTCAAGCGACTCATCGATGCCGTCTCCTGGCTACGTAACGATCCCGAACAGGCCAGATGCCGCCAACAACTCCAGTGCCGGAACGTATAGCAAGTACCTACGCATCCAGAGGAGAGAAAGCCTGGGCTAAAGTTATTGGGTGGGGGAGGTTTCGTTTAACAGACGAATACCCCGGTGGTGAGTTCTATGATCTCTGGGTGTTACCCGGAGAAAGCAGGATAGAGTGGGTTGGACCAGTACCTATCGACCTGACGAAGAAGTCGATCACTCTCGCTGACCCTCTTCAGCTTGAAAAGAAGGAAAAGTAAATGTAGTGGTATATATGGGGAAGCGTGTATAGGGAGTTCAACTTGGTTGGTTCGGAAGCATGCAAAGCGTGAGGGGTTTCACGCAAGCCTGAGTCTCGTTTAGCTGAGAATTCTAATTAAATCCAATGATGACTCAAGAAATTTGGCTATACTGATCGAATGGGCGTGCTTAACTTGGAGTCCGTTGAAGGATAGTTGAACGAGAGAAGAATGTACGTCAAGACAGCTGCCTGTATCTTTAAAAGCGTACCGACTCCGAGAAGGTTCGACATTGACACAACTGCAATCCCCGTTTATCATTAATTCATGACGTCTCGGGTTCGTCTACTAACCCTCGCTATGTAGGTAATTCAGGGGGGGTATCATTATTTACATTGAGCTCGTAATAGCCTTGCACAGTGATCATAACATGCACCCATGATGAGTCTTTTACGTTTAGAACCAGTCCCAAATCTTCTTCCAAATGGGAACTTGTCCTGGTACACCTCCGACAGCTGGACCGCTCTTATGGTCCAGATCCATTCTCCTCCCGCTGTCAAGATCAATGCTCCAGCTACGCTTGATCGGATCAGAGCTACGCCAGAGCAACTTGCAGACTCCATATATGATTCCAAACAGAGGAATCAAAATGTAGGCATCTACAAAGTTGCCTGCGTCGAAAGGCGATAGCGTAGTCCAGCCCTGGACAAGGGCCAAAAAGACACAAGCTCCGAGACCGAGCCAAGCAAGATACGGGAATCCCATCGCCTTGTAAGGCAACTCGCTGATGCTTCGGCCCTGGACCTTCCAGGCGCGTCGGAATCGAATGTGGATGATGCAGATGCTGCCCCAGACGAGGAACGCGCTGACGCCGGAGAGGTTCACGATGTAGCTGTAGGCTCTGGCAGCGCCGGTGGAAACGTTCATCATCGAGATGGAGCCGACGGCGTTGGTAATGAGGATGGCCCAGACGGGAACACCCCTGCCGTTGGTCCAGCCAAAGACCTTGGGGGCCTTGCCGGACTGCGCCATGTAGAAGACTGTGCGTGAACCAATATAGATGGATGAGTTGATGGCGGACAAGCAAGTGACGAGAATGAAAGCGTTGATCAGATGGACACCTGGAACCATTAGAAAAGAACATGCTTATAGGATAGCGAGCACAAACCTCCTTGCCAGCCAGCAGTCTGAATAGCGATGGTCATCGGACTTTGCAGAGCCTTGGAGCCACCGTTGATGAGACCATCCGCATCAGCCCGGCAGGTGAGACCAAAGAAGAATGCAGATCCCATGTAGACGAAGATGATACGCCAAAAGACTTGTCGAATAGCCTGGGGGACAGCAACACCGGGGTTTCTCGTCTCAGTGGCAGCAATGGCGATGGACTCGACGCCAGAGTAAAATGTCGCGCAGAAGACAAAGACGGTCGCAACACCGCGGAAGCCATTGCCGTTGAAAGCTCCGGGATCGTGCCAGTACTTGAACCCGAGAGCTTTATCCTGACCGACCAGGCCACCAGCTGCGTAGATGATGGCGAAGATGAAGTATGCTGTCAGTCCGAGGAGCTTCAGCAGGGCAAGCCAAAACTCGGCCTCTCCAAATGCCTCGATACCAAGCAGCTGAAAGCCCAAGAAGACGGTCCAGAAGATGAGAAAGTAGCCCCAAAGCGGAATTACAGGCGCCCAGTAGGTGAGGATGCTGCAGATGACGTTGTACTCGTTGGCGAGGACGGCGGCCCAGATGATGAAGTAGTTCCAGCCTACGGCGACAGAGAAAGACTTGTCTACCATTCGCTCGGCGAGGGAGATGAAGGAACCTCCGCCGGGATATAGAGTTGTCACCTCACCGAGGGACTGCATGATAGAGAATGCAATGATACCTGGTGCAGAGTTAGCTTCATCCATCCATTATCTTCAATATGCCGCCGAGAATGCAATCTCAAGTCGATACTCGTGCTCACATCCTCTGTCAACATCAAGACAAAGGGATCCTACCAATGACACCAAAGCCGATGATAAGGGAAGCCGGTCCTCCCTTATTCAGCGCACCACCCGCGCCGACGAGCAATCCAGGTCCAATGATACCAGCCAGAGCCATCATGGATAGATGTCGATTCTTGAGACCACGCTTGACACCAGAGTCGGGATCCACGGAGCTGTCATCCGTTGGCCCACTATGCTGGTTGTAATCATAGTTGTCGCCGTAGTTGTCGCCATAGTCGGACGGGCCATCCACCGCGGCGACGTCTTCGTCCTCCTTTCGATTGAACATTTTGGTTAATCACCTCGGCCAGTTGGATATGTGTGGAGGAGAATAGTGGCCTGGTGAGAGATAAAAAAAAAAAAGTACGAGACGATAAGGCGAAATACAGTCGTTGAGGAAGGCCGCTTGTTTTGAAACCGGGCCCCACGAGGAGAGATGAGGCACGTATATAAAACGCCGAAAACAACGACGACGGGTAGAGAAAAGTCAAGATAAAGTTGAGAGGCTTTGGGCTGGGGGTTATGGCATCACCAGAGGGCCCGCTGTGCTAACGCAGCCGGGCGTAGAGCTCGTAAGAAAGAAGCAAGGATCGACCCCCCTCATGGTTCCCTCGAGATTGCTCTTATTAGGTACAATCCGTAGGTAATGGGGTTGGGGTTGTTGGGCTCGCGCAAGTCAGAGCTGCCCTCGGGATGGACTAGGGAAACACATCCCGGTTTTAGCGCTCACAGGGGTCTTGATCCAGCCAGACAGAGACGGATCTGACCTCGTCATGGGGAGTTGTCTGCGCCTTTGGCCCGGGTTCAGTTGCAGAAAGAATGGGTTCTGGTCTCGCTTCCAACATCGACGATCTGCCCTGTCGAGCCGTCTTTTGGTTCCTTGAGGCTGGACGAACACCCCCACCCTAGAAATCAAAGCATGTGGCTCTTTCTCCCCCGTTTGCGTGTGCCCAAGGTTGCATTTGTGGCGTGTGAATCGCCCAGTGGTTCTGCAAGAAACCCGGGGATAGCGAGATACGCCATAGGCAATGCCGATCACGACATCGAGGACCCTGGGCCAGAAGAACTTTGCACACTTTGCAAACGGCCGAGGGCCCGTATTAAGTGGCCGGGTGGAGATGCCTTAGCGCAAGACAATGAGACATTCAGCGTGGGTTCTTGAAGATTTTGAGACATGACGAAAGAGCTGTGAAGCTAGGATACGTTGAAGGTGTGAATCTCTAGCCATTGGGATGGGCAACTGATGGCGCACGGGGCTTGAGAGATCAGTTGATTGTCGAAGCCGAGAATGTCGGTTAGGCTTGATTTAGTCATTGTATCGATTATGCCATCTTCCTCGCAATGACGATGTTGAATTGCAGCGTGGGATTCACCAGTTCCGTTATCCGAGGCACCCAATCAACATCTCGTCTATCTCAGCCTCTCGAGACCTGCCCACGTCGTCTTTTCAGCCCATGGAACATCATCTTTCACGTGTCCTGACAGCTCAAGCCTTACTCGGCCTCTTCCGTATGAAGCGCCGGGCGAGTCCGGGCCATCGGCACGGGGCACGCTCCATCTCCGCTAGCATCTCGGCCTTTCCTTGACTTCGTCGTTAGGGCCGGGTCCGTAGCTCTTCGGACCGACCAATGATTTCCGGCATTTGAGATTTTATCATATAAAGACCTTGATTGGCTTCATATAAAGGCCAAGGAAATGGTCCCCGGGACATCGGCTTCTTTTCAACTCGCTCCAAAGATCTTCAAAATTGGGGCCAACCGAAGCTCCGAATAGGATGTGGACAAGCAATGTGGCGGTCTAACCGCCGTCTTGGCTTTCAGCAAGAGGAGAAACAGCAATAAGTTGAGGGAGTATTGGCCCTCGTAAATGCATCGTGATTCACAAGCGTGGCTGGCACATCCGATACCATTTCAAAAGCTCAGCCAAAAACAACCATGTTCCTAGTCCTCCTCGACTGTCGCTCAATCATCCGACCAAGTCATACCTCATCAGAGCCGTGATACCTCAAATCAGACCTCCACGCCGCCAAGCACCTCTTCGAATACCTCGAGGTTTCCTTCGTTTCTTCGATCAAACACGGCAAACCACACCTCCTCCCACCAACCGCCTTGGAACTCTGGCTCCTGCAGAACCTCCAACCAACAGTGAGCCACTTCCTTCGGCGGATTCCTGAACGCACCGCATCCCAGGGCACCAAGCACGAGTAGCCCATGATTCCGTCTCGCCGCCATTCGCAAACATATTCTCATCTTGATCTTCGTCATATCACGATCTGCGGGGTTCGCAAAGACGAGCCTGTCGATATATGAGCCGTCGGGTTGCTTCTCCGCGGCTCTGGCAACAGGTGGCGTGCGCAGAGCGGCAATGCTCAGTACGCTGACGATGGGAAGGTTCTCAACGTCAACATCAGGCATGAGGAGTTTGTGCCCGGAATCCTGATCAGAGCGAATGATGACAACATCTGGGCTGTAGACACCCATGCGCTGCTTCCATGGGTAGTATCGTCGATGTAGGGACAGATACAGCGAGCTGCGATAACAAAGGGCTTCCTCCTGGGCGCGCGCTCCCTTTAGCCATCCTCCGCCTGGGCTCACATTGCTGGCCATATTCAAGACTGCGACGCGGCCAGATGAGGGATCCTTTGAAGAAGCGAGGTCGATGGCGGCATTGAAAGAGTCATCGTTGACGATCTTGATAGTTGCTGTTCCTGAAGGTGTGCGCTTGGGACATTCAGCAGCCTTGAGCGGTTGAAGAGTTTCGTAGTAGAGCGCCTCGGATTTGCTGGCCTCGATGTCGGGCAACCCATTGAGAATGTCGGGGAGAACTGTTCGCGTCTCCTTGGCGACGGCGGCGAGCCCGGCGCCTTGCCTCCAAGGGTCTTTGCGCCTGTTGCGCCATGAACGAGAAGGTTGAGACGATGATGAAGCTGGTGTTGATGATGAAGATGGCTGCTCAGAGGTAGAAGCGGCGGGCTTGGATGATGGTTTCTTGGAGAGCCACATATCCAGCGTTCCCTGGCCTTGGCCTTGGCCGGAGTTGGAGGACATTTTCGATGCGGTATTCAAGGTAATGTCGCCCAAGAGAGTTGGATTTGATGAAATCGTCGTCAGGTTTTTAAATTCCTTTCTCGCTTGGAGTTTTGTCAGGTCCAAGTTCCGTTGGCACTCATGAGCTGCAAACGCGGGCTGTGAATATGCGCGCGTGCACACGTTGCTAAGCCCAGGCAACAACAGCGCATCAGTCACACCGAGCAAACCAAGCCAAGCTAGTCGCGACCATGCCTGTTGTTCAGCTCAGCCTCGATGGGCGCTCTTACAAGCATGCAATATTCTCGCAAGATGAGACTCGTGCGAAATCATCATCCAATTCCGTCTTCAAAAGCCCGCCCGGTAGCTTGATACCCAGAAGCCACATCCTCCTTTTAGCAACACGGTCTATCTACGACTCATCTTCCTATCTCATGATTCAAACCGGGGTATCATAATAGCTAAAAGTATGGTACATATTCATACATCTCCGAGAAAACACGGAGCTTCATGCAGGAGTCTTGATGGCTCCCTCTGGAACATCGTCCGAGGCCTCGAACTTTCTCGGGATGAGTCCTTCGGCCATATCGATTGCCCCTTTCATGTCGTTCTTGTTGAACAAGAATAGTCCTTGGATCGCCGCTGCGCTGGTGTGTCGATTCGATGGCTTTCCATCTGGTCCCTGTCCAAACAGGCCCAGCTCTTCAAGTCGGTTGAGGAAACGTTCCCGGCCAGAGTGATCCGTATCAACATCACCGTAAAATCGATCCCACATCTGAGCAGCCTGGTAGCGCGTAGCCTCACCAATGCGGAGCATCAAGTCCACACGACCAGGTCGGATCAGAGCAGGATCAAGACGATCGACGTGATTCGTCGTCAGGAAGGCAATCCGCTCCTCACCAGCAGCAACACCGTCAAGGGCGTTGAGAAGACCTGAGAAAGTCACAGTCGCACCACTATATCCATCGGCATCTCGTTGTCGTCGGTTAACAAACGCTGCGTCTGCATCCTCCAACAGCAACAGGCTCCTCTTCGGCAGCTTAGTGAGGAGATAGGCGAGCTTGTCGTCCGTCATGCCCATCTCGCTAAGATTGATCATGGCCACGCTGAAATCAAGTTCTCCTGCCAGCGCTTGGATGAAAGATGTCTTGCCACTGCCAGGAGGGCCAAATAGAAGATAACCTCGCCGGTACGGGATACCACGGTCAACATACCATTGCTGCCGGTTCAAGAAATCTTGCACGTCGCCCACGATGTTCTCCTTGACACCTTCGTCCAGGATCACAGAGCCAAGTGGTCGCTTCTTCCTTGGGTCTCCAAGAGGCACCCAGTCCATTCCTCGAGCCGAGTATACAATGGTCTTGCCCTCGTTCGCCTTGGCTGCCAGTTGATGCGCCTCGCTAAAGACTGACTCAAAAACGTGTCGGTGAGCCCATAGAGTCGTCATCTGAAGAATCTCGTGTGGTTCGCCCGTGTTCATGTTCGCCGTATTGTGCTTCTCGCGGTTGACGGCAATGTACGCACTGCCGAATTTGACAATGTGCCGTCCATAGCCGGGCTGCAGGAAGAAATGCGCATGTTGTGGCCCACTGACGCCGGGCGTTCGGGATGCGGTGGTTGTCGAAACGGAGAGGTTGTGGATTCGTGTCAGTCGAGAGGCAATGAAGCCTGGGTTTTCGCGGGGTTGTGACAGCCAAGCTAGGATCCAAGGGTAGGCGGGATCCTGTTTGCTGATCTCGACGTTGACGAGCAATCGACGCCGAGCTGCTCCGAGAGCGGATAATGCGCCTTTTCGTGCAAATGCTGCGACAGCGCCGAGAGAAGCGAGACCAATTCCACCCGCGAAGAGCGGGTTATCGAACAGGGCGTTGATGTTGAGCGCCGAGGTCGCAGCAGGTTCTGGCGCCTTGCTGGCATTGGGGAAGCTCGTGAGAGCTTCCTTGAGCGTTTCCTCATCCATCTTCGGCTGGACCAATGTCGGTTGAGTGGCTAGGCGAGCGCAGCTGGGTTCTTCGCTTTGGCCCTTGCAATCATCGCTGACGGGCGTGTATCAACTCGATTCGCTGGCGTCGTGGCAAGTGATGTTGGAGATGGGTAGAGTGGGTGTGGTTTGGCTGATCCTCTTTTTTTTCTGGAGAACCATGCACGTGGAGCCAAGTTGGAGGAAACAGTCCAACCAGAATGGTAGTTGGAGGCATTTTGGAACATAGCAAGAACAAGTAAATCATCAATTATTCCACATATAAGTCGCCTTGAATCCAAGTTGTCATGAATAGTGGCCAAGAAACCTCATCGTCAGTTGGTGTCTGTCTTCTAAACTACCACAGGAGAGACCTAAGCAACCGCTTGTAAAGGTTGGCATTGGTTAGGAGTAGGACATCAATTTTATATCATTTGATCCTGTCAGCTAATCATGTTCATAAACATGATATCGTGTTTGCTCCAGTGACGTCTGTAAGAATCTTCGTACTCCACACAAAAGAAGAGGTTCCAAGTCATTGATTGACCAGACGATCGCCAATCCGAATATCACTCGGTCCGATACTGGCCTCGTCGGACCGACATGTAAGGAGGCAGAGAGAACCTCGGCGAAGGCATAGATGGGATTGGATATGAAAAATATTATTCTTTGTTATGACAACTTATGATTTGTTGAGCCTTGCGGCGAGGTAGACGGACAGGACCTGCCTCACTTTGGGGTATGTCACTTTGTTTTGGTATAATATCATCAACACCGAAACACCACGATCTAAGATCACCAATCAACCGGTTCGAAAACAGCACAAAAAATTGCAAAAAATGTAAAAAAGAAAGCTGGTGGGCGACTGAGAGCGATGCTCCCGCCAGGGCTTGAACCTGAGACCTTCGCATTACCGGATACTCGGAATGAAGTATTAGTACGACGCTCTAACCAACTGAGCTACGGAAGCCAACCAGCTGTTGTTGAAGGGGAGCTCTGTTGTCAGGCACCAAGGAAGGCCTGCTCCGGACTGCGTTTCTCCCATGCTGAACCCCTGTATCGTGGACGGCCGTTGGTTGACAACGCATGTGAGTGGGGGAGCGGAGCGCCGGGAGGGAGCCTTGAAGGACTTCCGGAACCTCATCGCGAAGCGGGGTCGAGGGGACGAATGGAGGCACTGGTGGGGTTGGGATCTCGTAAGGACTACGTACTTGGTACGTGATGTAGGGCCTCGAATGGCGTCCAATTGCGGGTGAAAGGGACCGGACTCGGACCAGCCGATGAGGTAGATTGCAATTGAGTGACTTTTCGGCGCTTGAGAAGACACAATTCGTGACATGACGAGTTTCATCACTGACGGGGCGTCAGATCATGAGAAGCCGAAGACTGACTGATATCAACTCATGTGCCTGACGGATGTTGGTCCGATGCTGCACAAGCAAGCTTCGGCATTGATGAAGCAGTGCAAGGTATGGTGATTCTTCACCGCACACAGGCTGCAGGAAAGCCGTTCGGCATGTGCGTGTTAGAGCTCGAATTCAAATAAACCGCCATTGTCTCCCTGCTGGCCCATGTCCTCCTTCATGATGAAGTCCAGTGGCCTCTCGGGAATGTATCACCGAGAGCTGGTCAATTGTAAGCTCATGACCAGTCCGCGCTAGTGATGTCGAAGCTCCGCCGGAGGTAAATTGAGATCATGAATAGTGTCAGCACAGGATGTGTGCAATTCATATGACCCTGCAACGGGAAAACACGTTTCGGGGCTACGCAAGTGCGGCATATCGAGATTGGCTCTCGCCGGCACTGCAGATTGCATGAGTGCGTTAGCCTGCGCGGTTGGCTTCAGTTCGTGACATTGGGGTTTGGGGAGGACCGGGAGAGTAGGACCAGCGGGCTGACTGCCCAGCGGTGCCCACCCCCATCATGGCGCGCCAGCCAACCGTGTCCCTCACGATGTCCAAGTATGCGGGGGAAATGGGGTCACACGAGAACAAGGTCAGCGTGTTGCCAGCGGCGACGAGTGATGGCTCCCGATCGATGTGCTCCAAGGCCCAGAGCGTCCCGCATGTTTCCGTCGCGAGCCCCGAGGCGTCGGCTACGGTAGGAAGAGGTCTCGGCAATGAGGACATGATATAAGTCGGCTGCCCCTCCTCCTGACGGCGACCTTGGTGTGCTTGATTTCTGAATCCTGACAACTCCTCCACTCTTCCCACTAAACGTCGTCGTCGACATCATCGCTGGGTCGTCCGTCTCCCTGTCAAGCGTGTAAGTCGAGCCACTCTCCATCGTCGCAAAGCAAATCCAATCCCATCCACTGCAATTGATCCCCCAATGGGGCCGCTCTACCGGCGACTCCACTTTACCACCGAGGAGACATATACTTGCACTCTCAACAACGTCAACGAGCTGCCGCTAGCTAGCTCGAGTGAGTCTGCTGGGGAAGCCTTTCCTTGTTAATGTCTTGGTGCGATGGGGGTGGCTGCGCCGGTGTCGGGCTGTAGCGGAGTCGGGGTGGGCGAGGCGAGAGTGAGAGAGAGCCATGAGAGGAAGAATGAGGCGCGCAGAGACAGAGAATGCCAGACAAGAGACATATCGGCCGCGAAGCCGCCGGGGAGACACCGGGCATTGACGCCTCCGGGGAGCAGATCCGGGCTGAGGTGTGCGGTGAGCATCTTGCATCCGGGTGAGGCGGAATCCAATCGACTCACTTGTTGATGCGGTGAATCGGTCAACATCTCAGCCCATTCGCAGCCCTGGAGCTCCCCGAAGCTCAAGCAAGGACCCTGAATCTCAGACGATTCCCGACAGATGTTCGTCCTCGCCAATCGAGAGGCATCGTGTTGCGAAAGGAAATTGAGGTTGACGACTTGGCGAGATGAAGAGATCCGCTCTCTTATCATGCCTCTGGTCTGTGTCTCACCGACATGACGCTGTTGGATGTAGAAACAGCTCATGGCCTGAACTTGATGAACTCATTCTCGCTGGCGCACAGAGCATCCCCTGGAAGGAGCGTGGGATGCCCCTCCAGCCCTGGTCCTGTCTGCCCCTCCCCGCCCCTGTTCCTGCTTGTTTTGCCCCTCCCTTTTGCTCAACTGGTTTGCTTTATCGATAAGCTCGACAGACAGAAAACCCCGCGCAACGCCTCCCATCTTGGACCTACATCACTGACAACCTCTCTCGCTCAACAGATTTTTCATATTCTTTATCCCTCGACCTACCTGAGTTGACCTCATCTCGATCGATTCTTCCACCTTTACAAACACACACAACACAGCAAAAATGGGCGTCCAAGATGTTCTGACCCGCAAGACCGGCGTCATTGTCGGCGACGATGTTCTCCGTCTGTTCGAGTACGCTCGTGAGAACCAGTTTGCCATCCCCGCCATCGTACGTCAGACCGAAATACATGATGAAAAAGATGAAGCTAAGACTGTCTTGACAGAACGTCACCTCTTCCTCCACCGTCGTCGCTGCTCTCGAGGCTGCCCGCGATGCCAAGGCCCCTATCATCCTCCAGTTCTCCCAGGGCGGTGCCGCCTACTTTGCTGGCAAGGTATGTTTCATAATCATTACGAGATGTTACATCGAAGCTCACGAGATATAGGGTGTGAGCAACGGTGACCAGGCCGCCTCCATTGCCGGCTCTGTCGCTGCTGCCCACTTCGTCCGCTCCCTCGCTCCCACCTACGGCATCCCCGTCGTCCTTCACACCGACCACTGCGCCAAGAAGCTCCTCCCCTGGCTCGACGGCATGCTCGATGCCGATGAGGCCTACTTCAAGGCCAACGGCGAGCCCCTTTTCTCCTCCCACATGATCGATCTCTCTGAGGAGTCTGTTGAGTGGAACGTCGAGACCACCGCCAAGTACCTCAAGCGTGCTGCCCCCATGAAGCAGTGGCTCGAGATGGAGATTGGTATCACCGGTGGTGAGGAGGATGGTGTCAACAACGAGGACGTTGACAACGCCTCCCTCTACACTCAGCCCGAGGACATCCTCAACATCTACAACACCCTCTCTGCCATCTCTCCCTACTTCTCCATTGCCGCTGGCTTCGGCAACGTCCACGGTGTCTACAAGCCTGGCAACGTCAAGCTCCACCCCGAGCTCCTCGGCAAGCACCAGGAGCACGTCAAGGCCGCCATTGGCTCTGAGAACCCCAAGCCCGTCTTCTTCGTCTTCCACGGCGGCTCTGGCTCCTCCAAGCAGGAGTACCTCGATGCCATCAGCCACGGTGTCGTCAAGGTCAACATGGACACTGACATGCAGTTCGCCTACTGCTCTGGTATCCGTGACTACATGGTCAACAAGAAGGACTACGTCAGCACCGCTGTCGGCAACCCCGACGGTGAGGACAAGCCCAACAAGAAGTACTTTGACGTAAGTTTCCACACTCAATGCTGGTTTCTCTTGACATGTACTAATATGCTGTGTACAGCCCCGTGTCTGGGTCCGCGAGGGTGAGAAGACCATGACTGCCCGTGTCGCCGAGGCCCTCAAGGACTTCAACACTGCCGGTACTGTCTAAATGTCGATAACGACGTTTTCCGGTTGCTGTAATATCCCCAAGACTGGGACACGATGAGTGATGAATCGCTTGAAAAAGGAGGAATCCAAGGGAGACTCTTCCCATCGTTTGAAGTAACAATTGCTGTCCATTGTCGGTTGGGGCATTATGAGTCGACGAAAGTAGTAAAATAATGAAAAAAGAAATAGATGATGTACAAAAGCTGAGTGTTTGATGGTTTTGAACAGTTTGTGATTTGACTCCATGATAAGTGGTACCCGGCGTGATCATGACAAGGGCTCGACAACAAGACGCAAACCAAAAAGCCCAACCCAGGGCATCAGTTAGTTCAAACCGTTTCATTAATCGTGGAACGTATATAATGTGTTGTTAATATCGTACACGTGCAGCCTTGCTTCCCTCAAGGGGCGTCATGGGCTCCTCACAGGCCGCTCCGCGCATCACAAGGAAACATGTGCCGAGCGCTGTGTATTGTGTAAGCTATGCCCACCTCTTTTTCGACCTGCCTCTCCCTCTTTGCGCTTCTTTTGTTGCCATTAAATCCACCGCCGTAACCAATTGCCGCTATCGTTGCTGTCCCATCGAGATGGCTTTGGGCGCAACTACCAGCCCAGCAATTCCTTCTCAATCTTGGCCACGTCCTCGTCTGTGAGCTCCTGGGCCGCCTGGGCTTCGGCCTTGGTCTTGTCGAATCGCCAGAGTCCGCCAGTCTTGTCGGCGTCACCGTCGACTGGCACGCTGACGACCTTGCCGAGCTGCTGGAGGACGTCATCCTTGCCCTCGACGGCGGTGAAGTACTGACGCTCCCAGGTACGGTCCTCTGAGCGCTCCTTGGCGCGCATGTCGCGCTGGGCCTGCTCAATCTTACCCTTCTCGATACCAGTAGTGTCCATGTCGCCCTTCTGGATAGCTTCGGCGACACGAGCCCAGGCGCGGCGGGACTCAAGAGGATGCTGCTTGTCGATCGGGGCTACCTCGAGCTCGGTCTGGGCAGTGTTGACAGCGTCGTAGGTGGCCACAAGGGTGGACTTGGAGTTCGTCTTGGCGGGACCCGAGTAGATCTCAAAGGTCTTGTTCCACTGGCCAGTGACGTTGAAGAGAACCTCCTTCTCCTTGCCTGTAGGGCTAATAGTGGCGACAATGGTATTCTTCTTGCCAGAAAGCCAGCCCTTTCCGCTGTAGTCGATCTTGGCGGTATAGCCGCTGGAGCTGGTGATGAAACTTGAGCCATCAAGCTCTACGAAAGGAGCGCCGAAAATCAGACCCTCGATGTGGAGACCAGGAAGGGTGATGAGGTAGGACTCGATCTCGCCCGAGGGCAGAGGAACACGCAGGACGGCGTGGCCGATCTGCTTAACAATAATGGTGCTCTTAAAGGTGGCCTTCTGAGCATTGTAACCCTCCAGCTCGATACCGGTCTTGTCGTTGCGAATGCAGTAGGCGGTAGCAGGAGGGTGGTGGCTGACCTGCTCTGAGACGAGCGTGGTCTTGCCGGCCTCGTCGTTCCAAGATCCGAGGAATAGCTCGCCGAGGAAGGGGTTTAGGGGCTTCTTCTCGTTTCCGTACTGCTCGCTACGGCTGGCGTACTGGTGCTTGAGGGTCGAGAGGAACCACTTGAGGACTAGCATAGCCCGCTTGGCAGGGTCGGACTCGGCAGCGGGAGCGGTCAGGACGGGAGGGTGCGTTGCCCAGTACGCGGAGAACTCAGTGAGAGACTGCGAGGAGAGGATGAAGGGAGGAGCGGTAAGGGAGGAGAGGTCGCCATTGAAGGATGCGATAGACTATAGAGAAAGTCGCAAGGACGAGGGTCAGCAGCTGGAAACGCGAGCGCTTGCTAGCTCCATGGAATCGATGATCAAGGAGTATATAGTTACCTTGACGAAGGCGGTCCAGCTGCTGCTGTTCGCCTGTGACTGCGAAGGCGTGGTGGTTCCAGACATGATTGCTGATCGGCGATGTACCTATATGGAGGGAGGAAGAGTTGTCGAGGTTGGATGTAGGGTTGTCGCGACAGGAGGTTCTGAGAAGCGGTCTCGTGTGGTTGAGCGAGGGGCCCGATCGCGGATTGCGGGGTTGGCGGCAGGGAAGAACAGCAAGTCAAGACGGAGCACGCGGGGCACTTTTTCTACTCCAGCTGTAAGGGACCAGATGTTGGGGGGTTCCTGTTGGTTGTCGGTGTATGTCGGAAGTCAAAGTCTCGGTCGAAGGATGCTGGATTGAAGCTCTCGGTGACACTTTTGGAAGGTTGGCGGTTGTGGAAGTCTGAAGTCGGTTTAAACTGCTGCTTGAACCGGTTTCAAGGGAGAAAGGGGCAAATTGAGCTAGCAAGAATCAAGGTGTAAGGGAGAAGAGCAAGACAGGAGGCACATCGATTGAGTTGATTTGCAGTCGAGATTCACACTAGGCGGACAAGGCAATAAACGGGTAATTACTGGCTGATCACGAGACCACCTGTTCATCAGTAGAAACCACCCCTAGACGGGCTCAGGGAGATTGAGATGCGCCCATCACGGATCATGAGGATATTCCCCGTAACTAGGAGCGAAGCGCGGCTGTGCCCGTCCCCAGCCAGAACCCATTACGTCAACACAAGACACCTCTTTTTGACGCCTTGGTTGGGGGGTGGTGGTTGGTTGTCATGGATGCATCGCCTGTTCTAGCGTTTGATGGGCGCGCGCAGGGGGGACGGGAAGGAAAAATAGTCGGTGGCCTCCCCCCAACAAGCAATTTTTGCTAATCAAACATCACGTCACTTTTCTCGCGGCCCGGAAACGCTTCTTCCCGTCTGCCGCTTTGTCAGGGCCCTTGGACTTCGGTGTCCAGAATGGTGGATTCTTGCTTTGCTTTTATCATTTGTGAGTTTTTTTGTCCACGGGGCGATTGAGCTTGAACGGGCAACACGCGACACCCCACGAGGGCAATGGCTGGTTTGTGGGGCTGGTTAAGCTTGGCGAGTTAATCGTAGCTTCACAGATGAATGAACAACCGCTTGGTACCTAGTTATGCAAAAAACAACACGAGATCGTATTCTTTTTCTTATTCAGAGGGATCCATGGCGAACAACCCTTGATACAAGACCCCCATCTCATCACGTTTAGTGCCTCGACGTCATCTATCCCACCCCTGTCAAGAGATCTTCATCTTGTATGCATCCTCGAATGCAGTCATTTACACTTGCATCTTGACGAGACAAGGGCCATGGACAAAGACCGTCAATCTCAAAATCAAATCTTTTGTGGTATCTCGTAACTAAACTACAGCTTTTTTGGTATACACTAAAATATACATTTCTATCATCCCGTCGTCAAATACCCATCCATCTAAACCTTGGCGCCAAACATTGTACTGTACCCAATTAGCTGTACTTCCATCCCTCAATCAACTCCGCAACCTTGTCCAGTCCTCGTTGCATCGCCATTCCAGCCGGTGTTCCCTGTCGGTACCCTCCTGCGCCGTCCCGATCCTCCCAAACATCCCAAACAGCATTCGCGTGGTATTGCTTAGCTCCCTTCTCCAGTAACATCCTCACACCCCCCATGTGACCGCGGAGAGCCGCATAATGCAACGCCGTTGCGCCCCTATCGTTCTGGTGGTTGACGTCAATGCCCTGCTGGAGTAGTACCTTGAGAGTCGCCTGGTTGGCTGACGCCTCGAAGAGAACTGTATCCCCATGCGTTGTCAAAGCCTTCGCATTGGCCCCTAGTCGTAGCAGCAGCTGAACTGTTGAAAGATGGCCGTGAGAGGCTGCTACTGATAGCGGTGTTCGTCCAGGGAAGATGGTGCTCTCGAGAGAGGCACCGGAAGATACAAGTCGAAGTAGAATATCATCTCGCGCGTGCTGAGCGGCAACATGAATAGGCGTTGTCGGTGGCTCGGGCACAAGATACTCTCTATCATCGCCATAGCTGGTTGTGGGAGTCATTTGCAGACCAGCGCCCTGCTCTAGGAGCGCGCTCACCAAGTTCATGTCACCCAATTTGACGGCGTGAGAGAGCACGCTCATACCATCAGGCCCAACTCGCTCAACATCAGCACCAAGCTTGATCAGACGAAGAGCGCTCTGACTGTTGCCTAACTTGGCTGCCACTAATAGGGGAGTTTCGCCCATTTTGTCCAGGAGATCAATAGGGGCCCCTGATCCAGCCAGCAGTTGAAGCACATAAGGCTTATCCTTGTGTGCCGCCATATGCATAGGCGAGTATCCAGACTGGCCTTGTGTCACTGATGGGTCGGCTCCTTTGGCAAGGAGATACCGGACAGACTCATCGTGTCCCGTCGCGGCTGCAGCGAGGAGCGGCGTGTTGCCGTTTCTGCTCGACCCGTTTGGGTTCGCTCCGCTGTCGAGGAGAACCGCCGTGATGGGTGTGCACCGTGAGCTGATAGCCATCGTCAAGGGCGTGTGCTCTCGAAGTTTTCGATCGACGTTGGCACCTCGCGACACCAACACCTGCGTGAACTCTTGATTCCGCATAGAAATGGCCAGGTGAAGCGCCGTCTTACCATCCGGTAATCGCACCTCCAGATCCGCGCCAGCTTGTACCAGTCTCGTTGCTGCCCCCCATCGCCCATTTTGGATCGCCAAGTGCAGTGGAGTGTGTCCTTCGTAATCAACGAGGTTGAGGTCTGCTCCAGCGTTGATGAGAACGGGCAGTGTCTCGTCTTCGAGGACGTCCGAGGCAGCGGAGTAGTGAAGAGCTGAGCGTCCATCGTTGTTAACCGCATCGATGCGTGCCTTCATGTGAATCACAAGAGTCGCAAACTGCTCCGAAAACCCGCACTTGATGCCCCTCATGAGTGATGTATCGCCATCAATGGTTGGCTCGTCCACGTCGGCGCCAGCGACAATGAGAAACGCAGCGATAAGCATGTGTTCTTTGTCAAAGGCGCGATGCAATGGAGAGAGCATTGACCCAGGTAACATGATGTTTGGATCAGCGCGCTGAAGCAGGATCTCAAAGACGGTTGTCTCATCGCTCCGTTCGATGGCATGATGGAGTTCGTGTGCAATCTCGTTACTTCGTCGATAGGTCACTCCCGGAGGTGGCACAAGCGTATCCAAGAGCACCTGAATCTGAGTAGAGTCGCTGACTCTGGGCAGCACCACAGACCGTTGGTTGGGCGCTGTGAGCCTTCGACCGAGGCTTCGCAGAGCCTCATCGATGCCGACATCGGGCTCAATCACTCGACGCCTGCTGGAGACATCTTCACTAAAGCTATAGCCAGCCCTGGGTAAGTGTTAGGTTGAACTTGAAAGATAGTGGGTTACTTACCGAGTCGCGGTGTTGAGGAGAGTGTGAAGAGAGGCTTGGTGGGTTCGGAGTCGCCCAAGTGACTCTTTCAACGCTGCCTCATTCCAGACGATAATGAGTTGCGGCTCTGTGAGATGAATGCCGCTATCTCTGTCCGGTCCCTTGATGCGCTTGAGGGCTACCCTCAGCTCGTGGACATCCTTCGAGACTGAGTAGACGAATTCGTTATTTGACGCCCGAACAATATCTGCGCCGCCGTCAATTGCCTGGCTGAGGTCATGTAGCCTGCCGAGCGCGTCTGTGATGGCCCGACATTCCTTGGCCAGCGCCGACAAGGTTACCGGGCTAGTGTTGAGGCAGTTGGCGAGGCCTCTGCAATCGTCCGAGAGCTGGTCGCATGTGTCGATCAGATCTTCGAGGCTTTCCTTCTCGACTCGGCTTCGAAGGGGATCCATCCCGAGGCGATGGAAAATTTGATGGTAAATGAAGCAATCAAAACCACGCGCCAGCAAACTGCCCAAGACTTGCGCAGGAAACCTGGGGGTAAAGTACGATTTGACAGCTCTAGGACGCCCACTGCCCCAGCGGATCTAGACCGTGCTCCCCCGTGCTCGTGTTCGTGCGCTACAAGAGGGTTGAAGCCTCAAAGCAACAGAGTGACGACTGTCCGCGCTCTACCTGCTGCACACCGTCGTCACAGGCCGAGCTAACCCACAGGCACCCAGAGGCCCGAGAAGCAGAGCGAGTCGGCTTCTGGTCCGGTACCAAGGCCAACATCATGATTGTTAGCGTGGCTGCGTGGCAGATAGGATCCTGGGCGTTGCAGCGCAGTTAGCGCGACTCGCGGAGGAGCAGCCACCACAAACCGTCACCCAACCATTTGGGTCTTTGCCGATCAGCACCTAGAACGGCCTCGAATCGGCAGCTGAGCCAGGCTTGCCGGGTGACGGAGCCTGACAGTGGCGTCTGCGCCCGCGTCTTGCTTGAGTCGCTCTCGCTGCGTCTTTTTTCACGTTTGGTAGGCTAGAAGGATCTTTAGCTGCATGGGGAAACAAGGCCGCTAGAGGCATTGCTGACACTTCCATTGTGGTCAGTCAATTTGGTTCAATATCATGACGGTTGTTGCTGACCTCGAGGGCACTGATGGAGTGGAATTCTGCCGTAGTCTCGTGCGCAACGGCGAGGCGTTACTTGGTGCCGCAGATTCCGGCCGCGAGTGGTCCCCAAGCCCATCTTCCATCACCTTCGTATGATGTGGCATCAAGCGTAGCGCGGCTAGAATCACAGGTGGCTATTTGGTTTGATTGGTGAAACTGGTCAGGCTGAGAGAAGATCAGTTCCTGGCCTTGAAAGGCTGAACGCATCTGCAATCTTTGGCTCCTTGCCTTTGCCTTGCATGATGAACACAACTGTGCTGAGGAACTGCCGACGGGGCGTGCATTGCTGAAGATATTGGCAGAGGTCGTGTTTCTGTCGTGCAGCGATGGATCGGGGCTACCAGGGTCAAGCTGGGGGATCTTTGCAGGGATTGTTTAATCTGGACGAGGGCGCTCACGATGTGGGCACTAAATAAAAAGCATACTAAGCGCCAGAGAGGCAGTGATCGCTTCAACGGCAGCTGTTTCAGCACTCAATATCACGAGCCTATGAATACCTAGAATATCGTAAAAATCATCAATATCAATATGCTTGCTACACAAACGTCACATAGCATTTATTTACTGTCCTTATCAATCTACGTCTCATTGATGGCAATGAAACACACCCCCTCTGGACCGAGAGTGTGGATGACAACGGAATCGAGTTTATCCGGATCCAACTGAGCGGATCCGACACTTCTAGCCCCCGGCTTGGCTTCGGGTTGCGTCACTGAAGTCCCGGCCCTCCATTGCTGACTTGGACCATTTCCAACGACTAACTCGGCTGTTGTTCTCAACGCCCTGCGAGCCACGTTTCACGTACGCGCACTAGCATCTACTCTGTTCCCTCTACCGCCCTCCAAGACTTGCCCACTCTGGCTGGAATAATCTGGAAAGGCTCGCCGGCGGACGCTCAACACGAGAGGTCCCAGCGGCCGCGTATTACAATGACCCAGCCATCCACACAACCGCAGCTCACTCCACAGTTTTGTTTCTCTTATGGAACACTTCGAGGTAAGTCTGGGCGGTTCCTGTGTAACGACGCCACAACTGCGCAGTCGATTGACTTGAATCTAGACTTCCTGCGACTCTCGAGATCGTCGATCGACGACTCCATCACGCAGAGCCTCAATGCTCTAGTGACCCCTTCTCGATCCGGGTTCGATCCCTCCTCCACCTCCCAGCGCTCCCCGAGGCCCATTTCAAAACAGATTGACTCCCAGACATGCTCGGAGTTTAAAGACAAGGTGCTGTTCCCGTCCTGGGAGGCGAGAGCCGAGGTCTTGAGCTACTGCGCTCTTGTGGCCGCGAGTCCAGACCCCGACGACCCCGATCGAACACTGAGGGAGCTTGAGAAAGAGAAGGACCGCGAGCGAGTAGTTGATGAGCGATTGGACCCATACTCTGGCAGATTCTTCCCACGAGAGGCGCGCACCGAGCGCCTGGCTTCGCTTGTCCGACAAGAGAGAGGCGTGGAAAACATCGTACGACATAGAACCTGGGAGGTAATACAACAACGATGTGGCGGTGATCCGTTCGACGGCTGGGAGGATGCTATCAGCATCTGGAAGAAGGAACGAAGCTCGAAGCCACCAGTACAGTCATGACGGCTTGGTGTGGCTCTGCCTTGTATGATTGGGATAACGACTGACCACCCACCCTCTGGGTAGGGAACTTGTAAAAGATGTACAACATGGAGAGGCGCATTTTTATGATAGAGGACCCAACTCTTGTACGATGAATATTGTCATACGAAACTCTTCAACACAATAAAATGAAGATCAAGTTTACGATTTCGTGGTCGTCATGGTTATCCGTGTAGGTTCATGAGAGCCCTGGATCAGGCAACCGGTCAAATTTCGACTTGTGTAATTCACAGGCTGAAATTCTCGTTACACAGCTACGAATTATCATTCACATTTTTCAGCATTAAGAACAGGTTTACCCAACTCATTGGCCTCTTTCTCCTCATATCCGGAGGCGATTGTTGCCTTCAATGAGCAGAGCTGGACAGAGTCATGGATCCTGGGCTGCCCCGCCAAAATCACCACTACCTCACAGCAGCCCACCACAGACAGCCCCGAGAAATTACCGACCTACCGCACGAATTGCTGTCCACTCCATTTCGCAGCAGTACCCTTGAGCCGTAAACATCACCCCTCCATAGCTCGGTCAAGGAAGCTGACTTTTTGCCCTTCATTTTCCTTCACTTCTACGAGGCAATCTTGATCCCGCCCGCTAGAAGCTTCCTTGTACCTTCCACCGCTTCGCGCACAGTACACCCCTCATTCGACCCTGACTGGCCGTCCAACAGCTCGTGATCGCCGACAGCGGAACCAGACTTCGAAGCACCTGGCTTCCGACAATACCTCCCGCATACCATATTGACTCTCCAGTCGATCGATAGTCCCCCACATCCACGATGCCGCAACCTCTCCCCTCGAAAGAGGCATCCCTCTTCCGTTCCGTCATCCGATACTATGAGGACAAGCAATACAAGCGTGGACTGAAGTCCGCAGAGCTTATCCTCAAGAAGCACCCCAAGCATGGAGACACCACCGCCATGAAGGCCTTGATCTTGAATGCGCAGGGCAAGACGGAAGAGGCATTCGCCTTGGGCAAGGAAGCTCTGACGATGGATATGAAGTCGCACATTTGCTGGCACGTGTATGGTCTTTTGCACCGGGCGACCAAGAACTTCGAGGAAGCTATCAAGGCCTACAAGTTTGCTCTCCGGCTAGAACCGGAGTCGTCACAGATTCAGCGAGACCTGGCTATCCTGCAGATCCAGTGCCGCGATTATGCTGGCTACATCCAGAGCCGAACTGCCATGCTCCAGGCCCGACCACAGATGCGCCAAAGCTGGACGGCGCTTGCCATTGCCCACCATCTTTCTGGAAACCCGGCCGAGGCTGAGAAGGTCATGACCACCTATGAGGGAACTCTTAAGACCACGCCCTCGAAATTCGACGTGGAGCATTCTGAGGCCATCATGTACAAGAACTTCCTCATTGCGGAGCAAGGAGATTATGAGCGGGCTCTCGAGCACCTAAATACCGCAGCGAAGCAAAACCTCGATCGATTGGCCGTTTTGGAAGCTCGTGCTGAGTACCTGGAGAAGCTGGGCCAAAAGGAAAAGGCCGCCGAGGCCTATCGGGCGCTCCTCGACCGCAACTCGGAGCACCCCCATTATTATGAGAAGCTACTTGAGGTTCTTGAGATTCCTAAGGAAGACACCAAGGCCCGAAAGGCTATCTATGACGAGTATGCCGAGAAGTCCCCTCGATGCGACGCCGCCCGCCGACTGCCCCTCGACTTCCTCACGGGTGAGTGCTAGAGTGTCTTCTGGCTCTTGCGCAGAAACTGACTAGACTACAGGCGATGATTTCAAGCAGGCTGCTGAGGCCTACCTGACCCTGATGCTCAACAAGGGTGTTCCGTCGACCTTTGCTAACTTGAAGCACCTCTACTCTGATTCTTTCAAGAAGGATACCCTCCGTGAGCTTGCTGAAAAGTATCTTAGCTCCCAAAACTCCGATGCTTCAAGTAAGGATAAGGGAGAGGCGGCAGGACTTTACTACCTGGCGCAGCATTACAATTATCACCTGAGCCGCGATTTGACCAAAGCCACTGAGTACATCGACAAGGCTATCGAGAAGGATCCTAAGAGTGTCGACTTTTGCATGACCAAGGCCCGAATTATCAAGCACAGCGGGGACCTGCGAAAGGCCGCTGAAACCATGGATCGTGCCAGAAAGCTTGATCTCAAGGATCGATACATCAACACCAAGGCCGCGAAGTACCAGCTCCGCAACAACCAAAACGAAAAGGCACTCAAGACGGTCGGTCTTTTCACCCGCGCAGAGACGGTTGGCGGCCCCCTGGCAGACCTTTTGGATATGCAGTCTATCTGGTTCTTGACTGAGGATGGCGAGGCATACGCACGACAGGGAAACATTGGACTCGCCCTCAAGAGATTCCAGCAGATCGCCAACATCTTTGATGTTTGGCACGAGGATCAGTTTGATTTCCACAGCTTCTCTTTGAGAAAGGGACAGATCCGAGCCTACGTCGACATGATCCGATGGGAGGACCACGTTCGCGACCACCCTTTCTTCTCTCGTGCCGCTCTGGATGCAATTGAAGTCTACCTGAAGCTAGCAGACAAGCCTTCCGCCAACGGAGTCAACGGTGCCGAGGATGAAACCGAAGAGGACGCCCTCGCCAAGAAGAAGGCGGCCAAGAAGGCCAAGAAGGAACAGCAGCGCCTGGAGCGAGAGGCCACTGAGAGGCAAGCCAAGCAGGATCCCAACAAGGGTACCAAGGATGGAGAGGAAAAGAAGAAGGACGATGATCCTCTAGGCCTGAAGTTGGCCGAGACTACTGACCCTCTTGGAGAGGCCATGAAGTTTATCACCCCCCTGCTCCAGTTCAGCCCCAAGAACATCGACGCCCAGTTCGCTGGTTTCGAGGTCTACATGCGCCGAAGTAAGTCAAATGCTGTTTTTGAGAAACCAATCTCTAATTTCTCTGCAGAGAAGTATGTTCTTGCGCTCCACTGCCTCACAGCGGCCTTGGCACTTGACCCCAAGTCGCCCCGTGTGCATGAGCAGACTGTCGCGTTCCGACATCTCCTGAACACAGCCACCGACATTCCGCCCAAGGTTCTTGAGGTGCTAAAGGCTGAATTCAAGGCTATTGAGCCTTCTACGGACCTCGCCGCCTACAACGACGAGTTCCTATCTGCGAACAAGAGCAGTCCTCGTCACGTACTGTCCGCCATCAAGACGCAGAGGCTACTAGGCCAGGACAAGGCCAAGAGCGAGGAGGCGGTCACCGGAATTCTAGAAATTCCCGATGTTGAATATTCCGATGCTATTGAGGGCTTGGAGGTGCTCAAGAGCTGGAAGAGCTCACAGGTGGAGGCGTTCAAGAAGGCGGCTCTCGCAAAGTTTCCCGATGTGACTAGGCTTGCTTAAGCGCAAAGGAGACACAAAAAGATGGATGGTGTTTGAATCATGCATGTAGCACTGAGAGCATATGAGAGCTATGATGTTACGTTCTGACCATGGGGCTTATAGCGCAGCAGAGCATTGGGCGGAAAAGGTGAAGGGTGGCAGACTGGCGTATGGATATCCTCATGGAGAGAGACGATGGGGACTTGGAGTTTTTGGGAACATACGGAAAAGTCGAGGCGCCCTGTAGAACGAGCATACCAGTCTTGGTGATCAAGGTATATACCAATGTATAGGATGATCTCACCTGCATGTTTGATGCTGTTTATGGGTAGGAAATCCTCATCTGTGCTGCTATGGAGGATTCCACCTGGGTACAAGTCTGAGCTAAGCACTTGTCGCAGTATCCATCCACACGCGGCACCAAGCATGTCGCAGGTGAGGAAATGTTGACGAGCAGTGATTCGTCCTCGCAAAAATCATACACCGCCGTCAGCAGCCACTTGTTGACGCTGCTGCAACAGTTATCGCATTGCAGGCATTTCAAGGGGGCTCCAATCTCGGAAGCGCGCCCCGCGGACGCCCGTCCTGCAACGGACATCCGCAGCGTCCGACGCCGTTCCATTCCACCTACGGCACGGCACGACTCTCCAGATTCAACACCTTATTTAATTGTCCTTCTTTTCTCCTCCGACTTCTTTTCCTTCTTCCCCTATCGATTTGGGGCTCGAATTCGCTTTTCCGATATCGCTCTCTTCTTGGCCTACTTTGTCCGCTCTTTAAGCGTACCTTCTCCCGTCTCTGATTTGCGACGCCGCGCATCGCTTGACAAGCTTACGAACAGCCGCGCAATATCAACAACACGGTCCTTGTATTTTCCATGTGATCGCGCAAAACGTCCCAAAGATACAATTATCGCCGAGATACTTTACTTTCGGGATGGCGATGGAGAGCGACAGGACAATGGACGAGGGAGTTGGAATGCAGCTTCTGCTGGAGGGCAAGAAGACATTGACGATTGGCGTCGATGCTTTGGAGCTCAGCGGTGCGGATGCCTCGGAGAATACCTATGGAGGTTCTCTCCTTTTACTGATGATAACCAGACCCTGTTGCAAAGAAGTCGGGCCGCTCATCTTGTAGCCCCCTTTCTTCTCGTAAGACTCCTTTGGGACCGTCACGTTGTGCTGGTGAGGCCAGCTGCTGATCCCGTCTCCCTCCAGGACCCGTCTCGAAAAACAGTGTTCCACTGTACAACGTTCTCTGGGCCGAGCTCTCCGACAATCGCATCACCGTCGACTATGCCATACACGCTTCGAAAACCTTGATCAAGCCTGGGAAATGGTCATTTGCGCTCGCGGTACCGGACGAGGCCGGTAGCGGCACCTCCCCCGAGAGCTTCGTCAAGACCCTCCTATCACGCGCATACGGCGATGCGCCTCCCCAGAAGCGCGCCTATGTCTTGATCAACCCGAACTCTGGCCCCGGAGGTGCTGTCAAGAAGTGGGAGAGTGAGGTCAAGCCGCTCTTCGACGCTGCTCGACTGCAGCTCGATGTAGTTATCCTGAAGCGCGGAGGCGAGGCCACTGAGCTTGCGGAAAAGGCCGACCTATCGAGGTACGATACTATCATGGCTTGTTCGGGAGACGGAACGCCGCACGAGATCTTCAATGGCCTTGCAAAGCGACCTGATGCTGCTAAGGCGCTCGCTTCGATTGCTGTCAGCCACATCCCCTGCGGCTCAGGAAACGCCTTCTCTTGTAACCTCTATGGATCCCATCGGGCCTCCTTTGCTGCCCTTGCTATCATCAAGGGCGTCGTGACTCCGATGGATCTGGTCTCGGTCACGTCCGGCAGCAACCGCATCATCTCGTTTCTGTCCCAAACCCTGGGCATCATCGCCGAGAGTGATCTGGGTACTGAACACCTTCGATGGATGGGCAGTGCACGATTCGAGGTTGGAGCCTTGCAGCGAATGTTCAAGAGAACGTGCTATCCATGCGACTTGGCCGTAAGGGTCGAGATTGACGAGAAGGAGGGCGTCAAGGCGCACTACAAGCACCATGCTAGCACCACCAGTCTGGCTGCACTGGCCAAGGCCGCCGAGACAGCGCCTGCGGAAAGCGAGGGCCTACCTGCGCTCAAGTATGGTACGGTTCAAGATGACCTTCCTGAGGGATGGGAACTTGTTCCCTACGACAAGATTGGCACGTTCTATGCCGGTAACGTAAGTTGTTCTGACTCGTCGAAGGCCAGTGACCTAAGCTGACTCTGCTCAGATGGCATACATGTCGCCCGATGCCAACTTCTTCTCCGCTTCGCTGATTTCGGATGGTTGCATGGACCTAGTCACTATTGATGGCGACTTGCCTCCTTTCACGGCGATCGGGGTCCTTCTTGACGTTGGGGCCGACAAGCTGTTTGACAACCCGCATGTCACGTACAAGAAGATTTCGGCGTACCGAGTCATCCCGAGAAACCAGGATGACGGCTTCATCAGCATCGACGGTGAAAAGATTCCGTTTGGACCTATCCAGGCTGAGATACACCAGGGCCTCGGAAGGGTCATCTCAAAGTCCGGCAAGTATGAGGCTAAGGGTCCTGCGAACTGGGATAAGGTGGCGCTGTCGGATCGAATTCACGCTTGAATGGAGGAACGGATTGGAAACACACATTCCAGCACAAGTATGAGAGAGTTGAGGAGGTAATTAGGAGGAATGAGAGGGCGGTTGAAGTCGATGATACCCATTGGAAGAGAGCATGTTCTCTTGGCAAGAATAAAAAGCCTAGACAAAACCAACTCAGGTGCAAACAATAAATAATTTCAAATTCTTGGTTCATCAAAGACTTGACGCAGCTTCCAAGTGAATGGATTGGACCTCTTTGTCAATGCTTCTAGTGAGTTGCATGCCAAATCAGGATGCAGGAACGACTGTGGATCGCGGGGCTGTCAGCGCGACCTCCATATCCAGCTCTGGAGCTACCCCACCACAAACCTCCTTCAAAGCATCTTCATTCATTCTTTGCCGTTATCTCTAGACCCAACTTCTTCAAAACCACCCTTCATTCCAATCTACCGTCGCTACGGGATCCCCCGTGACGCCTACGAGCATCAGAAGCCGGATCACAGCTGCAAATCCCCTGTGCGCAACTGAAGCTCGATCACGAGATGCGTCGGCGAGGAAACAGGATGCCCTCTGGTCCTTGGGGGAGACTAAAGCCTGTCGAGCAAGATCCTTTGCAGAGTGTTGGCTACCCTTCCAAGGGAGATGGAAGGTATGCACGGGGAGATGCTTGATCAGTCCATGAGAGGGGACAATGGCCACTTGGGCTCGACGATGAGCCATCCCGCTAATCAAGGACCAGGTTACTACACTCAGAGACTCAGAAATGGTACTACAACCAGATCATAAGGCGTTTTCTATCCTTTTGTACGGATGCGGGCGAGAGAGACGAGTTGTTACGAAGGTTAGATTCGCTTGATATAAGGGCAGTCGACGCTGCCTTGGCTTCAGCCCCCCGACAACCCACTCCTAAGCAACCACGAGGAACAACGGTACAGTCTACCGGAGTCACAGCTGCTACGGAGAAGCTTGCATCATTATCAATAGCGGGGCCTTCCAGCGATGCTTCCCGTCTACCGTCTTCCGCCTCACTTCCGACCGTCGCTGAATCTTCGACTTCGGCTTCAGCAAAGCCTTCCAAGGAGATTCAACCAATTATTCCACCCAGCGGTCCATCCGACTCTATGAAGGCGGCTCTTCAGAATCCTAGCAACACCAAGGAGCTTCAAGACGTTCTGATGGCGCTTCGGAAACTTCGAGAGGGCCTGGTGGCCAGTAAGCGTGCCGATGAGTTCGCCTGCCAGGCCTATATCTTTTCTATTCGGTTGTCGATATTTGTCAAGCACCCTGAATCATACCACCCTGCCATGCTTCATCTCCTTCGATACATCGCCAAATGGCACAACATGCCACACGGTGAGCTCGCGGAAATCGCTTCCTACTACGCCCTGGATGCCGCGTGCCGGCGCAAGAACCTGGCCGAGGCGTATTCTATCAGAAACGACTTCAAGATCAAGAACAGAAAGCTAGATGTTATACTGAGGGCGCTTGCCCACGACAATTATGTCGCTTGGCAGAACATCAAGTACAAGGTGGACCTGCCATTCAGCAAGCTGATGGAATGGGCAGACGACGACATGAGGCTTCATACCCTGAAATGTTTTGGAGCCTCGTACCTTAACGTGGATCTACCGTTCTTGGAATTTTGCACCGGCCGCAAGTGGGATGAGCTGAAAGAGAAGGACAGTGTTGGCTGGGAGCTAGAAGAAGAAAAGGTGACCATTCGAAGGATCAAGAAGAAGTGAGGTGCGTTTGTGGCATGTCAGCGAATATTCAAACAAAAGACGTTGGAAGCGAGCGATCTTTTCATCTTCGGGCAGATTTCTCAACTTTCAATAGTAATCTGCAGCGTTTGCATCTCTTGTTTTCCCTTCTTTCTTGATTGGGAATCCACAACTCAACCTCACCACCCACCTTTTATCCAACGCATCAGAATACCCATTCGGCCATTTTTGAGAGATGATCTGTTTGAATATGAAGGTATTGTATGGAAACGGCCCCAGTTCATCAAAACGCAGACAATTCCGAATGGAGCCCAGGCTCTTCACTCAACTTCTTACCGACTTGCAGGTGGAAGTGAACGCCAACTTCACTCTTTCCTTCACTCGGCACTCGAAAGCTGTCACCAGAAGACCTCATTGAAGCACCCACGATCTCACCATGGCTCCTCCCAGAAAGAGAGCTAGATCTTCGCGACCTCGCAAGGAGGATTCGCCCGTGGCACAGCAGTCTCTCAATGCTCTTTCCGACTATCGCACCTCTTGGCTGCTCAAGTACGTCTGCTTCTGTTTATATTTGCCAGCTCTCGTCGCTAACATGTTTGCGCTTTCCAGGGGCGAGGACCAGGTTATTGAGCTCAAGGTGAAGGGAGAGACGTTCCAGGTAGCCAAGAGCGTTCTCACGAAGACCTCGGAGTACTTCGATGGCTGCCTCAACAGCCAGTTCGTCGAGGCCAAGAAGCGAGTGATCGACTTTGGAGACGACGACGATGATATCCAGCCCCGCTACCTGGGCCTCTACCTCGGCGTCGCTTATAGTCACGTCTCCATGGTCCCCCATACGACTCCTCGCCCCGCGACCAACCCTGAGATGACTGCGGCCAGAACTCCTCTCCGTGAGTGGGTTGAGGTCTACAAGCTTTGCGACCGCTTCATCAGCACCAAGATGGGCGACTACATCGAGGAGTGCATCGACGTCGCCATTGGAGACGGACACCGCGCTCTCTTCCGCACCCACGGCGACGAAGCCATCCAGCGCCTGCTCATGCGAGACTTTGCCGCCGCGTACGAGGCCCTCTACCAGGAGAACGTTGCGCAGCGCGACATGGGCAACCGCATGGTCTCTTACTTTTGCGAGGCCGTCAGCTACGGCGTCTGGTCCAACAGCATGACCACGGGCACCCTTGACGACCACCCCCGATTCGTCGCCCACGTCTCCCGTGGCTTTGCGCTCAAGCTTCTTCAGCTTGAAGGTAGCCGCAAGCTCAAGCGCAAGGAGCTGTCTGGTCCTAGCGCTCAGGATCCCTAAACTTAGAGCTTCTGGTCTATTCACAGGGTTGTCTCGGAGGAGGATGTGACTATGGATTTGAGATACTCTGAGAAAGTGGTGTGGATGGATGGTTATTAATAATGTAAACTGCCTGACATCAAGGGTCAGGGGGTAGATATACGGGCCCAAGCAAAGTTGAGAACGATATAGGCAGCATCCATCCAGAGCCACGTATATAAAATGAAAGCTTTCGTCTTTATATGATTCCTAGTATGTAGTGAATGTTTGAACGCAGCTTACAGTGAATTACGACAGGTGAAGCCAAGTCAAACGAGAAGCAAGTATCCAGTTCCAACTGTGAAATAGCTGCGTCGGTGGATTGATTGCCAAGCAAACTCGACATATCAGACCAACTTCACAGCCAAAATAGCCTCCGAGGCCATTCCATCGATTTCATTGCTGACCGTTCATCTATGGGAAATTGTCAACTCAACTGTACATTCACTCACGAGACTCACCTTGGTTAGGACTCTAACAGCACTTACTAAGGATTTATCATTCACTACGCATTCCTACCTCGTCGTGTCAGGACGACAATGCGATGAGGTTATGATTCAACTATAATGAGTTTAGGATTAGACGATACTGAGTTGTGATTGAACCGATCAGTCTTCTAGGTAATCCCGACATCATGCTAAATCATGCAATTCGATTAGCTTAATGATGATGCGCCCTGTTCAAAAGCCCTCGCCCCGAGTATCGTTGAGGCTCTACGGCTAGGGTCCCGGCGGAGGCTGCTGGCTAAGACGTAGATACCGTCCATGGGATGCAAGCTCGGGTTTCCCACCGAGCGGTTAGCCAATCAAGAGGGTTGCGCAAATGGTCTCGAAGCTGCATGTGCCAGTCATTGATTGTATGGTGTTTATTTGATGCTTAATGTCTTGGAACATTCGCTTGTTCCTGGACCTGAGCTATCATCCAATCCCCCCATCCATCCACCCCCAATCTTGATGCAATGAGGTCAACACACAGGGGGCTCCAGTGACGCCCGGCATTTCTTTCCAATCTTCTCTCGCTGATTACGCAAGGAATTCCTCGGCTTAAACTCGAGGACAATGCGTAAAAATTGATCCATTTCGTATCGTCATCGTATAAAATCGCGGAACAAGAACCCCGGTGCCAGGTGAGACGTAATGGACTTCAATCACCGCGGGCTGAGAGCCAGGAAAACAGAGGCTCGACCTCGTCCAAAGTGGTCCCTTCGGAACGGCATGGCTTGCCCTGATAGGGCTTCGGGCCAAACGCCGGCTAAGAGAAGTTGAGTTGGTGGAGGAGGACAGGGAGTGGGGGCAATTGGGCTAAAAGACCGGTCGGGAGTGTAAGCCGGCTCAAGACCTCGGCCTATGATCCAGCGAAAGGAGCATGACGTCTGACGGAGCAAGACGACGGAGGACCGAGGGTAAGAAAAATCAGGGGACGGAATAAGTGAGTGAATAGGCAAAAAGGTTTGTTGACGATGTGTGAAATGAAACGAGAGGATGGATCTGGACTGTCGCATTGAATATCTCTTCTGTACGGAGTTGTCTTCCATATCCAGTAGCCGGGCATATGATCACCGAGGCCGTCGGCTCCGAGTCGAGATGTCCCAAATTCTTAGGGGTGTCGACGATGACCGAGGATCGATATGTTTCCGAGCCGCGAGGTGAAAAAAACACCAAAATATTCCGCCATTCTCAAATGATAATCCCGCAAGTGGTATCCCTTTAAACGCCGTTCCATGCAAATGCCGACTGATGCCTTCAAATCGTCGTGATATCCGTGCAGTGAATTCCGAGGCCGACCCGTTTCCAGGGTGGTGTCGCTTCAAACAGGTAGCTAAGGGATAACGAGAATCCCATCCAGGTTGGTTCTTTTTCATGTTGTTTTATGGTGTATGTTTGGTTGTCATGGGCGTGATGATTTATCGCTTCTCGTAAAACTCGATGGCCTTTTCGAGCTCGTTGAGACTGGATCGATCGCCGTACATGTTCATGAGGGTCTCGTTGCGCTCCCTGAAGGCAGCATTCTCGCGTTCCATGGCCTCAATCTGAGCCATGCGGCGTGTTTGAACCATGTCGAGGTAGGTCTTGACGCCGTAGCCTACGACCAAAACGGCCCCAACGGGCTTGACCCTGGGATGGTGGTCAGCACCTTTGTGTAGGAGAGATGAGTCGCGTGACAGGACTACTTACCACCTGCCAAAGGGCATTCTTCTCTGAGGTCGAAGATGAGGGACGATGTTAGGGTGGACACGGGCGGCGGTGGAAAAGGACTGTCGAGGAACTTGGATCATTGTGAAAGGAGGAAAAGAAAGTCAAGTAGAGTCTATGGATGGATGTTTGTCTTGGGTCTTGGCAAGGGCAAGGTAGGTGACAGATGGATTCGGTAAATAAGCCGCAATACTAGTCTATTGATGGGGGAGGAGCTACGAAAAGCGTTGGGGGTGGGCATGGAAGTTATTATAACTCCTCGAGGTGAACCTGGTCTTCCCTGGGTGTATAGCCGACTGGGCCCGGGAGTTGGTGGCCTGGCTGACGCTGATGATCGAACCACAGACACCTGGGGATAGCGGCGATGGGCGATGCTTCGTCTGTGGGGCGGGGGTGTGAGTGCGGCACTGGGGCCGATCAGGTGCCCAGACGCCTACTGTGCGGTAGAAGAGTGGAGGGTTCGCCCGGGAACGGCCTGGAGAATTAGGGGACAGTGGAAGATCTGCCCTGGTGGTCTGGAAAGCGTAAAGACACCCGTGAGCTTGGGACTGGACGGGAGTTTTAGAGAGTGGGGAAAGCTGTCTGGAGGGTGTGGCACGATTGCGGGATGGAACTTGAAAATGGCGGGGTCGGGAAGGATGGGATTGGACAGGTCTGCATCTTCACATTCGCAGCCTGTGCAGTCGACGAGGGTTGCTTTTTACACCGAGACCAGCAAAGATGTGCTCCTGGTAATGATGGTGATGCCGGGCGTGCCGCCAGAGAGGCTCAGGAGGACAGAAGACATTGTTTTCGAAGATGATGATAACTTCAACAGCAATCAACCCATTATCGGCTGGACTCGGGAAATGCGTTTTCGCCCTCTGCTGCCCCAGATCTCGCTCCGCGACGTTGGCAAGGGGAGGCCCTGGAAAACCAGAGGGGAAAACATTCGACCACGGCAATGCAACCGCCAGGGAAGGCACCCGTATGCGGCCAAATGCGGGGCGCTCCCTTTGGCTGTCTCACCACCATGACCTCACCATGGTGTCTCTCGGGCCCTGGGTGGCCAGTTTGCTCAGAGGGAATCCCCTAAATTGCCCTTGACTGCCGCTCTGGAATCGCTGGCGAGTGGCACGTCTCGTGTGTCACTGGACCTCCTGCTTCTGTTGCTCCTTGCCCTTCCCCGGTTTTTGTGGCGCCACCACCTCGCCCTGTTGCATCTGCATCTGTGGCACATCGTGGCACATCTCGTCTTCCATCTCAACCATCTCGCCCAATCCTTGACACGTCTGTTCCCAAACAACGAGAGAGGCTTCTGCAGCTGTTTTATTGATTTCTACGTACTTTTACTCGGTCACTTTCCGAGTTCCCCGCATTTCCCTACTGCACCTCATTCCCCTGCTGCTGTGTCTTCCCGGTCACACTCTTGGCTCACTTGGCTCACAAGGAACGCTCCTCTAACGAGACCTTCTTTTCTTTCGATGGTAGCACAAGCACTCGCACCCCGTTGCGTACACGTTTTCAGCCGTCCCTCCACGCGCGTCAAGGCGCGACAAGACATGCGACTGTCGCCAATCCAAACGGGATCCTACCACTGATCTACTAACTCTGCAGAGTTACTATCCTCACCGACCACATTATCGCAGGGTCGATCAATGCAAAAATCCCATACAGCAAAGAACAAAACTCAAAGACGGTATTCCTCCTTCGTATCCGCATTCATATGCCGTTTCTCGTCACGGCGCTTCAGCCTCCTTCAATCCTGCAGCCACGATGGGGAATCACAGGGTCTAGGCTAAGCAATTCGATCATGGCTCCACGAGACCGCAGGGTCATGACGGGTCGCTGTCCACAGCATCCACAGCCAGGCACATCAAGCTTCTATCCGCCTTGAAGAGCCTCGGTGCCAGCATCACATCGTCTTGTATTCAAGACGTCAGGATATCACCACGACTATTGTTTGACACGGAACACGACAAACAACGCAACGCCGAACTGCCGATCAATCCAGTGTGTGCTGCATGCCGCCGTTTTGCGCCCAGCTTGTCTGTCATGTCCTCCATTGGACCGCCCCGTGGCCATCCCCCGCGACTTGCGCTGCAACCGCCGCCGTTGACTATGATCCTCTTGCAGCCAGCATGGCCTCAATTCAAGTGATCTGGGCTTGCTGAACAACAAGTGAAACCAGCAACTCCCCGCTTCAAACCTGTGCGTTCCCCAGACGGACGTCTCCGTCTTCCGGGCCGGCAGTGGACACCCCCTTTCCCGGCAACATGAAGCATGGGCGGCCCGGTTAGATGACATCTTGCTTCTTCAAGCCGGACGCGTTTCAACAGATGCCAATGTGCCTGACCGCTGAGTTATTGTCAGCAAGCTCATAGGTCGCTGCAAGCAAGTGCATGTCAGAGGCTTGCGGAGAAACAATCGGTTGCCGAGGCAAGGCATTCTCGGATATAGTTTTGCTGCTTCCGCATTCACCGAGCTCCTGAACTGCATCTTTATTGCCCAATCTCCCTCTTGGAATGTGCCAATTGGTTCACGGGGCGCCTTCGGCCATGGATGTGATACAAGTGCAGATCCAACAAGAGGTCGGTGTCCGAACTGCATCACTTATTCCAAAGCCAAACTCCGTGACGGGTAGTACCCCAGGAAATAGACCCTCCTTGGCATCTGGATTTTCTTGGCTTTATGGTAAGTGCAAGTGAATGCTTACGAGGGGGGGTGGTCGATCCCGAATACCGAGTCAAGGCCAGCAGAAGCCATCACGCACAAGGTAGCAAAGCTAATACTCTTGCATGGGATGGCGCTTGTGGTCTCTTGTTATTATTTGGAATCAGCAACGTCACTCGTCACCTCATTTAGTGTCTATTGATATCTTGAACAAAGACGTAGCCGATGGGGAAAGATGTTATGCCCCAGTGAGAGTTGAGTGTAGTGTTACACATGCTCGTTGCTATTTGCTCTTCCTCCCTCCCTTATATGTCAAAAAAGAAGCTCTCCTGGTACATACGACCATACCCACCGGAGAACTCGGGATCCCGTCCGCTCTCCCATAGATAAGCCGGTGAGGGGCGGATTAGTAGTTGGGTCGGTGACGACCAGCGAATCCCCGCTGTTGTATGTTTTTGCTCTTCAAAGCTCTTTCTCTTTTTGTAGAAAGAAGAGTCTATCTATCTTTTGGGACTGTTTTGCTTCTTGGAAGAGTTACATCACTTGTCTCTATGGTGTTAAATGGGCGACCAGAGATGCCTGACTTGTCTGCGTTGTTGACGAGCATCGGGAAATTATACCTACCCTAAAATGTTGATAGGATGTTACGAGGACTAAGCCAATGGTTGCAAAAAGGAATGTGGGAGTTCTAAGGAAAGAATATTCAGGTTTTATTACATTATATTCCCTGGATGTGTCAAGTCAAAGGTCGGGGTTCTACTAGATGTAGCAGCATCTTCTATGGACGACTCCCACAATACGACGAAGTTCAAGATACAGCATGTCGCAAGACGCACACCCCCTCTTTAACTTCCCATGGGTTTAGAAGAAGAGACATATGAGTGAGAAAAATGACACAGCGTGGCTACGCTCTCCTTCAGCTCCCGTATTGCAAGCTCATAGATCTCCTTGCCCTCGTCAGCACCAGACCTTACATGAAGTACACGGTCTGATCTGGCTCTCCTGGTCTGTTCCTACTTGGTGTGTAAGTTCCCCCGCCCTTTCCAATTCCTCCAAGATACCCTACTTGCTCAAGCACATCCTTCTCTGTCAGATCCTGCCTCTCCCTCAGTTTAAAGTCGTCGGCGTCATCCTCCTTGAGAACCTTTGGGGATGGATACTTTTCCAGCCACTCCTGCCAGATCTGATCCCAGGCCTCCTCTAGCTTGATGTCCTTTGTAACCAGGCACTGTCGTATAAACAGCTGGCGGTAGCTGAGGAGGACCGCCGTAAGGAACTCACCGACGGCCTCGCGGGATCCGATGACCCAGCTTTCCCTCCGAGGCGTCTCGTGCACTCGCCAGAGCTCGGCCGAGATGAGAAATCGGAGGATATAGTCGTGCAGAGTCCATTTCTTGAACTGTGCCCGTCTGGCAGTTAGGTAACTGTGTACCTTCTCCACCCTTTCTGCCGTCTTGACGCCAAACATGAGGTCCAGGAACACTGGCCGGGCGCGGATAAGTGCCGCCTCGAATTGCTTGTCGGTGGGGTGTACACCCAGCCATACAAACCCACCCAGCACCCTTGAAGCGTGGGATCGAATAGGCGGCGAGTCTATGAATGACAAGATCTCAAAACACTTGCGGGTCTTGTCCTCGGGGCTTTTCAGTCTTGGGAAGAGCATGATCACCATAGCTTCGGCGAGGTCGTGAAAGTAGTCCTCGACGGGGAGCCCATCGTGGCACTTCTCCTGATTCACGGGGTATGAGAGGGGCATCATAAAGACCCGTCCGTCTTTCTTACATGAGGGATCGCCGCACCATGAGTGATATGGATCTGGTCTGCCCCCGAACATCTGCTGGCGGAGGAACGCTCGGCGAGTGTGCTGATTCCGAAGGACCCCGCCTCGTGATACCAGGCCAATTAGCCTCTTTGGTCGCCAAGGAGTGGTACGCTTTTGCGTGTAAGGTCTTTTGGCCATGTTGGTGTCCTTTACCTCACTATCGTTGCTCGGGTTGGTATCAGATTCCGGAGCTTTGACAGGTGTCAGGGGTGTGTTCATGTTTGACTCGTTGTCATTAGACGTGCGAGTCTCTGGGTATGAGGATCTAGGGACCTCAGTGCCCAGAGCGCTCTTTTCGTAATCCATGGTTTGCCGCAGAAGCGTGAGTTTCAAAGTGGCGATGGCAACTTCTCGGGAGAACGCGCAGAAGAGACCCGTAGCATCGATAAGTAGTCACCTTTGGCTCAAATTAATGTGTTTCCCACTTGCCGTCCTGGGACTCAATGGTGGAACACTAATAAGAACAATGAACATGGATGAGGAAGCCTAAGGAGTATTATGAAACATCGTGGAAGACCATGGGCCAGAACAAAGAATAGAGACATATTGGCGACAGACCAGATGTTCTGGCGTAGGATATGTGCATGATCAACAATGAGGAACAAAGATGAAGGCAGCAAGCAGGCTTGGATGACAGGAAGCCTGAAAGACAAAGACACGCGGGACTCAAGCTTGTATGTGTGAAAGCCAAATAGTGGCTGGTTTGCTGAAGATAAATGACCACATGGTTGTGATCGGGGTATGATATTGCGATAGGTTCACCATAGGAACTTCCTGCACTTCTTGCTTCCACAAAGACACCGCGTCATGTGGTCTACATCACCTTCGGGTTCCTCCCCGTCATTTGATACTCCGTCGACGTAGTCGAACGTAAGCTCTGTCCCCTTTGGAATATCCTTGATGGCGAACAGAGCCAGGTCGTGAATATGCTTGTCTGCGTGGTCACCAACTCGTGCAAAGATGCGCATGTTGGGATCACAAGAGTGGTTGATGAATCGAGTTGGGCCTGACATGAACTCGCCGTCAACCTCCAGCGGCGGGCCTTTTAGACGGGGATCGTAGGAGTTTGGGTCGGTGAATTTGTCTAGGGCGAAGAGGTAGACATCCTTTCGCTGAGATATGGCCGACTGGGACCGTCGGCGGTCTGCCTCTGTCGACGTGATGATCTCGCCAAGATAGCGGTCGACAAATTGACCTTTTTTGATATGGGCTGGTGATCGCACTCCTTTAAGACCAGTCAGAAAGCTGCAAGACTGAGATTGAGCAATAGGTTAAACAAAGAATCACTCACCCCATCCACGATCCTCAGTCCGAAAGATTTGGAGAGGAATCGTACGGCCACGTTCAACGACGCGATTCGGGCAGTTAATGCTGCATGAGCAGCCTTGGTGGCATTCATAGATTGGCACCTTGGAGTCGTAGAACTTGGAGCGGAGAAGGCCAGCTTTGGAACCGTGTGTGTGGTACGCGTAGGCCTTTCTATGGACCTTTGGCACATCCACGTCCATGCCGTCAATGCGATCCCCAAACGGGTCGTCATCTTCATCATCACTTGATTCATCCTCTGCTAGGTCGGCGAGACAGAGGCAGCTCGTATACTGGCAGTCTCCGTCGTTGGCGCAGGAGCAGCCGCTTCGGAAGCTATCACCAGCTGGCTCAACACCTTCTCCAAGGACCATGTTGTTGATGAAGCGGAAATCATCTGGCAGAAACTCGGAGTCTTCTTCATTGACTACCGTGATGGGGATGGTTGAGTGTGTCGGAAAGGAGCGGATCTGACACCAGTGGCAATCATCGCGTTCATCCTCGTAACCCTGTGACGAGGTTAGTGAAGGGCGTGATAACTGGAGCGATACCGATGACTACTCACCTCTTTTCCGTGGTAGAAGAAGTGTCTCTCGGTTGCCTTCTCCATTATAGATGCGCCTGATCACGGTGCCTCAGTGATCCACTCTGTTGAGGCCGAAACGCGGTTGTTGATGAACTATGGAGCGCTCATGCGAGGAACCAGATCGAAATGTTCGCGATGAGAAATTTCACCGAGTCGACACGAAATAAGGCCCGCTTGTTATCTCCGAGTCATATACTTGATTTAGATGATATGGGGCGACACGAAAAGCTGATTGACGAAGGGGGTTTACTGTGAGAGATGGATAATGAGTCGGTGGATGTTTGTGTAGGACAGCCTGGTGGCTGATTGGTGGGTGCCCTCGGTGAAGATCTACTCACCTCGGTGAGAACCACCCATTTCAACGGAAGAAGATTGCTTCAGTAAAGGAAGGCATACCAAATATCCACCGGTATGTAGCATGTCCGAAAATGGAATCTATGAATCGACTCACTTATTTCAATGTCAATTGAAGTCTTCGATTGTGTCTTGCCCCTGCTTGGTTTGTCCCTTAGTCGCGTTTGCATGGATGTGAGCCCCTCGAGCTGTAATGTAAGCCAGCTAAACAACGGGATGGCACCCTCCAATGATGCAAAATAGACATATGTAATAGGCTGACACTGCTGCACTTATATTTCCCAATGGCATTCTGTGATCACTTACAAGCTATCAAACGCTAGAGGGCCATTGTGGCATGTCCTCTCCTCCGTCTCTAGCTGTGACGACTAGATCTATGTCATTCGGTCATTGGATTCATCTTCTTTGTGCCTCTTAAGTATTCAGAAAATATTTTCACTTTCTAGATACTTTTGCAGGGACTCGCTGAGAGCTCATGTCGTCGACGCAGTTGGACCTAAGATTCTGGAAAAAGTTCTCCGAGTACTCAACGAAGCCGGGGTAGACCATTCACGGCTAATTGCGTTTGTGTAACTTTTCATATCGTATTTTGAGCTTTATTGTCTCTAACGAGGATACCCCAAGCGCATACTTGATGTGTTAGTCAACATATTGCTAGAGTCGTCTCGTTTGGTCCTTCTGAGCATGCTGTCGCAGCAAAGAACTAGCATCCGAACAAGGTATTGGAACAGGTGTACATGGATTTCATTTCACTTTTGAGATAAAGAAGCGATAGAGACCAAGCTGTTATCGCTAGCCCTGTCTTTGAGTTTGGAGGATGACGTGGATCCGTAGACAACGATGCGAAGCTTTGAGATCAATTGTCTCATGATAACCAGTCGATGGAGGGCTCACAATCGCTCAAAGAAATAATAATGCTACTCCAATCCTCAGGAACATGCCTGGGAACAGTATTTCTGTTAGGAAGTGTCAAAACTCGCTGTAACAAAGCGCCTATATAGCAAGACCATCAACAGTCAAGGTGAACTACAACATCAGATCATGACGCGTGCACCGGACCAAGCAATCAGTTCCCAAGTCCCACAATCGTTGGAACCGATGACTGCCTCTTGACCAACAGGCAAGGTCATTCGGTAACCTCAAAATGTCATCAGTCAAGGATCAGCCGAAGACAAGGTTCCCCTCCGAAGTCTCAACCCCCCGGCCTGCCTGTCGACTCAAATCCCTCTCCCTCCCCCACCAATGCCCGTGATACCACCGGCAAAGAAAAAGCCAAGAGCTTCTCCTCTTTCTCGGCTCTTACCTCTTGGTTCTTGCTTCTCTTGGTTGGTCGTTCTTGGGGTTTGGAGCTCGGGATTACATCAACAGACGTGCATAAGCTCTGCTGTGTGCATCATCCAACAGGAAAGGCCGCGTATCCTCCTCCAACCTTTTCCCCTCTCAAGTCGTCAGCCATTTTTCGCCAAAGGTCATTAACCGACCTGTACCTATCTACCAACAGTACCAATTTACCCAGCAGGTAATCAGTTTGCGGGCAATAACGAGATACCGTTACCACGTCAGCTTCAGTGTCTCCCCATCTCACCAATTCACCAACAAAAAAACCGCCTCCGACTTCGCCGCTTCCGGGCTCTGTTGAGGCTTCTAGGCCCAGGCCTGCTAGGACTCGATCAAAGAAGGACCCTTCGATTTAGCTTGGCCTCTTGGAGGTTTCCTTTTTTAGGCACGTTGAGTCCCGCTTTTGCGCCTCCCCCTGGTCCCTACAGTGCTTGTACTTGGACCGCCCCCAAAGGCAGAGGTGGATGGATTTCGGCGACTCCAGATCTCGGTTCCAGTACTCGACTTCTGCGCCCAGCGTCTAAGCCTCGCTCCTCTTCCTGCTTTCAATATTCCTTCTTTCTCTCTTCGTTTTTTACCTACCGACAACGGCCTAGACCCTGGGGTGACCTGTTGAATAGCGTCTCGTCATCTTTACGCTTAACAACGTAACTTGTGCGATCTGCGACCGACGTTGGCCAGCGATGGCCAGTCACTGAACCTCGACGACCCTCTGTCTCCATTTCCTTATTTCGCCTCCAATCCTCCCAAGTCAACGCCGATCTTCGCAACCCCTCAGACAAGATGGTGCGACTCCTCTTATCTCTTCCCCGCGACCTGCGAGGCTTGCTATCGCCATGCTGACATCTTCAAGGGCTGCTGCTTCTCCCGCTCATCAGGCCCTAACTCGCCTTACCCAGGTGGCGCTCCCAACGCTTCGTCGCGCGCCATCAATCCTCCCCCGCTGGCCCTTCCAGAAGCCGTGAGCGGCCCCGTGCCTCAAATCCCCGCCGAGAGACGCCGTCGCCGTCGCCACGACCGACCTCTGGATCAGCATATCGATAAGCCTCTGCGACGACACGAATGGACTTCCCGCGATCGTACCTGGACAAGGAGAAAGTTGGACCAGGAGCGCGCAGACTTCTTCGATACGCGAGTCACGGGCAGGCCCGAGATCTGGCAGACAGTCCATGCTGCGCTCAAGGTGCTATGGGACCCTGCGAGTCAAGATGCTCAGGACGACGGCTCCAACGGCCTTGCGACGGCCCAAATGATCCTCTCTGCCGCTGAGATATCTCTCCCGACCGGAAATCTCGCCAACGGCGTGTACGACGCTCTCGGAAACTACTACCAACTGCCCGAATGGATTGTCTGTGACCCGCGGAACATGCAAGAGGATGACCAAGAAGGCGCCAAGGGTGATGTTTCGACAGTGGGCGACGACACGGCAGCAGACGACGACCTAAGTGACGATGACGACGAGATTGAGGGGAGAAAACGAGAAAAGGGCAAAGAAGTCATAGATGTGCGGGAGCAGGTGATTCTGCGAGCCAGGCTCAGCGAGAACGGCCGGGATATCAAAGTCCGAATAACAGAGACAGAGTCGGTCCGAAGTGTTGCTAAGAAGATCGCCCAGGAGGCTGATGTAAGTTGTTCTTCATATTCAAACCTCCAACGGATTTGCTGACTTGTCTCACAGCTTGCATCGACAAAAAAGATCCGGATAGCATACCTAGGCAAGATTCTCAAGGAGAACTCGTCGCTCTCGGCCCAAAACTGGCAGACCGGCCATATGGTCAATGCCCTCGTCTTCGACCTCGACCGGTAATAAACCAATCGCCGGTGTGAAGCCGTCACCTCGCCGCTCGTCGACATCCTCTGTGTCCTGACCCGGCAGCTCATTATGACTCTGATGAGACGAACGTCAAAGCAGCTTCTCCCCCTCGTTCCCCTTACAATTACACGCCTCAATATTTCATCAACGGCTCCTCCCCTTTCTTTTGGTCTGCTGTCATTGGCCATGTCTGGATAATACCCATTTCAGTTTTTCCTGTTGTCTGTCATTTCTGGAGTTTGGTCGGTACTGGCCCAGCGAGTCTTGATTTATCATTCAAGTATTTCTTTAGCCCATGCGTTGAGATTGCTTCTGCATATTCTTTTGAATACTATTCTTACACAAGCCGTACATTTGCCCCATGATGCTCCTGATGTTGCTTTGCGCGGTACAAGATAATATAGACTCATTAATTCATGCACCCACTCAACGAAGAGCCTCTGGCCGTCTCCCGTGACCCATATAGAAAACCATATGCCTTTGTTTGGAATCAACGTCTACCTAACCTGCTTACAATTGAACTCTACCAGGGACCCATCGCATAGCCTTTTGGTGGGAAAACACCCATTAACATGCTCCGACCCTGACTCCGCTCCAACCATCGTCATGAATCTTGCAATGCTGCAGCAACCTTTCTCATCCGATCCGGGCGCTTACAACTGTCATCAACTGGCCTAGGCTGTCGAGCCGATCTTGTTCAGACCCTTCAATGAGCCCAGGCTCAGCGCCAGACCCTGCGATCGGCTTCTTATCCGAACGAAACCGGTGATGGGTCCATCCTCACCCTCCTTCTCGATACTCAGGTTGGCCAGAGCATCCTCACCTAGGTAAAATGTTAGCATGGCATATTCTTAAGCATGTTGATGGGAGCAACTTACCGAACACACTCCTCGCGTAGAGGTTGGCGCTCAGGAACTGGCAGTCACCCTTCAGACTAGCCTCTGGTGTGAGACAGTTCATATTTGTGCAGGCCATCAGCTGGTCAAGGAAATCGCGTAGCGACTTGGCCTTCGAGTTGATATTGACCTTGTTCTCCCACTCAAACTCGGTCCACATGGTACGGAACTGGGTCTCGGTGCAGGTAGCGGGCTGAATGTAGTCCATAATGTCAACGTGCAGGTCGTTGAGAATAACCACGTTAGTGTCAGTGGAGTGAGCCCCATCGTACACAACGTTACCAAAGATGACACCTGTGTCAGTTGATGAAACCTTGATTGTGCACTGCACATTGTGGAAGTCGTGAGGGCCCAGGTTCTGTGTGGTCGGGCGCTCAACCACCTTGAGGTCACCTAGAGTGGCAAACTCAACCGAGAGGTTCTGGAGAGTCTCGGTCGTCTGGTTGACCAGGAGGACATCGAGAACGATATCGAACTGATGAACCTTGACATAAGCCTCAGCGTAGACGGGATCAGAGAAACCGGTGAGCTGAACCACACGGCTAAGCTTGGATGAGAGATCCTCAGCAGTGCCTTCACCACCAGTTGCCCGCTCCAGATCCACCTCGATCTCATCGAGTCCGTCGGAAGCATTCTTCTTGGCGAGTTGTCGGATAGGCACAACATCATCGACCTGCACGGCAGTCTTGGCCTTCTCGAAAGCCTCCTTAGCCGCCCTCTTCTTCTCTTCAACCTGGACCATGGCACGGAAAGCCTTGCGAGTGTCGTCCAACCACACAGTCTCAAGCTCCTTCTTCTGCTCAAACTCAGCCAGCGAGCGCACGCAGGACATGATTCGGTCCACGGAGTCTTCATCGATGGGTGCCTTGACGAACTGGGACTGGCCGACTCGGATGATGGAAATCATGATGAGCATAGCCTCAGCCCTCAGGGCATTGGTTCGTGCCTTGTCGGAGGAAATCTCGTGGTGTCGCATCACAAGCTTGACAAGAGTGGAGGACAGGACAGTCGCCAGGTAGTAGTCGCCATCGAGAATGAGCTGACGCAACGGGGGCTTCTGAGCAGCCTTGACGGCTTCAAGCTTAGCAGCAGCCGAAGACTGGCTGGTGAGAGCAGTCTCAGTAGCATAGGTGCCGTCAGCGAGGACCTTGCGGGATCCAGTGGGCGCGGCTTGCTTAGAGGTTCCGTTGATGTGGTCATCAGCCTTCTCGCCGTCGTCATGAGAGTCCAGTAGCCGTTGCTCAGAGGCAAGAATAGGCATCTCACCCAAGCTAGCACGTATTCTCTTCCAAGCCTCACGGATATCCTTCTCTTCAAGCGAGTACTCGCCAATGATCCACATGATACCCCGGTACACCTTGCCAGCCCGGACCTCGCCCAGAGTAGAGACGAGACGCTCAATGATGGTAGTTCGGAGGCTGGGGAACTTTTCAACAACCTCCTTGACAAAGTTGATAACGTCCACAGCGGAGACGTTGTTAAAGTCGGCAATGAAGTCCATGAGAAGCTCCACAACGCTAGCAGCAACCTCGGAGAACTTGATGGCGCACTGGTGAATCGAGTGGATGAGGAGGGATCGATATTCAGTGTTCTTCTCATACTCCTGGTCGACAGTCTTGGAGAGCTCCTTTTTGAGCAGCAGAACGACCTCTTCGACGTTCTTGCTGGAGACCATCTCGAGGGCAAGGCCAAGTGCCTTTCTTCGCACATCAATATCAGTGCTGGAGAGGACACGCAGGATCTCCATGGTCAGGTCATCCAGGATACCCTCGTTCTTCTTGCGCAGCTGGTCGACCCGGTCAAGCACGATAAGCTTGACATTGTTGTCCGCCTCCTTGATGCTCAGCTCGATAAACTTGGCGGCGGCGGCCTTGACCGCCACGGGGTTGTTGGTCAAGGCAGTGAGGGAAGAAGCGGCTTCATATACAACGGTGGATGCGCCAGCTTCTAGCAGATCGAAAATTAACCTCAGATATCGTGCCTACCAATTGTCAGTTGTTTGGCAAAGCCTGTCGCAACGAATTCGAGACAGACCTTGTTCTGGGAGTTCTGAACAGCATCCTTGCGGATGAACTCGAGCTCAACAAGCTGAAGAAGCTCCTCTGCGTTGGGGATGCCCTCGAAAACGGACCCCAGGTATGAGAGCGCAGCATCGTGATCAATGCTGGAGAGGGCTGCAAAGGCGTTCCTCTTGCAGGTGGCATCGCTCTCTCCCATGAGGAAGGTGGCGATGAGTTCTGAAGCATCGGGGATCAAGGAAGGCGAGTGTTGGAAAATGGAAGAGATGGCGAAGACAGCGTTCTTTCGGACGTAGGCATGTCGGTGCTCCAGGCAAGATCGTGCTGAGGAAAGGAGGGGTTCGATGAGCTCGGCCTCTCTCAGCTTGCAGAGGAAGCGCAGGGTGTTGCCTCGAATGTATTCGTTGGGGTGTTGAAGATCGTTACGGATACCGTTGCTATACGAACATAGTCAGTAATTTGCGGCCGATGCGACAATGGGATATCGGCACACGGGCAAGGGAGACCTACCAGACTAGAATCATCTCCTGCTTCAACTTGCCGCTGCTGTCGAGCTTGGGGCAGATCTCGTAGTAGAAGTAGAGGAGCTTCTTGAGCGGCTTGTACTTTGAGGGCATGACGAAGCGGATGATGTGCATGAGAAGCGTAGGCATGGGATCTCCGTTGAGCATAATGGTCAAGATGCGCTTCATGGTCTCGACCTTGGTCTCGTCGGTACCCTTCTCCAGCTGCATGCGCAGATCGGAGACGGTGGGGACGTCGGCCGCATTGTCCTGGTGGACGAGACTGTATGCGTTCTCGAGAAAGCCAGACATCTTGACGAGTGTCAACGGCGGCTGGCCGAGGAGGTTTGTGGTGGTGGTAGTGGTTGTTGTAGATGGGACGTGGCTCTAAGGGGAACGTGGGAAGTGGGATCGGAGGTGTAGGTGGTGTCTAGTCGGCGGTGGGGAGGCTCAGCTCAGGGGTGCCTGTTGCTTGAAGCTCTGGAGCTCTATTCGTCGGGACAAGTAACAAAGTCCGTCTGGGCCATTCGTTGAGTCGTCACAGGGCGCAATCGCCGACAAGTATCGCCAGAATCCCCGTTGATATTCTGGGCCAGCTCTGGGCAGCGTCAGCTTCAAGAAGATCTGTCCTGCCAGCGCCATGTCGAACAGGTGGCACTAAGCGAGTTGACGGTCACGTGAATTAGCAAGGGGGAAGTAGAGCTGGCGCTATTAGTTACAAGACAATGTTGAGACGATCTGTGAGATAGATGGGAATAAATATACAATGAGGACTATAAATTTGGTGTTTCTCTCTTAAGCAAACATTGTCTTGTTTTTAACCTTCGATCTTTGTGAAGTTGAGTCCTTACTGTCGCAGGTCGGTAAGCTCCATGTGTCTGGCGTTGTATTCCTGAGCCCGTGTGGCTGGCTGTCGAAGGTGAAGGGTCTACACCTTGGTGGTGAAGCTGTTGTGCCCCGCCAATGGGGTCCGTGCACTCTCCTCTCACCGTGCCCGTTCTTCCTGTCCCGCGATCCCTCCTCAGCCTTGCGAACCTAAGCGCAGCATTTCTATTTCTCCCCAGCCTGACGACTTCGGCGGTCTTCCCAGTCTACCTACGGTCGCCACAATGTCTACCTCAAACGAGCCGTTCTACCTTCGATATTAGTATGTCTTGCCATTCGTTCATCTCGATGCTCCACCGCCTTGTCGCATTCATGACCCATTGCTAATGACGTCTGTAAACAGTTCTGGCCACATGGGCCGCTTCGGTCACGAATTTCTGGGTACGAATTGCTTGGACTGCTCCTTATGTAACCGTTCATAGTCACGATCTGACACCAAACGCAATTAGAATTCGATTTCCGAGTCGTTGGCGATGGTCGAAGCGCGGTCGCGAGATATGCAAACAACTCCAACTACCGAAATGATAGCTTGATTCGCAAAGAAAGTAAGCATTCTTGGCAGAAACTTGGAGGCGATGGTCTCTAACGGCTCCATAGTGTGTGTGAGCTCTGTTATAGTTGACGAAATCAAGCGCATTATCAAGGCCAGCGAAATCACCAAGTACGCAAGACCCCATCCACGATACCACTCGATTATACCTAACCCCATGTAGGGAAGATGATTCCAAGTGGCCACAAAAGAATAAGGACGGGCGACAGGAGTTGGAAATCCGCATCGGAAACGACCATATCGCGTTTGAGGTCAGTGGCCAGGCTTGTTCTCCAGGGCAATACACTAACAGTAAAGACAGACTGCCAAGATAGGATCTCTGGTTGACGTGACAGAATCTGCCGACCCCGAAGGCCTACGAGTATTCTACTACCTCGTCCAAGACTTGAAGGCACTCGTCTTCAGCCTAATTGCCTTGCACTTCAAGATCAAGCCCATCTAAGGGATCATCATGATCAAGCGCGAGGGGATGTGGCACAGACTGTTCGGCATCCGGCGCAAGTTGAGGCAATAGTCTGGATAATAGCATGGATGACCTGGTACTGGCGAACGATACCCTGGAATGTCAAAAGAACGGTGTGGGAACTGATCGATGGGCAGGGAAGATGTCTACGGAGTACAACATGGAGATTTGGAGAAGAGAGGTTCACAACAGGCAGCTGTCAAGCGTCTAAGCGTCATCAGCAACCAAGGATGGGCTGCCACAGTACCATAGCTCAGATACAAGCTTCCGATCAGAGGCAAAGGCAAGAGGGTGAAAATCGCGTGCGCGCGGCATGTTGGGAAAACCCTGGAAACCCTGGAAGACATGGTACGACATGAGATGGAGGTTTTTGAGAAAAATGCCAATCGCGTTTAACAACGCAAGGTCAAATCATGCTATCTGCCCTCTTCCGTATATTTCCAGCCTCACACCCTGCACGCACCCGAGTCCAAAGGACAATACGCGCTCGGACGTTAAGGCTCACACGTGAATTTTGGGGCGGTCAAGGAAGATGCCAAGGATGGATGAAGTGACAGCCTGGTCCTGGGTTGTCATTCTTGAGCCTGCATCCGAGACTTGGGCGAGTGGGAGGGCATGATGGATATAGATGTGGCGGAGGCTTCGCGGGTGAAGAAACACCCGTCGGCCGGCTAAGCCCGTCAGAGGAACAAAATTGCCAGATCCAGGAATTGTATGATTTCGGATCATGCCAACGAAACGGTCTCGGAGTTGGCGTGTATCATGTCTTCTCGCAGCTCATCACCCCATGTGAATGCAGGCGGGAACACGGTGGGGGCGCTCTAAAGGAGGCGCTGGGGCTGGCCGATGGCGCCTCTGGGGACGGAACGGGAGCAGCCCAGATCCTATTGCTCGAGAAGAAGGTCGCTGAGAAGGCCGTCTGGTGTGATGATTTTCATGGGAGATCCAGGCAAGATGACTCCCGAGATTCCCTCAGACACCAGGCTTTGCTTCTAAATCCCGAGACGGACTCTAATTATCAGACGATTCTCATCGAGCTGATGATGATGACGGCCAAGGTTCCACTGGTCCGTGTTGTGTTGTACATGGAAGTGAACCCCTGGGCTTTGACACAGCATCTCATCTCTGCATCGCGTCCAAGGGGAAAAGGAAAATGGAGAGTTGGATCCGCTCTCGCCAAGGTACATGGCGCCCGGGGAAAGCTACAGCTGTACCCCAGGTACCTTTGCGATGGACACGATGGTGTAGCGTTGGTTAAGGTCCCTCCCGCCCGTCGGCACAAATCCATCCTCCATCACAACCAACGGATGCCTCCATCCAGCGCAGCGCAGCGAAGCGCAACCTTAGCTGTCCATCCTTGGACAAAGCACCTGCAAGTCCCCTAACTAAAGACACAGCATCAGCCCTTAGAGGCCCGCTCCATCTAGGAGGTCTCCACGCAACCGCTTCAAGACCCCGGGTGCCAGCAAATCAGGCTCGCGTGCGCTTCCCAGGGCTCGCCAGGTCTCCCCATGAAAAGCCAGAGGCCAGCCCATCATCACCGACTTGACCCTTTTTCTCGCCATCGACCCATTTGCGATCTGGCATGCCTGAGTTTACTTAGTTGCTCGATCCCAACTCTTGTGGCCTTTTTATTTATTTTTGTATTACTACAACTTGTGTGATGGGCGCCCTTGCTATTGCTTTCTGAACTGGCTGTTGTTCCGCCTTTAACTTTTACCGTTACTTCCTCGACTCTAGTCTCCTCCCCCGAGATCGCCACCCGTTTTGGTGACTGGCACCAAGTTGGTTGTCTCTCCTCTCCGCGACCCCTACGAGCTTTCTACGTCAGGCCAGCTTCTCCCACCTTGCATCGTCTATCGGCCTGTTTGATACCCTGGATTTCGGCCATCTTCTTTACAACTGTTTGCTCTTTTATTCATCTGCTCATTCTTGATTTAATTGCTTCGTCTTTCATCCTACGTCGCACACGATGCCAACCCCATCATCCAACCCGCCCGCTGAGGCGTCGTCGCCTCGCTCCTACAGCTTCTCGACTTGCCCTGACGACGTCCAACATCAGCAGCGCCCTTCCTGGCAGTCGCGCGAGGCCGTCCAAGACCACAACGACGACATGGGCGTTCAGCCCACGCCTGACGCTTCGCCGCTCACCGTTGACGCGCCGCCCGCACCCGAAGGCCCAGCGAGCGACGACACCGTCATGTATGAGGGACGATCATCCGATGACCCATCGACGAGATCATCTACCATGTCTCCCCGACCCCAATCTGCCAACACCGCAGTCACATCTCCCATATCCAGCGGGCCCAGTTCCGACATCACCAAGGGTCGAGACGCCGAGATCGGCAGCCAGCTGAGCCAGGAATCCTCAAACAACACAAGACAAACCTCCGAAACCGAAACCATATCTCGCGCGCCGTCCAGCCGTAGAGGCTCGCCGAACCGCGAGTTGGAGTGGATTGATGCGGATGCGCAAGAAGATGAGCTCTGGGCTCCATCGATGGGAGCCGACTTCTCGTGCATGCGGGTGAGTTACACCACCGCGCCCTCTTGGCATGGCGCAACCATCTGACAACAGCAGACAATTCCTTCATCACCATCATCATACCTGCGCTCGGGTAGCCGATTCCACGGCACACAGCAATCTGAGCGTCAAGTCTACGATGTTCAGGTTGAGATCAAGCATGTCGACATGCGCGAGTCTTTTCTCTGCGGATATCTCCGCATTCAAGGTCAGGAGCAATAGATGCCATGTCCAGTCGCACAACACTGACCCTTGAAAAGGCTTAACTGAGGACCACCCAACTCTCACGACATACTTTGAAGGCGAGATCATTGGGTCCAAATACAGCTTCTACACCCAGCATGACAACTGGGGTGCAAACAGCAAGGTTGACTTGAGCCACTGGGCCAAGTTCGCCGCCTTCCGCCCATTCCAGAAGCAGGCTCGAAAGGGTCCCGTCACGATCCGTGATGCCGCTCAGAGGGAAACCATCTTTATGCGGTGGAAGGAACACTTCCTGGTCCCCGATCACAGAGTCCGCACCATAACAGGTGCCAGCTTCGAGGGCTTTTACTACATCTGCTTCAACCAAGTTAAGGGTGAAGTCAGCGGCATCTACTTTCACTCCAAGAGCGAAAAGTCGGTATCCTCGGCCAGATAATGACGTATCTTTGCTAACCTCGTTTTCAGGTTCCAGCAACTGGAGCTAAAGCATGTCCCTGACCGGGGCTGTTTTGCCGCAACCGAATTTCGTTGAGCACAAATGTCTCGGAACCTAACACGTTCCGAATGCGGTGTTGCCTAGGGCACGCTGCTTGTTTCTTACTTCGTCTTGGCTGGGCTTGGTCGGAAATATCCATATTGATATACAGCAACACATAGATGGGAAGCGGGTTGGGCATGATCCCGTTTTGTTATGACGTCTTGACGGGCCTACGCGAGTATTTTTTTTTTAGTGGGTTCACAAGGCTTGGGTTTTCTGGGAGCCTGTCACATATGAAAGCGGAGCACGGGAAATGTTTGATGGGAGCAGAGCGAGATCATTCCTGTACTTGAGGTTTATTCGTCAGCCTCGAACTTTTTGAAATATCCACGCCGAAATGGGTTGAGTTCATCTGCTGATGTTCCGTTGACCGTAAGCTTCTGTCGGCTTGCGTAGGCTTCGAGAGCAGGTTGTGAAACCTCTGAGTCGGGCAGTCGGCGGTAGGTGATGAGCCTTCTTGACCCTGTATAGTGTCAGCTCGAGTTAAGAACGAGGAGTCTTCATTGGGAAGAGACTTACATTTGTTGAAAGGCTGGACGCAGACTACAACAATCTCGAGGCAGGGATGGGTAGGTACTGGGATCTCGAGTTCCTCATCGTTAGCGGTTGGCATCCAGAACGAGAGTCTGCCGTTGTCAACCAGTGTGTCCGCTGCAAAGTTGAGAATGTCGTCGAGCATTATGAGGAAGCTGTATGGCTTCTTTGGCGGGACGTAGTCGGGATTCCTGCAAGAGTCAGCTTCGGGTGAGACATCGGTCCTGGAGTGCTACGAACATTCCCCTTTCCTTCCCTTGCTCTATCAACCAAGGTGTTTTCTCAGGGTCTCGGAGACCCAGCACTCTGAGTCCCTCGCGGACACCATACGGGGGGTCGCAGACGATCCCATCCCATGTCCTTCGTTGTCTCCTGATGGGTGAATTGGTCAAGTCTGAGGAGAATACATCCCCCAGACAAGAAGTCAGGCCATATTGCTGGAAATTCCCCAGCAGACTCTTTTTTCCACCCTCGCCGCGAATGCTCCGGCCATCGATGTCACTACCCCAGGCCAGAGCGCCAAAGTGAGCACAGGCCACGGGGAATGAGCCTGTTCCAACAAAGGGGTCGTAAAAGAGTTTGCCTGGAGCAGCGAGAGCGATGTTGGCAGTGACCAGGGCAAGCTCTGAGTCCATGCTCGTAGTAGAGATGTACCCTCGTTTCTTCAAGTCAAATCTGACCAGTATTTCTCGAGATGAGCTTGCGACGTAACGGCCAAGGTAGATAGCTCTAGGATCTGGGATGTTGAGAGGGACGCTGTTGAACGGCCACATCTCAAAGATGGTGAACAAGTTGTCAGGGTTTGACATTTTGACAGGCCCCTTCCAGCCCAAGAACCGAAAAGAGTTGATGAGTTCAAGTCTCTTCTTCGCAGAGCGGGAGCCTTGAAAAGGCTCGACCTCGAACCTGAACGACTTCTCCATGTACTGGTCCCAAAGATGCGATGTGTCTGACTTGACGGCATGGTGGACATCTTCTAGAGTGCTTCCACGGCCCCAAAGTTCATGGATAGACTGAGCAAGGATAGATCTCTTGATCAGCTTCTTGGCTGCCTCCACCGAAGGCAGTTGTACAACGCAGAAGGGGGACTATTCACGGTAAGTCTGGAGTCTAGGTACATTTGTGGGTGGACGCACATCCTCGCTATACTCGATAATCTTCATGTCAAGACCCTCGACGAGCGCCAGCGCCTCGATTTCGGCGACCCGAAAGGACTCGTGCGCCTGCGCAAATTTTATGAGAAAGTCCATCTCGACTTTTTCTCCGTGGATATTTGGTTGAGGAGTAATAAAAGTCGGCTCACTTTAGATCCATGAGATGAAAGTGATGGTGGGGGATCAGCGAAAATGCCAAAACCGTGAACGACTTCTTTGGCGGATAGCTTCTTCTGCAGCGATGTTTGCGGGATCAAACTTGACGGGGAAAAGCATCTATCAGAGCTCGAGAAGAGGAAACCTCAAAATCCCTTGTCGAGGCGAATGTGCTGATTTTAAGCTGCGGTCGCTTGCACAAACTCTTTGGATCATGATCTTGTGAGAGGGAAAAATTCCCCGACGAAACCCCGGCTAAGAAATCAGTGCCATTTCTGCGCTCTCCCAAGTGCCACCAGCTTGCTCTCAACCAACATCCTTGGGGGAAACATCTGCGGCTCATCCTTGCAAAAAAACACATAAGCAGAGATCTTCAGCTTTCACTTAGTGATGTTTCCTGCTGCTGCTCCGTCCATTTACCAGTCGCCGAAATGCTTCGTCACATACGGCACCATGGGTCATGTTGACCAAAACCAAGCTCCTAAGAAGGGCAAGCCTTGGTCGGCAATCATGTCACTGGATTTTATACACAAGGTATATTGCAATCTGTGGTCCCCGAAAACTAAATAGTACACAAGCTGAGTGGACTCCAGATCGACCTCATCCTTCCCGCAGAGGCTTGCGATGTCATCCTTGAGCAGCTCAACAACACGCAGAAGCACCCTCGATACTACAAGGTCAACATGACTCTTGGTGATATCTTACAGGGTGATTTCTTCAATGCGTACATCAAAAAGGGTATGTATGTCATTCTCGCCTACGGCCGTGTGTGCTAAGCCGGTTTCCTAGGAAATATTCTCATGCTCTCAGAGGGCAAGTCGACTGTCGGCACACTCTTCACATTACATGAAGGTACCACGCCGGACATAACATCCTAACAAGCATAAGCTCACGGTAACTCCCTAGGCACTCTCACCATGTATCTTGACAAGGAAACATATGAACGTGCCGGCTTGGTCGGGAAGCCATACGGGGCCAAGGGTGGAAGGGGATCAAAGCCACGCTGGGGTAAGAAATTGAGTGTCAAATTTCTCTTCTTCCCGAAAATGCTAATCAGACAGTTGTATCATACAACCTTCGAGACCCAACAATGTTTCGTGGGAAGAAGGGATTTGACCGGTTGATCTATGCCTGCAAGACAGTCTTCAACAAGTCCATAACCTGGCTCTTTTGTAATAACACAGAAACGAGTGAGTATCTAACCCGGAGCCTCCCTAACTATGATCCCACATTAATCTCGCGTTTCATAGCGCCAAACCCAGATCCATTACAGCAGTTCTTTCCTACAGGCTACACCTCGTCGCCAGGCATTAGTCGAGACTCCGCCGTAGTTCAACCAAGCCTAGACGTAGACCCTGAAATCCTTGCCAACATCGATCGCGAGGGCCTTGAGCATTTCGCAACAGAGTGCTACGAATGGCTGTCGCTAGTCCGTCTAGCAAGCCCACGAGTTGAACCCCAGGATAGCATTGATTCCTATCTGTCGCGATACAGCGTACCGGGAGACACCCACAACAACCGCAACGTCTGCAAGTTGAGCTGGCAAGGATTCATTTCGGCACAGTGGCTTCATGGTTTGCTTATGGACGTCCTGGCCGTGTGCCCTTCGGAAATGTGGTTCTCCCTCAGTGCCACGCGCTTCTCAAAGAGTGTCGCGGGTAACAGTGATGATCTCACCATTCTTCGGCCGTCTGTCGCAGCTGGAGAGTACATCATGTGGGAAACGAAATCCCTTGAATGAGCATCTATCCTTGCTTCGATCGCACGTTCCGCTCGTCGCCAATGCCCTCTCCCAGGATAGCGTCTTCGACCAGTTTTCGCAACTCGGCCTGGCCCTGAGGGGTGTTGAAGTCGTCGCGTCCAGCCAGCTCTTCGATCCGTCTCCGAAATTCGGGATCAATATCTTCGGGAATGTCCTGGCTCTCGTCCATCGTGCCGACAGTTACCTTCATTCCTTCCGGAGGCGGAGGAATAGCTTCAGGCAAGACGGCGGCCGCGGTTGATGCAGTGTCGTTGGCTTGCTTTGCTTCAATTCTAGCCAGGTACTCGACAACGATAGGGAAATCGCCCTCGGACTCAATTTTTTCTCGGGCTGTGAAACCTTCGGAGCCCCTGTGGTTCACATTTGCACCAGCCTCGACAAGAATCTTGGCGGCAGCCACAGTCTCGACGACGAACAGTGCGGTTTCATTGTCCTCATCTTTTAGATCGACGTCCACGTTGAACTCGCGAATAAGCGCTCGGAGGAGGTTGAGGTGATTATAGCTGGCAGCGGCGTGGACAAGAGAGTAGCCGTGTTCATCTTGTGAGGCGGCCAGGGCAGGCTTTTCTCGAAGGAGGGGCAACAACGCGGGGTCGTTATCGGCAGCCAAGAGGTACACGTTCGGGTTCGACATGTTCACAGGCAATTGAGTGTATGAGATCGAGTCGAAGATGCTGCGATGGCGCACGGTAGCTGAAAACTAAAGCGAAGTATCGGATTCTAGGTGTTCCAGGCGCAAATCGTCCAACGCGAGCTCAAATCTTTGGTGTGATGTAGAAGATTTTTGGCGGGGTAGCTTGCATGTGGCTCAGCGAATGGAGTTGAACAGGGTTCTATCTCTGTACTGTGTGCCGACCCTTGGCATAGATTCGTTATAGCCTACAAGGTGAGATGACTGGAGAAAAGAAGAGAGGGTGTAAAAGGTATTTAATTTATTGAATAGATGGGAATTGCCCACTTGGAAGTAGTGCGTCATGCCATGTCGTGCATGAGACCGCGGGGTACATCACCATGATCATGAAGATAGGATTTCGGTGCGCTCTCCAGCAGCGCAAAGGCCTTGGGGCACACCTCAAAGCATTAACCTGACACGCCGCTCACCCACCATTGAAGGGCAAGATTTGGAGTCACAAACCGACACCGAATTCTTCAACCACAAACGGTGTGACGCATTCCGCTGTCTCGGCCAGGATCTTTAGGGTAAGCCGACAGGGAGCCAGTTGGGGCACCTGGTATCGACAAGCGATCCTCATGCTACCCAAAACAACCTTGACAATCAATTCTCGCTCCTATTCCGTCGAACTAGGCGAGTAATCTCACCAGGTCCGTAAGACGAGCCAATACCCTGGGCCTTTGTTGCCTGTGTTCCCTACGGTCTGACTCATTTTAAAGACTGGAAGCACTGGCCTGAGGCGGTGCGCCAAGGCAGTTTCCAATCAATACCTAACCCACACAACCATCCGCCACCACTGCAAGCCCAGTGGCCTGAACCCGGGCATCAACCCGCAAGCTGATCATATAAAGGAGCCATATGGCTGCCATTTGATATCTACCCAAGCAGACCATATCGGACTTGGCCGTCCCTACTTGACCTCAACCTCGCGTCTCTCCAGAGGTTCTCACCCTCAGTCTAAAACGGCTTCGTCAAGCACACCCCACCAACACAGGGCGGATACCTAGATATCCTCTGGCCTCTGTCCAAGCCTTTCTTGCAAATAACTCAAGGGTAGGTGCCTATCTAAATTCCCCGAGTTTTTGAGTCTCGGAAAACAGTGCCGTGTTTTGTTTGCTTCAGCCGGGTAACTGCAGCTACTCAGGCAACCCCGATGCACAATCAAACAAACGCCTGCCCCTCATATGAGCAAGACCAACATCTTGCCTGAGGTATCACTGCTTTCCAGCTCCATATGCCCACTAACTTTCTCCTTTCACTTCGATCTCTTCTCACATCTGTCAGTAGAGCCATTACAAACCGCCGAATCCTCAGCACCCCGTCCACGGGCATCGAAAAAATGGCTGCTCCTTACATGCCCCAGGACCCCCAGGCCGTCTCGAGCCTGCTGCATGCCCTAGAGAACTCTCGGAAAGAGAAGCGACGTGGAGGATTCTCGGTCAAGAAGACGACATTTGACGTCAAGGGATCTCAGGATGGCATCCAGGTCGACTCTTGGAGGATGCAAGACTGGGACTACAAGCGACGCGACATGCCTACTTATGCTCGAGGCCTCTTTACGGCAAAGACGAGGAGGGATGGACCCGAGATCGCCGTGAGAGGCTACGACAAGTTCTTCAATACCGACGAGGTCCATGAAACAAAGTGGGAGAACATCTTCACGCGAACCCAGGGCCCCTATGAATTGACTCTCAAGGAGAACGGCTGCATCATCTTCATTGCTGGCCTTGAGGATGAGACTCTGATCGTTTGCAGCAAGCATTCTACTGGTGATCGGTCAGACATTCAGGTTAGCCATGCGAGCGCGGGTGAGCAGCGTCTCGAGCAGCAACTGGCTGCCATCGGCAAGACAAAGAGAGATTTGGCACGAGAGCTCCGCAAGAGAAATGTCACTGCTGTCGCCGAGCTATGCGATGACACATTCGAAGAGCACATTCTGGCCTACGGTCCTGATAAGGCAGGCCTATACCTCCATGGACTCAACCTCAACATGCCTGAGTTTGCCACATATCCTAGCCCCCTCGTCCAAGAGTTTGCCGACGAGTGGGCCTTTCGAAAGACGGGTCTCATCATGATGGACGACATTCAACAAGTCAAGGCTTTCCTCGAAGAAGTGGCCGAAACGGGAGCCCACGATGGCCGTGATGTGGAGGGTTTCGTCGTCCGCTGCAGAATGTCCCACGACCCCTCTTCGGTCCCCTACCGTGACTGGTTCTTTAAGTACAAGTTTGAGGAGCCTTATCTCATGTACCGCCAGTGGCGAGAGTGCACCAAGGCCTTGATCTCCGGAAAACAACCCAAGTTCAAGAAGCACACCAAGATCACCGAGGAGTACTTGCTTTACGCTCGGAGGCGTCTGGCCGCGGATCCCAAGCTGGCCAAGGAGTACAACAACAATCACGGCATTATCTCCCTACGTAACGATTTCTTGAACTTCAAGAACCTCAAGGGCGCAGATGCAGCCAATATGGACGAGCTGGATCCCCTTGTCATGACTGAAGTCACTCGTGACGTGATCCTATGCCCCATTGCTACCATCGGATGTGGAAAGACGACAATTGCTATGGGCTTGACGCACCTCTTCGGATGGGGCCATATTCAGAACGACAACATCTCGGGCAAGGGCCGTCCTCCTCGGTTTACGAAGCTGGTATTGAATGAGCTCAACGACCATGATGCTGTGATTGCAGACCGAAACAATGCACAGAGACACGAACGAAAGCAAATTATCACTGATGTCAAGCTTCAGCATGCCACAGCCAAGCTTGTTTGCCTCAACTTCAAGCACGACGAGGAGTCGATCGATGCAATCCGCCAAGTCACCCAGGAGAGAATCATTGCTCGAGGAGATAACCACCAAACTATCCATGCCGCAAGCGACAAGGACAAGTTCCTCGGTGTTATGGAAGGATTCATCAACAGATTCGAACCTTGCAACCCCCACGCCCGCCCAGACGACGGCTTTGATGTCGTTATTGATCTCGACCCAACGGCGGGCAGTCGACAGAATCTCGAGACCGTTGTCACACAGTTGCACAAGTTCTTCCCGAACCTGGTCAAGGAAGTCCCTTCACCCGAGGCACTTGACGATGCCATTGAATTCGCCCTGGGATACAAGCCTGACTTCAGGCATGACATTCCTGATCGTGGCAAAAAGAACAATAAGCAGCAGCAGCAACAAACGAAGGCAGAGAAGAAGAGGAAGATGGAGTATTTGTCTGTTTCTGTCTCCAGTCAAGAGGTTAATGCTGTCCTAGAGCGAGCTTTCAAGGGCGCAGATTCATCAACTTCCCGGTTCTACATGCAACTGAAACAGACACGGCGTGTGCAGCCCAAATTCCACGTTACTCTACTGCACCGAGCGGCTAGCAAGGACCACCCTGATCTGTGGCACAAGTACACTCTACTTCAAAACCAAGTAGAGGCGACTGGAAACGCCGAAGGAAAGCTGGGAGAGTGCGATGTGATGCTCGAGCGGGTAAGTCTTACGACTGGTAATTCTAGATGAAGGCCCTAACTTTACGCAGGTTGTGTTCGATGACCGCATCATGGCCATCGTTGTCCGCCTGTCAGATCAAGATGATCAGTGGCAGTGTGTCAACCGTGTCGCTCACATCACGGTTGGAACTCGAGATGACTCGGTGAAGCCAAAGGAGAGCAACGATTTACTTGCCCGATGGTTGGAAGTGGGTAGCTCCCCAGAAACCCAGATTGGCGAGATCGTCTTCACCGAAAAGCCGGTACTTAAGGGCACAGTTGCACCCGTACTGGCAAGATTTTGAAGGGAAAATACAGCTTTCATGGGCTGGGGAGACATCTAGAAGGAAAGCGGCGTCGCCATGTGGAATTTCGGCAGTTGAAATTGGGACTGTAGAACGAAACACAACTAGAAGGGCTTTCCGCTACCCAAATCATGGTTGAATCGTAACGTCATTGCTTTGAGCGGTGTATTGCTTCTAGCTGCACCTGTTCCAGGCATGTAAAAGGGTCTCTATGATCGCACCAAAAATCACATCTCCCGCACTGAGGTCCATGTCTCGCATCCATTAATTGCAAAGGGGTATTCTAGGTTCATAACTAAACAGAGAGCCAGTTGACACACCGACTCTGTTGAAACACTTCGCTTTCTACTCATCATCAAGGAATCGGCTTGCTAAGGCCCCAAAGAAGGGCACTTCGAATCTGAGAGAATATTAGTGGTGATGCCGTCTTGCATGGCTGTGCAGCACATACCTATCCAGTATCTCGGCATCTCTATACGCCCTTAGTGTAAGGACGGCGATTAACGCAATATCACAGAGGAAGAACAGCCAACTCAGGAAGGTTGACCATGCGAAGACAAGATGGAAGATCATAATGGCGGTGAAGAGCAGCGCTGATTGCCAAGCATGAAATCTGAAGGGAAGGTTAGCACCTGGTATAATTTCTGTGCATTTCTATCATGCACAGCTTCGAAACTCTTGGCAAGCGTGAACATACCTCACATAGTCGCTGTTTCGTTCTAGTATGAGGAGTATGATTGCTCCAAGGGGTGGGAACGCGACATATGCCAGGCAAGCTTCATAGTCGAGGCGCATTCCCAAACTTGTATCAAACTCGCTGACCTCTGCAGCGGGATATGCTCCGGGCATGGTACTTGAAGCTCCAAAGGCCCTGTTGTCAGGGCTAATGGCAGCCCATCCAGCGGACTGTCCATCAAAACCTCCCCATCCTCGTTGTGGCTGGGGGTGTTGTAGGGGCGGAGGGGAAGCGACCGGGGAGAAGGATCGTCTAGCGTCGTAGGAGGGTCGGGGAGAGGCGTGTTCGGGAGAGGTCACGCGCGAGTGCTCGGGCGGAGAGGATTGATAGGGTGCGAAGTCCATGGTCGGAGAGAATACGTTGGTTTTCTATGAAAGGGCGGAGAATGGCATCGACAGACTGTGCGGTGAGGCGAGATATATATCGGAGCAACAATCGCTGAGGTCCGGCGCAAAAGAGATCTCGTTTGCGAGTGGGACAGACGGATGGCCAACGTGGGATACAGTTGCTGGTGGGAGGTTGACGTGCGGCCTTGGAGGGTAGAAAGGTGTCGCAATTGGAAGCGAGAAGCTCCAATGAACGAAGAGACCAAGGTGATGCAGTGGGCGATTATCGGAGGAGGCGATGATGCAAATGCAAGATGGGATCAGTCGAGGAGCGAGGCGGGGTGGGCGCGAGATGGATGGAGGTTGCTCGAGCTCCTCGTGTAAATGTGAGGTGACGACGCCGTGATAGGTAGCTCCCAGCCACACGCATGAGTCCCAGCCACAGTTCCAGCCAACGGCTGTCAACGAGTCCTTCAGCCAATCAGCCTTTTGACCGCCAACTTCAACCCTTGAGTTGAGATTTCTTAAATGTCCATGGTAGGCGTGAAGTTGAAGATGCTGGGGCTCTTTTTAGACTTGTGGTCAACGGTGTGTAGGATCACTGCGGTCGAAAGCTACATAGCCATGCTACCAGACCCTCTATGAGACGGATACAACATCCCAAGCCGCCTTTCATGTTCAACGGGTGAGATCGCCCCGTATAGTGTTCGTACATTTACACATACACTGCCCTCATTGGGCGTTTTAGTGGTACATCAAATCCATCAAATCCACGCTGGATTTATTCTCCCTCCTTCTTTCCTCCATTGGCCTCTTCCTCGAGTTGGCCCTTTCTGCCCTCCAGTGCTAACCAGAGGCTTCTGCTTCCACCCTCCAATGTGCTGGTGATGCCCAGACCAGCGCCTTGGAGCATAGCCACAAGCTGTGCTCGCAATCCATCCAGGCCACCCTCGATACCGCCAACCCAGTTGATGCCTGACTGATCAAAGATCTTGCCCTCGACACGGCCGCCGACAAGGAGAAGCTTGGCCAGGCCGTTCTGGCAAATGGCATCGTGGTAACCGGGGCTCTTCTTTCTTGTGGGAGCTGGGAACTGGCCAGGAACAGGAGCCAGAACACTCAGTGCGGCGGCCACATGGGCTGGAGACACCGCAGGAAGCACCAGGGCAGCCAAGGGGCCGACTAGGAGGGGCTGGATCTGGGCAAAGTTCGAATCCTCGGGGATTTCAGCCTTCTTAATCGCATCGTACGCAGCTGCAGACAAATCGTGGACTACTGGACCACGAGTCGTACGGGCAGTCGTTGCTGATGCAGCAGCAGCCTCCGGATCATAGAATTCGACGAGCTTAAGAGCCACCCGTAGCATGTTGGTCCTGAGGACCTGCAATTGGACGAGGGGAGTGATATCTACTGGTTCAGTACCAGGAGCAGCGCTAGGCGGAGGGACGGCGGACAAAGCTTTCTTCAGCTCTCGTCGAACAGCAGCCCATTCCACCGCTGTGAGGTTGCTGTGCTGGAAGAACAGAATCAAGGGTGTGGTGCGGAGAAGTGATGTGTAAGTTCGGATCAGCTGACTCTTCCTTGTCTCAACTGGCCGGGCACTCGGGGGCTTCGTCGCGGGAGCATGATCGATAGGCTTTCGAACTTCGGAAACGGCGGCGGAGTGGATTGACGTCGTCGAGAGGGTGCGAAGAGCCAAAGCCCATGACTGCTGTGGGAGATGGGACTCTCTGCGCAATTGGCGCAGGCAGGGCGCGGCAGTCCTCGATACCCGGGAGGCCATAATGACTAAGCGCAAAAGAAGCAGGTTAGCATGAGAAACCCCAATGGTTGGAGTCGAGGTCTGCACATACGTGAATTGAGACTGTTGCTGGCTCGTCCTCCAGATCAAAAAATCCACGAGCATCACAGCCGTCGATCACCAATTGCGAGCAACAGGCAAAGTGGGCCGTGCACCCGGATCAACCCACCGCCGCTCCCCGGCCACCTGCAAGGCCACTGGGGCCAATGCCGAGCTGTGCTGTGGCTCTGTGCCAACCAGGCTGATTACGCGCGACCTGACTGCCTGCCTCAACAGCTTCGTCTTGGAGACTCGGGTGCAGTAATAGCTTTCACCTCCTCAACCCACGGCCGACTTCCAACATCGACATACATAAACCTCCCACCTGTCGCGCCGACCTCATCCCTTAATTAAACCATTTTTCTTTCACCAAAACCGATACGTAACGCTACATTCCATCATGTCGACTCTCGAGGAGCTGGACGATTTTGATCACAGAGAGAAGGAGGAGGACAAGAGAGATGGTGGCGACAAGAACCAGAAGAAGCCTAGCGATGGCGATGCGGACATGAAGGATGCCGAAGAGGAGCAAGATGATATCCTTGACGACGAGATTCTTGGACTCAGCACACAAGACATCCTAACCCGCAAACGGTTGCTCGAGAACGACTCTCGCATTATGAGGAGCGAGTATTCCCGATTATCACACGAGAAGGCCGCCATGGCGGAGAAGATCAAGGAAAACGTCGACAAGATTGCCAACAACAGGTTGGTTTTTCATCTTCTGTGGGCTTGGTAATGGTTATAGCTAACCTGAGGCAGGCAACTCCCCTACCTGGTTGGCAACGTCGTGGAGCTACTTGATCTTGACCCAACTGCTGAGTCGTCTGAGGAGGGCGCCAACATTGACCTGGACGCTACCCGAGTCGGAAAGTCGGCCGTCATCAAAACATCTACCCGCCAAACAATCTTTCTCCCCCTGATCGGTCTCGTCGATGCGGATAAGTTGAAGCCTGGTGATCTTATTGGAGTCAACAAGGACTCATACCTCATTCTGGACACCCTCCCCGCCGAGTACGACAGCCGCGTCAAGGCCATGGAGGTGGATGAAAAGCCCACAGAACAGTACACCGATGTTGGTGGACTGGACAAGCAGATTGAGGAGCTTGTGGAAGCTATCGTTTGGCCTATGAAGGAGGCTGAGCGATTCAAGAAGATTGGCATCAAGGCCCCTAAAGGTACGCTAATGTTGGTCCACCGACTCTTTTCGCTGTGCTAACTGGTTCCAGGTGCACTGATGTATGGCCCCCCCGGTACCGGAAAGACCCTCCTCGCCCGAGCTTGTGCAGCACAGACCGATGCTACATTCCTGAAGCTGGCAGGACCTCAACTGGTCCAGATGTTCATTGGAGATGGCGCCAAGCTCGTTCGAGACTGCTTCGCCCTGGCCAAGGAGAAGGCTCCCGCAATCATCTTCATCGACGAGTTGGACGCCGTCGGCACCAAGCGATTCGACAGTGAGAAGAGTGGTGATCGTGAGGTGCAACGAACCATGCTGGAGTTGCTGAACCAGCTTGATGGTTTTGCATCCGATGACCGGATCAAGGTCCTCGCCGCCACGAACCGTGTCGATGTGCTCGACCCTGCGCTGCTCCGTTCTGGTCGATTGGATCGCAAGATTGAGTTCCCCTTGCCGAACGAGGAAGCACGTGCCCAGATCTTGAAGATTCACTCCCGCAAGATGAAGGTCGACCCGGGTGTGAACTGGGGCGAACTTGCGCGAAGCACGGACGAGTTCGGCGGTGCTATGCTGAAGGCTGTGTGTGTGGAGGCCGGCATGATCGCCCTGCGGTCAGGCAAGAATAAGATTGGACACGAGCATTATGTTGATGCCATCGCCGAAGTCCAGGCCAAGAAGAAGGACGTAAGTTACACACCACCTAGCCCAACCCACATGGCCAAGTCGCTAACTCAGGGGTACAGACAGTCAACTTCTACGCTTAATTGTGCTGATGATTGGGGATGTCATGGGCTGGGATATAGGCCATGTAAGCCTAGGCGCTGGGGAATAGAGAAGGCAGCGGCATCCATAGATCAATGTAACAGTATCTCGCAGCGAATGCCCGCCTGTTTCGAGGCACGAAATTATGCAACACCCAATCGCTTGGTTAACTTGTCCCAGCAACCAAGTCCCATACTCACCAGGTGAAACCCCCTGATGAGGCGCATATGTGGTGAATGTCAGTAAGAAAGATGTGGAGATTGTTAGAAGCTACAGTCAACATGGGTTTTGTAGCCGACGGTGATTTATTGAAGTAGTGGAAGCCTGAAGGTACAGTCACTTGCTCAGGTACTGCCTCCAAAAAGACGTCTTCACGCAGGAAGCAAAGGCCACCCCCGGAGCTTTTGTTCCATTCAAGGATCGAGATTGCCCATCATTGCAGTCGGATTAACCGTTGGAGCAAGCATGTGCCTCGCACGAGTCGATGTTTGGCAGCGGAGGGTACCGATTTGTGCAGTGTGGCCTTAGGTAATCTCACGCTTTCCCTCGTTGGGCCTGGAGCTTGTGCGGGGCTGATCGGTGAACTACGTCATGGTGGCACCCATATTGGCTCTCATCCAAGGTCTGTTTGTTCAAACAGCATCGCGATGATGAACGATGGACGATGATGATGCCGGTGGTGACGCTGACGAGGCGGAAGAGCCCCTCGCTTTGTGCGAACGGACAGGTAGCCCGATACAGGACCCAGTGAAACCATTTGGTGCCTTGTTTCATGATTTGATGAGCTCATGCATAGGTATCCAGTACCTTCTGCCGTGTGTGCAGAGCTGCCAGATTCCAGCCACCCACGACAACGGCACAGTGACGTGATAGATTCCTCAGTTCGTGGCTTGCTCTCTCTCCCAGCTTCCTTCCTTCCCGCCCACATCCATCTCCCTTGATGCGTATTTGTTTTCATTCCTTTCCCCTCCATCAACAAAAACCACCCACATCGTCGCGGCCATTTCTCTGTGATATCCCTTCCTATTCTACTCTAACCTATTGCCCGACAATCTGTTGTGCTTCTACTCGCAACAAAGTGCAGCGATTCCTAACCTGCAGAACCAGACGCAACCACGATGCGGTTCTTGACTGCCCTCTCTGTCGTGGCGGTCGCCAACGGCGTAGCCGCCAGCACATGGTTCCCCGGCTCTAAGCCTGGCAAGTTAACTGCCTTGTGCTATAACAAGCTGCTTGTAACTAACAGAATGTAGTCTACAATAAATGGCACGAGACCGAGTTGGAGCGCTGGCTCTCTGATCACGACATCCCCTATCCCACTCCCGCCGATCGTAAGGACCTGGAAACACTTCTCGAGAAGAACTGGGATGCCTATGTCGTCTCCCCATACAACAGCTGGGACACCGCCCAGCTGAGCTCCTATTTGCAAGCCAAGGGCAAAGAGACCCAGGAAGAGGCCGCTGCCACCAAAGACAGCTTGCTGTCCCAGGTCAAGGCCAACTGGTACGAGACTGAGGACAATGCCCAGTCTGCTTGGCTCAACGTTCGAGACTGGATCCTCGACACATGGACTGAGAGCCAGTTGAAGGCTTTCTGTGACAAGAATGGTATCCCCGGTAAGCCAGCTCTCTCAGCTAATGACTTGTCCCCTGAATATTTTGACGGTACTGACCAAGCCCTTGCAGTCCCCCAGCCTCGTCAGCGAGACACTCTTCTCCAGAAGGCCCGTTCCGGTTACGAGACTGCTGCTAAGAAGGCTAATGAGGCTACTTCGTACCCTGGAAACTGGCTGTATGAGAGTTGGTCTGAGTCTGATTTCAAGGAATGGCTCGACACCCATGGTTTCCCTGCTCCCCAGCCAATGACCCGCGACAAGCTCATTGCCTCTGTGCGCCGCAACTCTCGCCTTGCCTACCTCCGAGCTCAAGACCAAGCCGCCAGCGCCACGGCCAGCGCCCAGGCTGCCTACGCTACGTTGACTGACATGATCATTGACGCCTGGAGCGAGTCTCAGCTCAAGGAGTTCTGTGACAAGAATGGCATCGCTGTGCCTCAGGGTACCAAGTCCAACGAGCTCCGCGCTTTGGTCCGCAAGCACCGTGCCGATATCCTAGGAGACAACATTGCTGGTAGTGCTTCCTCCGCCTTTGGTGCGGCCACCTCCAACGCGCAGAACCAGTACGCCAAGGCTACCGACAGTGCCTCGCTCGCCGCTCAAGACGCTTTCAACAAGGCTGTTGGCACGTGGTCTGACAGCCGACTCAAGGCCTACCTCGATGCTCGCGGCGTTCCTGTTCCCCAGGGATCCAAGAAGAATGACCTCGAAGCTCTTGTTCGCAAGAACTCGCACGTCGCCGCCCACGGAGGCAACGCGTGGACTTTCGATGACTTCAGCTACGAGAACCTCAAGAAGTACATCTCCAGCCAAGGTGATGCAACTGCGAAGAAGGTCGTGGACAAGAAGGATGCCAGCCGTGATGAGCTTTACAGTGCCGCCCAATCGGCCTACTCTTCTGCCTCATCCGCTGGCGGATCTACTTGGGCTTCTGCCACCAACTACCTCACAGCTGCGACTGCGTCTGCTAAGCAAAGCGCCTTCGACCAGTGGACTGAGACCGACCTCAAGGCGTATCTCGACAGCTATGGTGTGCCCGTCCCCCAGGGTTCCAAGATCGAGGATCTGAAGGCTCAGGCCCGGAAGCAGTCTACGTACTTCAAGTACGGCACCAACTCTCCCGCGGAGACTTTCTTCGCTAAAATCGGAGAGACTTGGAACTGGATCACCAGCCAACTCAAGATTGGTGGTGAGGCTGCCAAGCAGAAGGCTGCTGAGACGGAAGAGGATGCCAAGGAGAAGATTCGTGAGGAGCTGTAATGCCGTTTGGCATGGCGTACTGGATGAAATGAAGACATCCTCTGAGCAACACTGTGTTGCGGTTGAAAGACGCCAGGCCGGTGTTTCGGCATCTATCAGCGTGAAGAAAAGGCAAGAAGATGATGATGAGATCCAAGTGATCGGATATCACTTAATTACTGGTTTCGTGCAGGCTGCGATTTTGCGCTTCGTTTGCTTTAGCAAGTAGTCATGTATTATGAATTGCCCTATGAATTCTTGACCCTGGCGCTTCTTGACGAATGTGAGATGTGTTGCATATGGAGCTGTCGCGTAGGGTGCCGATGTGAATGTGAAGAAGAATCAACAAGGGTATTTCTTGTATGATAAAACCTCGATGAAGTGTTGAGCATCGTGTGTCAACTGGACAATTGTGGTGTAATCTCAATCGCGGCTTCTAATACGCAGACACGAGCTTCACCGGCTATGTCCGTAGTAATAGAGACATGGTTAGATGGAAATACAATCAGCTAGACTATGGTCAGAGTAGTCTACAGTTTGGAGCGCGACCAAGTCCTGAAGAGGAAAAGGGACGGTTTGCGAGTTTGGCTCAGGTGTCACAGAACAAGACTTAAAGCATGGAGCGAACAACTATATTTGACATCTTTTTTAACATCCTAACGCCATCGCTGGTAGAACCCATCGTGGGCCTAACTGCCCTTGGAGGTACCCTTCTATCTGGACGATGTCCTGCAAATTACGCCCAAAGCCTGCAAGTTCCATCCGCACCAGCGCTGAGGCACCAGGGGTGCTTGGGATGCCAGTCAACGTCCAGAACACCAAGCTTGTTGATGACCTTGTGGCCTCGGAGCATCTTGACAGGCACAATCGTGGCGTTCTCCATAAGATCGCTGACAACCTTGCCGTGGAAGATCTGGAGGGTTCCGTCATCACTGGCATCCGCGAAGAGCGGTAGGCTGCGGTGATACTTGACGGCTCGGATGGCCTCAGGGTGGAATCTCATGGTCTTGTATGGGCGAGCGGACAGATCCAAATCATGCCACAGCAATCTTCGGTCATAAGAACCAACGATGAGGTTGTCGCCGCCGGGGTGGACATCAAACGAGGAGATCCATCGGGCGCCAGGTTGGACAACCTTGACAAGCTCTTGTCGCTGCAGATCGTAGCAGCGGATCATTCGTTGGGTTGCAACAAAGAACAGGGGTCTTGAGGGATGGAACTGGGCCGTCTGGGCAAGACCGGGGAGCTTGCGGAACGGAATCTGACTGAGGTGCTTGGAGAGGGTGTGGATGGCCACAGAGCTTCGTTGTCCAGTGGGAGAGACGGAACACAGGAACTCGCCTCGCCTGTGCCAGCTGATCACCTTGATCAAGGACCTGACAGTGGCCTTGAGGAGTACACCAGCATCCTCGAGCTTAGCTCCAGGCCTTGACCACTTGGCCGGAGGATCCTTCTTCACTCCATTGGCCGCGGCGGGTTGCGCGCCGTTTGTTGCATATCCAAAACCAGCATCGAGGACTTCGCGGCTCGCCTTTTCCACGGCGTCGCTTGCGACTGAAGGAATCATGAAGAAGAGATCTTCACCAGCTGCCGCGGCCAAGATGAAAGTCTCCTTGTTGGGGCGCCATCGAACAACGTTGACAGGCTCCTCGCTGCTCAGCTTGGCCATCCATTCCTGATGGCCGTTGAGGCCCCAAACGCGGACAGTACCATCGTCGCCTCCCGATGCCACAAACTCGCCGTCAGGGCTGAATGCCACAGAGCGCACACGACCCTCGTGACCTCGGAAGATTGTCTGGTTGAGAGTAGGGAAGGGCTTGAGGTCTTCGGGCCGAGGGAGCTTGGGCAGAAGAGAGTTGGGGTCGATGTTGAGCCTGTTCTTCCTGATTCGAGGGGCCAGGTACAAGTCCAAGCACCGTTCAAACCTCTCCTTGACAAACTCGCCGTAGCCAGGGACCTTCCGGAGAGAATCGAATTTCTCGGGGAGGTATTCCTTCTCTCTCTCCTCAGGATCCTGGCTCTTCCAAGCCTCCTTCTCTTCCTCAGTAGGCAGGTATTCCGGCGGGGGGTTGTAGCTGAGATCGTATCCAGGGGGGGCCAGCTTGGGCGCGGGAATGTTCATGACGTGAGGATCCTGAGGCTCCTCGTTGGCCCATACGTCGTAATAGACTTCCTCCTTTTCCTCCTCTTCTCGTTGCCGCTCCTCCGGAGGCTTGTATGGAAGGATTCTTCCCTCCTTGATCGCCCGGACCAGTTTCGCGACACGCTTCGCTTCGTGTTTTGAGGGAACAAAGCGACGCTTCGGCTCGGGTGCTGCGCTCAGAGGCATCTTCTCCTCGATACCAGTGAAATACGGGACCATGTCCTGGAAGAGGTTAGCAACGCTCGACAACCACCCATGGATGGGTTAGAGACTCACAGGATAAGGATCGTAACCCTCATCAGGAACTTCGTTCATCTGAAGTCGCTTGAGAAGTTCGAGCTCATCTTGGCTAAGATTCAGAGGCTTTCCGGTCTCTGGATCTGTCAAGCCAGTCCAACCCTTGGGAATCTCGATGCTGTCGAGGAGGGCATCGAGCGCCTCGCCCGTGGCGGGGCGCATAATTTTCTTTCCATTGATGTCATACCCGATGTGAGGATACGAGTCGTAGAAAGAGAGAGGGATATTGCCGATCGTGTTCGCGGGGCCTTGGGCATCTGAGTCGTCGCTGTCATAGACAGGGTCGACCTCGGCATACTCATAGCGCTCGCCTCCATTCGCATCCTTCACGACGCGGTAGTTCGGCTGATCGTCCTCGTCATCCAGACTGGGAAGCGCTCGCGCGCTGTCGCCAAGCTCAGAGGAGGCATCGTCGCTATGCACCTCTTCGTCTTCGTCTTCGTCGGGGTCTTCTACATCCTCATCAGAAGACAGGCCGTCAAGGTCATCGAACTCGTCTTCGTCAACCTCGGAGTCGTCTTCGCTCTGGGAGAGTACGCCGTCTAATTGAACGCCAGCAAGATCATCGTCAGCTGGGGCGGCCTCAGAAGGCCCTTTTCTTTTGCGAGAGGCTATTAATGGCGCCATTGGCGGGTTGTGGGCGAAAGAACAGTGGTGGGTGTAACTTTGGTCGAGAAAGAATTCAAACTGATGCACCGCATTGTGAAGACATATTTTTTTTCTAGGCACGATAAGATAAGAAGGTAAAGTGGATCTGCCATACGCAAGCCACACTTGGAAATAAACCAAAGTGGGGTAAGTGATTTAAAGGTATTATTAGCCCCCCCCCCTACTTAAAAAGCTAAAAGAGTAATATAGTTATTTTTAAAAGATATTAAGATATAATATATAATAAAAATAATTACTTATAATTATTATATTAAATTTAAAAAATTAATAATAAAATATTTTTAAGAAAAATAATTTTTAAAAATATTAAGTAATTAAAATAGCTTTAATTAAATATTATATATAGAAAAATATTTTAAATCTTTATAATTAAATTATTATAAAAAACTTAATAAATTAAAATATTATATAACATATATAATAAGCAAGTATCGCAATTAAGCAAGCATCGCATTTTACCCTATAGTGGGATTTATACTAAATTTTAAAATAGCTTTAAAAATTCTAAGAAATTTAGCTTAAGTTTCTATTAGCTTATAACTTATAATTAGATTAATTAAGCTAAAATAAATCTATTATAATTTCCTAGAAATTTTAAAAAAATCCCTTATAAGGTAGTTTAAAAAAAAGGCTATTCGCACTATATGTATAGCTTTTTCTCTATATAGGAATTTTTTAAAAATCCTAGAAAATTATATATAGTTTATCTTAAAGTTAGATTTATTAAAACTTTCTCTTTAAATCTATAGCTATTTTATTATAGTTTTTATTAAGCCTTAAAATTTAGAAATTTAATACATAATATAGATGCGACGCGTACTTAATTGCGACGCTTACTTATTATATATATTATACTATATTTAATTTAAATAATATTTTTTATATCTAAGGTATTATTTTTAATATTTAATTAAATATTTTATATATTTCTTATAAAATAAATACTTAGATATATTAAAAATTTTAATAATTATAATATATATATATAGTAAGTGCACTAGATAAGTAAGTATATTAAAAATCCCTTAATTTATATTTTTTTTATTTAATTAATTAATTCTTAATTACCTAGTATATTATCTATTAATAATAAGGCTAGATTACTTCTTATACTTTAAGCTATTTAAAATAACCTAAGTTTAAAGCTCTAATTAACTATAAGGCTTTACTAGGTTAGCTATTATACCTTATATTATCGCTATAATAATATTTAGTCTTAATATAATATAATCCCGAAATTATATAAACTCTTAGATCTAGAGGAATAGATATTTATTTAATTTATTTTTAACCCAAATTTATAAAGATTTCCTCTTTAGCTTTATAATATAAAAGAAATAATTAATTAATTACTTATTAACTATAATATATTACTTATTAATATATATTAGGCTTTAAACTTTATTAAGTAATACCTATACCTTAAGATATATTTTTTTTAAAAATATAATTATTAAAAAACTAAATATAAAAATCTAATTATTATTTATAATTAATTTTAGCTTATAATAAATATAATTATAAAATATAATATTTAATTAAATAGTATTTATAATTTTAATAAAATTAATTTCTTTATAAATATAATTATAAATAAAATAATTATTATAGGCTTAAAAAGGTATTTAAAGCTAAAATTAATATAGCTTAAAAACTAAGAATAAATTATAATTATTTAAGTAATTAATATAAAAAACTAAGTAATTTAATTTTTTATTATTAATATAAGCTAATATTATTTTATTAATTAATATTAAGAAAATAACTTTTTAAGTAATTAAATAATTATAATAACTTAAAAAATTTAAATTAATAATAAAATTAATCTTAAATAATTTAAATATTTTAATTAATATATAATTAATTAATTAATTAATTTTTATTATTTCTTAATTTTTAATAATTATAAAAATTATTATTTTATTAAATTTAAGAAATATTATTTAAAAAAAATTATTTAATTTTATATATTATTTTATTTATTTTATTTATTTTAGCCTCTTAATATTAGATATTTTAATATATTAAAATAAGCTTATAATTAAGAAATAAAATAATTAATTAAATACTTTATAATTTATATTTTAAAAATTAAATTCTTTTTAGCCTTTTATATTATATATAAGATTATTATAATAAAAAGAAATATTAAAGGGGCTTTTAAAGAAATTAGCTTTATTCCCCTTAATCTAGATATTATAATCTTAAAGCTTAATATATAGCTATAGACTTTAATACCTATTAAAGAGGGATCTAAGCCTTTAACCTCTTAGGTCTTAAAGACCTTAAGGATTATACTTAAGGCTAAATCTTAATTTAAATACTTTAAAAAATAAATTAAAAAATATTAAAATAAATTCTTAAAATTAATCTTTAAAGCCCTAAGGTCTCTTAAGAAAGAAACAAAAGTAATTATATATTAGATTATCTTATTAATTACTAAAAATAAAGACTTTTAAAAAATAAATAAAATCTTTAATTAATACTAAAGAGTAAAAAAAACCTAGTTATAAAAAAAAAGGGTTATAATAATAAAAGAAAGAAAATAAGTAATTAATTAAATAAATATTAATATATAAATAATAGCTAAATTATTAAGATATAATAATTAAGGAAAATTAATATAACTAAGGGTTTAGTATTATAATATCTATAGGTAATTTAGTTATAATATAAAGACTTATTAAATAATAATTAAGATATTTAGGGAAGAATATAATAAATAGTTTTAATTAATTAAATAATTTATAATATTTTTATTATAATTTCTAAAAAAAAGGTTAAGAAAAGTAGCTTACTTAATTACCTAGCTTATTAATTTATTATATATATTATTATAAAAAGAAAATTAATATATTATTAAGAAGAAATAAAATATATAAAAAAATCTTAATAAGAAAGAAAATAAAATTATATTATAATAAAAGAAATTAAAATATAATATATTAAGTAATAAATATTAATATGGTAAAATAAAAATAAAATTTTATTAAAAATAATAATATTAAAAGATTAATAAAAGATTTTAATTATTTATATTATAATAAAAAAGAAATAAAAGTTAATCTTAAATATTTAAGGTAGTATAATAAAAAGCTTTTATTAAGACTTTATTTATAGATTAAGAAACTTAAAGGAGTTATTTAAAGCTTTTTTATTTACTTAAAGATCTTAGGGACTAAGATCTCTAGAGGGGAGGTAATTATAAAAATATAAGGTCATTATTAAATCCGCTAACTAATTAGGGTAACCCCGGCTAGTTATTATATATATAGAGAGCTCCTAAAGGCGCTATAGCTAAGCTATTATAAGAAGATTAGTAAATTAAAGTCTTATATATATTAAAAACTTATCTTTAATTAATAATTTTACCCTAATATAGCTATTAAGGTTTATTATTTTATAAATTAATTCTTTTATTAATATTATTATTAAATAAAAAAAATACTAAGTAAAAATAAAAAAAATACTAAGTAAAAATAATAAATATTATAATTAAAAATTATAAGTTTTATATAGTTTAGATTATTAAGGTCTTTATTTAATATAATATATTAAAAATATTTATTAAATATTCTTTCTTATAGCTTATTATAAGTATTTTTTATATTTTTATATTTTTATAAAATTTATAAATTTCTATATTAAGGTTATTTTAGTTATATTAAAATTACTAAGATATTAATTATAATATTTTAATTTTTATTTTCAAGAATATAAAATTAAATAATAATAATATACTACTTATATTTTTTTATATTAATTTTTTAATTATTATTTTAAATTAGTTAAAAAATTTAAAATCATTTTTATTATCTTTATAAAAAGATATTTAATTTTATTAATAATATATTAAAGAAATTATAATAGTTTTTTATAAATGCTTTTAATTAAATAGTTAAAATAATATAATTAATATTTACTAATATATCCTTTAATATAATTATAATAATTTTAATAAAAAAGATTTATAAATTTTATAAATATATAAAAATATTAATAATAAAATATAAAAAATAATATTAAATTAAAATATTAAAAATATTAATATAAATATATAATATAAATATATAATATAATAATATATTATTAATTTAATTTATTATTTTTAATTATATTATGTTTTTATTTATTTTTTTTATATAATTTCTTTTTCTTTAATTATAATATTTATAAAATATTTAACTTTTTTAAAAAATATTTAATTTATACTAATATAAAAGTTTTTTATATTATTAAATAAAAGAATTAAAAAAATCTTATAAAAATTAACTAAGATTTAAATATATAGCTATAAATATAATTATATTAAGAAATAAGAATTACTAATATTATAAGGCTTAGAGGGATTAAATTTTAGAGTATTATTAAAATTTATACTTAAAATAAATTAATATTAAGGCTTAATATTAGACTTAGAAATAAAGATCTATAAGTTTAATTAATTAAATTTATTTAATTAATTATATAATTTATATCTTAGCGTATATAAATATCTAAATAATAATAATATTATTAATAGTTTTAATACTATGTTTCTTATTATTATATATATAATAAATTATTTTTTAATATTTATTTTAATTTTAAATATTATTTAACTTAAATATTAATATTGTAAGTCTGTTTTTTTTTTAAAAAAAAATATTATTTTAATTTAGTAATATTATTAAATACTTTTTTATAATTTATTTAATAAATAAATATATCTTTATTTAACCTTTATATATATAATTACTTTATATAGATATCTTAATATTTAAGCTAATATCTTATAAATATATTATATTTTAAAAATTATATATCTTATTAGTAATAATTTTTTTAAATTACCTAAGGCCTTTTTTTAATACCTAATAATAATAAGAAAATTAGATAAGAAATAAGAGAAATAATTAAAAACTTAATTTTAGCTAAAATATAAGCCTTAATATAATAATAAAATATATTAAGGCTATTATATAAGTATAATATTATAAAAACTTATTATAAGTAAATATATTAAATTAATTAAGTAATAATAATACGGGAAATATACTTTTATTTATATAAAGCGAGGACTTATTATATCTAATAAAATATAATATATATAATAAGCTATATATCTTAAATAAAATTCTATTTATATAAAGCTATTATAAAAATAAGCTTTAGTCCTTATTAATATTAATAAATATAGCCTAAGGAATAAAGAAGTTATTTATAGATCTACTACTTATATTAAGATTATAATAAACTTAGGTAAATGCCTAGCGAGTTAATCTTATTAATTTTCTTAGCTAATATAAATAATAAATCTTAAGATAATATCTTCTAAAAATTATAATAGCTATTTAATCTAAAGAAATAAATTCTTATATATTATATAATTAATTTAGATTTATAAGGATTTCCCTTTTAATTTTTTATTATTATAGAAATAATTAATAAATTACTTATTAATTATAATAGAATACTTAATAATATATATTAGGCTTTAAACTTTATTAAATAATACTTAAAGCTTAAGATATATTTTTTTAATAAATATAATTATAAAATAAAATAATATATATATATAGCAAGTATACTAGATAAGTAAGTATATTAAAAATCCCTTAACCTCTATCTTCCTTATTTAATTACTTAATTCCTAATTATCTAATATATTATTTAGTAATTATAAGGCTAGATTATTTCTTATATTTTAAGCCCTTTAAAATAACCTAAGTTTAAAGCTCTAATTAATTATAAGGGTTTATTAAGTTAATTATTATACCTTATATCGCCGCTAAAATAGTATTTAATCTTAATATAATCTTATCCCTAATTTATATAAATTATTAGATCTAGAAAAAGAGATTCTTATTTATTTTATTCTTAACTTAGATTTATAAGGATTTCTCCCTTAGCTTTATAGTATTAAAGAAATAACTAATTAATTACTTATTAATTATAATATATTACTTATTAATATATATTAGGCTTTTAATTTTATTAAGTAATACTTAGAGCTTAAGATATATTTTTTTTAAAAATATAATTACTAAAGAGTTAAATATAAAGATTTAATTATTATTTATAATTAGTTTATACTTATAATAAATATAATTATAAAATATAATATTTCATTAGATAATCTATATAACTTTAATAAGATTAGCTTTCTTATAGGTATAATTATAAATAAAATAATTATTATAGGTTTAAAGAGGTATTTAAAGCTAAAATTAATATAGCTTAAAAACTAAGAATAAATTATAATTATTTAAGTAATTAATATAAAAAGCTAGGTATTTTAGTTATTTATTATTAATATAAGCTAATATTATCTTATTAATTAATACTAAAATAATAACCTCTTAAGTAATTAAATTATTATAATAACTTAAAATAACTAAATTAATAATAAGATTAATTTTAAATAACTTAAGTATTTTAATTAATATATAGCTAAGTAATTAAATAATTATTATTACTTTTTAATTCTTAATAATTATAAAAATTATTAATTTATTAAATTTAAGAGATATTATAAGAAAAAGAAAAGTATTTAGCTTTATATATTACCTTATTTCTCTTATCTATTTTAGCCCCTTAATATTAGGTATTTTAATATATTAAAGCGAGCTTATAATTAAGAAATAAAATATCTAATTAAATATTTTATAACCTATATTTTAAAGACTAAGTTCTTTTTAGCCTTTTATACTATATATAAGGCTATTATAATAGAAAGAAATATTAAGGGGGCTTTTAAAGGAGCTAGCCTTATTCCCCTTAACCTAGAAGCTATAGTCTTAAAGCTTAATATATAGCTATAGACTTTAATGCCTATTAAGGAAGGGATTAAACCCTTTACCCCTTAGGTCTTAAGGACCCTAAAGATTATACTTAAGGCTAGATCTTAGTCTAAATACCTCGAGAGATAAATTAAAAAGTATTATAATAGCTCCCTAGAGTTAATTATAGAGGCTATAAAGTCTCTTATAAAAGTAATAAAGGGAAATATATATAAGATTATATTATTAAGGGCTAAGGTTAAAGACCTTTAAGAGGTAAATAAGATATTAAATTAGCGCTAACGTACATGATAAGCGAGTGGGACAAACAAGCGAGCGGGACAGCTAGGCTATGCACTAAAACTAGGATTTTTAAATAATTCTAGAAAATTCAAATCAAGCTAAGGAAAGCTAAAAATTAGAGGTTAGCTTAGTTATATAATATATTATCAACCCTGATTTTTATAGATTATTAGAAAAATACCCTATAGGGTAGTTTAGAAAAAGTATATTCGCACTGTATAAATAGCTATTTCTCTATAAAGGAGATTTTTTAAAAATCTATAAAAATTAGATATACTTTATTTATAAGTTAAATAGCTAGAAATACTCTTTATAAGTTTCTAGCTATTTTATTAAAGTTTTTATTAAAGTTTAAAAATCCTAGTTTTAGTACACAGTCTAGCTGTCCCACTCGCTTGTCTGTCCCACTCGCTTGTCTGTCCCACTCGCTTATCATATACGTTAAAAGGTAAAAAAGATTAGATTATAAAAAAGAAAAATAATTCTAATAAAAAAAAAAGGTAAATAATTAATTAAATAGATATTAATATATAAATAATAGCTAAATAATTAAAATATAATAATTAAGGAAGGTTAATATAATTAGGGGTTTAATATTATAATATTTATAATTAGCCTAGTTATAATATAAGGACTTATTAGGTAATAATTAAGATATCTAAAGAAAAATATAATAAGTAGTTTTAATTAATTAAATAATTTATAATATTTTTATTAAGATTTTTATTAAAAAGGCTAAGATTTTTAATATATTTACTTATTTAATATACTTATTATATATATATATTACTTAAGAAAGTAATAATTATAACTTAAATAAAACTAGCTTTTTTATAAATATAATTTTAAGTAAAATAATAATTATAGGCTTAGAAAGCTATTTTAATATAAGCTAATATTATTTTTTTAATTAATATTAAAAAAGTAATTTCTTAAATACTTAAGTTATAATAATAATTTAAAATAAGTTAATTAATAATAAAATTAGCCTTAAATAACTAAAATATTTAAATTAATATATAATTATTTAATTTTTATTATTATATAATTTTATATTCCTTAAAATAAGAATTAAAATAATATATTTAATATCTTAGTAATTTTAATACTAAAGGCTTTATACTTAAAGCTAGAGATCTTAATAGGCTTAAATTAATAAAGTTTATTTATATAATTATTAATAGCTTTAATAATACGCTAAAGCTAGCTTTATTTATAATAAATAGCTTATATCTTAACTAATTAAAAAGGTTAAAATCTTAAAAGATTATACTTTTATTATCTAGTTAAGAGGATATTTAACTATAACTAATAATAACTATAACTAATTAATTAACTAATTAATAATATATTAATAAATATAATAACTTTTTATAGATACTTTTAATTAAGTAATTAAAATAATATAGCTAATACTTATTAAGATACTTTTTAATATAACTAAGATAACTTTTATAAAGAAGTTTATAAGCTTTATAAAGGTATAAAAAGTACTTTTAATAAATTATAAAAAATAATATTTAATAAATACTTTTAAACTTTTTTAATATATATAAAAATTATAACCCTAGAGTTATTTTACTTAATAAGCCCTATTAAATGTATTTAAAACTTATATCTTACAAAAGTTCTAATTTAACTCTTAGAAAAGTATTAAGATAAAAAATATTATAAGTAAGCTAAAAAGACCCCTTTTTATTTATAAAAAATACTATAATATAATTTTAAATATAATTAATATATATTATATAATATCCTTAACCAAAATTATCTTTTTAAATTTATATAATAAAAATAAGATTTTTTAATAAAATATATATTATTATAATAATAATAATATTATTATTATAAGAAGATACTTTTTAGACTTTTAATAATTTTTAAAAGCTTAGTAAGTAAAAATAATTATTAATATAAAATAGTCTTACCTTTTTAATATATAAAAAATTCTAACCCTAGTATTATAATACTTAATTAGGGCTATATAATTTAATTGAAGCTTATATCTCTAAAAAGCTCTAATTTAACTCTTAGAAGAGTACTTAGATAACAAAAGCTATAATTAGCCTAAAAATCGCTATAATAATAAAAGAAAAGATATATATATACTTTTTATAAGATAGTTCCTAATATAAGATTAATAAGCTTATTTAAGTTATTATAATTAATATATATTATATTCTTTAAATAAATATATAATTTAAATATAATAACTCAAGATATAACTTTTAGTTTTATTAAAAAATCCTTAGCCTTAGTTTTGGTTACTATTTAGTTAAATTAAAAATTCTTAATTATAAATAGCTACTGACTTTAGTCTAACTAAAATCCATAGTTAAAAATTTAAGGTAACTTTAGTTAGACTAAGACTAAAAAATTACTAACTTTTTAATTATAACTAATCTTAGTTAATTAATTTATGAACTAATTACTAACTAAATCATAACCCTATATAAAATACCTTAATCTATATATATTACTTATATTATTCTTTTTAATAAAAATTCCTCTTTCTCCTTTAGGCCGCTATATAGCCTTTCTAATTAGGCTAAGTCTACTTTAAAGTATTAACTAAGGTATTTTTACTTCTTTTATTTTATTAGTTTTTTTTATAAAGATATATTTTATTTTATTTTTTTATATACTTAGATTATTTAATACCTAAATAGGCCTTTTATTACAAAAAGTTTTTTTATATATTATTAATTCCCATAATTTCTTTATTTTAATTTTTTAATATATTTCTTTTTTAAATTTATATTATTAAGTTAGTTTATTTTATTAGTAACTTTAATTATATCTTTATTAAATATATTATTAATAAGATATTATATTCTTATTATATTATTTAGGCTTACTAAGCTCTTAACCTATTAAATATTATTACTAATAAGTTAAAAACCTATATTTTTTATATATATAATTATAAAAAGCATAATATAATAGATAAATTAGTTTTTTCTTTTATGCTATATTTATTAATATCTTATAAATTCTCTTAGGGCTCATTGGTATAACATAGGTATATTAATTAGTTATATAAACAATTTAAGAATAATATACCATTTCTAATAATAATTAATCTCACTATTACATTAAGTATATAGCTTTAGCCCTAATTCATTATAAATTAGCTTAGACTTTAATTCTTAAATAATTAATTATATTTACTCTTTATTTTTTAATTAAAGTTAACTTAAAAAATAAAGTCATTCTCTAAGAGCTAATTTTTTTTAGGATAATTATTAATATTTCTCCTTATATACTTAATATATATTTTCTTTCTTAATATTTTTTCTTATTTTAAGTAAGATCTCTCTAAGTATATATTTATTTCTTTTTTCTAAAAATTAAGTCTTAAGTAATACTTATTACTTTATTATATATAATTAATAACTTATTAAGTTATATACTAAAAAAAGCTATTTTATTTTTAGTTAATTATAAAAATATCTCTTATATTAGGGAGATTAATATAAATAAGCTTATTCTTAGTATTTACCTTAATTTTACTTAATATCTATTTAATTATAAAAATAAACTAATATTTAATTATTTTATTTTATATATTATAAAGCCTTTTATTTATAATACTTATACATAAGTAGCTCTAGGCCTTATCCCTAGAAGGTATTTAACTTAATATTCTTAAATTAATAAAAATAAGAATAATCTTTAGGCTAATAATCTTTTTAATAATCCCTTAATATTTTATATATATTCTTTTATAGTTTATAATTAGCTAATATTATAGGCCTTTAGTCTTATTATCAAGTACTTAGGTTAAAGATAGGTAATATTATATTTTATATTTTTTTTTACTTATATATTTTTTCTTAGCCTTTTTCTATAGCCCTATAAAAATATATTTTAAGCTAAATTAAATAAAAGATTATTTAAATATATAAGTAAGAAAACCTTTATTAAGCTATTTATAAGTAGCTTCTTTAATAAGATATATTTTAAGTTAATTTCTTATTTTAATTTCTTATCTTAACTAATAATTATATATATCTTTATAATAAAGTTTTATATATAACTAAATAAGCTTTATATTAATAAAATAAATTCTTTATTAATTATTATATTAACTTATAATTTTAATTAGTATTACTAGGCCTTATTAAGTAGCGAGGCTTATATAGTTAACCCTAAGGTAAGGGATTAAATAGCTCGCGAAGATACTTTTCTTAATAACTTAAGAGAAAGCTAATAGCTTTATTATATTAATTCATATTATAATTATCATTTACTTATTTACCCTATAGGTAGTTATTCCTTTAAATAGCCTTATAAAAAAAGCTTAAGATCTTTTTTTTATTTTTTATATTATTAGTAAAGCTTATATAAAATATATCGTTTTTAAACCCTTAATTTACCTTAAAACTAAGAGTATAATCCTTAATATAAAATAAGTATTATAAGATCTAATTAATATCCTTATAATATTAAAGGCCTAGGTTTTAATTAAACCTCGCTAATTTATTTATTATACAAGTAATATTTAATTAGGTTATAATTATTACATATATAATTATATTTACTTTTTATAAACATAAATTAATACTTTTTAGGCTTATTAATTTATAGAGTACTAAGTATTCTTTTTATATTATTAAGATAAGTATTTTAAAATAAAATATTATATTAAAGAGAAAATAATATATTTTATTAATATATATACCTTAAGAAAACTATAAGTAATAATATTCTTAATTTTATATAATTTTTATTTTAAAAGAATTAATAAAAAGGATTTCTATATTAAAGGTAATATAACTCTTATATAAGCTTCTTATTAATTTATTTATTTCTATTTATTTCTATTTTAAGAAATAAAAAATATACTTATTTATACTAAAAAAAATATTATTATATTAAAGGGGATTTCTTTAAGTTATAAAAAGCCTTTTAGAGTTTTAAGATCTTACTTAGCTTTTTATATGTCTTTAATACTTTTATAAATATCTTTTTATTTAAATAGATATATATAAGAATAGTAATTATATTATATTAAAATATCTTGTAAGTAAATCAATTAATAATAATTATAAAGGCTTAAAATAATATATGTATTAATATAATAGTATATATATATCTTTTATTTTCAATTTATTAATCCTTATAAATTATAAGATATATGTTAATCTTAGGAACTTAGTATATCTATTTAATTTATAGGTATATTATTAGTCTTATCCTAGGACTTAATAGCTTTTTATTATTAGCCTTAAGATTTTTATTTATAAGATTTATTATTTATAGCTTTAAAGATATATCTTCTTAGTCTTAGAAATTATTTCTTAATATAAATAACTCGTTATATTTATATAAGAGCTAAAAAGTTATTATAATAGTCTTTAATATATATTAAGTTTAAGTTATTATTTATTACTAAATATAAGGCTTTTTATATTTTCCTTAGGGATATTTTATTTATTTATATCTAGAGGGTAAATTATATATTTTTCTTCGTAATAATACTTTATAGCTAGCTAGGCCTTTAAATACTTTTTAAGAATTATTTTTATAATACTTTAAGGATTAAAAAATTTATAAGAAAAATAATATATTTAAACAGAGGTTTATATATATTTCGCTAAGAATATTTTTACCCTCCTTAGATATTTCTCTTATTATACTATTTTATATATAGGCTACTAGTCTAGGTATAACTAAATAGTATTAATAGGGAATAAACTAAGATAGAGAGGATTGTAAATTTAGCTAATATATATTATTTTTACTTTAGAGGTTTTTTTTCTATACTTTTTTTATCAATTTTAAAAAGGGGCTTAAGGTATTTTTTTTTTAATTATATTTTAATTTATTAATTTTACTAGGTTTTTTATTTAATACTTAGGCGGTTTATTAGCTAAAGACTTCTTATTTTATTAAAAGTTCTTAGATTTATTTTTAAATTCCTTAAAGGGCTTTTTAAAAAAAAGTTATCTCTTAAGGACTTTATTTAATTATTAAAAATTTATCTTATATTAAGTCTAATATCTCTTAGTATTATAATTTAATATTATTTTACTTAAAATAAAATTTAAAACATCTTAATTTATATCTTAATAAGTTTAATAATCTAGGCTTTATATATAAAGGAAGATATTTTAATAAGCTAAAATTAATAGGATTTATTTATATAATTATTAGTAACTTAGATAATATATTAAAGCTAACATACTTAATAAGCGAGTAAACCACTTTTCCCTCTTATACCTAACTTTCACTTAATTAATTAATTTATTAACCACCAAGTATATTAGACCCAAATTATAAAGCTAGAATACTTCTTATACTTTAAGCTATTTAAAATAACCCTAAATTAAGCCTCCGACGCGCTACGGATATATATAAGGTTAATCACATAACCTTACGTCGCCGGCAGTAAGGTATCTAATCTCAACGCGATACTATCCCAAATTCGCGCCGACTATCTAATCTAGAGGAATAGATTATAATTTAATTTATTATCAACCTAAATTCGCGAGGATTTCCCCCTTAATTATATATAATTAAAGAAATAGCTAATCGATTACTCGCTAACCGCGATGCATTACCTATCAGTAAGCGCTAGGCTTATAACTTCATTAGGCGATAGGAAAAGCTAAAGACGCGTTTTTTTCGTAAATATAACTACCAGAGGGCTAAGTGCGAAGATCTAACTATTATTCACGATTAGTTTCGGCTTATAGCGAACGTAATCGCGAAATATAGCATCTAATTAGATAATATCTATAACTTTAATAAGACTGGCTTCCTTATGGGCATAATTACAAGCGGAATAGTTATCACAGGTTCAGAAAGACATAGACGACTAAAATTAATATAGCCTAGAAACCAGGAATAAATCACGGTGATTTAGGCGATTAATGCAGAAGGCTAGGCGGTCTAGCCATTTATTATAGGCGCGGGTTAATATTACCTCGCTAATTAGTACCAAGGTAGTAACCTCCCGGGCGATTAGGCAATTATAACCTCTCAAAATAGCTAGATTAATAACGAGATAGGCTTTAAGTAGCTAAAGCACTTTAATCAGTATATAGCCAAGCGATTAGTTAGTCGCTATCGTCTCCTAATCCTTAATAGGCATAAAAGTCACTACTCCGTCGACTTTAAGAGATATTATAAGGAGAACCAGATCATTACGCTCTATATGCCGCCTTATTTATCTCATCTACTTTAGCCTCTTAATATCAAGTACTTTAGCCTACTAAAAAAGGCATATAGTCAAGAAATAAAGCATCTAATTAGATACTCTATTACCTACGTTTTAAAGACTAAGTTCTTCCCGGCCTTTTATGCCACTTACTAAGCTACCATAACGGAATAAAATATTAGGTTATCTTTCAGAGGGGCCGGGCTTATCCCTCTTAACCTAGAAAGTATGGTCTCAAAGCTTAATATATAGTTACGGACCCCAACGCCGGTTAAGGAGGAGGCCAGGCCCTTGACCCCTTGGGCTTCAAAGACCCCAAAGATAGTACTCAAGGCCGGTTCTCAGTCTAAATACCTCGAGCAACAAATCAAAAGATATTAAAGTAGCTCCCCAGAGTTAATTCTAGGTACTCTTAAGTCTCTAACCAAGGGAATATTAAATATATTATATAAGAATACCTTATTAAAGGCTAAGGTATAAGATCTTCGACAGGCGAATAAGATACTAAGCCGGCGCCAGAGGGCAAAAAGAAGCCAGCTACAGAAAAGAGGGGTAATAACAATAGAGGAAGGAAGGCAAGCAATTAATCAGATAGATATTAATGCGCAGGTAGCTGCGGAATCGTCGAGAAGTGGTAGTCAAGGAAGGTCAGTCGGACCAGGCATTCGGCGCTATAGAATATGCGGTAAGCCCGGATATAATATAAGAATATATTAGGTAGTAATTAAGACCTCTAGAGAAGAGTATAGCGAGTAGTTTTAATTAATTAATTAATCTATTATATTTTTATTATAGTTTAGAGTTATAAGGGCTAGGAAAAGTAGTTCACTCGCTTAGATAGTTTACTCGCTTATTAAGTATATTAGCTTTATTTATAATAAATAATTCATATCTTAATTAATTAAAAAAACTAAAATCTAATACTTTTATATAATAGCTTTTCTTTTTAATATTAACCTTTTAATTATAATACTTAATTACTTAAAGAGGTTAAAATCTTAAAGGATTATATTTAAGTATTCTTATAAAAAGAAGTTTATATAGAATTAATAATAATTAGAATTAATTAATTAACTAATTAATAATCTATTAAAGAGATTATTATAACTTTTTATAAAGACTTTAAATTAAATAATTAAAATAATAAAGCTAATATCTAGTAATATATATTTTAATATTACTAAGCTAATTTTATTAAAAAGTTTAATAAGCTTTAAAAAATATATAAAATATTTATTATAAATTAAAAGAAATAATATTAAATAAATATATTTAAAATATTAATATAAATATATTATTTAATAATTAAGGCCTAATTAAATTTCTAATTTTTTTTATTTAGCCTCTTATTATTAAGTTATAATATTAATAAAAGAATTAATATTAATAAAAAAAAGTATTTTTTATAAAAGATTTATAAAAGAAATCTAAAAAAATAATAAGATTTTATTAATAAAAAATATAAATTATTTTTAAATTTATAAAATAATTAATATAAGGCAAAAATTATAATATTTAAAATAAATATAAAGACTTTTTATTATATTAAATAAATAATTAAAAAAAGTCTTATTATAATTAGCTAAGACTTAGCTATATAGCTATAGGCATAATATTAGGAAATAAGGTCTATTAATATTATAGGTCTTAAAAGAATAAATTCTTATAGTTAATGTTAAAGTTTAAATTTTAAATAAATTAAATATTATAGCTTAGTTATAAACTTAGAGGTAAATAAAAGTCTATACATTTAATTAATTAGATTTATTTAATTAAATATTAAACATATATATCTTAGCTTATATAAATATATATTTAATACTAATTTTAATAATAATTTTAATAGTAATTTTAATAATAAAAGTATTAATACTAAAATTATATATATTAGAACTAAATGCCTATAGGTATAAGAAGTCTAGCTTTATTAGATTCTTAGAGTACTAATAAATATAAAAGACTTTACATACTAATTATTTTTATATTAAATATATATAATTATATAAGTAAATTATTATTTATATTATTTTTAAATAAAAGTATTTTAAGAGTTTAATTTTTAGTTTAATATTTTATTTTTTTATATAGTTATTATCTTATATCTAAGTATTAAATATAAAAGGCTTATAATATATTTTTCTCTTTTATAAATAAGCTATTACTTAAAAGTAGATTTTAATACTATTATTATTATATTTAAAGACTTTTACTTTAAGAAACTATTATATTCCTAAAAGCTTTAAGAATTCTCTTATTATTAAAAATAATACTTATATAAAGTTAGGGGAAATAAGTATTAGGTAATTTCGTATATATAAAAAAGAGTTACAGGCTATAACCTTTAAATATTATTATTATCTTTATTTATTATAATAAGATAAAGAAACTTAAGGCTTTCTTCCTTAATATAATTTTACGGTTATTAATTAATTAATTCCCTGTATTATTTTCTATATTATTAAGATTATAGGAAAGTATATAAGATCCCTTTTTTAAAAGAGTACTAAAGAAAAATATATTAAAAGTTCTAGTTATATTATTAATATATTTTATTTCTTAAATAAATTAATACCGCTATAACTAATTTTTAATATTTATACTTTTTTAATAATTAAAATATACTAGAGTTAAATAAGTTAATTAATTAATTAAGAGAATATATTCTTATAGTACTAATTAATAAACTAATAAATATTATATTATTTAATTAATTATAAAATTACAAGAATTTCTATATATATATATAGAGGTATAATTTAATTAGTAATTAATTTCTTAATTAAATAACTAAGATTAGTTATACCTAAAAAGTTATTAATTTTTTAATCTTAGTTTAATTAAACTTATCTTATTTTTTTAACTAAGGATTTTACTTAGAGTAAAGTTAATAGCTAATTATAATTAAGAATGTTTAATTAGACTAAATAATAACTAAGACTAAGACTAAGGTTTTTTTAGTTAGACTAACAGTTATATCTTTAGTCAAGGGGAAAGATCACTTAGACTTTAAATAATTAATTAAATAACCTTTCTAAGCTTATATTAGTAATATTAGTATAAAATAGATTCTTTTTATATTATAATATAGATTTCTTTCTTAATTTTATATAGCTTAATTAGCGCTATATAATTTAATTATAACTTTTATCTCTTTAAAGCTCTAATATAATTATTAAAAAAGTATTAAGATAACACATCTTATAATTAAACTAAAAAGACCTTGTTTTAAAAATAATATAAATTATAAAATAATATAGATTAAAAAAAAAAATATATTATATAATTATTTTATAACTGTATATTACCTAAAATAGGGATTAAAATATTTTAATTAATATTTTAGTAGTTTTAATAATAAAGGCTTTATACTTAAAGCTAAATATCTTAATAGGCTTAAATTCATAAGGTTTATTTATATAATTATTAATAGCTTTAATAATATACTAAAGCTAGCTCTATTTATAATAAATAGCTTATATCTTAACTAACTAAAGAGGTTAAAATCTAAACCCTTTATAAAATAACTCTCCCCTCTAATACTAACCTTTTAATTACTTTTATAATTCTTAATTACTTACTTAAAGAAAATAAAATTACTTTTATTATTCTCATAAAAAGAGGTTTAAGTATAACTAATAATAACTAGATTAAATAATTAATTAATTAATTAATTAATAATATATTAATAATTATAATAATCTTTTATAAAAATATTTAATTAACTAATTAAAAGAATATAACTAATACTTATTAATATACCTTTTAATATAATTAAGATAACCTTAGTAAAAAGATTTACATGCTTTATAAAAATATATAAAATAGATATAATAAATTATACTAAATAATATTAAATAAATCTTTTTAAAATATTATATTAAATAAAAACCTTAATAATCTAAAATATATTAACCTTATAATTTTTAAAAAAAAACTAAAAGAAAAATAAATTTTTATTAATAAGAAATATTAATTCCTTAAGGACTTAGAATATAATTAATATATAATATAACTTATAACCTTTATTATAAATATTAATACCTTTTATTATATTAAATAAAAAAATTAAAAAAGTCCTATTATAATTAACTAGGATCTAGTTATATAGCTATAAGTATAATTATATTAAGAAATAAGGGTTATTAATATTATAGGTTTTAGAGGGATTAATTCCTAGAGTTAGTATTAGAGTTTTATAAACTTAAAAAGAGTTAGTACTAGGGCTTAATATTAGACTTAGAGATAGATAGAGGTCTATAGGTTTAGTTAATTAAATTTATCTAATTAAATATATAATATATATATCTTAGCTTATATAAATAAATAAATAATAATAATTTTAATAAGAAGTTTAATAATAAATATAATATATACTATGCCTAGCCTTAATTACCTTTAAAAATTATATAATATAACTAAGAATTTTTTAATATATTATATTTTATTAAATTAATAATATTAAAAAGAAATTATTTTTTAAATTTTAATAATTTTTAAATTTTAATAATTAAAAATAAATATAGCTATAAAATAGCCTTAGTTTTTTATAATATATAAAAATTATAAGCTTTAAGGTTATTATATTTTATTAGTATTATATATTATATTTAAAACTTAAATCTCTTAAAACCTTTAACATAATACTTAAGAGAGCTTTAATATAAAAAATACTATAATTAAGATAAAAAGACTTTTTTATAAATAAAAACAATTATATTATAAATTAAAATATAAAAAATATAAAATATATAATAACCTTAACCTTAATTAGTTTTTTTAATCTAGATAAGAAAAAACTTTCTTTTTATTAAAATAAGTATTATTATAATAATAATACTAAGGAAAAATACTATTTTAGATTTTAATACTTTTTAAAAGCTTAATAAGTAAAAGTAAATAAACGTATAAAGTAATTATACTTTTTCTTAATATATAAAAATTATAACCCTAGGGTTATAAGGCTTAATTAGGGCTATATAGTTTATTTAAAACTCATATCTCTTAAAAGCTCTAATTTAATCAGTAGAAAAATATATAGATAAAAGATAGTATAATTAAGCTTAAAGAAAACCCCTCTTTATATATTAAAAAAATATAATATAATTTAAAATATAAAAAATAATTTTTATATAATAACCCTAACCTTAATAAAATTTTAAAAAGTATATAATAAATTAAGATTTTTTATAATACTAAGTTTACCTTTTTTATATCATATATTAGCTTTAATATCTTTCCTTTTTTTAGCTCTAAGCTAGCTATACATAAAGTAAACTAAAATATATACCTAGAAAATGTTTTTTAGACTATATAATTAGATAATATATTAGGCTATCTTATATTAGGATAGCCTATTTTTACCCCTTTTTTATATAATAATTTATAATTAAATATTTAATAATTATAGAGCGTTATTAGGCCGATTTTATATAACTTAGAGCTATTATTAGCTAAAAAGGTTTTTTTTAGTTTTTAGTGGCTTTTTGAATATTTTTATAGCTATTGTTTTTAATTTCTAATTTATTATAAATCTATTTCTAATTTCTAATTAATTTTAGTTATAATAATAAGCTATTTACTCTCTTAAGACTGTTTTTCTTTCTTTATCTATAATATTTATTACTTAGTTATTATATATATTAACTTTTACCCTAACCCTTACCCTAAAATAACTATTCTAAGCTATTCTAGATTAAAAGACTAAAGTTAATCTTAATTATCTAATTCTAATATTATTTAACACTTTATTTCTTTTTTTATTATTTCTTTTAAAGATAAAAAAGAAAATTACCCTTATTTTTTATTTTTTTCTTATAAAATTTAGAAATTTTATATTATAAAGAATCAGCTTTTTATATAAACCTAATTACTTATATATTAAAATAAGCTATAATAAATGCTTATAACTTATATTATATAGGTAATTATTAGGTTTATTAAGGTTTTTATGAATTATTTCTAGATATAATAAAAAAAATTATAAAAGTAGCTAGCTTTTAAGGCTTTCATTTTACAAGATATCGTAAATAAAAATACCCTAAAATTACTTATAGTTAAAAACTAGAAAAAAGCTAAAAAAGAAATAAGTAAATTTCTTATTTTCTAAGAAATAAAATACTAATTAATTATTAAAATAATAAAAAATAACCCTAATCCTAAATTAGATATTTTTTCAATTTAATTGTAAGGGAAAAATATTAAAAACCCTTATTTTCTTAGTAAGACTATCTTAAGAAGATATTATACTTTATTATCTAAAATAACCTATCTTTTTAGGTTATTAATAATAAATTATTTTAAGAGTTATTATATTATTATAATAGGTATTTTTTTCCTTTTTTTATTTAATTTTAAAAAATATATTAATTACTTTATAGCTAATTACTTATTATTAATAGGTAGAATTTTAAAAGCTTTTTAGAAGAGACTTTTAATATAGCTTCATTTTATCTACATTCTTAATTAGATATAAACATAGCTAATATAAGGCTTTTTTATATTTCTTTTAATATTTTATTTTCTAATAGGTAAAATTCCTCTTTAGGAATTAGTTTATCTTATATTTTATCTAATTTTAATTTAGAATATAAAGTTATTAGTAATTATAACCCTAACCATAACCCTAACCTTATATTAATATAAATAGGCTTTAATAAGCTAAATAAAGCTTATACTAGGTTATATATTTATAATTAATTCCTTTATACTTTACAGGAATTTCTTATTATTTCTTATTATTTCTATATAAAATATATTTAGGTAAATATAGTTATTTTATTATTTATTTAAAGCTACTTATTTATAATATAAATATTTATTAATTTATAATACTATTATTTATTAATTTCTTATATTAATACTTATTAATTTATAATATTAATATTTATTAATATGAAAATAAAAAAAACCTTTATTATATACGAAAAAATTACTAATGCCTATTTGTAGTATTATATATAATAATATAGTGAATAAAAATTATTTTTTAAATACCTGTTAAAATATTGCTAAAAATAGCTATAGAAGGGATGTTAAATATAATATTTAATATATTTATTATATCTTTAACCTTATAATATAAGATATTCTTAAAGAATATTTAAATATTAATTTCTTTATTTTATTTAATAAAATATATAATTCATTTATAAAAGAAGATAATTTAGAAAAAAAAAACTATAAAAAAAGATAAATTTATCTCCCCGGGCTAAAATAATAAATATAAATTTAAGCTACTTTTTATTATATTTTATTAATTTATATATCGGCTTAATAGCTTAATTATAGTATATTAGTAGTAATATAAAATATAATAATAATATAAACAAGCTATTATTAGATGGAATAAAAAGGGAAAAAGAATATAAACTTTACCTTATAATTTTAATATTTAATCAATTTCTTTAGGTATTTCTATTTTCTATTTTTCCCTTTTTCTATATATATTATATACTAATTAATTATATAGATAATATAACCTATTAGAATTCTATTTATAATATAATTTATATAGCTCTTATTTTAAACAAGCCTATTAATTATATTATTAAAGTAGATTTTAATAAAGAAATAAAAGCTATTGCTTTTATTAACTTAGATTAGGCTACTTTAAAAGACTTAGAATCTATTTTTCAAGTCTTTTTAAAAGCTTTAATTAAGCTATAGGGCTAATTTTATTTAATTATGCCTAAAAGGTTATAATAGATTTATAAATTATATAACAACCTTAAAAAGTTAAAAGAAAACTTTAAACATATCTTAAAATTACCTAATATGGTAAGTATCTTATTATATATTTATTAACTATTTATTATTTATATATATATAGTGTTATTATACTAGTTATTTTAATATCATCTTATAAGGTATTGAAAAGCTTGAAATATATTACTATAAATAGATTACTTTTATTTATTTATTAAAATATAAGTAAATAATTCTTTTTTATTTCTAAATTAATTATAAATTATATATATTAATTTTACTTAACTAATGCTTTTATCCTAATAACCTTACTAACCCTTAAATTAGCATATTTTTAAGCTTTCTAGGAAATTATATTAGTATTCTAATATAAATAATATATACTTAGTCTTTTTAAGTAAGAGTATAAAAAATATATAAAGTTTATATTTAAAATACCTTTAAACATTATTTATTTTATTTATCTATTATATATGTACTAATTAAAATATATATAATAGTATTAAGGCTAAAAAAGGCTATTTAGAGCCTAATTAGTCTATTAATATATTAAATACTGATTTTATTTATAGAAGTCTTTTTTTTAAGGTATATAGAAGTAGACTTTAATAAGGAGCTAGATATTAATAATTTAAATAAGACTAGGGAATATACTATATATTTTACTAAGAATAAGACAACAAGAGAGGTAATTATAGCTTTATTCTTAAGCTTAATCCTTATAATAAATTTTATATATTTTATATATTAATTATAAAGAGGATAATATTTTATTATAATAGAAAATAAATATTAATAAGTTTCTTATTTTATTTATTTTAGCTAGGTATGATTTAGTGATTCTTATTACTTTTATTATTATAGAAAAGGTTTTTTTTATTTCTAGTAATATTAGTATTAAAAATAGAAATTAAATTTCTTTTAAATTATTTAAGTAGCTAATTTTATTAAAAAGCTAGGAAATTTAGGATATAAATAGCTTAATTACTGAAATAGCTAATAAAGATATTAATAATAAAGAGGGTTAGAAAGAGCTAAGAAGGAAAGGAAGGGCTAATATTATTAAAGAGGAGCTTATTAAGATTAAAATAATATTAATAATAATAAATATTTAGATTAAATAAGAAAAAAAATAACTAACTTATAGTCTTTACATAACCTACATAATAAGCAAGCGTCGCAGTTAAGCAAGCGTCGCAGTTAAGCAAGCGTCGCATTTTACCCTATAGTGGGATTTATACTAAATTTTAAAATAGCTTTAAAAATTCTAAGAAATTTAGCTTAAGTTTCTAGTAGCTTATAACTTATAATTAGATTAATTAAGCTAAAATAAATCTATTATAATTTCCTAGAAATTTTAAAAAAATCCCTTATAAGGTAGTTTAGAAAAAAGGCTATTCGTACTATATATATAGCTTTTTCTCTATATAGGAATTTTTTAAAAATCCTAGAAAATTATATATAGTTTATCTTAAAGTTAGATTTATTAAAACTTTCTCTTTAAATCTATAGCTATTTTATTATAGTTTTTATTAAGCCTTAAAATTTAGAAATTTAATGCATAGTATAGATGCGATGCTTACTTGATTGCGATGCTTGCTTATTATATATGTTAATATTTATTTAGTTATATTAATTATATATATATATATATATTTCTATTATTATAGCTATTTTTTTTAGCTTAATTATAGCCTTTTTTATCTTAATACTTTTCTAAGAGTTAAATTAAAGCTTTTTAATTATATAGGTTTTAAATAAATTATATAGCCCTAATTAGGTATTATAACCCTCGGAGTATAATTTTTATATATTAGCAAAAAATAGGATTATTTTATATTTATAATTATTTTTACTTATTAAGCTTTTAAAAATTATTAAAATTTAAAAAAATATTTTTCCTTAGTATTATTATTATAATAATAATTATTTTAATAAAAAAATCTTATTTTTAGTATATAAATTTAAAAACTAATTAAGGTTAGAGTTATGTTATTAGATATATATTTTAATAATTTTAATTATATTTTTAGCTTAATTCTACACTTTTTTATCTTAAGGCTTTTCTAAGAGTTAAATTAGAGCTTCTAAGAGCTATAAGTCTTAATTAAATTATATATTACTAATTACGCTATAGGAAATTAGAAAGAAATCTTAATTAAAAGATAAAAGATATATAATGTATAAAGGTATTATTAATATATGCTTAGTTAGCTTATTTAGGTAATTATTTATAATATAAGTATTTTTTCCCCTTAATTAAAGATATAACTTTTTAGTCTAACTAAAAAATCCTTAGTCTTAGTCTTAGTCTATTAAATTATAATTAATCTTAGCCTTAGTCTTAGTTAGCTTAATATAGTCTAACTAAAGTTAGCCCTTGACTAAGACTAAAGTAACTAAAATCTAACCCTAGATATATCGGTTATAAATTAAGGTAAAATAGCTAATATAATAAGATAATATATTAATATGATATAAAAAGAAAATTTTTTAAAATTTTTTATATTAATTTAACTTATAATAAAAATACTAATATTATGAGCTATAACCCTTAAAATAAAATAGGCCTTTTTAAAAAGGACAATATTTTATACTAATTTAAGAAATTTAAAGTTTAAAAGCTTATTTATAATTAATTCATATACTTTAGAAAATTAAAATTATATTTATTAGCGAAGTAACTTAAGTAATATAATAAAGCTAAACTTATATTTATATCAACTTAGTCTAAAAATACTATTATTAATACTTTTATATATAAGAACCTTCCGACCTTAGAATTTTAGTATTTAAATATAAATATCTAAAGAGATTTAATCAATTACCTAAGGAAATTATAGATAAAAACTAAGATATCTTAGATAATTAAAACTTATGACTCAGAATTTCTATTAAGATAATCTTAGTTAATATAAACCTTATATTATTTAATTATATCAAAGCGCCTTAAATATTTATTATAATAATTATTAGTATTAATATTAATATAAACAGAAGAATTTATATTAAAAGTATTATTAAAATATTCAAAGCTACTTAATTAATTAAAATATTAACTTTAATTAAGAAATTAAGTATTATAAATAAAGAGAAAAGCTAAAAAACTTTAAATACCTATAGAGAAAATAAACTTTAATTATATAAAAGCTAAGAGATAATTATTAAATAAAAAAGACCTTTATTATATTTAATAAATTATTTCTAGTATTATTTTAATTAAGTAAAAGATTATTAAAAGATTATTAAGATATAGTTTATAATATAAAATAGATTACTTATATTAAACTTATATTATATATTATTAAGGAGGAATAAAGATTATTTAGCTAGAAGGCTTATAGCGCTAATATAATTTAAATTAATAAATATAATTAAAGAGAGGCATATTAGGTAATAATTAATAAAAGAGCTAATATAAATATAATTCTTATTGATAAAATAAAATGAATTAATTAAGCTAATAGTAATATAAAAGACCTTTAGCATAAAGATCAGATTATTATAATTAATATAGGGATAATATATATAAAAAGAAAAATAATAAAAGTTTATTGATATAAGATAAAGATTATAATGAAAATTAAATTTATAGCTAAAAGCAGGGTTATGATTTAGTTACGTTAGTCTTTATCAAGGGCTAACTTTAGTTAGCCTATTTTAGTCTTAGTTAGACTAAGACTAAGACTTTTTAATTAGATTAAAAAGTTAAGCTTTTAGTTAGTTATATATTAGGAAAAATTACTAAAAATAGCTATAAAAGACTATTAAGAGAATAATATATAATATAAAAATTATTATAAGTATTATTATATAAGCCTTTAATTATAACATATTTTATCTTAATTTTAATTAATTTATTTAAGCTATAATTAATTAAATTAGACTATTATTCTTAAAGAGCTCTAAATAAGCTTCGTAAAAATACCTATTTTTAAAAGTATTATAATAATTATAATAAATTAGATAAAAATATAAGGTTTAATTTATTATAATAAAAATAAAATAGAGATATTATATTGGTTATTTATATTATTAATAATTAAGGTTATTTATTTATTATATTAATAAGTAACTAAAATTCTAACTTTTTAATTACTTTTAGTCAGATTAAAAAGTCTTAATTAAAATTAGCCCTTAATTTTAGTCTAATTAATTTCTTTAATTAATAAAAAAAGGCTAACTTTAGTTAGACTAAGACTAAAAAATTACTAACTTTTTAGTTATAACTAATCTTAGTTAATTAATTAGTAAATTAATTACTAACTAAATCATTATCCTAGCTAAAAGTAAAAAACTAATTAAGTAAAGAAATAATAATATTAAATTAATAATTAAAAGCTAAGATAAGAAAATTATTTAGTCTTGGGAATTACTTTATATTCTTATAAGACTTAATAACTTAAAAGGTAAAGCTAATAAAGCTATAATAAATATAAGCGCTAAAGGGAATATTATTTTATAAGAGTTTATAAAAGCCTATAGTCTTAAAATTACTTTAGTCTATACCTTGATTATATTTTTCTCTTATAAATACATTATTATATTAAGTTAAATTATTATTTAAGTATACTTTAATAATATATAGACATAATAAAGAATATATATAGCGCCCTTAAAGGCAATCTTAAATTTTTTTATTCTTAATATATTATTTATTTACTTAATAAGAATATTATTTAGTTATTTAAAAAGAAATAATTTTAAATTTTCTTAATATTAATTAATTATTATATATATTATTACCCTTATTATGAGGTATATTAGGTAAAAAGCCTTTAATTATATCATAAATAATAATATATTATTTAAATAAATCTTAATTTTTTTTAAACCTAAGGTTAATTAATAAAATAATTTAAAGCTAAATAATATTATAATATTAATATAAGAATTAAGTTAAGAATTAAGAAACGAAATAATTAATATTATTAAAGTAAGAATAATTAAGTAATATTATATAGCTGTTAAGGATATTAATTATTTAATTAAAAAATAAAAATAAATATAAATATAAATAAAAAAAAAACTATTTAATTAAAGAAAATTCAAAGAAATTTTAATTAATACCTTTTATAAAGAAAATAGTATTAATATTTACTAAAGAGATAATATTTTATTCAATAAATCTATTTTAAAAAAGAATTTAAAATATAAAGCTAAGAAATAAGAAAAAAAGAAAAGAAATTATAAAAAGATTTAAAATATTAAGATTAAACTATATTAAAATTCTTAGATATTGAATAAAAAACCTATATTTATAAAAAATAACTCTAAGGATTAATTAATTTAATAAATAATACCTTATATATAAAGAATTAAATATATTTCTTAAAATTATATATAATAAAAAAAATAATACTTATATAAGAATTTTTAAAATATAAAAAACTAAACTTATTTATTATATTACTATAAGTTATTAAGGTAATTAAGTATAAGGCTTAATAAATAAAAGATATATTTATATTAAAGAATATAAAATAGAAATTCTTAAATTCTTAAGAACTTAAAAAAAAAAATACTTAAAAAATGTTATAGCTTTTTTAAAAATTTAATTTTATTAATTTAAAAAAATAACTAATTTTAATTAATAAATTTAGCTAACATATTTAATAAATAAGTATAATAAATAAATAAGTATAATAAAAATCCTAATCTTTTTATTAAAGATTATAAAAAAAATACTATAAATTATTTAATTAATTAAAATTATTTATTATATTTTTCCTTAAATATTTTAATTACTACCTAATAGGTCCTTATATTATAGCTAGGCTTATTATATATATTATAGCGCTAAATACCTAATTTAATTAACCTTCTTTAATTATTATTTCTTAATAATTTAGCTATTACTTATATATCTATATTTATTTAATTAATTATTCTTTTTTTTTTTATTATTACCCCTTTTTTTCTATAATTTAGTCCTTTTTGCCCTTTAGTACTAACTTAATATCTTATTTACCTCTTAAAAATCTTTAATCTTAGTAATTAATAAGATAACCTTATATATAATAGCTTTTATTTCTTTTATAAGGGACTATAGAGCTTTAAGGATTAACTCTAGAGAATTATTTTAATACCTTTTAATCTATCTTTTAAGGTATTTAGACTAAGATCTAGCCTTAAGTATAATCTTTAGTATCCTTAAGATCTAAGGGGTTAAAAGTTTAGTCCCCTCCTTAATAGGCATTAAAGTCTATAGCTATATATTAAGCTTTAAGACTATAATTTCTAGGTTAAGAGGAATAAGACTAGCTCTTTTAAAAGCTCCTTTAATATTTCTTTTAGTTATAATAATCTTATATATTATATAAAAGGCTAAAAAGAACTTAGTCTTTAAAATATAAGTTATAGAGTATTTAATTAATTATTTTATTTCTTAATTATAAGCTTACTTTAATATATTAAAATACTTAATATTAAGAAGCTAAAATAAATAAAATAAATAAAGTAATATATAAAGCTAAATAAATTTTTTTTTATAATATTTCTTAAATTTAATAAATTAATAGCTTTTATAATTATTAAGGATTAAGAGATAATAATTTTAATTACTTAAGATTAATCTTATTATTAATTTAATTATTTTAAATTATTATAATTATTTAATTACTTAAGAGGTTATTTTCTTAATAATAATTAATAAAATAATATTAGCTTATATTAATAATAAATAATTAAATTACTTAATTTTTTATATTAATTACTTAAATAATTATAATTTATTTTTAATTTCTAAGTTATATTAATTTTAACTTTAAATACCTTTTTAAGCCTATAATAATTATTTTATTTATAATTATATCTATAAAAAAGCTAATCTTATTAAAATTATAAATATTATTTAATTTTATATTATATTTTATAATTATATTTATTATAAGCTAAAACTAATTATAAATAATAATTAAAATTTTATATTTAGCTTTTTAATAATTATATTTTTAAAAAAAATATATTTTAAACTCTTAGTATTACTTAATAAAGTTTAAAGCCTAATATATATTAATAAGTAATATATTATAATTACTAAGTAGTTAATTAGTTATTTCTTTTATATTATAAAGCTAAAGGGGAAATCCTTATAAATTTAAGTTAAAAATAAAATAAATAAGAATTTATTCCTTTAGATTAAATAAGTAATATAATTTATTAAAGATATTATATTAAGATTAGATATTAATTTATTAGCGATATAAAATATAATAATTAATAATATATATTTCTATAATACGCTAAATATTAAGTCTTAGGTTATTTTAAAGGGCCTAAAGAGTAAGAAGTATTCTAGCCTTATAATTAGATTATAATATATTAAGTAATTAAGAATTAATTAATTAAATAGAGATAATATAGGTTAAGTGATTTTTAGCTTACTTAGTTACTTAGCTTACTTACTTATTATATATATTATTTATTCTTAATATTATTATTTATATTCTTAGGCCTTATTATATCTTTAATAATACTATTAATTTTATTACTTAATAAGTTAATAATTATTTATATTTTAATTATTTTATTTCTATTTATAATACTACTTACTTAATATATATTATTAATAATAATAATATTATTTAACATGTATATATAGCAAGTGTCTTAGTAAGCGAGTGTCTTAAAAATACCCTATAGTAAAATTTCTACCTAATTGAAATTTTCTTTAAAAAATTCTAAAAAACTTAAGTTAAATCTAATTAAGCTAAGATTAAATAACTTATATTCTTTTAAGCTAAAATATATAGAAATATTTTTTAAAGATTATTTAAAAAATCCCTTATAAGGTAGTTTAGAGAAAGTATATTTATACTATATATATTACTATTTCTCTATATAGGAGATTTTTTAAAAATCTAAAAAAATTATTTTTAGATTAAGTAAAGAGTTAGATTTATAAAATTACTTATTTTTAGTTTTTAGCTATTTAATAGCAGTTTTTAGAGGTTTAAGGTTTATTATTTTTAAGTGCATAGTATAGCTGAGACACTTGCTTAACCGAGATACTTACTATATATATGTTATATATGTTATAATTAGTATATTTAGAGATATAATATTAAAACTTTATTAAACTAATCCCTTAGCTTTATATTATTAACTTTTAGCTTAGATTTTTAATAAATGCCTTAGTATTACTTAATAATATTAAAACTTTTATATTTTTCTCTTAAAGTATTATTTAAATAATATTAACTCTTTAATAAATATTAGCCTAATAACCTTTCAGATTATTATTTAACGCTATATTATTCCCCTTAATAACTATAATATTATTTAAAATAATATTAAGTATAAATATATTAACCTAGCTAAGAATATTAATACTTTAATAATAGCTAGCTCTTAGCTCCCTAAACTTATTTTAATTTATAAGCTCTAATTTATTTATATCCTTATAAATATAAATTTTTTTTTTTTTCTTATTAATTTAATATATAGCCCTAAGTCTATATTAAGAAAACTAAGATTTATAATCCTATTAATATTACTTAGCCTATTTATATTTATAATAATATTAAGCTTTATTTTCTTTATTATATATTAATTTAACTTTAGTCTACTAAGATTATAGCTATCTCTAGGGTAGTAATTTAGTTAGTAGTTAATTTATTAATTAATTAACTAAGATTAATTATAATTAAAAAATTAATAATTTTTTAGTCTTGGTTTAACTAAAGTTAGCCTTTTTTTTTTTAATTAAAGAAATTAAGTAAATTAAAGATAAGGGCTAATTTTAACTAAGACTTTTTAGTTAGACTAAAAGTAATTAAAAAGTTAGAATTTTAATTACTTATTAATATAATAAATAAATAACCTTAATTATTAGTAATATAAATAGCCTATATAATATCTCTATTTTATTTATTATAATAAATTAAACCTTATATTTTTCTTTAATTTATTATAATTATTATAATACTTTTAAAAATTAGTATTTTTAAGAAGCTTATTTAGAGCTCTTTAATAATAATAAGCTAATTTAATTAATTATATCTTATATAAATTAGTTAAAATTAAGATAAAATATATTATAGCTAAATGCTTATATAAGAGTAATTATAATAGTTTTTATATTATATATTATTCTCTTAATAATCTTTTATAGCTAGTTTTAGTAATTTTTCCTAATATATAACTAACTAAAAGCTTAACTTTTTAATCTAATTAAAAAGTCTTACTCTTAGTCTTTGTCTAACTAAGACTAAAATAGGCTAACTAAAGTCAGCCCTTAACTAAGACGAAGGTAACTACAGTCAGCCTTTGACTAAGACTAAATAACTAAAGTTAGCCCTTAACTAAGACTAAAGTAACTAAATTATAACCCTGTCCTTAGGTATTTCTTTAGGGTTAAATATATTTATTTTATTTACTTATTTATTAATAAATAATAAGTAATTAATAATTAATAAAATATTATTTTTTTATTATAACGTATATAATAAGCGAGTGCAACAGTCAGGCGAGTGCAATAGCTAGACTGTGCACTAAAACTAGGATTTTTAAACTTTAATAAAAGCTTAAATAAAATAGGTAGAAACTTAAAAATAGTATTTCTAGCTATCTAACTTATAAATAAACTATATGTAATTTTTTTCTAATTTTTTAAAAAATGCCTTTATAGAGAAATAGCTATTTATATAGTGCGAATATACTTTTTTCTAAACTACCTTATAAGGAATTTTTGTAATAATCTATAAAAATTAGAATAAGTTATATATTACGTAAACAAGCTAGCTCCTAAATTATAGCTATTTTAAGCTAAATCTAGATTTCTTAGGATTTTTTAAAAAAAACCTTATTTTAAGAAGTAAAATAAAACTATTGCACTCGCATAACTGTTGCACTCGCTATATATATACATTATTTATTTACTATTTATTAATAATATATTTATCTCTATTATTTATAACACTTTTAAGTATATTAAAATAGCTTTTTATATATTTATATAATAATATTATTAAGCCTATAATTTTAAGCTTTTTTATACTTAAAATATATATTATATATTTTATTATATAATATATAATAATAATTAATATAATATTATAGCTCTTATTATTATTATATATATTTTTTAATAAGCTAATTATAAAATTAAGGCTAATTTCTTAATATAAATATAATAAAAATAATAATAAGTAAAATTTATTATATAACTTATATTTTAATATATAGATATCTTAATATACTTAGTAATTCTTAATATATTTATAGATATTATTTATTATACTTAATTAATAAAAAATTTACTATATTAAATCTTAGATCTTTTAGGTATTTATATATTTTACCCTTAGTTTGTTATAATATTAATAAAATATCTCTAATTTTAATACTTTTTACTTTAAGATAATTACTTTATCTTTATATTATAATAATTTAAGTTTATTAATAATATAGCCCTTATATTTATTAGTTATTTTATAAATTATATTTTTTAGCTCTTTATATTATTAATCTTAGCTTTATAATTTCTTAATTAATATTTTAAGTTTCTTAAAAAATAATAAAAATAATATTAATATATATAATAAGCGAGTAAGCTAGGCAACTAAGTAAGCTAAAAATCCCTTAACCTATATTATCTCTATTTAATTAATTAATTCTTAACTACTTAATATATTATAATCTAATTATAAGGCTAAAATACTTCTTTCTCTTTAGGCCCTTTAAAATAACCTAAGACTTAATATCTAGCGCGTAGTAGAAATATATATTATTAATTATTATACTTTATATCGCTAATAGACTAATATCTAATCTTAATATAATACCTTTAATAAACTATATTATTTATTTAATCTAAAGAAATAGATCTTTATTTATTTTATTTTTAACTTAGATTTATAAGGATTTCCCCCTTAGCTTTATAATATAAAAAAAATAACTAATTAATTACTTATTAATTATAATATATTACTTATTAATATATATTAGGCTTTAAATTTTATTAAGTAATACTAAGAGCTTAAGATATATTTTTTTTAGAAATATAATTATTAAAGAGCTAAATATAAAGATTTAATTATTATTTATAATTAATTTTAGCTTATAATAAATATAATTATAAAATATAATATCTAATTAAATAATATCTATAATTTTAATAAGATTAGCTTTTTTATAGATATAATTATAAATAAAATAATTATTATAGATTTAAAAAAATATTTAAAATTAAAATTAATATAACTTAGAAATTAAAAATAAATTATAATTATTTAAGTAATTAATATAAAAAGCTAAGTAATTTAATTATTTATTATTAATATAGGCTAATATTACTTTATTAATTAATATTAAGAAAATAACCTCTTAAGTAATTAAATAATTATAATAACTTAAAATAATTAAATTAATAATAAAATTAATCTTAAATAGCTAAAATATTTTAATTAATATATAATTAATTAATTAATTAATTATTATTATTTCTTAATTTTTAATAATTATAAAAATTATTAGTTTATTAAATTTAAAAAATATTATAAAAAAAAAATTTATTTAATTTTATATATTATTTTATTTATTTTATTTATTTTATTTATTTTAGCCTCTTAATATTAAATACTTTAATATATTAAAATAAGCTTATAATTAAAAAATAAAATAATTAATTAAATATTTTATAATTTATATTTTAAAAATTAAATTTTTTTTAGTTTTTTATATTATATATAAGGCTATTATAATAAAAAAAAAATATTAAAAAGGCTTTTAAAAGAGCTAATTTTATTTCTTTTAATTTAGAAATTATAATCTTAAAGCTTAATATATAGCTATAGACTCTAATACCTATTAAGGAGGGATTTAAGCCCTTAACCTCTTAGGTCTTAAAGACCCTAAGGATTATATTTAAGGCTAGATCTTAATTTAAATACCTTGAAGGATAAATTAAAAGGTATTAAAGTAGCTCCTTAGAGTTAATCCTTAAAGCCCTAAGATCTCTTAAAAAAGGGATAAAGGTAATTATATATTAAGTTACCTTATTAATTACTAAGAATAAAGACTTTTAAGAGGTAAATAAGATACTTAATTAGCGCTAGAGGGTAAAAAAAACCTAGCTATAGAAAAGAAGGGTTATAATAATAAAAGAAAAAAGGTAAGTAATTAATTAAATAAATATTAATATATAGGTAATAGCTAAATTATTAAGATATAATAATTAAGAAAAGTTAATATAACTAAGGGTTTAATATTATAATATTTATAGCTAACCTAGCTATAATATAAGGACTTATTAAGTAATAATTAAGATATTTAAGAAAGAATATAATAAGTAGTTTTAATTAATTAAATAATTTATAGTATTTTTATTATAATTTCTAAAAAAAAAGTTAAGAAAAATAACTTATTTAATTACTTAGCTTACTTACTTATTATATATATTATTTTATTTTTTATAACTTATTTTATATTAAGATATAAAATATATTATTTTAAAAAAAACACCTTTATTATAAGTATTTTCTTAGAGACTTAATTAAACTCTTAATTTCCTAAGTAATTTATTTTATAATAATTTATTCTTACCTAGCTTTTTAATACCTAATAATAATTTTAAATATATTATAATAAGTATTATTTTTTAATATTTATTTATTATAAGAAATAAGGTCCCTTAATATAGCTTTAATAATATATATATATAGCTATAGCTAAGGTTTTACCCTTAAGGCTAATAATAATATATTAAAGTTTTAATAATAACTTATATATAAGAGCTAATTTCTTAATTAATATAAGAAATATATTCTTATATAATATTTCTCTCTTTATATAATTTAATTACCTTAGTAAGCTATTACTAAGGTTCTTATTCTTAAGCAAATATTAAATATTAAAAATAAAAATAAAAAATTTATATATTTATCTTATTAATTTAGCTCTTAGTTTTTTTAATAATACCTCTATAATACCTATAAAAGCTTAATAATTAATAAAAATTAAGAATTTCTCTAAGAGGCCTTATAAATAATACTTCTTATATTTAAGATTATTAATTATAATTAATAATTCTTATTATTTTATAGCTTAATATTATTTTATATTTTAAAGCTTTTATAAGTAATAAATACTAAGTAATTATTAAGAGTTTATTAATTAAGTAAAAATACCTAAGATTACTTTAATTAATATATTTATTTTAATTTTAATTAATTTTAATACGTCTTAATAATAAAAAATAATTATAAAAGAAAAAATATATTTTAGGCTTTTAAAGATATAATTAATCTTTATAAATTAATTAAAACTTTTATTTTTTTTTATATTTTATTAAAGGGCTTATTATTATTAAGTAATATATAATAAACTTTTAATAAAAATTATAAAATCCTAAGAAGACTTATATATCTTTAAAAAAAGTTAATATTAATTATTTCTTAATTAAATTAATATATAAAGGTTTTATTTAAATGTTTTTTTATATAATAATATATCTAAGGAATATAATATTTTATTAATAAAAATTATATTTTAATAACCTATTATAAAATCTTATATAAATAATAAATATATTCCTCTTTAGTCTAAGAATATATAAAAATATTATTTATATATAAGATATAAGATTAATTAAATAAATTAATAAATATTTACTAAATATATATTTAAAAAAGTAATTAATATATGTATTATTTTAAATAATATAATAATATACTTAAGTAATTATATTTAATATATAAAGTAATTTTTTAATATTTCTTTTATTAACCTTAATCTTATATTAAATATTATAAATATTAATCTTAAAGATATATTTAGCTATATAGAGCCTATTTAATAAGTTATTAATAAATATAAAAATATTATAATTCTTAATTATTATCTTATTTAACCCTTTATAATTTATATAAAGTCTTAGCTCTTTATTATTCTTAGGGGTAAAAAATATTAACACTTTACCTTTATTTATAAAATATTATATATATTTATTTTTTAGGTTCTTTATAATATATTTCTATAAGGCCTAATTTTATATTTTATTTATTAAATATAATAAATTATATATAGGGTTTTTTTTTAATTAAGTTAATCTTATAAATAGCTTTTATAAATATTAATATATTTTTTATTATTTATTTATTAAAAAATCCTTTTAATTTCTTAAGTTTTAAAAAAAGTTTTTTTAAATATTTTATCTAAAGGGATTTCTTTATTTTATAATACTTATTAAATAATTTCTTTTAATATAAAAACTATTATAATATATAATATATAAGCTCTTTTTTTTATTTTTAATAATCTCTTAGGTAAAAGATATTGAATTAATAATAATAATTATAATATAATATTATTTATTAATAATATAATTAATTATTATTTTTTTTATTTTATTATTAATTATAATAAAATAATATTATATATATTATTTTTAAACTTTAACTTAGCTAATATTTATTATATTTTTTTATAATTTAATATATAAATTAATAAGAATAAAGGTTAATTACTAAATATTTCTTAGGTATATATTTTTTTTCCTTTAAAAAACTTAAGGCTAAGCTTTTATATAAGCTTTATATTAATAATATTAAACTCTATATTAATATCTATAAGGACCTCAATCTCCTTTTTAGCTATACCTTAGAGAATTAATATAAAGGCTATAAATATTCTTTTTATTAATATTAATTTTTATATAAATAGGGATAAAGGTTTAGGTTTAACCTTTATTTTCTCTAGTTTTTTAATAAATTAAACTCTTAGGCTTTAACTTTATTAACCTTTACTAATAGCTTACCTTTATTTATAAGAGGGGTTTAACTTATAAAGAGGCTATTATTATTAATATATATCTTAGTATAATATACTTAAGTCTTATAGCCTTAGTATTTATATTTATTATATTTTAATAATAATTTATTTTCTTTTTATCCCTAATATAATATTAATATAAATATATTTAACTTATATATATTATAATAGCTTTATTTTAATATAAAGTATAAGAGGTATTTATTAAAGGAATTTCTTTTAAAGCTTTTTTTATAATTTAAGTTATTAAGAAAATAATACTTTTTAGCTAGTAATTTAATATTATTTTAGAATTATTTTCTCTTAAGATAATTATTTTAATTAATTATTTAAATCTAAAGATATTTAGCTATTTATATAATATAATAAGCTTTTTATAAGATAAATTTTTATCTCTTAAGCTCTTTTTTTATCTTATTATATAAATTAAAAAAAAAATAATAAGCTATAGCTTTATTATTTTTTATTCTTTTAATAAGCTTTTATAAAATATATATTATTAAGTAAAGTATTATATTAGTATTTTATTAGGCTTTTAATTTATAATTATAAATTAATTTTTTATATATTTCTCTTAGAGCTCTAAGTTACTATATTATTTTTATATAAATATCTTAAACTTTTTTTATATATGTTTTTTTATTAAGCTAATAATATAATTATATTAATAAATTTATAAGGTATTTTAAGATTTTTAATAAAAGGTTTTTTTTATTATTTATTTATTTATTTATATTTTTTTATATTTTTTATAATTATAGCTTTTTCTTAATTTATTTAATAAGATTAATATATATAATAAGCGAGCATAATAAATAAGTAAATATAATAAAAATCCCTTAACCTATATTATCTCTATTTAATTAATTAATTCTTTATAATTTAATATATCTTAATTAAATATTAAAGCTAGATTATTTCTTATACTTTAAGCCCTTTAAAATAACCTAAAATTAAGCCTCTAATATACTATAGAGATTTATAATATTAATTATATAATACTATAGCGCCGGCAAAAGGGTATTTTTTTTATATAA